>NC_079970.1:14243381-14874101 GCF_029852145.1 Microplitis mediator
ATTATTATTATTATTATTATTATTATTATTATTATTATTATTATTATTATTATTATTATTATTATTATTATTATTATTATTATTATTATTATTATTATTATTATTATTATTATTATTATTATTATTATTATTATTATTATTATTATTATTATTATTATTATTATTATTATTATTATTATTATTATTATTATTATTATTATTATTATTATTATTATTATTATTATTATTATTATTATTATTATTATTATTATTATTATTATTATTATTATTATTATTATTATTATTATTATTATTATTATTATTATTATTATTATTATTATTATTATTATTATTATTATTATTATTATTATTATTATTATTATTATTATTATTATTATTATTATTATTATTATTATTATTATTATTATTATTATTATTATTATTATTATTATTATTATTATTATTATTATTATTATTATTATTATTATTATTATTATTATTATTATTATTATTATTATTATTATTATTATTATTATTATTATTATTATTATTATTATTATTATTATTATTATTATTATTATTATTATTATTATTATTATTATTATTATTATTATTATTATTATTATTATTATTATTATTATTGTTATTATTATTATTATTATGAGTATTATTATTATTATTATTATTATTATTATTATTATTATTATTATTATTATTATTATTATTATTATTATTATTATTATTATTATTATTATTATTATTATTATTATTGTTATTATTATTATTATTATGAGTATTATTATTATTATTATTATTATGGGTATTATAATCAAAACTAGATGATTATTATTAATTATATTTAAATTATTACATAATTTTGAATGAATTATTTATAAATAATAAACAATAAAAACTAAAAAATATTTAAATATTAATTATAATTAAGTAACTTCAAAATCATATCTAATCAGAGATAACTTTATTATATCATTGATCCGCTATCTTTTAGACATCAGAAAAATGTTATCTTTCTGATACCTTTTTGAAAAGAACTAAAAGATGTCAGTAGGTGGCGAATTAGATATCTTCCTGATATCTTCATGTTATCTTTAAGATGAGCCTTAAAGTTATCAGATCTAAAAAATGTTATCTTTATGAGATCGTTATTATACATTTTTGCCGACCGGGTAATAAACAAGCGGTCTTGAAATTTTTATTCACGATTATGTTCGATAAAATCAATTTATTTACGTAGAAATCATTGTAAGTAATTGAAATGAAAATTTAAATGAGTTTTGAATCAAATCAGAGCGTTAATACATAAAATATCCGAAAAAAACTTTAAAAACAGTGTTTTTTCAATTTTTTATTGGTAGTATTATTTAAGCTTAAGAACGAATTACATTGAACTATTTAGTAATCGAAAGAGACAATAAAGACGACTCGGTATGATTTTGAATATATTTCCGTATATTATATTATGATTTACGTAGTGTCTAAAGATAAAAAAAATCTGTATTCGGAATAGCCTACCGTGTAGGTCGTTATCGTGCCGCACGCTTATCCCTTATTCTATCCCACCTATTTCTGTACACATCCGCGTCGTATGATTTATCCGAGAAAAATGTCGTAAATTGTTCATTTTCAACTTCCCGCTATCAGAAGTTGACGTTTTGAGGTCTTAGGAAGCTATTCTGACTATTTTTCAAATGATGTCCGAGTGTCTGTATGTGTGTGTGTGTGTGTGTGTGTGGATGTAAACTCTTCATATCTTTTTAATGAATTGACCGATTGAGATGGTTAAGGTTGCAATCGAAAGAGTTTGTTGGCCGTCAACTTTTCTGAAAATTTGAAATCGATCGATCAAATGGACTCTAAGATGTAGAAGAAATACAAAAAATATAAAAAACTTTTTTTCAGTTTTGGAAATTCCTCAGAAATGGCTCTATCGATGGATTCTAAAATCTAATCAGCTCTAGAATTCAATCAAACGCGTCAATTGCTGCCTCACCCATCTCATTCGGTTCATTCGTTCAAGAGATATCGATCGAGAAAGAAATGGTAAAAAACGGTTTTTTTTCGATTGTCTTCGAAGCGACTCATCCGATCAATTTCAGAATTTGATCAGCTTTGGAACTCAATGAAACGCGTCGATTGCCGCCTTAACCACCTCAATTGGTTCGTTCGTTCAAGAGAAACCGTCCACAAAAGAAACAAAAAAAATTTTATTCTTATCAGTTTTTTTGAAATTTCTCAAAAACGACTATATAAATCAATTTAAAAATAAGATCATCTCTAGAACTCAATAAAACGCGTTGAGTGCCACCTCGAACATCTCAATCGGTCAATTCTTCTGAGAGTTATCGTTGGAGAAAAAATGGTAAAAAATGTTTTTTTTTTCAAAAACAACGGCGTACAAAATTAATTTCGAGCTCGAAGAGCTCGAAAATGTATTTACAACAATTTTTTCGAGCTCAAGAAGCTCGAAAACAGCGGGAAGTTTTGGGGCTGACCTGTAGGGTCAACCGATAGACCGGTATTTTGTTTAAATTGATTAGTTTATCAAAGCAGTGCAAAAGTTGACTCAACACTGCTAAATTGACAAAAATAACATAAAATCATGCATTATTCCAAAATAAATTTCTCTAATAAATATAAGTAATTTTATATAATACCGTAAGATGGACGGTGGTGATAGAAAGGTCTAACTAAGAGTTTAAAGTAATTTTTACTCTTGTAATAGTGAATATTGGCATATTTTTGTTATTTTAATACTTTCAAGGTGTACAACTGCTCACCTCACACTTTGTTGCAAGTAGTTTGAAGGGTGTCTGTCTTCTCCTGCTAGTATCATGACTGACTGAAGCCCACAACACTGTTTTACGCTGGCACGTACTAATAAAAGATGTAGTCTAAGGCAAGAGTGCGTTAACATAGCCTTACTGGCGAGTCCATTAACGTACTCAAGACGAAACTACAAAAATCATGCAAGTAAGCATATCTTTTGAGTTATGGTGGTTGATTTATGAGCCAATACACTGAATGGCAAGTAAGATATGTAAAATAGTGCAGTACAGCACGGAACAAGTGCATAGTATAAGGATAACCAGTGAAAAACAAGCATTGCCCAAAAAACGGGTAATTACCCGGACATTGACAGCACTGCTACTTATCGATGTAAAGAATTACAGTGTGTTCAGTCACGAGCTTAATCATTTTGAAAAGCTTCGTGTACTTTCGCTACGTACGGGAGCAGCCGAACTCGCTACTGACTTGAATGTCAGAATAGTGCCGGGTCACTCGCTATCTGGGCCCAACACCTGCAACTTCTTGCTCATGACCGTGTCAAAATGGCATGAGAACCCGCTACCAGCCGGCCAATGGAATAATTCGTCTCATATCAGTGTGTTCGGCAGCCAATAAAGAAATTGGCTGTCAACTACTTCCGGTTGGCGCGTATTTAAGCCAATGGGAAAAATCGTCTTATGCAGCAATGCTGCCACGTCAGCACCGAGTGGAAACGCCGGCTCAACACTAGCAAGCCAGGATCGACTTCATAGTTCGACCAGTACAAAGACAGCTATCCATCTAACCGCTTCGCTCAATATATCTCTAGTGTGATATAATTCTGAACCGCTCCGCTAAATCTCCGCTTAAATATTCTCAATAATTAGCTAGTATATCAAGGCTACTAATTATTGAGTATATATTAAATTGTTGCTCGCGTGTTATTAATTA
Source organism: Microplitis mediator (assembly GCF_029852145.1). Lineage (NCBI taxonomy): Eukaryota > Metazoa > Arthropoda > Insecta > Hymenoptera > Braconidae > Microplitis > Microplitis mediator. The sequence goes on from NC_079970.1 coordinate 14,247,099, forward strand.
TAACTTAATTATCGCGTCATTAACCGCTATCGACTACGTGTCGATTTTATACGCGCATTCTTTTACAGTCGCATTCGCTATCGCGTATCTTGTAGTTGCATTCGCTATTAAGTATTTTTCTCACAGTTATTCAGTGTACATATTGTTAAATAAAGATCTGATTTATCGTCTGGAATTTTTGTGTTAATTGTTAGTTATTGAATTAACCACACCTACACCAGAATCCCACAGAGCGTTCGCTCATTTTACACAGTGAAATTAATTAAATAGTTTATTCATTGTTGAAAATTTAGTCATCAATCATTTTTTACGATAGAGAATTTAATTAACTACTTGATTACGACTGATAATCTTGTAGTTGTACACTCAATTTTCTTTTTACATTTCTTAATTAAATATTATTTAATACATAATGGTCACGTTCTAATACTTATTAGCATTTAAAGCATACATTAAATTGACTTTTCCATCCTTGTAGTTGCTTCTAACTTTAATTCAATTAGAGTTTTAAAAGTCTGGGTTGAGTCATTTCAAAGGTATTCTAAAAGTTTAATCGAAATTAAAATTCCGTCTTTTTCATTTCTTCGATTTATTTCAAAATGATAGTTGAAATCTAGCATAGATATTGTGAATTGAAGTTTCAAAAATATAATTCAGTCAACCAATAACTATCTTGGTCATTCAATTATTTCTAAAATGTATTTCGTTTGAATTTTTCATTCAGTTATACATCCTCTGTGTCTAGTTTGGTTAATGCAAATATTTGTATTAACCTTTACAGAAACTTTATTCGCTTCAATATAATTCAAATTAAGGAGCGAAACTTGCAGCTATATGTATAAGTGTAAGCATACAAAATCTTGACATACTTCTCGAGTAAGGGTCAAACATGATAGTCTTGCATCTGCTGTAGTAAGGGGCAATCAGTTTGAGTGCAATGAAATAGGTGAATTCTCCGCAGAAGGTTATACGCGTTAAATGTGCCGTATAGCGGGGAAGTTTGGAAAACCAGGCGTCACTAATCTACCGCAGTGAAAGCTGTGGCAGGATTCTGGAGCACTCAAGTGCTACAATATTCCAGACTTGACTAAGAGAATCTCTCAGAAGTATTAAGGTAATCGATTAGCTTATGTACGGATAACTTTATTAAATCAATGGGAGCTAGAGATTTTTTTTAGTACCTTAATTACGAGCGAGGGTTTAATAAGTTTAAAATTTCGGAATGATTGGTTAAAATACAATACGTTTTCTCATCAAATACTCTTAATAAAAATCGAATGATCTAGTTTAAATGTATGTTGAATTTCTATTACTCTCCGAGATCAGATTTTTTTTTTTTTTTTTTAATATCATACATCATTCATGAAAAATCCGAATTAAGTAAAAACCAATTATTTGTCAGGTGGCAGAGGCAGCCGTTTAGCATTCGTGTGGCTCGGGCGATCACCAAAGTGAAGCAGCATCGAGCATGATTGCTACTTGGCTGGGCAACCACTTAGCCACGCGTCGGGCTCATACGGAGGTATCTGAGTGTTAGGTGCGGGATGAGGACCTAGTGATCGGTAAAATGGGAATTTTAGCGATCACTAGAGCTTCGCCTCAGCCACACAATGAAGGTAGAAGGAAAAGTAAGCAGTTTGCGACGTAAAAAAGGCAAAAGTGTACAAGGCCAAAACGGCTATACACTGCAACTTCCCATTTATTTTTACCAATTATTTTTTAAAATTTTTATTCTGTAACAGGGTGAAATAGATTCCCATGACTATTTATTGACATTAAAATTTGAAATTGTCCACGGTCGATAACGGGTCCTAATTATAACCCGGTCAATTAAATCAAGAGATTCGACATGTCACCGGGTGTCGCTAATCAGTGAGACCCGAACATCTGTCCCTCTCCTTGGCTGATTAAATTAGTAGGGATGAGTTTCCGGGGGTGAATCGAAGAGACCCGAATCGAAGAAGATATAAGTGCGTGCAGAATCAAAAATTGAGAGAGTCCGTCGGACGACTAAAGGTGATGGACGCCTAAGCGAAGATCAGAGTTAGTTGGACGACGAAAGTAATCAGAAGCAAATTAACAAGATTAACATTACAAATTATAACAATTGGCGCAATGAGGCGAGCATTCGAGGGCAAGAAAATCCAACGCAACGGAGAACCAACAAAGTTGAGAAAGACGAGGAACACGAGCGGAAATATTTGAGAGAAAAAGCTGAACAACAGCATCGAGAACGCCGAACAACAGCTACAGAAACGCAGCAGACAGCAGTCATCATCCATCAAGTGTTGCTGAAATTATATTTGGAGGTAAATTATAATTAATTAAGGCTCTTCATTAATTTCATTAACCGGCCGAATTAATTATAATTAATTACTTAGTATCTTTCTGTTGGTCTCGCGTAAATAACCTGGTAGTCTCAGGCTTATCAGCCGTTTCAATCACGCATCAAGTCTCGTGGTCTCGAAAATTCTATTGCATCTCATTTTGCCGCCATAATTTGTCCGAACTCTGAATTATTTTATTCAAAGCCCTTTCGGCCGGAATGAAATAATTTCCCGCATAAATAGTTTTGTAAATTCAAATTAATTTCACAATACAGTCGAATAACTAATTCAGGCCGGAATTTATTCCAGTGGCCGAATTAAGTATTGATTGAATAAAGTACTCGATTCCGTCCGTAAAATTCAGGCCCCGACTGACGCCAACTCACTGGCCGAATTTATAGTCAGTCTATAAACTTAATTCTAATCGTAAATTTTAATTATAAAATAATTATAAGTTAAATAAATAAGATCGCTAAATAAAATGAAGTCATAAAAAGGACACTGGAATTTCGATAAATTGAGATTGAGTAAAATAAAGGAACGGATCATTTTATTGTGAAGTAAATGAATGCATAAAAATTGTGGAAATTTATTAGTGGTAAATTAATAGTGAAGATTTATATAAGTGAAAAATTAATTAATAAATACTTAAAATCAAACCAAAATTAATTAATTAATAAAAGGAAATTTAGTGAAGTAAATTGAATAAATAAGTTTGTAGTCAGAATAAATTGCTGTCGGAAGTTTTACATAGAAAGTTTAGTCTTGAAGTTAGAGTCATAAAGTTTAGGTGAAAAAGATATTGAGAACATAAAACAAGTAGAGTCAATTTAATGTTAAATCAAGGAAACTGGGTCTGTGATGTAGGTGCGGTGGACTAAGTTAAGTTAGGGTTAAGAGTATGTCCAGCCCGGGAAAAAATGATTTTGCCTAATTATATATAATTATATATGATTATATATGGAATATATATAATTATATATGGTATTATATATACTTATATATGGTTATATATAGGCCTATATATAAGTATATATAGCCTTATATATAATTAGACCTAATTATACCGGGAAAAAAATGATTTTGCCTGATTATATATAGAATATATATGGTTATATATAGACCTATATATAAGTATATATAGTCTTATATATAATTAGACCTAATTATACCGGGAAAAAAATGATTTTGCCTAATTATATATGATTATATATAGAATATATATGGTTATATATAGACCTATATATAAGTATATATAGCCTTATATATAATTAGACCTAATTATACCGGGAAAAAAATGATTTTGCCTAATTATATATGATTATATATAGAATATATATGGTTATATATAGACCTATATATAAGTATATATAGCCTTATATATAATTAGATCTAATTATATCCCGGGACAAAATGATTTTGCCTAATTATATATGATTGTATATGGAATATATATAATAGTATATACCCATATATAGTTGTACATGGGTCTATATATGATTAGATCTGATTAGACCTGACCTATATAGACCCATATATAGTAATTTTTATTATATTTTAGATCTTTAAATCTATATATAATCAAATATAAATTAATTATTTATATATATATATATATATATATATATATATATATATATATATATATATATATATATATATATATATATATATATATATATAAGTTAATATTTTATTTATAGAATATATTTAATATTTAGTTTTTCTTATTTAATATATTAGATGCTCTATGGTCTTTATTGATATTTCATAATCAGTACTCGTTAAATGCATTATAGTTTTAGGTGTATATTTACAGAAATAATGATTACAATTTTACTATAAATTATAATTTTAAAATATTTACGAAGCGTTACATTATATTTTTCAGTCTGTTAAAAAAGTAATAAACTTATGTATAATTAAACGTATAATTAAAAAAAAAACTTCCCTCTGAATACTTCAATATTAATCGTACATGAACATACGTAATTGTATATAAATTACACATAATCATATATATGATGAAACCCGCCTAATTTTCGGATCTAATTATATATAAAATATGATATATATGTATTATACATAATCATATCTAATTATATATGAGTATATATAACTTATATATGATTATATATAATTAGACCTGGCCAATTTTCAGATCTAATTATATATAACGTATTATATATAATCATATATAACCTATATATAATTATATATAAATTATATATAATTAGACCTGGCCAATTTTTAGATCTAATTATATATAAGGTCTTATATATAATTATATATAATTAGGCAAAATCATTTTTTCCCGGGAGGGGACAAAGTTAAGTTAGGGTTAAGATTATGTCCACCAGACACTAGGAAACAAGGAAAATGTGGGTTAACGTCCTGTGGACGGTTTTTCAAATTAGAATTAAGAAAATAAGGTTTAACGTCCTGTGGACGGTTTTTTAACGTGTGTGTGTGAGTGTGATAACGTCCGAAAAGACGCTTACAAGTGTGTGTGGGAGTGTGGAAACGTCTAAGAGACGAATTTAGTTTGTCATAAGAAAATATAGTTTGCTATAAGTAAATTAGTTTGTACTAAGGAAAATTAATTGTTGTAAGGAAAATAAAAGGATAAAGCAAGCTGCTTAATTAATGATAATTAAATTAAATTCTATATACAAATTATTTCAGCCTATTTAAAATTCCTCTCCTCTCTCATAAAAGTTAATTTTACAACGACCCTGATTGATTATCAATTAATATTACAACATCCGGTTCTGGAAGGCTGAGTCCATCTTCCAATGGCGCCTTAATATTCGACCATAATACTCACGTGCGACCAGACTTGACAAGGTTAATCCCTTTGTTATAATTCCAATATTTTCTGAACAATACGACTGATAAGTAAATACAATGTAAAAAATTTTTGGTGTGAAAATGGTCATCGAGGTCTTTACGCGGTTAGCTCGGTGTGAATTGACGGTGTGGAATTTTGATAGTGTGAAATATCAAGCAGTGTACTTCTAACATGGTATGGATGTTTTTTTTTCAGGCCGTTCGGTGTTATTACCTCAAATATTGTCTGATACTATATTCTGACTCCATATAGACGTCATCCTTGGAAGGAAAGCTTCTTAGATGTGCGATTATTATGGCTACATTTGCTATAGTATATATTTACATAAAATATTAATTTATTTAAAGCCGTAAGATGGACGGTGGAAGATATGGTCCGCCAAGGTCACGGAAAACACCGTTAACGGATTCCGTGGTCTTCAAACCTCATATAGACGTCATCCTTGGAAGGAATCATGGTTACATTTGCTATAGTAATATATAGGTTGATGTAGATTACTTTAAAATACAAATTAAATACCTAGTATCAAAGCAATCGAGAGTTTTAACTGAAGAACCTATACATTTACACCATTGGTTGTTTGAGTGTATTCATTCATTCGGTCAAATGTTTTTACAGTGTACTAATTATAGCCAAATGACCTAGAAACAATATCCTAAACAATTATAACCCACAAAAATTTATCCACATCAATTACTTCGATAATCATCAAATTGCATAATCCATTCTTTATTCTTGGTGTGATGGTCAATTTATAATTTGTCTTCTATGCTTTAAGGGGCATAGGAAATGGAATAGTTTTGTCCGGAGTACATTAACAGCTTCAATAGTAAGACTGCCTCAGACTATTTTTTGTAACCAGCCTTAATGTGTTAGTCCAGCAGTAAATGAAGTAGTAAAGTAGCGTATCTCTGTGTATCGACTTACAAAGTTTGATGTTGTGTGACATTTTCCAGAGACCGAATAACTAAAGAATGTCAATTTTAATTGTTTCAAATCTACCATTTATCTTGGAATCTTTAGATAGATTTTTCACAAGCCACCGCCGGTTTCAAGGCATCGAAAATTATATTATTTTAAATTAAAATTATTCATTGTGAAACTGATAATATTACATTTAGTCGCTGCTATTTTTCAATCAGTTAGGATATAAGGTTTAAGTCACTAGTTGCAATTTTGGTTCTATCACGTGGTTTTCAATGCTTAAAAAACAATTCATTCGGATTATTATTAAGTAAAATTTAAGTCAACTAAAAATTTAAATCGCAATTAACTGATTGACTCAATTTTTAAAAAAATTGATTTTTTAAAAATCCTTTCGATTGCAGTGAACCCAACCTAAATTTATTTTAAATAGCTAGCTCCAAAGCATAACGAATCCCTACATTTGCAGTAAAGATTATTTAAATCAAACAATTTGTTTAAAAAATATGAGTAGGGGAAGGGGGGGGGGGCAAAACGGGATAGGCCGGCAAAATGGGATACCCTCAAAATTTCGTCAAAATTTTTTTTTCTCGAAAAACTTTCGAAAATGGTCAAAAATGACATCTAGTTTCATTTTACACTATTAAAAGCTAAAAAAAAATACTTTTCTATTTTTTGCGAAAAGTATAAATGAAAAAAATGTACAAATTTTATCGTACTACAAATTTATTTTCATGAAGTATCACAAATTAAGAAATTTATTTCTTTAATTAACTCAAGAACAATAACAACAATAATACTAATGAAAACTCTAAAACTGTAACATTGGTAATCATCATAATTTTAATTGTTACATTGTAACTTTCATAATTTTGTAATATTTTATAATTTTAGTGCTATAATATCACATTATTAACAGTTATGTGAATTTTCTAATATTCAATATTTAATTATTTCTCTTATAAAAATAATTTCTTTGGAATGAAAACTAACTAACATTATTTTTAACATAAGTATTAAAATTTATAATAAATAACGATAACGATATATAACTGATTCATCGTTAATGAAAGATAAATCTCTAAAATTATTCACAATAATCACAGATAAATTGAGTATCGTCGTCCGAAACACGTAAATTTTATTACTTACATTAATTTAGAAAGACATTACAAAATTATTACATCAGTTTTATTCACTTGAAAAAAAAAAAATTTACTTTTTTTTTGGGGTATCCCATTTTGCCCGCAGAAAATAAAAATTTTTTTTCTGATGGCAGTCTAAAATTCGTTATATTTATTTCAAATAGAATCAAAGTGAAGCCAATTTACGATATTTATGTCCCTAAAAACTAAATTTTTCGTTAAGTATCCCGTTTTGCCCCCCCTTCCCCTAAATATATATGCAAATCACTTTAAATACAGCAATGCTTTTGAACGGTTTGCGATTTTGAAATTTGTTAAGAACTCATGTTTTGGAAATTAGATTGTAACCAATGAATATCTGTTTTTTATTAAACTTCTCTATTATCAAATCAGGAAGTTACAAATAATAATATTTGAAATAATTATATAAGACAACAAAACTTGTGGTATTGTCAGAATATCATCATCAAATGCATCTTCTTTGGTTCGTCTGTTTATTCTCGATTGCCGTCATAGATAGGTTCGAAGTAATAACGACCGAATGATAAGTTTGGTAAGAGTTGCTGAAGCTGAATTATCGTCAGGATGTCATTTGAACTACAGTGAACCTAGACTTTGCTGCACCAGATTGTTTGTTAGGTTGGTTATAACTGTACAAAGACATAGAAGGAACTTACCGAAGTAATACTCAAACTAGAAGAAAATGTATCTCTGACTTGCTACAAAGTAGTATCTTGTCGTTAGAAAGAAATAAAATGATGAGAATGAAAGCTTGGAAATCACCGAATTGTGTGTTTGCTGCTTTGTATGGATCTTCGCTTCAATTGACTTGTTCGTTCGGTAAAAATTTCATCCGAGAAACGAACAAAACTCTGTCTCACTTTTTTTTTTTTACGCACATTTTTGTCTTCTCTAGTTGCTAGTACCTCGAGCGAAATTTCCATTTTTTTTTCCGTTCATTTTTTTTTAATCTCTGAGAACAATGATAGACACAAGGAATTTTTAGTAAAATTTTCATTCTTGAATTTAAAAGTTATATCTCATTGAAGAACACGGTATAACCCTAGTATTGTTGAAAAAATTAATTAAATCAATACGCTATAATTCATTGATTCAAACTTTAGTTGCTCTTCCCTCAACATCATAAAGTTATAAAGACAAACATTTGTAGAAAATATGTTTCATAATTATAAGGTCTATAGTTTCAGCTTAAATTGGGTATACTATTCGGAAATGATTTTTTTAAAGAAAAACAGTATATCTTAGATGTCCATATCATAAAGCATTTACAAATTCCATGAATAATTTAGAATAGTTTTGTTGTAATTTCTTTATTTTTATGTGGTATTTCCCGAAAAAAATAATTATATCTGTCTTAATATAATTGAATAGGACCACATATACTTTTATATAATAATATTTTGTCATGTCTAGTTATATATAATTATATCTAATAATATATAACCAGATATGACACTTGAAGTAAAAAAAAAAAACGATTATGTTTTGAACCCGCATGAAATAACTATTTTCGACACGTAGGATTAAAAAGAGGGTTTGCGGCATGCTTAGATTGGCGACACAAGTCTTGGGTTATGCCGCATTCTCAACGAGACCGAGTACATAGATCTTTCTCGCACGAGCGAAACGAGCGATAACTTATTGAGCCACACCGTCTATCGTACGGTAATAAACCATTTAAATATAGTGGAAACCTAAACATGCAAACCTTCTTAATAAGACAATTTATAGATAAATTGAGAAAAATGTAGATAGCCCGAACTGCGAATCGAACTCAGACCATATTGGTATTTTACCATTTTAATGGTAATATAGTATATCGTATATTATTTTGTGACAACAATGTGTAATATTTTGTTTCCTTGGATAATTTTTTTTATAATTCAGAAAGATAAAGTACGTTTCTGGTAATGAAAAGAGTGATTTTTGTTTTCAATAAATGCTCTTAAATAATCTAAAAATAATAAAATTCGGTAAATTTTTTTTTTCCGGTATTCATTTATTCTGGATACACTCTGGTTCCATTGTATTTTACTAAGTATTATTTTGATGCAAGATCGATCATTAATGACTCGATAACTTGAATAAATTGCAGTAACGTTGAATAAATTTCGTACAATTTACGGTGTTTTAGAAGGAAGATATAAAGCAATCGAGTTGAGAAAAATTATATTCTTACGACTAAATGTTAGTTTACTCAAATTGAAAAAAAAATAGATAGAATATCATCATTTTTACATCAAATTCAAGTATTGTAGAAATAAAAGCAAAAGTAGGCGTAGTAAAATCTCTAGTATGTTGACACAATTACATATATTTTTTAACTGAGTGCGTAAAAGTCGTCGCAAATGCAAATGATATGTTCACAAGTACGCCAAGTATTTGAGTAGATAATTCCCTCCAAATACGTGTGGCTTTTCAGCCAAAGTCGTAGCGTGTTTCGCCGTATTTAAAGTCGTCACGTGTTTGGCTCAACTCAAACCAAGTTGACTCAAAGGTTTCTCTTTATCAGTGTATACATATCTATGCATGACAATATAATTATTTTCATTTTTAAGTTTTCATTGACAAAAGAAGTAAATGCCTTCTGTGATGGTAGATGGAGCCGCTCTCCCGTATGTTGAGTCAACTAAACGCCTTGCGTTGGTTATTGCAAACAATCTATCGTAGAATAGTCATATATCGCAAACTCAGAAAAATAAATGCTTCATGACACAGCTTAAAACTAAGGAAAAATATTTTTTCATCAAATATTCGTGAATTATCGGTCTCAGATATTATTCTTCCACTTTCTGTCTATTGTATTGTAGTTTCAACTGATTTATCAAGCGATAAAGATATCGAACTCCACTGAGCAGTAAAAAATAGCATTAGATTCGTTTACAATCTCAAAAAAGATAAACACATTACTCCGTATCGTCGCACTCTTGGGTGCACCGTGGTTATCAGTGAAATCTACAAGAACAGTGTATTATATGGCTTGTTACTTCTATAAATTATTAGGCTTCGGAAAACCTCTTTATCTGCGTGAGCTACTCATTGATGACATTGATACAAACAGTTCTGAAAGACTAGCTGTTAAGAATAACAATGTAAATTTAAAAATTCCATATTTTTCTACTATGCTATATGAGCAATCATTTGTAGTATCAATTATCCGTCTTTGGCAAGAGTTACCCGCATGGAAAAGCTATATATTGTTAAAAGTATATAAAAAAATATATGGTGAATATGTGATAAATATATAGCGGCAAAAATATCGATATTGAAAAATATATGTTTTTTACATATATTGGATTATATATTGTAACGGGTTTTTCACCACCGGGGATCTACCGGAGTGAAGTCCGAGTACACGTACTATTCGGCAACCTTTTTCAAAATATTCAAAGTTAGGCGCCAGGTGATTTTATAATTATCAATAAACAATTTTCAAAAATGTCGGCTCAGGGTGGCGGATCGGGGAAAGGTCAGACACTTAAGATTACGATAAAATAATTGATCAGAATTAAATAAAATAATTAGTCATATATTGAACACAGAATAATAAATTGATCGGTGTCACAAATAAAAATTATCAGTTACAAAACAAAATATAATTTGCCGGTATCGGCGTGACTCGATATAAACAAAAAATGTATGATCATGCATGATTATATTTGGGTATTTTGTTCTGAGATAAAATTTATTTCTTAGACCCTACAGTCTTAAAAAAAAAAAAAATTATTTAACTTATTGAATCTTCAATTTAGAATTGAGAAAGGTAGGAGCATTCGATGATTTCGGGTTCGAACCCACGCTCTCAAAGACCGATACCTTTAACATGCAAATATTTGCGTTCGAAAGATCATATTTCTGAGATCAAAGAGTTTGACATTGTGTACGCTCATTAGGTAATGTTTTTAATGTTCATTAAATCGCAAAAGCCGGAAGTTTCTGGACTAACCTGCCAGACGTATCCATTATTTTTATTTGATTTCGATGTTGTAGATCTTGTAATTTTAACATGGAAAATATTAGTTATCAGTGTTTGCCTGACGTGTTCAGAAAAGTTTGTAATAAAAAACTCATGTTAATTTCAAAACGGTTACATATCATTATTATCAATTTGAGCAATGTGAATCAATTATAACGTGCGCTTATTCTTTCAAACTATTTGTCTCTTCGAAAGTAGTTTACATGAACTTTTTTTTTTTTTTTGTAATGTTACGAAGCTGTAACAATGTATTTAAATTATATGAGCTTTAATGTATCGGATAGTTTTAGGGTTGGTCTGCCGTTTTTAAGTTATTTTTAAATACTTTGTGTAAATATTTAGTATTATATTTTTCTTAAGTCGATTACAACTCATTGCAGTTTATTTAATCATTAAAAATACTATGTGCGATATTAACCGATATCATTGCTTCTGTAAATTTATTCCAGTGCTTCTGAAGATAACCTGTCAATAGTAAATAAAAAATTAATACCAACGTCATGTTACACACTGAGAAAAAAATTTTCTTCTGACAACTAAATTTTAGATGTGACAACAAAATGATTTGATTGCCCATTGCAAATCATATATTTAGTTGTTTTAACTAAATATTCTATAATCCACCAACAAAATGAATTATTAGAAACTACAAAATATTTAGTACAGATAATTATGCGTTAAGTAGTAAGCATAAAATCAAATTGATTATCTGTAGAGCTTATAAAGTAGTCATTATGAAATATATTAGTGAGCCTTAGGGAATGAGTTATTAATAATAATTAAATATTATTTTAAAATAACAGAATATTCATTTAACAATTAAATAAATGCATATTTAGAAAAATAATTTATTTCTCTGACACATACTTTTTTTTTGTACTATGACAAAAATTGTTCAGGGAAACAGTAATATTAAACATTAATGTCATAGTGTAATACAGGATACCTCTGTATTACTATCAAAAAGGGGTTATCGTCATTCTGCTAATTTACAGCGGGTAACCCGTCCTATAAATGCTTCAAGTTGGGAATATAATAATTCTGAAATAAGTTTCTTACCAGGGACACTACAAGTAGTGGGCGCGATCTAGTGGCGAGCACCGAACTACTCCCGCTGCTGCTGCCTAGCACCATAACTTTTTAAATCAATAATCATTAGGTTTAAATATATATTTATTAACCTCAAACAAATATATATATATATATATATATATATATATATATATATATATATATATATATATATATATATATATATATATATATATATATATATATATATATATTGAGACAAATCGCTTTTCGTCTTCGCGATTTTCACCAGCAGCCACCAGAATTCGCGGGTTGAACCCTGGCTTAGGCTGGCCTCTACGAAATTTTTATTTATTCTGGACAGAGCAGTGGGCTGGGGTTCTTGCAAAGCAAAGACCCGCACTTATTCAAACTCGGCAACGTATCAAAAGCTTATCAACTTACGTCACGGCTTATTATAAAATTATAGATTGTATTTATATTATAGATTATACTTATTGATAGTCGAGTTACTACTTGTAACTCAATTTATAATTATTATATCATATTACTCGGTGGTCTTACCAATATTTTAGGACTAGGATAGGACAAGGGTGATGTATAATGTCAAGGATTGATATTATCGAAATCCGCAAGTTTGCTGCCAATTGTAACAAAGATTCATTCACTTACATTAATTTCCGCAAGATACAATAACGCAGTCCTGGTTGGAACGCCGGATACGCAATCAGTAACCACGTGGAATAACGCCTTGTTATACACTGATTTTATTACTTAATTCTAATTTTATTACCGCGAATATGTCGCCGGTAACGTATAATGCTTTCAATACACTTAAATTTAATTATAATTAATAACTAATAAACAATAAAAGTATCACTTTGCAAGTTAATTGCCAGAAAGAAATATAAATTTTACAGAATATGAAGTACGTTAATATTGCAAGTATAATTCCCTGATGAATAATCGATACTAAATAATAAAGACGTCTGAACGCTAATTAATCCAGGATGGAAGTGAAGTTCAATCACCGTAGGGTCTTAGGGCTGAGTTTTTGGGCTTGCTCCCCACTTCCCCTCACGGTCATGCGTTGAGGTGATACTTAGTCATGTGACCATGGCACTATGACTCTAGCTTTAGGTGGTTTCAGACGGCAACGAGACGGGGAAAAATGGGAACCGCAAGGCTGAGGGAGAAGATGACAATTCACATTGTCTCAATATATATATATATATATATATATATATATATATATATATATATTTATTCCAAATGAATCTAGCTTATTGTGTCTAAGAAATATTTATCAGAGATAATATAATAGGATTTTGCTTTAATATTTGGATTTGTTGGAACTAGTTGTTCCAAATTGATTCAAGTTCAACAGAATTTAACAAAACCGATTTAATTGTCCGAAGAAAAATTTTTTATCAGTGCAAGTTTTTAAAAGTGACAGGCACAAAAATTTTAACGCTGCTAAATTCTATTAAAATGTGGTATGGTGAGGTAATTCCCCTCGTGTTCGATAGGTCATCAATGCCTTTTTTTGTTTTTGCCCATTCTGCATTTCAAATACGAACTCACACATAAAAAAAAAGAAAATAAAATAAAATAAATTGATCCCTGTTGGCCCGATACAAAATATATAATCCTATTATTTTATAGTATAGCAACGAAATGTGTTCTCGTACTTTACGAAAATAACCATGCCACGTCAATTGATGAAGATTAGACTATAATAATTTAGAATATTGTAACTATTATAAGCTTCAATTCTATAACTTATCAGTAGTTAAACATGAAGTGTAAGATTGGGATAGTCTGATAACTAGTATACACGAGATCTTGAACGCCAGAGGCCCATCGTAATACACTATTTAATGTCTTTGTGGTATAAATAGAAGCAAGAGGCTCGTCGCAAGAGCCCATACGCGATTTAATATTAAACGTGGCACTTCATACTGGCGTTGATTACACGCTATTGTATCTCGCACCTTCGGTAATCTATACGCCGTTACGAGGCTCTCACTCATTTGTGATGTATATACTCCGTATATCAAGTGCCAACCCAACTAGCCACGGAAGTCAATGGTGAACCAACCCATGAGGGAACTATACTCCGGGTTTCGAACGATCTACCTCGATACGCTTGAGATTCCTATCTTCATCGTATCAGTAAATGAAGGGATTCTATGTACATGAGTACATGATATCCAATGACATCTATCTTAGAAATTATTAGTTACTATCGATAATAATTAAAGTATTAATTATTTAAGTTATAACAATGTTCATAATGAAATTAAATTGCTTAAATAATTTTTTTCGAAGAATTAATTAATTAATGCAACCGGACCTAAGTCCAACTCTGCCGACCGGAGACCGTTCCCTCACCCTTTTGGGCATACACGCGCTGCGGGATCATCCCTATCTTCCACCCAGACGACACTCTTAGTCGAAAAATATAATCAAGTGACGATTAAGGTGGACATTAACCGGAGGTATAATCAAAAATCCTCATTGCACATGGTATCTAACCACAGCCACCACGAGTCTTACCTTTTTTGGGCCAAACACTACCATCCCAGGAAATAAAAAGACTCTGGTCGCAGTGGGCTTGGAAAGTGGCCCCTCGTGGTACCAGACTTCCAACGCTGGTTAACATGGTTGCGTAGGATTAGTGGTGGGATGAAACTTCTCCTCATGCCCTATGTAAAGGGATTCCTCCACTTGTTATCTTTTGAGTTCCCAATAAACTGTTATCGGTTCGTTTCCTGAAATATTTTCTACTTTCTGAGCTGTAAGGCGCTCTAATTATTCAAGCCAAACCAAAAACAGAGCACAGCTCGGGGAATTTTTTTCGAAGAGTCGATATGGCGTAGTTGAGAACTTTGAGGTTTTTCAGTAAGTGGACGCTTCAGTTATTGACGAGCTCTAACATCTTCCATAGCCGCTGGGAAAGTTAGAATAGTTGAGCAAATTAATATCAAAACTTAACTTACCGGACAAAGGATCATATTGATGTCGTAGCCTAAGGGAGTTGTTGCTCAGTATGAAAGCTGTCAACACTTAATCAGTTCAATGTATGCACACTATAAAAAAATTTTGGACTTGGTGTAAATGACTCAGGGTAAAAAATTTTGGTGTGAAAATTATACCAAATATCGTGTTAAATTTCAGCGGTGTAAATTAAAAATTTTCACACCATCAAGCGTGTAAAGGTGTAATTTATGATGACTTTTCGTTAAGAAAAATAATTATAAGAATATTCGAATGTTCAAAATACTATTTAATATCTAAATAAAATGAATATACTAATTGATTAAGTAGTTAAAAATGTACAATATCATTTGTTGCTCATCAAATAAAATTATAACGAGTAACACGAAGTGCTGTCAAGAAAAGTAGATTACACTGTGTTAAAATTACACAGGTGAATAATTTACACCGATGATTTTTTACGCCGTTATTGCGTACCATACGTCCATGTGAAGTTATCGAAGGCCATTTTCACATCAAAATTTTTTACAGTGTAATTACATATGCGTATGATCGTCATTGTACTATATAACTTTCTCACTAAATATTTTTAACAAAATGATTCGTTACTGTTGCCAATCCCCGGGAAAAAATGATTTTGTCTAATCATATATGATCATGCATAATTGTCTATATATGATCAGATCCAAAAATTGGCCAGGTCTGATCATACATAACTTGATCTGTTTATACATGATCATATATGATTATATATAATCATGCATGAACGAATATAGTCATTTTTAGAATCTCATTTAGAATATCTGTAAATTATTAATTAAGTAGTTTAATTAGGATTTATTGTCTTCATTAATATCACTGTCGGTTAAAATTAAATAAAAAAAAAAAAAAAAAAAAAATTATTGACCATCGACAATTATTTTACTACGAGGTCACCCATCCAATTAATGTCCCACGCCGATGCTGCTTAACTTTGGTTATCGATGGTTTGTAGTCTGATCCTCTAGTCTGTTATACACTTACAATTAAGAAACGTTTATGGCATTACTTAACTCAAATAATCAAATTGATACTTTATACTTTTAAATTGCTGCCGAAACCTTTGAACATTTTTTAAGTATTGGGGATTTAAGTTTGATTGACAGTTGACAGAATAAAAATTTAATAACATTGATATTAAAAAATTGTCATATTATTTAATATATATATATATATATATATATATATATATATATATATATATATATATATATATATATATATATATATATATATATACCCTTATTAAAAGAAACGATTGAAACGATTAGAAAAAAAAAATTTTAAATACTTTTTAATGCTTTTGAATACTTTGAATACTTTTGAATCGCCCTTCTTATAAGCATTTAACATTGCAAATCGTTTCGAATCGTTTCTTTTAATCAGGTTATATATATTTATATATATATATATATATATATATATATATATATATTTAAATATTTATAGGTTTCATATCAATGAAATCTGATCAGATTTAATCATACATAGACATATATAACTACATATAGGTTTATATCAGTCACGTCTGATCAGATCTAATTATATATAGGCATATATCTAATTATATATGGGTTTGTATCAATCATGTCTGATCAGATCTAATCATGTATAGACTTATATATGATCATATATGGGGTTATAACAGCTAGGTATGATTATATCTAATTATATATAGACTTATAGATGATCAGATCTGATCACATATAGACTCATATATGGTTATATATGGAGTTATAACAGCCAGGTATGATTATATCTAATTATATATAGACTCATATATGATCAGACCTGATCATATATAGACTTGTACATGATTATATATGACGTCATAACAGCCAGGTATGATCAGATCTAACTATATATAGACGTATATATAAATGGATCTGATCATATATAGACTTATGTATGATTATATATGGGGTCATAACAGCCAGGTATGATCATATCTAATTATACATAGACTCATATATAATCAGATCTGATTAGATCTAATTATATATAGACTTATATATAATCAGATCTGATCATATATAAACTTATATATGGGCTCATAACAGCCAGGTATGATCAGATCTAATTATGTATGGGGTCATATATAATTATATATAATTATATATGACCCCATATATAATCATGCATGATTATATATAACTTCATATATGATCATATATATGAACATATATAATCATATATGATTAGACAAAATCTTTGTTCATCGGGTCAAATATAATTCAGAAGAACGCCTCGTTCGTGTTCATTGTCAAAATGAGAAAACAATGAAAAAAAAAACAGTAATGAAATTGAGCTATTTCTCGCTTTTACAGTCATCACTATCTTTTTTATCTTGAGTTTTTTTTGCTAGCTAGTACTATTAACTATTTTCCATTTTTATTTTAATATGATTACTTTTGATAGATATTGTGAAAAATTAGTAAAATAAACGTAGTGGATTAAATATGGTGTTACGTCCACAATGTGGTGTGTATCGTGATTTTGGACATAATTTATTATTTTTATTATTTTCGGCCCTAGTCTTTCGACCACTAGACCGGGATCACACTGAGTGTAATTATCTGGAAGGTGTGTTGAAATAAAAGATGTTTGATGTACAAATTAAATTACTATATATTATAAAATTGAAAAATTCGATAATATAAATACAATAAACTTGATATTATTTTCTGAAAGTATTAGGTGGCTAGTCAGCCGACTTTAATTTACAATAAGATTCGTTTTAATAACTAGAGAGGACTATAGAATTTTGAATACAATACAATTTTTACGATATTTCCGTGTGTTGGAAATGTTTTTGATTTTAATTCAACATAAGCTTGAAAATTACAGTACCTGTAGTCGCAGCAACTGGATGTTTGTACGATCGTAATTTTCACTGACTCTAAGTATTACCTTTGCTAACAATTTACTTTAACAGTTGAATTTAAACTTATAAAACCACTAATTTAAAGAAAATTCTTAATAATGTAAGTTTGCGGACATTGTATAATATAAACTAGTACGGAACTAGTATGAAAGCGTGAGAACGCTAAAAAAAACTAAACTAGTACGGAACTAGCGTAAAAGTGTGAGAACACTTGTATAATATTGAACTAGTACGGAACTAGTGTAACTTAATTTTTGTGAAGACACTGTGACTTGAACTTCACTGCCTCAATGGACCTCTTGTCCGGGACTAACTATTTTTTGTTTAACGACCCTTTTTATAATTTCTTATCGGATCCTATTTCGTCTATTGTTTGGGGGAAACTGTGTCCAATCGGAACACAGTTCCTATGGGTCCTTTCTCTTTCTCCAAGATTTTCACCTTAGGAAAGCGGTAAGGGCACACCCCTATGTGGGCCTATGTGCGTGCGCACCCACACATCCATCCACATGTACAATTTTTTACTTATAACAATATTTTAAATTTAAATGTTTAAATTTATTTATTATTCTTTGTAATATTATGATTTGTTAACTTAAAATATTAATTTTAATTAACATTATATTTTTTTGATTGGCGTTGAGCCTATATTATTTATTTGTCGTTTAAATTTATTTATAATTATCGCTTTTAAATTTGTTTATTATACTTTGTAATATTATGATTGGTTAAGTTTAAAATATCAATTTTAGTTAGCATTATATTTTCTTGATTGGCGTTGAGCCTATATTATTTATTTATTGTTATAAATTTTCTACTATTTTTGTTAGTCAATTAAATCCTAATTTAAATTTAAAATAGGTGGCTAGCAGCCGACTCTATTTATTTGATTATTAGTTACTCCTTTGATATTTGAATCTAAGAAATATTACGTTTTAGAAATTATTTATTTGGTTAATAATTATTTTTTTTAGAATTTCATTATTTGGATATTACGTTTTAAAAATTATTTATTCGATTGTTATTTATTCTTTTAATTGACGTTTGAATATTTTTTATTTATTTTAAATTATTAAATTTTATTTAATGACTATTTCGTCATTAAAATTTAATTTTTCTATTTGTTTTGTGATGCCAAGATGTCTCGACAAAAGTGCACTCAAAGATAAAGTGAGGGATTAAGATTATTTTTATTTATAACTAAAAATATATTCCACGTACACTTATTTGATAAAAATATTTTTGGGTTTCTACGAAAAGTGTTTTCAGCTGGCCTTTGGGCCTTTACAATTGCCTGAGGGGTCATTATAATTACATTTAGGTGTTTGCTCTAGCATTTCAAAAAAAATGTCAAAGCAATCAAGTCTAAATCCCTTAAAAGCATTTTACATTCGTCATGTCTTATCACTAAATATTATCGAAACATAAAAATGATAATAAAAAAATAAAATCTGGTCGTCGGCTCAATTTTAATAAATAAAACAGAAATTATTAATAAAATACAACGTTCAGCATTTTAGCTGGACGTAACAATGGAGTGAATGCAGAACGGATGATTTTTAATTTATTTGATTCCCTCGGAACGAACTTTATTCCAAGAAGGAATTTTATTTATATTATTTTTCTTTTTTGAATAATCCCTCGCGGTTTTGGAAATACCGGAATAATACCGGAATTATACGGTATAAATACTGCATAAATATGGTATTATTCAAGTTATTAATATTTACGGTAATAAAACAGAAAAAATACGGTATTTTAACAGCATTAAAACCGTAATTATACAGCATATTTTCGGCATTTTTGCAGCATTAAACCGTTCTACCCGGAACAAAAATTATATATAATTATATAAAATTTTATTTAATTATATATAATTATATTTAACATTATAAAGTTATATGTACAATAACTGTCATGAGAAAAAAAAAAAATAAACCCGCCAACTCGTGGGCTCGATCCCGAGTCCTGATGATTTAAAGCCTGATCTGTTAACCATTATGCCAAATGGCTTATTCGAAATTTGATACTAATTGTATTTATATCTATACAAACAAACTTAAGAAAATTGAAAACCTCAATTTTCCCGGATTCTTATTTTTACTTACATTCTTTTGTTTCAATAAGAAATGTGTGAATTAATAGAATAAAATATAAAATTTTACACTTTGCACATGTTCGATAATTTTAACCGCAGAAGCAAATATAAAATAAAACCAAATTTTTTACAATTTTTCATTATATCAGGATAAATCTGGCAAAATTGCAGGATATCTACGGTATAATTACCAAAAAAATACGATTTTATTATTATAAAATTATCGCATTATTGCGGTATTTATATAGCATTTTTTCGGTAAAAGTTTGGCATTTTTATAGTAATTTTACTATAATAATCTGGTAACTCTACAGTATAAGTACAGCAAAAAAACTGGCCAATATAACCATATTATTACGGTAAATTTACGGCATGTGTATAAATGCCGAAAATTTACGGCATTTTTACGGCATTCGCAAAACCGCGAGGGATGATGTGGAGTGAAGCATGAGTAGTAACAATTCAAATATTCAATGACTGGAATATATTAAGGTTAGGTTTAAATGTTTTGAGATTTTTATTAAGTGTAGAAATGAATCAGAGAGTCGTTTATTTGATACTCGTTTGAAATAATTTTCTATAAATTATATAAAATGAAAAGTTGGCCAATCCAGAAGTGCACATTTCAATCGTTCATTTTATTTTTAATCATTACTTTTATTTTAGTTTTATTTCATAACATTGATTTTGTTTTTTTAATTATGAATTTTCGTTCCACTTTAAAATTATTAATTTAATTTTTTATTATTTCTTATTTTCAGTTTAATTTTTTTTAATGAAATTTTTTTTTAATTTCCCTCGTTTTTGTCTTAGATGTCACTCTTTTTTTTAATCCTACTGTAACGCTAGTGCTGCTGCTAGTAGTTGGTGGAGAAAACAGAAAATAAGTGCATAAATAATAACAACCGTAAGAAAAATTGCAGCTAAGGTTTTCGTGGATGACAACACTGTTAAAAAAATTGTTTGAATTTTCAAAACATTGTATATAACGCAATAAACACATACATTTGTGCTTAAAATTTCATTACTAATTTCATATAAAATACACGTTTTTGAATTTTCAAATTAACACGTTGGATTTTCAAATACTTCTTTTTGAATTTTCAAATACAAGTTTTTTAATATTCAAATACTTTTTTTTTTAATATTCAAATACGTTTTTTTTCTATTTTCAAATACTTTCTTTTTAATTTTTAAATATATGTATTTGAAAATCTGAAGCGTTTATTTGAAAATTCAAAAGCGTGTATTTTAAATTCTATACGATCGATACAATGAAATTTCAAACACAATTGTGTATGTTTATTGCGTTATATACAATGTTTCGAAAATTCAAACAATTATTTTAACAGTGTATGGTTACATAGAAATTAAAGACTATTAGGTATATAAAGTAATAAAATGTTTATTGATAAAACTTCAACATTTTGTAAACTGTCATCAATTCCTTATAAACAACATTATAAATTTTATTTTTGATTAACTATTGTTATAATATGATATAATATAGCGAATAATTATATTTTTTTTTCTTAAACGTTCAAAAAAGTAGAAATTAAATAAATATTTTAAAGTTAAATCACATTTTAATACTTAAATCACTATAAAACTATTATGTTTATTAGCATTATGCTATATCACATTTAATACTGTATCATTTCATAATTTATCATTAATAATTTATCATTTATCATACTGTCAATGATGTTCAGTTCAGTCACAAGTTTCATTTACTTTATATTATTGAGCAAATAAAAACTTAACAATAATAGTCTGATGTGCACCGCTCACATTACTAACATACATTATATATTTCACTACACAATTCTTGATTACTGAACGCGCAGCACGTCACGCGCAGAAATTTTATATACAAGCATTTGAATTTTCAAATAAGTATTATGAAATTTCAAATGGAATAATTAAAATCCAATATGTCCTAGAATTTTCAATACTTGCTTTAAAAATTTAAAAAACAAGTATAAATTTTAAGTACGTTTATTAGAAATCATATTTTTTTTCTTAATTTCAAATACCAGCTTGATTATTAAATTACATATATTAAATTTGAAGCTTTTTTTTATTGAAAATACAATTCAAATATCTAGTTATGAAAATTCAATTTCTTTTGTATCGTAATTTTCAAATCATTTTTAACAGTGAAGGTTTTAAGTTTTAATTAATTACAATTAAATCAAAAAGAGTTGGACAGTGATTAACGAAAGGGTTCTTGTAGTTACCAATGCTATAGAAATATTTTGATTTTGAAAACTTAAAACTCAGTAGAAAGTATATTCACAATTCACATGTCATTTTACAAAAAAATAAAAGTCAATTTTAACTGACCACAGGAAGCCAAACTAATTCTTTGAGATAGTGAACAGTAAAAATTTTTCGGTGCGAACCTATAGAATAAATTTGATGTGAATGCGGAGCGAATGATTTTTTATTTATTTAATCTCCGTGGAAAACACTACTCGAAGAAAAAGTTTCCTTTATATTATTTATAAAAAAATTTCGCGAAGTGAAATATGAGCAGTGAAAATACACGGATTAAGTAACTGAAATATGGTAAGGTTAAGCTCGAATGTTTTGGCATTTTTTATTGAGTGTGAAAATAATCTAGAGGTAAAAGTTAATTTTGTCTTTATTTTAATTCTTGTTATTAAAATTATATAAGTGGACAATATTATAAAATTCAACTTCGATTCCGACCGATGATAATTGTTTTATAAGGCTGTAATAATTTATTAAATCGTATCGACTTTGAAACCTCGGGTACCCTTATAGGAAAAAACAATAGGCCCAAGCTTGGCTGAGGCTTGGCGCAAGACTTATTAACTCTGGGAGAAGCTTGAAATCCAAGCTTGACCCAAATCTGTCTAAGCATCGAAATGATACCACCGAGCCAAGCTTGAGTGACAGTGTAGTGCCAAGACTGCATCTAAGTATTGGTCCAATATCGAGAGCCAGTATTGTGCCAAGACTGTTGCTAAATAAGCACCTATACTTATTAAAAATAAATTGAAAAAAAAATATTAGTAGAAATGTGCGTCATGGTAACATATAGAAATAAATTTGTACACAGAGAAATCAGGTAGATCGATGAAACTAATTTTTTTTGTATTTGCTGGGTCTCGAACCTGGTCCTTCATGGCTGCTAGCCAAGTGTCTTCTCCACTAGGCTGTTACGCTATTCATAGAAGTCAGAGGTTTTTAGGTACCATTTGTTATTTAGACTGGTAAACCAGAGCTTGTTACTTGAGTATTGGCTGAATCTTGGCCCAAGACTGTCTAACCGAGGCTCGTCACTTGAACGTTGGTCGGATCTCGGACCAACCTTTGGAGGATGAGCCTGGGTAGCCCAGTATTGTGCCAAGACTGGCCCCCTTGTCAATATTTTTTTTCCTACAAGGGTACAGATAACCCGGGAAAAACGAACCATATATGGCCATATATTATGCTCCATATATGACCATATATTATGCGCCATATATGGCCAGACATCACTATTTGTAATCATGTATAGACTATATATGGCCATATCCCGACTAGAATTTTTCATAAGGGCCTGACGAGGTCCTTATTGGGTTAACCTTATTTCAAATAAGGTCCCGATCAGGGTGTCCTGACGAGGATCCTGATATGGATGTAACGCTTAAGACCCATTAGGTCCTTATCGGGATTGCCTTATCAGGACCTTACCAGGATATCCTCATCATGTCCTTATCAGGATTACCTTATTAGTAATTATTTAAAAAAAAATATTAAATTGCAAAAAAAAAAATGAGAGAATTTTAATTCGATCGAGAATGTTATCTATTGTATTGAGAGCATTAATTAGAGGAAGTAAACATATTTTTTATTGATGAAAAGATCCCGATAACTGCTGGGCTCGAACCTGCGTCCTTCCGATTCAAAGTCCTCGATGCTATCCACTGAGCTGACATACACAAGTGATCTTGAAAGTGTAAATATAATATTCATTATGATGTCAAAGAATAACTGATGAAGAAGTAAAAAATCTGTGCTACAATGATTGACGTGATTTTTATATAATATTCTTTTGTACTTTTTTTAATTTCTAGCCTGTAAATGAAATATTTGAAGGGATAGGATAACTTTTTTTAAAATAAGGATATCCAGATAAGGTCCTGATCAGGAACTCGTCAGGTTGTCCCGATGGCAAATAACTTTTTTTTTAAAAGACATATCCTGTCGAGGTCCTGATCAGGAACTCGTCAGGTTGACCCGATGGCAAATAACTTTTTTTTTAAAAGAGATATCCTGTCGAGGTCCTGATCAGGAATTTGTCAGGTTGACCCGATGGCAAATAACTTTTTTTTTGAATAAGGATATCCTGACGAGGTCCTGATCAGGAACTCGTCAGGTTGACCTGATGACAAATAAATTTTTTTTCAATAAGGATATCCTGATGAGGTCCTGACAAGGAACTTGTCAGGTTTGCCCTAATAAGGCAAACCTTATATTCACCTGATAAGGTCCTTATGGTACTTCAGGCAAATCAGGAAGAAATTCTAGTCGGGATATTGCCAATTTACATATATGGCCATAAATAGTCAACTATGGCCATTAGGGTACTTCAAAAAAAAAATTTTTTTTCGCTATTACCCCCTGAAACGTTAGTGGTTGCCGAGAAAAAAATCCTCCCAAAAGATGAGCTCTCTAACTCAATTCTAAGAGGTCGCTATTTTAATTTTAATTTCCCATCTAATTAACGCATTTACTTTTTCACTAAAAGTGTAATTACTTGTAAGCTGCTCGATATTTTTCAAATTTATACAAATAAGATCTTCCAAGCTGATTGATCAAGCTTTCTATAACCCTATGAAAAGTCATAATTATCAGAATTAAAACGCCAATTGAAGCTATCTGAATAGCATCGATTTTGTATTTCAAAATGAAATTTTAAATTTTCATTACTTTTTTGCTAGCTACGATAATTTTGACTCATCAAAATCACATCAAATCCTACGTTGAAAAAATAAGAAACAAAATTTTTTTAAATTTTATAATACATAAATATTCATTCGTATTTACATTAAGATTAAAATAATTATTTTATCCGTTTTTTATTTAAAATCACTGGCGTTGCTATAAAAACCACTGAGCTAGAGAGAGATAAAGATATCGTCTTTTTTTTCAAGCATACGTTTGTGTGCACAACATGTAAGTTGTAGCGGGCAAAACAACTCACATTTAATAGAAGCCGAGAATAACGGACGATTAACGTAGACTACTGAATTATTACTCTGCAGTTTAGAGTAAAAAATACTTTAATAGATTTGTAATTTTATTCAAGTTACCAGCAATTTTTCATCATAAAATCAATGGGTTTAAAAATATGGTATATTGGGTAGTAAAAATTAATACACGTAGATTAAAAATTGGTAGATTAAGATGAAATATTTACAATAACCAATTAAATATGAGACCCTAATAGAGTATAAAATCATATAGTTATACTACCTTAACGGCTGTTAAAAGTTGCTCACTCTCAGAGTAAAATAAAGTCTAGCGACGTTAACATTTCAACAAAAAATATTAAAAATTGAAATAAAAAATATCAATTTTTAAGAATGGCCCAAGATTACTCGGAATTACAGGGTAATTTTCATCAAAAAATTCTCTCCGTGTAGAAACATAAATTTTACATTTCTAAAGATTATTTTGAGGGTTTGAACTTCATTAAAAAGCTTATAACGCGAAACAAATTGTCGTCACGAGCCATGGAACTGTAGTCACCAGTACGACATTGACGTACGACCCGACGACTTCTGACTAAAGACACTCCCTTCTCAAGCTGGCGGCATTAAGAGATGAATACATGTATAGACATTAAACTGTCGGTACAAACCCGTCGGCTGATTAGCATTTGAAATTGAAGCGTTGCGGTCGGCGACGCGCCCTAACTGACGAGGCAGGGAAAGAGATAGATAGATGAAAGGAGTAGAGGGAGAGAGAGTGAGAGAATGAAACCATGAACAGGATCCAAAGACTAATTCAGAGTAAAGTGGGCCTGCTGCTGCTTCTCACATACCTAACCCTTTTGTTGTCCATTTGATTCTAAACACCAAGCAATACTGGGCTCCATCGTCCAATATGTTAGATATTTGCATTAATCAGCCCACATTGCTCTTCTAATTCAGGTTGTTATATCACCAGGCTCACATTCATGTTTCCCCTTACGATTTTACCCAATATTCTAGGAAACCGATACGTTGCTATGTTCAAGCCAATTACTGAGCGCCATGCCCTGTAGCTAAACAGACTTTCGTCCACTTTAACCCGTACGATACACGTTATTTTCAACCAGCTATAAACTTGTTAGAAATTTTTCGAAAATACCACCAGCCAACGATAACTTGTTTGTTGTTTGATGTTACGCTCCAGAATACATGATATCTTGATGGCTTTACTATTTTACATTTCGAGTTATTCGATGCTTTGTCACTGTTTTTACGATCACATCAAGCCATAAACTATATATATATATATATATATATATATATATATATATATATATATATATATATACCTGATGTACGATAACTAATTAGAATTTTAAATAATAGGTAAATAATGTTGAAGTTGAAAAAGTTGACTTCATAGTTTCATATTGCTATGTCACGTTAATGCAATGAACAGCTCAGCTTGCATTATTGAGTTATGAAACATGTGACGTAGAAATTTGTAGTGCAATTACTTTAACTTTAACATTTAATCGAGTTTGTGAATGCGTTTTTTATTTTTGCATATTTTTTATACTTTAACTTAATACATAGAACAAGGTTAAAATAGATTCTGGTAAGCATGAAAAAGCGAGGCTCCATTTTTAAAACGCTTCTAGAAATACTTTTTTATCGATTTTATTTAGATTTTTTAGTTTATAAACACTTATAGTAGTCAAGTTGATAAAAATAAAAATTTGCGAAATTTCAGTACTTTAATGGATTACAAAGGTATAAAAGGTTAGGAAAATTGAAAAATATATATTATAGCGTCACCTTCAGCCTTTGTTAGTTAGTTCATTGTTAGATATTTATTTCATTTCTGGTTGGCAGAAAACTGTTATGAACTTAGATGAAGTTAGATGATTGAAAAAATTTTTTAAAATCATTTATAAATTTTTCATGACAAGTTTAAAATATAACCTGTCTAATTAAACATATTGTTTATGTAAAAAAAGTTAAATGTTGAATTGCACATGTTCAATTTTTAATATTCAATTAAAAATTCAAAAAGTTAAATGTTGAAAAATTCGAATTTAATCGTGCTTTTTTTCATTATTAATTTTTATTTAACTTTAAAATTATTAATATTATTTTTTATTTTAGGTTCGATTTTTGTTTTCAGTTTAATTTTTTAAATTTTTTCTTCCAGATGAATTTTTGTTGTTTAAATTTTTTTCAAATATTCCGCCTCTTCTTCTTAGATGTCGCTTTTTCTTGTATAATCTTACTGTCACACATTCATAATAACTAAAAACGGATATTGTCAAAATAAATTCCCAAAGAGGGGGCATCAAACTTGAGAACGCTCATGTGTTGCAACTATAAATCTAACCGACTTAAAATTTGATCGAGATATTTCTTAGACTATATTTTTATCGACTACAAAAACATAATGCGAAAATAAATTCCTAAAGGAGAGAGAAAAAACGTCAAACTTAAGAACGCTTATCTTCTGCAACTATAACCCATACAGGAGCTGCCAGAGTTGAACAACGGGCCCCTACTTGGCCCAGCACTGGAGAACCTAGCTTTGGCACACCTATATTGGCCCAGGCTTGGGCCAGGACTGGGTAACCTAGCCTTGGCCGTTACAATGATTACCCGGGCTTGGGCCAAGGTAGGATTACCCAAGTTTGGATATACCCATGGTTTATACAAGTAGATCATATCAATGTACCAGTTCAACGTTAGTAGGGTCGTCCAGTAGCTACCGTTCGGTCCCAGTAATCAGAAGGACGGCAGTTCGCGCCCAGAGTCCAGCAGAATTTCCACCGAGTTTTTTTCACATCATTTACCTCCCTTAAATAATTAAAACGTTAATGATCATGAATTCTACGAGGTTAATAATAATAAATTTTTTTTAATTAAATTTATTCGTTTCCTGGAAGCCTGGGCCAGGTCTGGCAACCAGGCTTGGCCCGAGATTATCATTCCAGGCTTCTACCAAAGCTGGGCCAAGACTGGCTTACAAGCCTGGCCCAAGGTTCTACAAAGTTGGGCCAAGTCTGGGCCAAGCTTGGGCCCGTGGTACTTTTCTCTCTGGGAAGTCTAACTGACTGATAAATTAGTAGGGATGTTTTTTGGATTACATTTACATCTACAAAGAATAAATATTGTGAAAATAAGTTCCTGAAAAAACAAAAAGAGGTATAACAAATAGAAGTACTCATTTTGCAGTAATGTCCTACTCACTTAAAATTTTATTAAACCAATTCCTTTAGTTATGTCGACATCTACATAGAAAAATTGAATGAACCAGTCGTGTGAGCACCCAAACTAATCGTGGCTAGCACCGTATTCAGTCTGGTGTGCCACCCGAACGGCAGCACCGTAACCAGCCGTGTGCAGAGCAATACTGATGAGTGTGTGCACAAATCCATTCAGTATTTCCTTAAGTTCCCCGCCCTCCCCCTTCCTTATATATAATGGTAACGTTTTTTTAAGTTTACTCCTTAAGAGTCGATTTTTATATAAGAAGCTCGGTATGGGAAAAATATGAGGTGTAAAATGTACTCAACGAATGACCTTGTTACGACTTTCACTTTTCAGGGGTGAGTGTATAGGGTATCCTACAGGGCACCGTACGAATGCATTGGATGTATACGATATACCTATATATATATATATATATATATATATATATATATATATATATATATATATATATATATATATATATTTATATATATATATATAGGTATATAATATATACTCTACGGCGTCTTTAAATGATGAATATATATATATATATATATATAGTAGGGTGATCCCAAAAATAACAAACTTTTTTTTTTCTTCCAAATAGGTTCAAAAGTTTCATTTAGATAAAAAAAGACGCCTGTAAATAATTAGAGCTCTTAATATTAACATTAAGAGGTTCCTCATCCCACTTTTCTATTTTCCATGAGAATAACATGGGAAAATTTTTTTTTACGTCTTCGGATTTTTATAAGTAGCTAACGATGCGTCATAGGAATAATTGGCAGGCATATTTTTGTAGGGAATTGAATGCTCTACAAAAAAAGATTTTTATCATTTTTTGAGGAAACTATTTGTTCAAAAGTTATTTGAGGTTAAAGTTGAATTCATATTAAATTTTGAGATTTTCTTACTTTTCTGGCCAAACTATCAGACTTATTACAAAATATCATTGGACCTTTTTTGTAGATAATTTTATTCCCTAAAAGTTATTCCCAATAAAGTTTTTTCGAATTCCACATTGTTTTCTAGTTATTTTTATTTTAATGTCAAGCTCTGAAAATCGATCAGAAGACTATTTTTTTATGAGCATGACATTAAAATAAAAATAACTAGAAAACAATGCGGAATTCGAAAAAACTTTATCCTAAATAACTTCTAGGGAATGAAATTATCTACAAAAAAAGTCCAATAATATTTTGAAATAGGTCTGATAATTCCACCGAAAAAGTAAGGAAATCTCAAAATTTAATATGAATTCGACTTCAACCTCAAATAACTTTTGCACAAATAGATTCCTCAAAAAATGATAAGAATCTTTTTTTGTAAAGCATTCAATTCCCTACAAAAATATGCCTGCCAATTATTCCTATGACGCATCGTTAGCTACTTATAAAAATCCGAAGACGTAAAAAAAATTTCCCATGTTATTCTTATGGAAAATAGAAAAGTGCGATGAGGAACCTCTTAATGTTAATATTAAGAGCTCTAATTTTCACAGGCGTCTTTTTTTATCTAAATAAAACGTTTGAACCTGTTTGGAAGAAAAAAAAAAAGTTTGTTATTTTTTGGATCACCCTAATATATAGTATACCAGTCGTACTCTAATGATACGTACAGTGAGCATTATTATTTTGTATTCTCAAGTGTTTTTTTTAATTTTAAGCTTTTACTAATTTCATATTCTTGTTAGGCATTATATGATTACTTTTCAAATTTTTTCATTCCATTTTATAAACTTTATAATCTTTTTATAAACAAATGGATTAATTAAATATTTATGGAAACTTTTGTTTTGTTCACTATATTTTTTACAAAACCGAGTGCTGTTCTATATGTTCTATATTTCCTATGGGATTGCCATGGGATGTCACTGGGATTTCCGGAGAATTTAACTGGCGATAATTCTATTTTTTTTTACACCTCCCAAAGGGTTGGGTCTATATTTCCTATGGGATGTCTCTGGGATTTCCAGAGAATTTAACTGGCGATAATTCTATTTTTTTTTTACACGACCGAGAGCTGGGTCTATAGTTCCTATGGGATGTCTCTGGGATTTCCAGAGAATTTAACTGGCGATAATTCTATTTTTTTTTTACACGACCGAGAGCTGGGTCTATAGTTCCTATGGGATGTCTCTGGGATTTCCAGAGAATTTAACTGGCGATAATTCTATTTTTTTTTTTTTACACCACCGAGAGCCGGGTCCAGATTTCCTATGGGATGTCTCTGGAATTTCCAGAGAATTTAACTGGCGATTATTCTATTTTTTTTTTACACCTCCCAAAGGGTTGGGTCTATATTTCCTATGGATGTCTCTGGGATTTCCAGAGAATTTAACTGGCGATAATTCTATTTTTTTTTACACCTCCCAAAGGGTTGGGTCTATATTTCCTATGGGATGTCTCTGGGATTTCCAGAGAATTTAACTGGCGATAATTCTATTTTTTTTTTTACTCCTCCCAAAGGGTTGGGTCTATATTTCCTATGGGATGTCTCTGGGATTTCCAGAGAATTTAACTGGCGATAATTCTATTTTTTTTTTACACGACCGAGAGCTGGGTCTATAGTTCCTATGGGATGTCTCTGGGATTTCCAGAGAATTTAACTGGCGATAATTCTATTTTTTTTTTTTACACCACCGAGAGCCGGGTCAAGATTTCCTATGGGATGTCTCTGGAATTTCCAGAGAATTTAACTGGCGATAATTCTATTTTTTTTTTACACTACCGAGAGCTGGGTCTATATTTCCTATGGATGTCTCTGGGATTTCCAGAGAATTTAACTGGCGATAATTCTATTTTTTTTTTTACACCTCCCAAAGGGTTGGGTCTATATTTCCTATGGGATTTCTTTGGGATGTCTCTGGGATTTCCAGAGAATTTAACTGGCGATAATTCTATTTTTTTTTACACCACCTAAATTTTATTCAGGCTTTGCCTCGTTAGGGTGTCGATAGACCCCAGGTGGGCCTTGGTCGTCGATTATTTTATTAATTATTACCTTTTAATTACATTTCCGATTTAAATATTTTCGATGCCGTTTCCAACTCGATATTATTTATTATAACAGGTGAATGGTAGGAAAATCGTCAGGTCATGGTGTAGGTGAAAATATTGGTGTGCCAATTGGCACCCCAAAATAAGGTTGAATTAATTTAGAATTAATTATGTTTATTAACTGTATAGAGAGCAGAGGATCGAGCTCTATGAGCTCTTTCGAAGGACTGACTATTCTGTCGTTATAAAAATATAATAAAGCAAAAGAGTTGACAAATTGTTGACGCCGCATCTCAGGCTCCCTGTGAGAGAATCGTCGTGGCCCGAGTCTCATGCATCGTCATCTGTTTTGACTACCCGCGAGCCACGGCGACTCTCTTATCGTAATCGATTTCCGTTATATTGCAATAAAATTAATTCAATAAAAATAATTAATTTATTCAATCGATAAAATATTACGGGAACGTAACAATAAATTAAACGTTTATGTCATATCGTTTATTTAACATTATTTTTATTTTATTTGACAATTTTTTATAACCCTTGATAACCTCAATATTCAAAATTGATAGTTTCACTGAAGCTACCATGTTTTGCTCGATCTCTAGTAAAACTGGCCAGTTACTTGACAGAAACTTGATATTACACTGGCCAGTTACTGGTTTAAGTCTAGTGAAACTGGCTAGTGACTGGCTGAAAACTCGATATCATTTCTACTAGGGTATTTACATAGTCGATCTGAAGGAGTAAACTCTAATCGTGCGTCGGAGCTGACACACACACTTTTTTTTTTTTCAGTTTGAACGACTTAAAAACTATAAAACTTTTTGATATGAAATGATCACCATCTGATGCAGAATCGCTCGGAGAAGGTTCATGACTACTTATTATCTAAAATCATTTATAATCGTTTACCCACTTTTTCTTAATTCACTTTTAAAAATATTTATTTCACGCCAATAAAACCAAAAGACGTATTAACTTTCTTTTATTTTATTTTATTTATTTACTTTTTTCAATAAACATGATAATTGTTTATATTTTCGTTTTATTAATTTTTTTCTCCTTATTTAGAAAACTATCAGAATAATATCAACTAACGGTTCGCGGTGGAACCAAAGATAAAAATACTTCGGTTTTTCAACCCTTTGTCCAACTGATTTGAAAGTTGGTGCGAGTGTTCCTTATGTCCATAAGAGCCGTCATATTGCAGTTTTTTTAAGAATAATTTCTGGTGGGGAGTCGGGAGGACTTCAAACTCAAAAACACTCCCGTTTTGTAACCCTTTAAGATACTGACTTGAAAGTTGGAGAGGAGGTTCCCAACGTCCATAAGCGTTGGCCATCATGCGGTTTTTCTAAACGTCATGTCCGGGGGGGGGGGGGAGGCTGCAGCGGGGTCAATAATAAAAATACTCCTGTTTCTGGAATACACGACCTACAGACTTGAACTCCGAACAAATATTACTCACACATATAATAATGCAAGCTTTATAATTTTGACATCGAGGGAATTAACATTCCTAGAGTCTAAATTACCGAATACACGGCAGTAGCCAAATACGGCTTCCACTTTTTTGGAAAAAATTGAAAACGGGGACCTAAAGTTGGGGAGTATAAAAATAAGAAATTTCTCAAGAGACTCTCGTTGTTTAACTAACGGGCCTATACAGACTTAAAATTTGGAAAAAAAAATTCTATTTACTTAGAAGAATCCGCCATTACTTAAAGTGTTCTTTTTTTACAATTTATTTGATCCCCTTAGATTAACTTTGCATTATCCATTCTGAGTGCACGGAAAAATTGAAACACGACGGATTTCTGTGCAGCACAAGACTAAGTCATGTGCAAGATAAAAAAAAGTCAAGCACACGACTGGTTCGGGTTTAACACCGGAACTACTCATGTGCTGCTCACGACGCATTCTGTTGCAACACTGTATCTACTTGGGTGTTACACTCAAACGGTTGCTCTTCAAAATTATGGTGACCTGTATACAGTCTTTAACTGCACTCAGTCGGTTATAAACAGTAACCGTTCGAGTGTTGCATACGAGTAGTTACGGTGTCGCACCAATATGCGTCGTGAGCAGCACTTGAGTAGTTTCAGTGTTGCACCCGAACCAGTCGTGCCTAGCACCATACTCAGTCTGGTACACCACCCTGT
This sequence comes from Microplitis mediator, assembly GCF_029852145.1. Classification (NCBI taxonomy): domain Eukaryota; kingdom Metazoa; phylum Arthropoda; class Insecta; order Hymenoptera; family Braconidae; genus Microplitis; species Microplitis mediator. The sequence goes on from NC_079970.1 coordinate 14,281,013, forward strand.
AACGGGGTAAATTGAATTTACCGCGTTCAAATTAATTTGAAATAAAATCTATTGTTCACACCATCGATATAGTTGCAATACCACCCAGGGTTATCCGGGTAGGTTGCGACTAGTCGACCGGGGAGTGAAAATTGGAGGCTCGTCTGTCAGTCCCCAATTAGTTAAGTAGGAGTGACATAACCGAAGACGCCCGAAGTCATGCGGGGAGTAAGATATTATAAACGGAAGCCGGAACGAAAAGCGACACTTGTCCCCGGAGTGACCGGACCGTCGAGACGTAGAAGAGCAGTAGTGTACAGCTGAATAAACGCCACCATCAGACGCCATTAGATTCATCAGGTAATTATTTAATCGCGACTTGGGTTTTTTAGTGGAACCAAGCGATTAGTTTTTCTAAAATTGTTTATAAAATACCAGGCAGGTAGCCGGTATTTTCTTACATGAGTACTTATTGCGTCTGAATAACAGGTGAAGGAGAGAACGAGGTTGGAAGTCGAGAGTAAGAGAGCGAGAGAGAGGACAATAATACGAACGAGACAGAATTTTTCAAGTACGAGACAGATTAACGGACCAGGACGGATATAACAACGAGAAGGAAAATTTAATTGTTGTAAAGGTATTTATATAAATTTATTCCAGGCAGGAAGCCGGAAAAATTTATTAAGTATTTAGTCGTATATCTGGTTTCGTCGCGTCGTAATTAAAACTCAAAAATTAATTCAAGTAATTCGGAAAAATAAGATTAATTAATTGGCTAGAATTATATTAGATAAAAATAATTAATTAATTAACTACAGGCAGGTTGCCGGAGCTTTTGCGTAGTAAAATATTTCCGGACAGGTCGCCGGAAATGTTCTAGAAGTTTCCAGGTGGATCGTCTAACCCTCGCACCGGAAATCGTCGAGTCTAGTCAATAATCGAGTCCGTAGAATTAATAAATTAATTAATAAGATAAATAAATTTAAATAAAATTAAAATAAAAAAAGTTAGTACCTCCCCTGGTAGAAATGATTCCGGGTACCTGACTAGGCTTCATATAATTTGCCCGATTTGAAATAAGGGCCCGAGAAATCGCCCCGATTATTAGTCCGACTAGAATGTAATGCGTTTTGAGATGGTCCCAGTAAAAGAGCCCGGTCGGGTAAATAATCGGGTAGACAGTTAATCACCCGATCGGGTATATGTTCTGCTGCATGATCAGGAAAGAATTCAGAAACCTGATTGGGTTTTTTGTAATTGCCCTGCTTGTAATTTTAACTCAATTAAAAAAAAAAAAAAAACAATTTTTTTTTTTTCATTTTTTGTTCAATCGTTTTCGCGATGCAGGGACTATCAGGTTTGCGGATAGTTTAATTTCTAATCGAATGGGGGAATTTTAATTCGGAGAAAAAACACTAAACTTAGGAACGACCGCACACACATTAGTGGGATTCGAACCCGGGACCCTACGCACGAAAGACCGACGCTTTAACGACTTGGCTACGCAGCCGAAAGTGATAACTGAGTTCAGCTGTACTACATAATCTGTAGGTAATTTGAGGAAAATTTTTTTTGTTCTGTTAGTATAGTTCTTTACTTAATTTACTTTTTTTTTTTATAATATAAGTAGATACCATACTTATAATATGTAAAAATTCTATATATTAGAGTTATATATATATATATATATATATATAACATTTTGCCCGATTAGTAACCCGATCGGGTGAAACGTTATAGGGGTACAAACAATTAGCCACTTCGGGCACCTAAACGGGCTAGTATAATCGGGCCTATAACATTTTGCCCGATTAGTTGACGATCGGGTTAATGGTTTTCGGGATATTTATTTTTAAACTTAACAGGCTCCCGACAGGGTGTAAGAAATGAGGCTAACAAAATTCTCCCTGACTAGTTACCTAACTGGGGTTTCGATAGTTCAGGCAACGAAATCGTCCCTTGTCTGGCACCTTCTCGGGTACATGTAATCGGGCCTTACTTTTACTCCCCGATCGGGTGCTGGTCGACAGTCGGGCGGTTATCGGGCACTTTCTACCAGGGTCGGTAATAATTATAAAGTCCGTGGTCAAGGTTACCGGTAGTGACAAGTCAATTTTAGTTTAAGGGAAATTAATTTAAATAAAATAATTAATTAATTCAATAAACGAATAAGTTAAGTAAGGAAGAAAAAGAAATAATTTGAAAAGGAAATTTAAGAATTAACGCGGGAATAAAATATTTGGAAAACTTGGAGGAATGAGATGCTGATAAGAGTTTGGAAAAGGTGACGGAATCGCGCAAGTTGTTGAAACAGAGTAAAAATAAAATACGTAAAGGAATTAAGGAGTAATTAAAAATAAAGAATTAATTAATTGAATTAATCTCTTTAAATAAAATATTTAATTTATTTATTTATTTATTAAAGTGGAAAAAAGTTGTGGCGGAAAAATTAGTCGATAGCAGGACGCCATTTATTTTAAAATCAGTGTGAGTGTGTGATAGACCAGGGGACTGAGTAAATGTGTGTCAAATAAGGAAATTAATAATCGCGGGTAAATTATTATTGTAATTTTAATTAAGGTAAAAATTAAAAGAATGTGTGTGTGTGTGAGATGCCAAAGGTAATTGGCTATATTGCATGCCTTAAGCGCAAGCGTAGGTATGCTCTACTCTTGCCGAAAAATTAAAAAACTGGGTTCCGTCAGAGTTTTTTAAAATAAATAATAATGTAGTGGTTAAAGTAGGTCAGCCTTCATACCACAATAAAAGAAAACATCAATGGTCATTTTTCTAAGCAATAAATAGCTGGTCCAACCCACAATTTAGATAAAAAATGAATTTTTCAGAAAAAAATCCTGTAAAGTACATATTACACTCTTCTTGTAATCTCCATAACTTTCGAAAAACAAAACTAATCCTTTTAATTTTTATTTCAATATATCCATAAATTCATTGTGACAAACTGATTAAAAATCCACAACTCTATTATTATTCGTTTGATTATAAAATAATAAAATGTGTACTGTCGAAGCTAAAAAATTTACATCTCAGGCTGCCATATATAAAAAAAATATATAAACAGAGTCAGTGAAGACCTGCTTCTTCTATCGGAGCGTGCTAGATGGCATTAGCAAAGATTTCCATTCTATGCGCGGGAATTTTTTAATATTTTCTATAATAATTTTCTATTATAATAATTTAGTTTAATAGTTCCTTAAATGTAAGCAAAAAAAAAAAAAATAAATAGTTAAATAATTAATTATAAAAATTAACCCTGATAGCCAGAGTTTCTGATCACAAAGTCGGTGTACCTGAGTTGCGACCAACTTGACGACAACTTTTAGCTTGTGTAACTGTTGACTACAAGTTGGCTACAAGTTGCTGAGAAACTTGGCGACAATCTACTGCCGCAACCTGTCACCAAGTTTTGAGCAACTTGTAGACAAGTTTTCGGCAACAGTTACACAAGCTGAAAGTTGTCGACAAGTTTCTCGGAAAGTTGCCGTCAACTTATGGAAATACCAACTTTTGCGGATAACTTGGCGGCGGGTAGATTGTCAATTCCCAACATGTTGCGGCCAACTTGGCTATCAGGGAAGCGGCCCTGATAGCTACACCTTTACTCAGCAAGTTCTGCAGTGAAACGTTTGCGGACTTTTTGAAATTAGTGATTCGATTTGCACTTGGAATTAGTGAATATTCACTTATTTTCACTTATCCATGTTTAGAGAGTAGTTAAAAATGAAATGAAACAAAATGTTACAAAAATTCGTCTTTAGTACTTGAAAGTAAATAATTAAAAAAAAATTACTTAGTAATATCGTTATGTATGTAGTATATTTTTGCGTATGTGTATAATTCATTTTTGCAGAACGCGTTATTACAGTCTAAAGCAGAGTACGTTAAGAATAACGTGCTTAGGACGAAACTGTAACATACTAAACCATAATTTTTTCCGAATACGTGGTTAGTTACTTTTTCATTTTTTAATTAAATCTTTCCATATTTAATAGCAGTCTGTTACTAATTACGTCAAAATGCTTTACTGATGAGTCCGATGACGTATTGACAAAAATTTTATGAAATTTTTTTATGTTAAGCACTGTTTCTCGACTAAAATCACGTAATTTTTATTAGTAATAATCACTTTTATGTGAAGCTGATTTCATCGCATATTTTCTAAAAGTAAAATGATCGCTGAGCTTATCAAAAAATTTTTTTTACCCATTAATTACTTTTTTATATAAAAAAAAAACATTAAATAAGAGGGAATAAGCGTATTGAAAATCATAGCTGGATATAGTACCGTTTGGCTGTAATCAAATTTTTTGACTTGCAATTATACTCAAATTCTTTATATATTTAGATCCGTCATTTTTTCAAATTAAATATCTTAATTCCCGATGAAAAAAGATTTTATACAATTATATATGGGGCATTCCATACCAAATCGGCCACTTTTTGAGGTCACCCCCTCTGATATTTTTGAAAAATTTATATGTTTTGGAGGCTGATAAAAAACGCTCTCATGAATTTTTCAAATTTTTTTGACTACTCGTTTCCGAGATACCGATTTTTTTCAAAGTACGAGATTTTTCTTTTGAAACGGTTATAACTTCGCGAAAAGTACACCAATCGGATCGTTTTTTTTTTTTCAAATCTTCGTTTTTAAATGTTCTTTCAAGAAAAAAACACGTTTTTATTCTTAATCAATTCCTTCATTGTTTATTTTAAGTTTGAAGCAAAAAAAATGTTTTTTGAAAATGTATGCCCCCTCCGATTTTTTTGAAAAAATTCTAAAAAAAACTTGGATGAATTTAGAAAATTTTGAGACCAATCCGATCGTGGACAAACAATTCGTTCTATTTTTTTTCTTAATTCGAAAAAAGTTTTTTCCCCTAAATATTGTTTTTCGACTTAATTTGACCAATGAACATTCTCAGATCGGTCTATTTAGATGCTATGATTTTTTTTTTAATACTGTGCCGTTCGGAGTATACTATTTTTGGAAGTTTTTCTACTCATTCAATAAATAAATTTTAAAAATCAACTAAGAACTACTTATGAGTTATCTTTATGACCTAGGAGAAGTGGTACGTGGCCTTATTGGGACGATAGCCAATAAGGAACAAAAAATACCCAGGAAAGAATAGTCAATGAAATTGATCCGAATTTAAACCCCAAAGTAATAAACGAAGTTTATTTTTTTTGACGCTTAAACAATTTGTGAATTTCAAATTCAGTTTAATTTGAGTATTGTTTTACATGTAAACTCCCATTGTCAATTTATATCACACAATGAAGTTTTTGAGTTCCTTTTCGAATTAAGAAAAAAAATAGAACGAATTGTTTTTCCACGATCGGATTGGTCTCAAAATTTTCTAAATTCATCCAAGTTTTTTTGAGAATTTTTTCAAAAAAATCGGAGGGGGCATACATTTCCAAAAACCATTTTTTTTGCTTCAAACTTAAAATAAACAATGAAGGAATTGATTAAGAATAAAACCGTGTTTTTTTCTTGAAAGAACATTCAAAAATGAAGATTTTGAAAAAAAAAAACGATCCGATTAGTGTACTTTTCGCGAAGTTATAACCGTTTCAAAAGAAAAACCTCGTATTTTGAAAAAAATCGGTATCTCGGAAACGAGTAGTCAAAAAAATTCATGAGAGCGTTTTTTATCAGCCTCCAAAACATATAAATTTTTCAAAAATATCGGAGGGGGTGACCTCAAACAGTGGCCGATTTGGTATGGAATGCCCCATATAGACTATATATAATTATATATAGACTATATATAATTATATATGGACTATATATATATAATTAGATAGGAAAAATGGCCCGATCCAATTGTATACTATTCTATACAAATTGTAAACAATTCCATATAATTATATACAATTCTATAGGGGAGGGGGGGGGGGCAAAAGGGGGTACCTAAGGAAATACTAAGTTTTCGAGGACTAAAATACGCTAAATCTTTTTGTTTTTAGTGATATTCGAGGTAAATAGACAAAATTTTTAGCTGCCGTTAAAAAATAAAATTTTTATTTTTGGCGGGCAAAACGGGGTACCCTTAAAAAAAGTTGAAAAAAAAAAAAATTTCTGAAAGTTGATCAAATTTTATTACTTGGATCTTTTATATGTAATATACATAAAGAAAAATTACATTTCACATCATTGGTGGACACGAAGGCAAAAAAAAAAAATTTTTGTGGGGCAGAGAGGCCTCCCTCCAAAAAATGATATTTTTTTTTTTTTTATTAAATTGTTTTCATTATTAAGAATGTATTTCTTTCTCTTGACAACTATTTTTGGTTTTATAATACTCAAGAAAAATTTTTTTAAGTGTAATAAATCGTTTCCCCTCGATTAGCTTAATTACTAATTGCTATTTAATAAAAAAAAAACAATTCTGTATTTCTTATTTGTCATCATTTTGAACCCAAAAAACGTGTTTTTTGATTTTTTAGATTGCAGATTATTTTGCATTATTTAAAATATTTTATCAATAAAAAAATAAAATATTATTTTCGAATATTTTTAGTGGCCAAATTTGCGTCAGCTATAACAAATCAGCCGAAAAATGGATTAGTGTATTATATTTTTTTCAATTTGACGATAAAAATATGAAAGAATCATTTTTTAAAAATTTTCGGCTGGTCCATTTTGCCCTAGGTGTTATGGGTAGGGCTAAAAACGCGGAAATATATTAAATTTCTTTTAATTTAACGATAAAAATTTGAAAGAATCATTTTTTCAGGATTTTCGGCTGGTCCATTTTGCCCCAGGTGTCATGCGTAGGGCTAAAAGTGCGCAAATATATCGGATTTATACTAATTAGACGAAAAAAAAAAATTTGTTTTTTTCATAAAATTTTGGGGGTACCCCGTTTTGCCTACCCTACCCCCTTTTGCCCCCCTTCCCCTATATTTCAATTATATAGAATTGTATATAATTATATAGAATTGTATATAATTTGTGACGTTACATTGCCGAGGAGATGGGGTTTGAGGTTGGAGTACGTGGGAGTCTGTGTGCTAGAGAGAGATAACGTGAGTATGTGTGTTGAGTTGAGTGTAGTAGAGAATGAGTTGAGGATATGAGGTATAAATGTGTACAGTTAGTTAAGAGTGTGATAGAGTACGTATACGATATGGAGTATGTTTTTCGAGTGTCTGTGTGATGGAGCGTGGATTTAATGGGGGAGGTCTAGCTGTGTCGCGGATAGTGGCCAAGATAACGTGCCTCCTGACCAGTGATAACGACTAGGCCTAGGCTTAGCCCTCGGAGTTGACGTGGTGATCACGGAGGTGCGACTGAGATGTCACCACCCCTTCGTGGTGGTACCCGAAGTTAGCTGGGGTACGTGTACGGTTATTGGGGGGATTAGTAGTCGAGTTTAAAGTTTTAGAGTAAGCGGTGGTGAGTCGGAGAGTCGCCATGGTGGACCTCGACCGCAACCGTGTACTGCTGTCGTTTTGGAGCTTGTGGCTCTGTGTATGGTGCTCTTAAAGCCGTCTGTCGCATTAATTAATTGTCGCAGATTACCACATTATTTATTTATATTATATTTTTTATATTGTAGTTTACCTAGTAGTGTATTAGTTTTGTGATTCGTCGTCGTCGAGAGGTTCCCGATGTCTTGCCCAGGTATTTATTTGCGTGATGTACCGAGAGTACTGGGCCGCGGGTCTTTTGGGCCCTTCGCGTCGCTCTCGCGTCATTTTTATTGTATTTTATTTAGTTTTGTTTAGCTATTTTATGTTTTTTGTATTAGTTAATAAATCGGCTTCTTTCGCATGAAAAGAACCACGACCCTCTTTCCACAATCTAGCATACTGAGCGCACCAGGATATGCCGCTACCACCGGTCATGTCTCTCATCTCCAAAAGGTATAGTTTTAGGTTTCAATTTACGTGTACGTTTAGACCGGTTGCCGATACCGGGGAAATAAAAGTCGGCTGGCGCCCGTCAGGATCTGGAGGAGATGAAAGGGGTGATTGGTGGGCGAAGTGTAACGTAGCCCAATTTCGTGTAATCTGAGTTTTGAGTTTTTGGAGTAAATTTATTGAGTAAGAATTTTGAGTAATTATTGGGTTTAATTGAGTCTTAAGAAATGTTACGTTACAAATTATATAGAATTGTATATAATTTGTATAAAATTGTATATAATTATATAGACTTGTATACATTTTGGATAAAATTGTATACCATTTTTATACAGTTGTATACAATGGGATCGGGCCATTTTTTGTATATAATTTTATACATTTGTACAATTTTATACATTTATACAATTGTATAAAATCTTTTTTCATCGGGTTAGAGGTTGAGATTAAATGTGAAGTTTTTTAGTATCGAATATCTCAAAATGTTGCGGCCTCCGATTTCTGATTGGTGAAAATAAAAGCGCACGCGCAGCACATAGTTCAAATTTCTAGTTTTTTAGAGGTTGGATACAGCTGTAAGGAAAAATAAAAAAAAAAAAAGTATAGGAGTCTTTATGAAAAAATTAACAAATCGTAACGTAAACATTGAATCTAAATAATTCGTGTATGACACGCGCGCTTGAGGCATGCTCATTTGGATTTTCCAAACTTTTTTTTTCTACGACTATTTTTCACTCAGTTACAGCATGTTGGAAATCACCTAAAAATTTCGGATTTTTTTTTCTATCCCTTTATTTTTGTGACCAGTGTATTAGGGTGGTTCATCCGAGGAAAAATGTTTTTATAAAATTTTATAGAATTCCATATAATTTTTAGAATTTTATAAAATTTTATAGAATTTTTAAAAATACAATGAAATTTTATAAAGTAAGATCTGAGTAAAAACCGTAATAATTCAATGCAATTTTATAAAATTGTATAAAATATTATGAATTTTTATACAATCTTCTAAACTTTTACACAATTTTATAAAGTAAGATCTCAGAAGGATAACATTAATTAAATGGAATTTTATAAAATTTAATAACATTTTTTAACATTTCATAAATGTTTAAAGAATTTGATGTCATTATTGCATCTAGTGTGAGGTAACATTTTGTAAAATTTTATAAAACTTTATAAAAATTGTCATATGACAACTGTATGCATACAGATTTATTAGATTTTGCTATCAAATTTATTAAAATGTTATAAAAACATTTAGTCTACTGAAATTACTTTTATGCGTTGTGTACATATATAGCAGGACAAATATGAGTTATTCAGGAAAAATGCAGAAAAACGTTATTTTTTAAATTTTATACCAGCAATATCTTTCGACATAATGCCCTGATTAAATAAAACGGTTTGTGACGATTAAAAACGATTAAAAATTTAATCATCATTAATCGTCTTTAACCGTCATTATCATCATGGTTTTTCACATTTAATCGTCTTTAATCGTCAAAAGACGATTTATTATTTTACGATTAAAAACGATTAATGACGATCAAAATTTCTAATCGTTATAAATCGTTTTTAATCTTCATGCGGAACCAGAAATTGCAATATTATTTTACGATCAATGACAGTTCATGACGATTTGAAATTTTTGATCGTCTTTAATCATCATGCGGGACCAGAAATTGTAATATTATTTTACGATTATAGACGATTCATGACGATTAAAAATTTCAAATCGTCATGTATCGTCTTTAATCGTAAAATAATATTACAATTTCTGGTTCCACATGAAAATTAAAGACGATTCATGACGATTTGATATTGTTAATCGTCATGAATCGTTTTTAATCGTAAACTAATATGTTGCAATTTCTGGTCCTGCATGTAGATTAAAAACGATTTATAACGATCAAAAATTTAATCGTTTTTAATCCTCTTTAATCATCAATTGACGATTCATGATGATTTGAAACGATTGAAACAGTTTTAATCGTCACAAATCGTTTTGTTTAATCAGGGTGAATCAATTTTGACGATCAATAGTGTTTTTTACAGCTTTTTTCATAGCTTTTTTTAGTTCTTCCATTGTGAATGGTAAGTATACATGGATCATTCCATATCAAATCGACTAGTAGTTGGAATCGACCCCTTTCAATTCGGATGAAATTTGGTCAACACTTTCCTTCTATCATAAATCAGAGATTTGCCAAAGGAAAAAAATTAGAAAAATTTTTTGCGAAAGTTATTCAAAATTCAAAATTTTTCTATTTTTCTCATTTTTCAACTTTATTTTTGTAATATCTCGAAAACTATGATAGATTCAGAAATGATCTTGGTTTTGTTTTGAAGGGAACACTTGAGGCTATTGAAAAAAAAAATACTTCGGAAAAAAATTTCGAAAAATGAGAAAGCTTTCGAATTTTGAATTCTCAAAAACCATCAAAATCGTATGGTGACACGAAATTTTGGGTTCAAATGTTTAACTACACTACCTTTAAACAATCTTAAGAGATCCTGAAAATTTCAGAGAGGTGTTTTTTTTTTGTTTCAAAATTATGAATTTTTGAATTTTGGCAAAAAAATAGTATATTACTACCCTAGGCCAGAAAGTTGGATTTCCTGGCGCATGGAATATAGATGCCGAGGCGAAGCCTCGGCATCTACATTTCTTGCGTCAGAGCATCCAACTTTTTGGCCGTGGGTTGTATACTATTTTTCTTGATCTCCAACCGAAAGTACGGAAATACGGACAAAGGTGGGGGGAGGGGGCGGCCCGCCCGACTTTTGCAAAGCCGAGGCGAAGCCGAGGTTTTGCTCGTCGGGGCGGGCTAAAAAAAAAAGAATCTGAAAAATAGTTGACCCTGCAGGCCATCCTTGAGCTCAGATAGTGTCCCCCAATTTTAAAAAATTTTCAACTGTCATAACCGTATCAAAATTATATTAATTAATTAAAAACAAATTAAAACCTTAAGTAAAAAAGAGAATACGTAGTCGTAATTTCGTTAAGATATAGATTTAAAAAAATATTATTTACAGTTGATTTCAATTGGAAGCTGAACGAAATTTGTAGAATAAATTTCAGTATAATCTTCATGTCAATTTTATAATTCCAATTTTCAAATTTTATAGGCTAAAATTTATTCAAGAATTTCGTTTAACTCCTGATTGATATCAATTGCAAGTAATTTTTTTTAAATTATATACCTCGGTGAAATTACAACTACGTTCTCCTTTTTTCAATTGAAGTTTTAATTTTTTTTAATTAATTAATAAAATTTTCATACGGTTATAATCGTTGAAAGCCATTAACTCTTAAAAATTATAATAATGATCACGATTTTAAATGATCAGTGTTGGTTATGTTGGTGGTTATGTTGAGCTGTCAGTACGCCGGCACTGTATACTATACACTTTATAGTGTAAAACTCATAGTGTGAGTATACTGACACAAGCGCGCTTATGAATATAGTTACAGGACTGAGCCAGAAAATAAACGTAGTCCACTAGAGCGCGCTGTCATTCGTGTAAGCCACAAAAGTCGTTCTTTCTGGAGCAAGAAGCAGCCAGAAAGTCCGTACTTTCGGGTCGGGGATCAAGAAAAAAATTTTTTTTTTTCCCCCCTAAGTCTAGTATAGTTAAGAAAAAAATGTAATTTTGTGTGAATGAAAGCTTGTACGATCTTAAACAAAATCATGGAACGCATGCAATACATAACTGTAAGAGTATAGCATGGAGCAAATGATGAGAAAACTCACACATCGATTCATTTCATTTGCAGTGTAATGAAATTGTTAGTTAAACTATTAATGTATATAGTATCGGTTGCATGCGTCCTACGTTTATCGTTTTAGAGCTTACAAGTATTTCCATAGCTCTTCAAAACTAACAATCATAAATTTTCAGGACTATCTGGAAGAAGTTCGGAATCTGTATGTGGTTTTAAATCTTTTTGAGCCTCAGCGATATTATTTTACAATTGTGTCTGTTTGAATAACGTGGTATATCAAAAAATTTTTCTATTTCGATCATTATTTTCTGCTTTTTGATATTACATGTGTGAAATTTTGAAATCGATTTTGAACACCTTGAGAACACCTGACTATATCTGAAATAAGAAATCGTTATATTAACCTACCAGTATAATCTATCAAACTAGTTGATTGTTTTTTTTTCTGAAAAATGAAATTAAGAAGCAAGCAAAAATTATGTTTTATAAAATTTATACTTAAAAATATCAAAATAGTTAAAGCGAGATCTTTTTTAGTTAAAAATTTTAAATAAATCTGTCTATCGGTTGACCCTGCGGGCCGGCCCTAAAACTTCCCGCCGTTTTCGAGCTCGAAAATACTTTTGTATGCTATTGTTTTCGAAAAGAACCGTTTTTTAGCATTTCTTTCTCTCGTGATATCTCGCGAACGAATTATCCGATTTGGATGGTTGAGGTGGCAATCGACGTGTTTCATTAAGTTCTAGAGCTGATTAGATTTTTTAATTGATCAATTCGATAGTTTCCGAAATATTCCCGAAAAACGAAAAAAAACGATTTTTTTTCATTCTTTCGTCGATGATATCTCTTGAACAGATTATCCGATTGAGACGGTTGAGGTGGTAATCGGCGCATTTTATTGAGGTCTAGAGCTAATACAATTTTGAGAATGATTGGTTTAGTCGTTTGGACGATATTTGCAAAAAACTGTTTTCTACTGTTTCTTTCGTCGACGATATCTTTTGAACGGATTATCTGATTGAGACGTTCTTAGTGGCAATCGAAAGCTTTTATCGAGTTCTAGAGCTGATGAGATTTTGAAATTGATCGATCCAACAGTTTTCACAATATTAAAAAAAAAACCGAAAAAAAAAAAAATTTTTTTTTTCGTATTTCTTATATATCTCAGAGTCTACTTGACTAAATGACCTAAAATTTTTTTGAAAATCTAAGTTTAGAAGATATCTTTCGAATGCCACAAGAACCATCTAAATCGGTTCATTCATCAAAAAGATATGAGAGGTTTACATCCACACACACACACACACACACACACACACACACACACACACACACACACACACACACACACACACACACACACACACACATACACACACACATACATACATACATACATACATACATACATACATACATACATACATACATACATACATACATACATACATACATACATACATACATACATACACACATACATACATACATACAGACATCGCTCTGAAAGTGTCAGAATAGCATCCTAGCACCTTCGAATGTCGACATACGATGAAAACCCGGTTTTTGAAAATCGAGGTGAAACCAATAACTTCCCAAATTTTTTGAAAATCGTCGATTTTCTCAGCGGGAAGTTAAAAAATTTATTTTTTTCGTAATTCGCAAATAGGTTCGAGTCTACTTGATCAATTAATCTGAAATTTTCAGGAAAGTTGATGACCAACAAGCTCTTGCCGCCTTAACCATCCAAATCGGTTCATTAGTTAAAAAGTTATAGACCGGTCACACACATACATACACACCCACACACATACATACATACACTCGGACATCATTCTGAAAATAGTCAGAATAGCTTCCTAAGACCTTAAAATGTCGACAACCGATGAAATTTCGATTTTCGCAAATCGGGGTGAAAACAATAACTTCCCGAATTTTTCGAAAATCGTCGATTTTTTAGCGGGAAGTTAAAAATCATCCAGAGAAAGACACCATGGGGAAAGAAGAAAATCTTCATCTCGAGCCGAGGGTTATGAAGATTTGTGGAAGAGATTGAAGCAGCTTGAGAAAGAGCTGAAACAGACGCGGTCACAACCAAACAATGGTGACGAGAATATTAATAGTAATAAAAACAACGAGGATAAAATTGCGGTAGTCAATGTCACACCACTCGATTTATCTAACAACAATGGCAAGTTAAAGAAAAAAAAAATATACCTATGGTTTACCTATAGTTTATTTACATAAAATTATGTAAATATATAACTACGCAAAAATAAACATATATAGGGTCAAGGTTATGGAACACATAACACAATGACCACTAACATGACAGTCGAACATATACGAGAGATATTTCAAGTACTGATCTTTTCTTCACACACGCAAAATATACTTGATTTACCGCTGATAAATTCAAAACAAAATATGTTTTGATAAATATGGATATTTGAAGTTATATATACTGTTTACTTGAGGAATAACAATTGCCTAGTTTTTTCTTTGTAGCATCTATAAATTCCGATGGCGTTACTCACTTGCTAACCAGCCACCGTCGTCAGGAATTTCGGACAATGTTAAGCAAGCGGCAGCTAATGCAGCTAACCAGCTGAATGAAGACAAGGAGGTCTTGAAGACACAAGTGATCATTACTACTCCACAGGGAGAGCAAGATAATCTCGAAGACGACATGTTAGAGATCATCGGTAAAGATCCGAATAATAAATCGTCTGACTTGGTGATATTATCACATATCTCGTTAAGATGGAAGAGTTGGTTAAAGACAGGCCAACAAAAGAAGGTGAAGGATGCCTTGCTACAGAAATATCCCCGTACAGGAGACTGTTACTTAGAGGCACCTACACTTAACCAGGAAATTAAAGCTTCTTTAAATGAAGGAGCTTTAAAGAGAGACAAGTATTTCTCCATCACGCAGAACCTCGCTGGCTCCGCTTTTCGGCACTAAGTCTAGTAATTGATCCTTTGCTTAAATGGGAAAAGGCACTTGAACCCAAAAAGATGTTGGAACATCTCTGAAACACGTCTCAATTATTAACGGAGATAAATCGGGGCCAAACTGTCGCTCGAAAAGCGTGCATTGTCCCAAATTCGGAAAAACCTATCGCCTCTATGTTAGAGAAAGTAGAGACGGATAAATTTTTATTCGGTGACAAACTAGGTGAGAAAATTAAGGAGTCAAAACTGGTTTCGAAGATCAGCCAAGAAATAAAAATCCAATCACATACGAAAACAGGAACAAGTTCTGGTAATTTAAACTCGTCAGACCCGTCTGCATCACGCTCGTCAACTCAAACGGGCCAGAGGAAGTATTACTCGACTCCCAAGTCAGCACCTTACAGTCACCGAGGAAAACAAACTTCAGCGAACAAGCAGAAGAACCAACACCAAAGCAAGTCATGGAATTGGAAATAAAGGTAAACATGATAACTGGTAGACTCAAACATTTTCTGAAACAGTGGGCCACAATTACGTCCGATCAATTGGTCCTTAATTGTATCAAGGGATACAAATTGCCTTTCACTAGAGAGGTTAAGCAGGTTTTCCCTCCTGCCGAAAGGAGCTGGTCTCCTGCAGAAACGCAAGCAATCCAAGTCGAACTCTATAAATTACTTGAAATAGGAGCTATCGAGGTCGTCATGCCAATTGAGGGACAATTTATTTCGTCCTTCTTTCTCGTTCCAAAACTGGACGGATTCAACAGGTTTATCATAAATCTAAAAGGTTTAAATGAATTCTTAGATCCAGAACACTTCAAAATGGAGGATATCCGTTCAGTGTGTAAGCTGATCTGGAAAGACTGTTTTATGAGCTCTATCGATTTGAAGGACGCGTATTTTTGAATTTCAGTTCATCCAGACTTCAGAAAATACCTACGATTCATTTTCAAAGGAATACTTTATGAGTTTACTTGCCTTCCGTTTGGACTAAGTACAAGTCCTTGCATATTTACAAAGATTATGAAACCCGTAGTTCAATATCTAAGATCTAGAAAATATCTATCAGTCATTTATCTTGACAATATCCTCTGCATGGATAAGGACTTGGAAGGCTGTCAAGAGAATATTGACACTACCAAGAACCTTTTGTTATCGCTAGGTTTTCTTATAAATTGAGATAAGAGTATTTTATCTCCAGCACCGCGATGCAAATATTTGGGTTTTATAATTGATAGTAATAGCCTTACTCTAGAATTGACACACAAGAAGCGAAGGTCAATAATCGGTCGAATAACAAAGTTAGAGAAAAGACAACTTTTTTCAATTAGAGATATCGCACAGCTCATAGGATCGTTGATGGCGGCCTGTCCAGCTGTCGAATATAGTCCGTTGCACTGTAAATCGCTTGAACGGGCAAAAACTGAAGCGTTAAAAATTAATTACATCAATTTTGACCGGGTGATGTCCTCACCGGAGTTTGCAAAAGATGATTTGACATGGTGGCAAAAAAATTTACCAACCTCTTGTCGTAAAATTAGGTCAGGTAAATTTGCCTTGGAAATATTTTCAGATGCCTCATTAACGGGCTGGGGTACTTTCTGTGCGGGACAGAAAGCCCACGGATTGTGGAAAATCGATGAGCAAAAATTGCACATAAATTCCCTAAAATTAATGGCTGCGTTTATTGGCCTAAAATGCTTCGCAACAGATCTCAGAGAATGCAAAATACTCCTGCGTGTTGATAATTCAGTAGCTAAGGCTTATATAAATAAGATGGGTGGCACTCAGTTTTCATATTTAAACAAATTGGCTTGTGACATTTGGAACTGGTGTGAGGCTAGAAGTATATAGGTCCACGCAGCGTATATTCCATCCGAAGAGAATGACATTGCTGATGAACAATCTAGACTAAAAAATATTGATACCGAGTGGGAATTAGCGGGTTATGCTTTTAGAAAAATTGTCAGGCAATTTGGTGATCTCGCTATCGACTTATTTGCTTCGAGAGCTAATGCGAAATGTAGGTCCTTTTGTTCATGGGAAAGAGACCCAGATGCCCGAACGATAGACTCATTCACAATCAGCTGGACAAATAAGAGTTTTTACGCGTTTCCGCCCTTTGCACTCCTAAATAGAGTGATCCAGAAAATAATTAAGGACAAGGCTACCGGAGTACTTGTGGTTCCACTCTGGACAGCTCAGCCTTGGTATCCGCTGTTCCAGAAGCTCATAGTAGGTCCAACAATTGTTTTTAAACCAGATAACAAATTGTTATTTTTTCCTTTTAGGGATCGTCACCACCCACTGGCCAGGAAACTTAGCCTGGTTGCCGCGAAATTGTCCGGAACTCTTTTTTAAAGAAGAAACTGCCAGAATCTTCAACGGAGATCCTACTAGCATCCTTGACCACATTGTCCACATTGAAACAATACAACAGCGCACTGAGAGAATGGTGGTCATTTGCACAGAAAAAGAGATATGATCCTTACAAGACTAACCCAGTTAGTTATGGAGTTCCTATCCGAAAAATTTAGAAAAAGTGCAACCTATGGGACCATCAACTCAGCAAAAGCTACAATTGCGCTGATTTCGTCCGAGGAATTATTTACCAATGTGAATATATCCCGATTCATGAGAGAGGCTTTCAAATTGAGACCTACTAAACCAAAATACGATACAACCTCGGATGTAGGACCAGTTTTAGAAAAGATAAGTAAAGACTATCCTCTAAGTAAGCTAAGCTTGCATAAGCTGACAATGAAGCCTGTGATGCTAATGGCCCTGAGAACGGCTCATCGGGTGCAGACTTTATCCTTGGTCTCACTTAAGAATATCACTGTCTCAAAAACAGGAGTTAAAATAAAAATTCCGAACAAAATAAAGACATCTAGGCCAGGTGCCTATCAGCCGTTGCTGGATCTGCCTTTTTTTAACAACAGACCAGAGTTGTGTGTGGCAAGTACTATAATAGGATATATAAGGGTAACTAAAGAAATCAGAGGTAACGAAAATAAGCTTTTTATTAGTATAAGAAAACCACACAAAGCGATATCATCCCAAACGATAAGTAAATGGATAATATCCTTTCTGGTATCCTGTGGCATTGATGATGTTTATACAACGCACAGTACGAGACATGCCTAGACATCAAAAGCTTCAGAAAAGGGTTTAAATATTGAATTATTAAAGAAAACGGCAGGTTGGTCGCAGAAATCTGTAGTATTTGCGAAATTTCATCAACGGCCAATTGCCGAGAATAGCACAAAGAATTTTGCTACTACAGTACTATTAGATGATTAATAATATCAAATAAGTGTAAGCATAACAGCATGATAATAAATGTAAAAGAAAAAAAATTAAATACATAAAATATAAAAAAAAAAAATTGTTTAGCTCTTAAGGGCTACAAATGTAATCTTGAAGGCGAGTGACGATGTATAATTAAAGATCAAACGAACTTAACTGTACGTGAAGTTCGATCGTAATTATACGAGGAACTCGCCCGAAAAGATTAGTCCCTCCCGATCTAGTTCCTAGACTCCCCGAAGTATTCTCAAAATAGAGCACCTCTATCCCTAATTAATGAAACCAATTTTTTTTTTTCCTCACAACACTTTAAACGATATGACGAAGAAGACCGACTGGTGGCGCTAGTAGGCCGCAGCCGGGAATTTTAAATTCTTTTTAGCTCTAAAATCGTGGACTCAAGCCATGGAAGTAGTGGTACTACATATGTAATCTTTTCGGGCGAGTTCCTCGTATAAATACGATCGAACTTCACGTACAGGTAAGTTCATTTGATCTTTAATTTTTACGGTTGCGTAACAGTTCAACCAAAGAAAAAATAACCGCGACAAAATAACCCCGACGAAATAACTGACGACAAAATAACCGAATGACAAAATAACCAAATGACAAAATAACGGACGACAAAATAACCGAATGACAAAATAATCGTTCAACACGATAACACCACATATTAATTATATTCAACCAACATATTTATTACATTAACATTTTACGTGACATTTTCCATTAAATTATTGTTATTCTTATTCGGTAATTATAACATACGTCGCAAATATATTTTTGCAGTCATATTAATATAGACAAATCACAGTTATTTGATAATTACCAAGTATGCATTAGAACGAATTAAATAATACTATGTCGAATAGAATTCTTAGTTTATAACTATTGTATCAGTTAATAGTAAAAAATCACAATCATATTATTTGTATTATCTTAACATATACTAAATATAATAATTTGTCAAATTATTAGTTACTTAAAATATATAACATATGACATTTTTCATTAGATAACCAATGTCTTTAATTAATAACTATCACATGAATTTTTATCGAATCGTTACAATTATATCAGTAATGGAACATCACTTTTAATTTTTAGATTAAAGTAATCTCAAAGATTACGACTTATATTTGAAATATTTTATTTTTAAATTTAACATAAAAAACAAAATATTGTTACATATCGCAATTTTATTAAATTAATCATCATTCAAAGATAATGATATAACACAATAACGTTAGATAGAAAACTATATTCAAAGTTTTCATAACAATTTTCATGTGATTGTGAGAGTGACACATGAATACATCAAAATTTATCCAGAATTTATCCACAAAATCAAAGTTTATACAAAATCCGTAATTATTTTGTACGTATTTATCGAAATATACGCCAACACATAAGCTTTTTACCGTGTTGTGCCCTTATATCATGGCTTTTGTGTGTGTTTATTCGACATTAGACCAACACATAAGCTTGTTATCGTATGCGCTAATAAAGTACGGAAGTTTCATACTCAACATTTGAATTCTTAGCAAATATTCCATTAAACGGTTATTTTGTGATTTGGTTATTTTGTCGTCGGTTATTTTGTCACGGTTATTTTGTCGCGGTTATTTTGTCTGCGGTTATTTAAGCGTGACACCAATTTTTACACTAGTACCGCATTAGTTTTTATAAGTGTACTCACACTTTAGTTTTTACACTAGTTCCGCACTAGTTTACTTTTGTACCAGTGTTCCCACACCTAAGTTTTACACTAGTTCCACACTAGTTTTTTTGTACAAGTGTCCTCACACTTGAAATTATTAATTATATTATACAAGTGTCCTCACACTCAAGTTTTATTAATTATTTTACGAGTATTTTATTCATTCAGTGAATGTTTATAAATATAAAAATCTAACGAGAAAATAAATTTGTATAACGCGAATAATATATTAGAGTCAGTGTATCAACTGTTATGTCCAAAATGTAGCTTGTACTGTAATATTTGGACAAATTTAATTATTATTATTTTCGGCCCTAGTCTTTCGACCAATAGACCGGGATCACACTGAATAATTATCTGGAAGGTTTGTTTGAAATGAAAGATGTTGAATATACAAATCAAACTACTATATATTATACAATTTTCAATGTTGATGATGTGAATACAATAAATCTGATATTAAAAACATTAGGTGGCTAGTCAGCCGACTCTAATTTACAATAAAATGGTTACGATAAAATTCGTTTTAAATACTAGAGAGAGAGAGCTATAGAATTCTGAATATAATAAATTCTTTTATAATATTTCCGTGTGTTGGAAATGTTTCTATATGTTTTGGCATACATAAACTTAAAGATTACAGTACCTGAAGTTGTGAAGACTGGAGTATACTTCTGATTTACACTGAGTTTACTGTATTATTCGCGATTACATTTGATTTCGGCGTTAACTTAATATTTCTAACCTGATTGACACAATATTTACTAAACACTAGTAATATAATTAATAAAGTAAAGTGTGAGGACACTTGTACAATTAAATAAAATAAATGAAGTGTGAGAACACTTGTATATAAAAACAAAACTAGTACGGAACTAGCGTAAAGTGTGAGAACACTTGTAAATGAAAACTAGTACGGAACTAGTGTAAGTGTGAGAACACTTGTACTTGAATTTTCTCATCCTTCCTGATCCAGGACTGAGAACTGTGACTTAACTGAGAGTGAAAAACTTAGTACTGCGAACTTTGAACTGAGAAATTGAGAGTGATTGATGTGTGTCAACACTTTTTATAATTTTCCGTCAGGTTCTAATTGGTGTATTGTTTGGGGGAAAACTGTGTCCAATCGGAACACAGTTCCTTGGGTCCTTTCCCTTTCCCTAGGATTTTCCGCTAGGGAAGTGGTAAAGGGCACACCCCGATGCAGGCCTATGTGTGTGCGTTATCCACACATACACCTACATGCACAATATTTTATGTATAACAATACTTTAATTTATTTATAATTTTATATGAATTTTTCCTATTTAAAAATTATAAATTTACTTATTTTATTTACATAAAATTTTATGTGTATTCGCGTGAATTTTTATTGGTTTAAGTTTTATTAATTTATTTGTTTAATTGATAGGAATTATTTATTTTAATATTATTTATTCAGCTAATTCTTTCGTTAACTTTCTTCATTTAAAAAAAATTATTTATTCAAATTTCCCTTAGGTAAAATTTATTTTGCGTATTATTTATGTGAATTTTCTTTGTTAAAAAGTCTTTTATTTAAAATTTAGTTCATTTAATATTATTCTTTTGAATATTCTGGACAACGTGTCATTAAAATCATTTCTTTGCGTATCTATTTTACGTTTACGTGGAGACCGAAAAATTATCTACAAAAGTACACTTACAAATGTAGGGCTTACAAGATTATGTACTTCGTTTATTTTACTTATTAAAAAATGAGTCACTGTTAAAATTCCTTCTAAAATTTACTTTTTCTTCTAAATATTTTACGTATGTTTCTATAGATAATTCTTAATTGTTTTCTAAAAAATTATCGGCAGCTGGCCTTTGGGCCTTTTTCTATTGTGACCCGAGGGGTCATTATAAATGCATTTGGTTGTTTGCTTCAGCATTTCAATGTGCGTCAGAGCAAACAAGTTCACTAATCTTAAAAACATTTTTACAACTAAAATGTCTTATCGCTCTAGAGTTATTAAAGATAAATAAAATTTGGTCGCCACGTAATTTAAATAAAAAAAAATAAAATTTAATATAAAAAGTTCAGCGTCTGAGCTGGACGTAACACAACAAATTACAAATAACTAAGTTGATGCAAATTCAGGTACTGTAATCTTTAAGTTCATGTTATGTTGAAATACAAAAACATTTCCAACCCACGGAAATATCGCGACAAATTGTATGGTATTTAAAAATTTTATAGTCCTCTCTAGTTACCAAAACGAATTTTATCGTAAAGGTTTTATTGTAAATTAGAGTCGGCTGGCTAGCCATCTCTAATAATATCAAGTTTTATTGTATTCATATCATCACAATTTTCAATTGTATAATATATAGTAATTTAATTTGTACATCCAAAATCTTTTATTTCAAAACACCTCCCAGATAATTACACTCAGTGTGATCCCGGTCTATTGGTCGAAAGACTAGGACCGAAAATAAAAATAATAATTAATTGTCCATAATCACGGTGCAAGCCACCTTGGACATAACATGATTATAAAAATTTTATACCGAGCAGACAAACAAATGGATACGAACTTTTTATTTGATTTTTTTTTCATATTAATTTTTTTGTTTTATTTTTTATGTTCTTGCACTGTCATCTAATTCTGAATTATTATTACGAATAGTTCATGAAAGTGGGTTAATAAAAATGTGGTGAAATAATCTTTTTCATTATCAACATGACATTTTATTCTTAACTATGCTAGACTCAGGGGTAAAAAAAAAAAAAAATTTTTTTGCCAAAATTCAAAATTTCATAATTTTGAAACAAAAAAAAAACACCTCTCTGAAATTATCAGAATCTCTTAAGATTGTTTTCATGATACCAGCATCGAAACTTGATGTTTCAGTGTCTCTACAGCCAGTCGAAAAAAGCCAATTTCAAGCCGATGCTGCAAACAACTGCTTGCGAATTCGTAATTCAAAAATACCTTCATACAGCGGGCGAAACATGCGTGTTTCTTCTCTTGGGAAGAAACACAATTGTTTCTGCCCGGTGTCAGTTATATTTAATGTTCATTTGCAGCCTTATTACTTTCATTTGTTTACTTGTCACTTCAGTTTACTCATTTCATTTTTTAAGTGACAGTTTTAATTAACCAAATAAAATTAATAAAAAATGAGTGAAAATAATATTTTTGTTTCATATACTATTTAATAAGTGACTGTAAATCACATACACAGAAAAAAAGAGCCATCCGGCCTTACCCGGAATGGAAAGGTAGATTTCTCGTTTAGATACAAAAATTCGGTGAACTTCATAAAAAATAAAGTACTGAATGAAAAATATGTTACGGTAGTGTAAACAATTTTAGATGTTATTTCTAATAACTTCGATATGATATGGCATAACCTAAAATTATTTAATAAATAATAAAAAACGATGATTATTATATCAAATAAGATACTTATTTAAAGCTACAACATGAATTTCGAGGAATTGAGGTATGCCATATCATTTCGAAGTTATTAGAGGGGTAAGCTGCAAAGATAAGCTTTTTCTATTTTTTGTGAAATTTTCGAAATCATCAAATTGTTAAACAACATCTTTAAAAAAACAAGTAATATGAACATTAAAGCTAATCGTGCGAATTTTAAGATACTTTTTACAGAATTAAGTTATCATTTTTGATTTAAAAGTTATTTACAGATAAAGCCAGAAAATTCATTTCCATGACAATAAAAAAAAATTTCAAACACCCACAAAATTATTTAATAAATAATAAAAAACTATGATTATTATATCAAATAAGATCCTTATTTAAAGCTACAACATGAATATTTCAAGGAATTGAGGTATGTCATATCATTCCGAAGTTAGTAGAAGGGTAAGCTGCAAAAATAAGCTTTTTTTATTTTTTGTGAAATTTTCGATATCATTAAATTGTTAAAAAATATGTTTTGAAAAATCAAGTATTACATTGAAAATTAAAGCTTATCGTTCAAATTTTGAGATACTTTTTACAGAATTGAGTTATCATTTTCGGTTCAAAAGTTATTTTAGGATAAAGCCAGAAAATTCATTTTTATGAAAATCAGAAAAAATTTCAAACACCCACAACTTTCAAACTAATCGATCGATTGGGCTCATCTTCGAACTTGATCAAGGTAATCGTCCAATAAATGAGTGTATAAAATTTCATTAAGATCCGTTAAGAATTGCGGGCACTATCGTGATGACAAGGCGCGTTATATTGTATATATATATATATATATATATATATATATATATATATATATATAAATATACATACATACATACATATATAAACTTTTGAGTGGATGGTATTTTTTGACTCTACTAGATAAAATAAGATATACGGTGGCAAAATTCTTTGATAATTTGATCATGAGACCCATTGCAATAGGCCGATTTCTAAAGAAATCTACCTAAAAAGGATATCTTGGCACAAAAAATTTTTTCTTGCCGCAAAAATTTTTTTTTTAATTTTGAACGAAAACGAAAATTTTCTTGGTTCAAGAACAAAATTTTCTTAAATTTAGTCATCTTGGCACAAGATTTTTGTTTATTCAGCCAATATAATATATGTTTCTTGGAGTGAGGAATATTTTCTTAAAGTGAGAAAAATAAATATTTTGCCCCGATATATAACACCGGCACACAAAAAAAAATAAGTTCTCTGTACTTTTGACGGGACCGATTTATTCCCATGTATTTTGACCCGCTGAATCCGAATCCGAGGTCCGTTTAACCCGTACATCCTCAGATTTTTAGAAAACTTTAAAAAACCTCAAAAATACACAAAAATCGACCGTTTTTTTAATTTATAAATTTTTTTAACCCTAACTAAGCATGAAGCTTATGTATTTCGGTCCTCCACATACTAACCTGAAGTTTATTTAAAACATTTGCCATTTAAAGTCTGAGTAAATTCCAAAAAACCCCAAAAAATTGCAAAAAAGCAAAAAAAATTCGTAGTATTGTGATGAAAAAAATTTTATAGGGCTAAATAAATAATTATTTTCATGTATGTTTATCTGTCACATATAATTCTCGAACATCCATGGCTCAGACATCTCTAAAATTTTAAATAAATGGCAAAAATTCCCAAAAAATCGAAAAAAATAAAATTTGGTATAACAAAAATCATTTTTTAAATCGAAATAAATAAAAGAAATCATATTGTTCGATCTGTGATATATATATATATATAAAATATTTTGGCCTAAAACATAAAAAAATTTTAACATGCTTCGAAAAATTTTTTTCATCACGACACTAAGAATTTTTTTGCTTTTTTGCAATTTTTTGGGGTTTTTTGGAATTTACTCAGACTTTAAATGGCTAATGTTTCAAATAAACTTCAGGTTAGTATGTGGAGGACCGAAATACATGAAAATCATGCTTAGTTAGGGTTAAAAAAATTTATAAATTTAAAAAACGGTCGATTTTTGTGTATTTTTGAGGTTTTTTAAAGTTTTCTAAGAATCTGAGGGTGTACGGGTTAAACGGACCTCGGATTCGGATTCAGCGGGTCAAAATACATGGGAATAAATCGGTCCCGTCAAAAGTACAGAGAACTTATTTTTTTTTGTGTGCCGGTGTAATCAATTGTCCGAAAAGTAAAATGTTCTTTCTTTAAGAATAATTTATTTTGAATCGAGACGATTTGTGACTCGAGTCAAGAATTAAAAATACTCGACTTAATGGTAAGAAATATCTTGGTTTAAGTATTTTGTTGTGTTGCGGCAAGTAAGCGTAGACGTTTGAACCAACAGCAACTGCGCTCACGGCTCAAGGCAAAAATTCTTTTGAGAAAGCTAACTGTACTATACTAAAGAGGCGATAGTGTAGACTCTACATTGTACAGCGTGTTTACTTGATATGGGTAAAGTAAACGAACGTTCGAGGAATGATCGGACAGCATAACTGGTAAAGCTCTCGCGTGATGCCGGATGGGTCTGGGTTCGATTCTTACCATGAGCAAACCATTTATTTTTTTCAAGTTGATCATGAACCATTAATCGAGGAAGTTTATTTCTTATCCCCTCTACTGCCAAATTGTGATATTCTGAATATACACATATAATTTCCTGCTTCACAACATTCAATATTTATACTAGGTTAAATTCACTCAAAAATATAGGAATATATATTTTTTTAAGTAGAGTCATTTATTTTCTTGAATCGAGACTACGTTTATTTTAAGTCAAGAAAACAAATCATCAATGCGATAATTTTATGTCTTCCATTAGGTAAATATTTGCATGATTCAAGAAAAGTTATTTTATTAAATCAAAATTAAAATTTTCTCATTCCAATAGGCCGTTGTCTTGAGTCGATAATGTAGTTTTCTCAAACTGAGAGTAAATGTTCTTCTGCCACGCCAAAAAAGTTCTTGGTTTGAGATGTTGATATATATTGTGACAATTTACTATACTCACCAACCAAGACAGAAAAATATCTTGTTTTGATAGTTTTTTTTACTTGGTTAGAAACAAAATAAATTTGACTTAAAATATATATTCTTCAACCAAGATTATTTTACTTGAATTAAAATTTAATTTTTCTCGATTCAATACTTTTATAATATTAGTCGAAGAAAATTTTCTCGGATTAAAAAAACCCAATTACTCAGCCCAAGAATAAAAAAATGGAGGCAAAAATTGTCTTAAGCCAAGTCAACCTTTTTTTCTGTGTATTTTTTAGTCTCTAACAGTTTTCCGCATCATCGGCTTGAGATTAACTTGTTTCTTACTGGCTGCTAATACTGAATCTTAAAGTTCCGATGCAGGTAATCATAAAAAAAAAACATTGTGTAACTCAGAATAAAACACGATTTCAGACTGCGGCACGGGCAGCCAACCTCACCCTAGTCTGAAATCGTCTTGTTTCATCCCTTGTCACACAATATACTATTAAAGGTAGTGTAGTAAAAAATTTGAGCCCAAAATTTCGTGTCGCCATACGATTTTGACGGTTTTTAAGAATTCAAAATTCGAAAGCTTTCTCATTTTTCGAAATTTTTTTCCGAAATGGGTGAGAGATGGGTGATCACTGTCTAGGTCTGACAATGCACTGCTTTCTGCAGAGCACGATGCGGCAGAAAATTCAGAAACTGCAACATTAAATTCGTCCTTGACTTAATTTCGGACTTTGGTGACTCTGGATTTCAAGCCTCTAGAGTCAAGCAGTGGATAGAGGTCTGCAAGTCGTTTGACGAGTATAGATAGTCTAACTCCAAGGTCGAGGACTAGGTTGGTCACAGAGGACTGGCCGGACGTGGTATCTCGAAGGCTTTGGAGCTGATTAAAATTATAGGGGAATTACCCCGGCTTGGCGGCGATTGTATCATGGATGATCCGGAGTAATCTAATCAATGGAACCCACTGAATAACCCAGAGTCGAAACCTCCAAATAAGGAAAAGAAACAGAAAAAGTCAAAAAAAGACACTAATACATCCGCTCAATTCTAAACTACCACCCAGTCAAGATTACCCAGGATCATCCGGTTCCATACCTAATAAACTTCGAAAATTAGAACTTTTACACTTTAAACTTTGGCGATTTGAACTTTGGTAAATTTGAACTTTGAATAATTTAGTATTTCTTTCATCAAAAATGATTTTTTTTTATACAATTATTTTTTACCAATCGACTTTGATTTATTTTTTATTCATACCCGATGAAAAAAGATTTTGTCTAATCATATATGATCATGCATAATTGTCTATATATGATCAGATCCAAAAATTGGCCAGGTCTGATCATACATAACTTCTGGAAAATATTAATCATACAATAATCTGGAAATTATTAATTAAGAAAATTAATTAGGATTAATTGTCTTCATCAATATAAATGTCGGTTAAGATTAAATAATAAAAAAAAAAAATTCGTATCCGTTGACTACTATTTTACTACGAGGTCACCCGTCCAATTAATGACCCACGCCGATGCTGCTTAACTTTGGTTATCGATGGTTTGTAGTCTGATCCTCTAGTCTGTTCTACACTAACAATTAAGAAACGTTTATGGAATTACTTAAGTCAAATAATCGAATTGATACATCCTACGTAAATAATGCACCTAATGATGAATTTGGTTTTGTACATAAAATACCATAGAATTCATTAGATACATATAATCAAATCTATTCATCTATAAACTTGAGAATATTCGTATATCAATCGATATCGATTTATACTTTTAAATTGCTGCCGAAACCTTTGAATATTTTTTAAGTATTGGGGATTCAAGTTTGCTTGATAGTTGACAAAATAAGAACTTAATAACTTTGATATTGAAGAAATTGTCATATTATTTAATATATATATATATTAAATAACCTTTATACTTCAAAAGTTCCTACAGTAAAATTTATGTGACAGGAACGGGGTCAGAGTTAAAAAATGTAAAAGTCGATTTTTATCGATTTTTGCGTATTTTTTGAGTTTTTCGTAAGAAATATTGTAGTTACCGAAAAAAGGTAAATGACAAATTTGTAGGAAATCAAATTTGCTACAAAAAAGGTCCTGTAAGCCAAGGCTGTAAAATCTGTTGTTTCTGATATAAATTGAATTATACATATGAAAATTCAATATATCTTTGCAGTATATGGTTTGTTAAATTAATAATTTAATTTTCATTTATTAAATGTTTTTTTTGGACATCATATCATTTTTTCATGAAAATATAACTTTAAAAAAATTTATCTATATGGGGCATTCCACGCCAAAAATATATATTATAAAAGTATTTATTATAACAGCTTATAAATAGCATTAACTTTTACTTACTGCTTTTAAATTCCTACTCAGAACGAAAAAATATCGGAATGTATTTATAATATGCAAGAAAAACAAGTGTACAATGTCAAAAATCGGTACTGATGATAATTTATAGCAATAAAAAAATTTTTTTTAATTTTGAAAAATCGAAAATTTTGAATAAAAAAACATTGAATTTCGACCATTATTACGAAAGTTATAATCAAAAAACCATAAAAAGAGCGGTTTTTTTTTTAAATTCGATATTTTTTGAACTATTAATCAAAAAGATCTCAAAATTTACCGGGAAGCCTTTTTTGAGGGGTACTAAAAAATATCAAAAATTGAAAAATTCGGAAAAATCAATTTTTGAAACCGTCCGATTTGGCGTGGAATGCCCCATATAGATAAATTTTTTTTAAGTTATATTTTCATGAAAAAATAATATGATGTCCAAAAACAACATTTAATAAATGAAAATTAAATTATTAATTTAACAAACCATATACTGCAAAGATATATTGAATTTTCATATGTATAATTCAATTTATATCAGAAACAACAGATTTTACAGCCTTGGCTTACAGGACCTTTTTTGTAGCAAATTGGATTTCCTACAAATTTGTCATCTACCTTTTTTCGGTAACTACAATATTTTCTACGAAAAACTCAAAAAATACGCAAAAATCGATAAAAATCGACTTTTACATTTTTTAACTCTGACCCCGTTCCTGTCACATAAATTTTACTGTAGGAACTTTTGAAGTATAAAGTTTCCCCTACAACTTCTGCCTATGGACAGTAAAAAAATGTGAAATGCAGCAGAGCTATAGATAATTAAAAAAAAAAACCTCTACTTTACATGCTAAATGAATGGGAAAATTTCAAATTCAATTAGCGAGTTCTTAAAATTAAAATTAAGGGCTCAAATTTTGTGGAAAATTTTTTTTTTATGTCTAGAACAATATTCTGTCAATGGAGCAAAAAAAAAATAGTCGTTTCAAATGAGCCACCCTAATATATATATATATATATATATATATATATATATATATATATATATATATATATATATATATATATATATATATATATATATATATATATATATATATATATATATATATATATATATATATATATATATATATGTCGGAGAAGAAAGAATAAAATGGGGTTTTCCAATTGGACGGGAAATTCCTAACAGTCGAGACTAGTTTTTACAGTAACAATTAAATAAAATTTAAGCTCTAGTTGTTTACAACTTAAGTAGATTATGTTTATTACGAGAGGCTTAGGCTCGCTGTGACATCTGTTCACCAAACGTAGCCACGGTCACAGGATGGATATAGTAAGACACAGAGGACAAGATAGTAAGATAATAAGATTGTTGTCCTTCTTTGAACATTTTGACTAAAAGGTTTCTAATGAAGAGTACAGAGTTTTTTGGACTAGTTGAGTCGGTCAGTTCTGATTGAGCATTCGTTGTGCGAGTTCAAGTTATCCTGTCGACCGTGGATTCGTTCTCGAGCCTAGTTTGCCGTAGTATTTGTAAATTATTCGATCGGGTTTTATTTAAATATTATGGGACTGTCGTGTATTACAATTATTATAATTTCCTTTGTAATCAATTATTGCATTAATTAGTATTTAGTGTATTTTGATATTTGTGCGACACTATCTTCATTATATTACTTGTCTAAGTATCATTATTTGTGAACAATCCTTTTAATATTAAATCACTGTGTTGCATAATTATTATTCGTTTATAGTTTAAATAAAATTGAAAGATATTGATATTGAGACCAATACTCGGGATAACGCCCAAGCTTGTAATGACTTTCCGACATATATATATTGTGACGTTATTTTTTTGGACGAGGCTTGGATTGAGTTGACGTCACAAGCACCAACTGATTTTGGGGCATAACCGAGCATGGTAACTCAAGATTTAGAATTTAGCTACAGTAAATTACAATTTTTATACAGTTTTTTTTGGTGATCGAGTTCTAGTTAAGAATAAAATATGGAGTAACGTTTGGCTACAGAAAATTAATATGAGAAATTTATTATGGGATATGGTTGAGATTAGAGTCTGGTAAAAGATAAAGTTTGAGTTTTGGAATTTACAGGTTTTGATTTATTGAGTATGTGGAAAAGTCGGAGCAACCGTGGAATGGGGCTCAGGTAATTGCCACCCGGTTGTATCTGATGTCAGGATGCTTGCCTGACCCTATGAGACTTCCATGTGAAGTGCAGAGGTCTAGCTGAAATGCTAGCGCTCCAAAATAGGGACTATGGACTAGGTGTAAGAGATCAGTTTTTGTTATTATGATTGGCAGGACTCAGCGATGATTTAGTGACCACTATCGCTGTGGAAGCCGCTATTTCTGGTCATTTTTGGAGTTTTGGGTTTTGTTGGTAGGCCTCAGTGGACAGCTTTGACCAGTGTGCTGCTGAGGGTAACCGTTGGTCACTTAAATTTAAGAATTTTAGTCTGCGATCTCACCGAAACCAAGTCCAGGAGAGCGCACACATTGGGATATCCATACTCAATATCGAGTTGGAGTTATGGAGTAAAGTATAGAGAGCTGGTATAAATGGAGATGATGTTTTTAGTTTGGGGAGTACAGTAGAGGATTCGACTCTGGTCGCTCGAAGCGAGCAGACGTGTTCAGGAGTGAGGCTTCAGAAAGCTACAGGTTGGAGTAATCGTTACAGAAGTATTGCTTTAAACAGTGTGAGACGTTACTTGATATTTCTTCATCAGTAATCAGGTATGAGATAATTATTATAAATAATTAATCGAGTTTGAGTTAGAATCTTGAGGTATTATGCTACGGTTTTAGTTAAAGAAAAGATATAAGATTTGTGAAAAGTATGAGAAAGTAGTTACAGTTTTGAGTCAGGTTCGCGATCTAATGTTAATATTATTTTTATAAAATAATTATAGGGAATATGTTAGTCAGTAAGTTAATTATTGCCTAATGAACGTCAAAAATGAGATCCAGGTACGTTAGTCGTACGATTTTTGCTACAGCAAGTATGCTAGAGTAACAAATTTAAGATTATGGTTCCCGTTCACCGAGTACTATTTGAGTATCGGTTGGCTCCAGTTATTTAATTATTTTAATTAATTATTTTTAATTAATTTAGTTATAAGGTTTAGACGCGCATCATTTAGATGCCAAGTTGCCGTTCGGATTTACTGGATCGTTGTATTTTTCGGATTCAGTATTTTGTTATAGAGAGTAAGATTATTTGTATTATGTTCTAGTATTTGATTTATTTTATTGTTAAATAAAAATTGCAAATCATTTAATAATTTACACGAGTTTGGGATGATTTAACCCGGACCACTCCCTCTCTCCATAAACCTACACACTGAGCGACACCACGGCATACCGTAACTCTGTTTTTAGTGCTCCAGTCTCTGTCTTGTTTTGCTATTAAGTTTGAGCATTTTAGTTTAAGTTTTGAATTTTATTTTATGCGTGGTTTTGGTGATAATTCCACAGATCAAAAATTATCCACCTCATTTATGCGTGGTTTATGAAATAATTCCACAGATCAAAAATTATTAAAATTTTCGTAATTTACTGGTTTGGTGATTCCAGTGATAAAAATTACCTGGCGCCCTATTAGTATCGAGACTGGAGGCTAAGGACAGAGAACGAAGTTTTAGCGCAAAGATTAGCGTATAATTTTTGCGTTATAATATATATATATATATATTGAGACAATGTGAATTGTCATCGTCTCCCTCAGCCTTGCGGTTCCCATTTTTTCCCGTCTCGTTGCCGTCTGAAACCACCTAAAGCTAGAGTCATGGTGCCATGGTCACATGACTAATTATCACCTCAACGCATGACCGCGAGGGGAAGTAAGGAGCGAGCCCAAAAACTCAGCCCTAAGACCCTACGGCCTCAAATAAACAAAGAGCACGTAGTCCCGTCGATCACTGTATCCAAGACTCTCCAGATTTTGATTCAATCAACATTATAACTACCGCACATCCACATGCATCACAGAATAAAGAACTCAGTTCTAATAAAAATAATTGTAATTGTCATCGAAATTCAAGGCAGTCTGACAATAGAGCAAATGATTCAAATTTAGAGCTTCCAGCTTTACTAAATAATTTTGAATCATTCACGAAATCATTCCTGGAAAGATTAGAACGAATAACGTCAAGCAGTTCTTCGGCAAATACCACTCCGGAGCAACAAACTTCTGTAAAGAATACACCTGTCTGCGGTCGTTGTGGCCGAATTGGCCACGTTTCTGACCTTTGCTGTGCGCCTACAACTGATAAACTACGAATTAAAGCAGGATTAAAAGTGCGACAAAAATCTATGAAGAATTCTGACAATCAGCCCAAAATAAAATACACAGACAAGACCGACGGCAACGTTCAAAATACTCGAGTTGACGATTTAATCCACTTCGCACCTTCGATAAATAAAATTCAAAGTAATTCGGAAACATTGGATCCTCGTCAAGTCACAAAAATAAATAAATTAAATAATAGTAAAACACCTAAAGTAAAAACGACACATCAAAAAGCACATACCGCTAAAGATAAAATTAAAACTACACAAAGCGTAGCTCCAAAATTTTACAGTCAATCATCAACTCATTCAGCAGATGTTTGTGACAACACAGTTGAACCTTGCGGAAAATTTTCTTCAGCGAGTCTGAAAGCTCCGTCAAGAGTCAGTCAGATGGTCACCAACGTATTTATTGGTCGACACAAGATTGACGCATTACTGGACAGTGGAAGTGGACGCAGCTACATTTCTGAAGCTGCATACGAACACATCAAAGAAAACCAACTGCAAGAACTCATATCAGGCCCCATGGATGCTCGTGAGGTCATTATGGCTAATTCTAAACCAACACAAACACGAGGTGGTGCGCCTTTCCGGATAAATTTAGACGGCCACGATATTATCACTTGGTTGACTGTGGTACCAGGATTGTCTACCCCTGTCATCCTTGGACTAGATTTTTGGCAGTTAGCTGACATTCAAGTGAACTCCAAAGAATACACGTGGAAAATAAATTCAAGTGAAATAACTCACACATTCTCCTCAAGGACATATCAATTTAATTCAGCAACGTTAAACTCACTGTCGTCAACTGAAGAGGCTAATCATAATCGAAATCTCTTACTCAAACAACAAGAAAATATTACTTATTATAACCTGAGTGAACTAATACATTAAGTAGTTGATAAGAAAATTTATCATGCGTTACCGAAATGGATATACTCCAACAATATTTTCCATCAAATTCATACTCATCTCATTCATTCATATCATTTATTATTGCCAATTGTAATAATTTTTAATTACAGCGTCGAGTCTGGGAGCAGTTGGCAGACTGAATAATCGAAATTTTTAAATAGTATTACTCCTTTACAGTCCTCAGACTTAAAAAAAAAAAAAAAAAATATTTGTATTTAATTATTAATTGTAAATATTACGAAATTATTTTTACAGTATCTTGTAATATTAGTTCGTAAGCGGTAACTATACACTTCTAGGCTGATCCAGATCGAAGTCCCAGGATAGAAGTGAACCTGAAAAGGGTGACTAAACTCTAATATTTTTAGTATCCCTTACGACTGGCAATACCTGTAAATATTTTCATAAAATCAATTTTTATATTACGGCAATACTTGCCATTATTATGGCGATTTACTCGCATTGTAAATATTGTAAATAAACTAAATCATTCTTTTCAGTCGGACAACCTAGACGAGAGGTCAAAAGGGTAACCTTGGCTTGGTGGGGGGGATTGAGACAATGTGAATTGTCATCTTCTCCCTCAGCCTTGCGGTTCTCATTTTTCCCCGTCTCGTTGCCGTCTGAAACCACCTAAAGCTAGTCATAGTGCCATGGTCACATGACTAGTTATCACCCCAACGCATGACCGTGAGGGGAAGTGGGGAGCGAGCCCAAAAACTCAGCCCTAAGACCCTACGGTGATTGAACTTGACTTCGATCCTGGATCCGTTAACGTTCAGACGTTATTATCATTTAATATCAGTTGTTATACTTGCGATATCACGTATTTTATATTTTATAAAACGCATATTTTCCTGGCAATTAACTTGCAAAATAGTATTTTTTGTATTGTTTATTAGTTCTTAATTATAATTAAATTTAAGCATATAAAATATTATACGTTACCGGCGACATATTCGCGGTAATATAATTAAATTAAATAATAAAATCAGTGTGATAAAGGTTCATTCCACGTGGTCACTACTGCCTATCCTGCGTGCCAGCCAGGACCACTATTCTTGTATTCTGCGTGAAACGTTATTGTAAGTAATTGAGTTTATTATAATTGGCAATAAAATTGCACATTGTCCTAATAAATCCCCTATTTTATTCATCACCTTATTCTATCCCTATTTTAATATACTGGTGGGATTATTTAATACGATAAAGTAATTATTAATTAAGTTAGAAATAATAAGTAAGTCAGCTGTAAGAAAGCAGCATAGAAATTATCAGCCGTGAGGTAAGTTGATAAGTCTTTTTTTATACGTTGCCGAGTTTGAATAAGTGCGGGTCTTTGCTTTGCAAGAACCCCAGCCCACTGCTCTGTCCGGCATAAAATAAAATTTGTTAGAGGCCAGCCTAAGCCAGGGTTCAACCCGCAAATTCTGGTGGCTGCTGGTAAAAATCGCGAAGACGAAAAGCGATTTGTCTCAATATATAACTACATATAAGTTTATATAAGTCATGTCTGATCAGATCCAATCATAGATAAACTTATGCACGACTATACATGAATTTATATTAGCCATGTCTGATCAGATCTTATCATGTATAGACATATATGATTATATATGGGGTTATAACAGCCAAGTATGATCATATCTAATTATACATAGACTCATATATGATCAGACCTCGTCATATATAGACTTATATATGGTTATATATGGGATTATAACAGCCAGGTATGATCAGATTAAATTATGTATAGGCTTATATATAAATAGATCTGATCATATATAGACTTATGTATGATTATATATGGGGTTATAACAGCCAGGTATGATCATATCTAATTATACATAGACTCATATATAATCAGATCTGATCATATATAGACTTATATATGGGCTTATAACAGCCAGGTATGATCAGATCTAATTATGTATGGGGTCATATATAATTATATATAATTATATATTACCCCATATATAATCATGCATGATTATATATAACTTCATATATGATTATATATAATCATATATATGAACATATATAATCATATATGATTAGACAAAATCTTTTTTCATCGGGTATATTCATTCATAAAAGTTCAAATTGCGAACTTTAAATTGTCAAGTTCAAATCGGTAAAGTTAAATTCTCAAAGTTCATTAGGTCGGTGACTATTCAGTGATATGGAGGTAGAGTCAAATGTGAACCAGTATTGGAGAGAGGTCTTTTTATTCCTGTTGGTGGGGTTGGTTCCATTGGTGTAGCTTCTATTGTTGTAGTTCGAAGTGCTGGAAATGCATTTATGGGATAGTTATGAGACTTCGGTATCGATATGGGGGGTTGGGGGCAGTTTTTAGCAAGATTTCCTACTTTTTGGCAAACAAAGCAGGCGAGGGAATCTGAAGAAGCGAAGATGTTACGTGGTATCACCGAATGAAATTTTTATGAAAAGGGAATGCTTATTAATGTCTTCGGGATTCAAGGAAACCTGATGACGGAAACTCATAATCTGTGAATGCTCTTTTTGTTTCGAGCTAACTTGAAGGAATGTGATTGCTGACTTGGGCTTAATGCTTTGTTTGTCCAATGCGTCAGTGATGGCGTAGTGCAGAGTTATCGGTAAGACATTCGATAAGATAATCCTTTTGTTTGGTTTTATCAGAGGTCAAAAAATAAGCTCATTATCCCCAACTGAAATAGATTTGTGCTCCGTCACCAATTTTTTAGCTAATTCGTTAGTTGCTAAGTATGCACAAATTCTGTTGTTTGCGATTTTCGAGATGAATCTTATGCTAAGGGCTGTAACTTTAGCGGCGATAGCATTAATACAGTCAGTAATGCTAGCTCCCTCTATTGCTTCAACAATAATTGCAAAGTCCTCCGTGGAAAATAGTTAATTCTTGGCAGTATTGGCGTAACCACCCGACACTGGTTCAGACGTCATGTTGGTTTGCCTAGAACAAGAGACTGTAGTCATAAAGAAGAATCAGGTTCACTCCTCACTTTACCGACACAGAGCAATTGACGAAAATTGATTTATGTAACACTGGGAGAACGCAAAACCTAATCGAGAATATCATTCGAAATACAAAGTATAAATTAATATTGAACTCGTAGTACACCAACTCAACTTCACTCATATGTCTGTTCCGTGCGACAATCCAAAGACTGATGATTTACGAATTTCATAATTTTAAAAAATAGTTAACTTTTAATAATTTTTTAATCTATTGCTTCGAGCAATATATAATTGCGTTTTTAAAAATATCTCCTTTGAATTAAAACTAACTTAAATCTTCTACTTTGAAGTTAATATTAAATATTATTCAACAATTTAAAGTAGGTAATTAAACATTTTTTAAAATCGAAAGTGGCAGTCAAAAATGTTCATGACTTTTGTTTCATGATAAAAACTGAAAAACTTTTTTTTCTTTCCGTGCATCCAATAATTATGTGAGAAGAAATTTTTCTTTATTTGAATTACTTAGAAGAAAATTAAATTTAATCAAATTTATTTAATTTTCAAATTTTTTTTGTCACCTTTTCTTGGGGGAATTCTATTTAGCCCTCAAAAATTGAAAATTTTGTTTTTAATGGCAGCAGAAAATTTCTTCCAATCACTCAACGGTGCTGCCGTTGTTGCCGTTCGGGTTATAACAGGGCTATGCTGTTACTCTGGTCGTCCTTACAAAGGGCGCCACTGGAAGTGATAACGGCCTCCCAGAGCCGGATCTTAGATCATCAGGGTCGGTGTAATTTTGTTTAATTGTAAGAGAAAGTGAGGAAGGATAATTTTCAAATAAATTATTATAATTTGAATTTTCCACTTTTTATACTTTTTATTATAAACCTTTTCAACCTTTTTTCTTACAAACTTTGTAAACCTTATAAACCTTTTAAACCTTATTACTAGGGCTGTACAATTTAGCCGGTTAAGCCGGTTAAAAAAGTTAACCTGACTAATTAGCTGGCTGACTGCTCGGCTTAGCCGGTTAACCGAAATTAGCTAGGTTAATTAGCTAAAGGCTAAACCGGCTAATCGGCTAATTTTGTAATTTATGAAATATCTATGTTTTAAATTATTGATAGGCATAATTTGACTGAAAATTAATTTATTACGTGGTATTTAGTATTAATAATAACAATTTACATTTATAAAGTTTTTTAATGTAGTTTTTCTATTATATCTCTATTTTGGTATAAAAAAATTAGTATATTAGCAGTTTCAGGTGACAGACAGCTTCTTTTGGCAGAAATTATATTGCCTGCCGTTGAAAAAACCCGCTCGGAAGGTGTGCTGGAAGGAGGAATACCAAGAAATTTTATTGCAAAATTTGCCAGAATGGGAAATTTGTTCCTCTTGGAATTCCACCAAAGTAGTGGGTTGTCTGCCTTGGGAATTGTAGGCTCTCGGTCAAATTTTATCATTTCTTTTTCAATGGCACTTTGGCCTTCAAAACTTGCCATTCTCTGCAGATTTCCAGACAATCCACGTACTGGATCAAAAAGATAATCTAAATCTTTCTCCCTTTGATTTTTACTCAAATCAGGTTCATTTACTGTGATTCTCTCTGTCATCTCTATCAATTTTTCCTTGATCGTATCCCGAAATGATTCTTCTTCATCTGCTAAATCCTTGTAACTATGACATTTATAATAATTAGTATTAAAAAAACTGTAAAATACGGTTGACCTGGCCAGTCATCTTTAAAAATTAAAAAAATAATTACCGTGGATCTAAATAAGATGCAATTGCACAACAAGTTACATTTGTATTACTTAAAAAACGAGTTGTTAATTCTTCTTCAAGAATTTCTTTGAGTAATGAAATATTTTCGCTATCATCATCTTGCTGCTGTAAAAATTTGTTCAATAATGAATAGACAGTTGGCCGTACCATAGAAAGGGTAGACTGGCTTTCAGTAGAAATTAATCTTGTCGCAACCTCAAATGGCTTAAAAATTTTAATGACATCTTGCAAATAGGTCCAATCAGATTAATTTAAAAGTAATTTTTTCATCATTTCTTTAGTCGTTGTCTCCTTATCGAATAGAATACACTCAACAGCTTTACGCTGTTCGACTAGACGTTCGACCATATCGTATGCCGAATTCCAACGTGTTGGAGAATGGCTTATTAACCGGTGAGTTGGCAGATGATGTTTTTTTTGAGCGTTTTCCGAAGCTGTACTAGCTTTATTCGAGTGTTTAAAGTGACCAACTATGGCTGACACTTTCTGCAAACAATCTTTCAAATTACATTCTTTTAGAGCTGTTTCTACAACACACTGTAGAGTGTGGCAAAAACAGCGGACACTTATCTCAATGTCATTATCAGCTTCCCAATTGTCTCGTACAGCAGCAACCATGTAACGAGCATTATCGTGTACGACTGCAATCACTTTGTCATAAATATTCCAATCATTCAATGCTTTAGCCAGGTAGTTGTATGTATTTGTGGCATTGTGACTTTCTAACATTTCTAATGTGTCTAAGGTAAAAGAGGACAAATTCCACTGGTCATCAATACCATGGACAGTAATAGTTACAAATGAACTATTCGAGCGTGATGACCACCCATCAGTTGTTATGGACACATTTGGGAATCGATTTAAAGATGATAATAATTTATTTCTCACAGCATCATATAATCCCTGCAGGCGATCTCTGATTACTGTTCTGCTGAGTACCGTGTAATCAGGACAAACAGTTTTGAGAAATTGTAGAAGTCCAGGACCTTCTACAAATGATAATGGTAGCATATCCTCTGCAATCATTTTTACCAAGGATATTGTTATTGCTTCTGATTTAGGATTCTGGAAAATAAAATTTTTTAGTACTTGTTACTATTCTAAGCCCTGATTAAGAAAATCAATTTAAAATGATTCAATCGATGTAAAGGGTATATCTCTGTCTATGTGGGAGCCAATTCAAGCCATTTTTAATTGTTTTTCTTAATTAGAGAATATATGAATCTAAATCCAAATTTATTGTATGCAATAGTTAATCAATTTTTCATTAAATTTACTTACATTACGACTATAATACTCTTTTCTAGTTACAGATAGTCTAGGTCGTTTATTTAAATTTTCTTGCGTACTTGGGCCGCTTTCCGCTTCGGATCTATTATATGCGAAAATTATGTAGTAATTAATTTGTTAAAAATACTGATAAAAATGCTTTTTTATTTTTATTAAGGGGTCTCCCTCTTTAGAATTTTGAAAAAATCGAATTTTTTTTTTTTTGTATTTTTTGAAAGTATACATATTTAAAAGTATCATACTGAAAATTTATAAAGATCCGAGCAGTCTAACTGTACTTTTGGACGACGTTTTCGGAGCGGTACGGCCTACCTGCCTTTGTATTCATTAGCAGCTGCAACCCTTTTTCAGGTATACTGACAAATGTATAATATTATAATATACTATTGGATGAAAATGTGCACTATGAAGAAGATGAAGGCATAATGTATGGTGCAGGCATCGCTGATTAGACGTAAGTAAGATTTTTTCACGATTTTTCGTTACAGAAAACTTTAAACGCGTTTTTCTCGGAATGACGTTTTTGGACGGCTTGTTGATAAAATCTCCGAAACTATTCAACCGAACCTTACCAAAATTTAACCACATGTTCTTGATGACTATAGCTATGGCGCATATCATACGATTTTTGAAATTTTGAGTTTAACTATTTATTTTTGGCAAAGAACGACGGAAAAAACGTGATTTTTCGTACTTTTTCGAAAAATGGCTGCCATTTTGTCATTTTTGAAAAAAAAAAAAATCGTATGATATGCGCTATAGCCATTTACTTACTGAATCTAAAACTATTTTTTTTTTTTTTCAGATCATCCATTCCAGATATTTCATCAACAGCGCACACTCATCTTTTTTTTTTGACCAGTCTTCTCCCTCATTTTTATGTATAAAAACTGATTAAAATAAATATAAAAAAAATTTTCTTGTGTAATCAAATAGTGTATTTTTTAGACCTAACACTTTTTATGTCCATATTTATGACGTATACCGGTCAAAAAAATTCGTGAAAATAGCCTTATCTTTGCCCGTCTAAAGAGGGTAGACCCCTTAAGCCATAACTAAATTATTATATTAAATACCGAAACTAAATCAAAATTTACTTACTGAGAATCAGAATCAATCTCGTCGATCGGAGTAGTGGCTTGATATTTTTCCGCGTGTTTATTTTTAATATGGTATCTTAATGATGCCGTGGTTCTTTTCGTATTATATTGCATTTTGCAATATTTACATTGAGCTACGCCACTTGAGATACGTATAAAATGATTCCACAGTAACGACATTTTTAAGCAATTAACTTAATAATATTTTTGTTGAGGAATGTATGATCAAAAACTCGAATGTATGAAATATACATATATATATATATCAAAAATATAAACTAACAAATGATTTTAAAGAAAAAAACGCCATGGTACGCCCCTATGGCCGATAAAACGTACTAAATGTTTTTTGAGCACCGATTAATGTGCTTAGACTAAGCCGCCAAATTCAAATAATTCAAATAATTTTAGTCAAATTTAAAAAATACTTCTCTTAATACTTGAAAACATAAATGTTTTATAAATTACAAAATTAGCCGATTAACCGGTTTAGCCTTTAGCTGATTAGCCTAGCTAATTTCGGTTAACCGGCTAAGCCGAGCAGTCAGCCAGCTAATTAGCCAAGTTAACTTTTTTAACCGGCTTAACCGGCTAAATTGTACAGCCCTACTTATTACCTTATAACTTATATAAACCTTATGACTCTTTATAAACCTTATATTATTTTTTTATAAAACTTTTCAACCTTTTATTATAAACCTATTAAGCTTTTTTTTATAACCTTTTATTTTATTTATAACCCGCAATATTTTAAAAAAGTTTGGAAAATCCAAATGAGCATGCCTCAAGCGCGCGTGTCATACACGAATTATTTAGATTCAATGTTTACGTTACGATTTGTTAATTTTTTCATAAAGACTCCTATACTTTTTTTTTTTTTATTTTTTCTTACAGCTGTATCCAACCTCTAAAAAACTAGAAATTTGAACTATGTGCTGCGCGTGCGCTTTTATTTTCACCAATCAGAAATCGGAGGCCGCAACATTTTGAGATATTCGATACTAAAAAACTTCACATTTAATCTCAACCTCTAACCCGATGAAAAAAGATTTTATACAATTGTATAAATGTATAAAATTGTACAAATGTATAAAATTATATACAAAAAATGGCCCGATCCCATTGTATACAACTGTATAAAAATGGTATACAATTTTATCCAAAATGTATACAAGTCTATATAATTATATACAATTTTATACAAATTATATACAATTCTATATAATTTGTAACGTAACATTTCTTAAGACTCAATTAAACCCAATAATTACTCAAAATTCTTACTCAATAAATTTACTCCAAAAACTCAAAACTCAGATTACACGAAATTGGGCTACGTTACACTTCGCCCACCAATCACCCCTTTCATCTCCTCCAGATCCTGACGGGCGCCAGCCGACTTTTATTTCCCCGGTATCGGCAACCGGTCTAAACGTACACGTAAATTGAAACCTAAAACTATACCTTTTGGAGATGAGAGACATGACCGGTGGTAGCGGCATATCCTGGTGCGCTCAGTATGCTAGATTGTGGAAAGAGGGTCGTGGTTCTTTTCATGCGAAAGAAGCCGATTTATTAACTAATACAAAAAACATAAAATAGCTAAACAAAACTAAATAAAATACAATAAAAATGACGCGAGAGCGACGCGAAGGGCCCAAAAGACCCGCGGCCCAGTACTCTCGGTACATCACGCAAATAAATACCTGGGCAAGACATCGGGAACCTCTCGACGACGACGAATCACAAAACTAATACACTACTAGGTAAACTACAATATAAAAAATATAATATAAATAAATAATGTGGTAATCTGCGACAATTAATTAATGCGACAGACGGCTTTAAGAGCACCATACACAGAGCCACAAGCTCCAAAACGACAGCAGTACACGGTTGCGGTCGAGGTCCACCATGGCGACTCTCCGACTCACCACCGCTTACTCTAAAACTTTAAACTCGACTACTAATCCCCCCAATAACCGTACACGTACCCCAGCTAACTTCGGGTACCACCACGAAGGGGTGGTGACATCTCAGTCGCACCTCCGTGATCACCACGTCAACTCCGAGGGCTAAGCCTAGGCCTAGTCGTTATCACTGGTCAGGAGGCACGTTATCTTGGCCACTATCCGCGACACAGCTAGACCTCCCCCATTAAATCCACGCTCCATCACACAGACACTCGAAAAACATACTCCATATCGTATACGTACTCTATCACACTCTTAACTAACTGTACACATTTATACCTCATATCCTCAACTCATTCTCTACTACACTCAACTCAACACACATACTCACGTTATCTCTCTCTAGCACACAGACTCCCACGTACTCCAACCTCAAACCCCATCTCCTCGGCAATGTAACGTCACAAATTATATACAATTCTATATAATTATATACAATTCTATATAATTGAAATATAGGGGAAGGGGGGCAAAAGGGGGTAGGGTAGGCAAAACGGGGTACCCCCAAAATTTTATGAAAAAAACAAATTTTTTTTTTTCGTCTAATTAGTATAAATCCGATATATTTGCGCACTTTTAGCCCTACGCATGACACCTGGGGCAAAATGGACCAGCCGAAAATCCTGAAAAAATGATTCTTTCAAATTTTTATCGTTAAATTAAAAGAAATTTAATATATTTCCGCGTTTTTAGCCCTACCCATAACACCTAGGGCAAAATGGACCAGCCGAAAATTTTTAAAAAATGATTCTTTCATATTTTTATCGTCAAATTGAAAAAAATATAATACACTAATCCATTTTTCGGCTGATTTGTTATAGCTGACGCAAATTTGGCCACTAAAAATATTCGAAAATAATATTTTATTTTTTTATTGATAAAATATTTTAAATAATGCAAAATAATCTGCAATCTAAAAAATCAAAAAACACGTTTTTTGGGTTCAAAATGATGACAAATAAGAAATACAGAATTGTTTTTTTTTTATTAAATAGCAATTAGTAATTAAGCTAATCGAGGGGAAACGATTTATTACACTTAAAAAAATTTTTCTTGAGTATTATAAAACCAAAAATAGTTGTCAAGAGAAAGAAATACATTCTTAATAATGAAAACAATTTAATAAAAAAAAAAAAAATATCATTTTTTGGAGGGAGGCCTCTCTGCCCCACAAAAATTTTTTTTTTTTGCCTTCGTGTCCACCAATGATGTGAAATGTAATTTTTCTTTATGTATATTACATATAAAAGATCCAAGTAATAAAATTTGATCAACTTTCAGAAATTTTTTTTTTTTTCAACTTTTTTTAAGGGTACCCCGTTTTGCCCGCCAAAAATAAAAATTTTATTTTTTAACGGCAGCTAAAAATTTTGTCTATTTACCTCGAATATCACTAAAAACAAAAAGATTTAGCGTATTTTAGTCCTCGAAAACTTAGTATTTCCTTAGGTACCCCCTTTTGCCCCCCCCCCTCCCCTATAGAATTGTATATAATTATATGGAATTGTTTACAATTTGTATAGAATAGTATACAATTGGATCGGGCCATTTTTCCTATCTAATTATATATATATAGTCCATATATAATTATATATAGTCTATATATAATTATATATAGTCTATATGGGGCATTCCATACCAAATCGGCCACTGTTTGAGGTCACCCCCTCCGATATTTTTGAAAAATTTATATGTTTTGGAGGCTGATAAAAAACGCTCTCATGAATTTTTTTGACTACTCGTTTCCGAGATACCGATTTTTTTCAAAATACGAGGTTTTTCTTTTGAAACGGTTATAACTTCGCGAAAAGTACACTAATCGGATCGTTTTTTTTTTTCAAAATCTTCATTTTTGAATGTTCTTTCAAGAAAAAAACACGGTTTTATTCTTAATCAATTCCTTCATTGTTTATTTTAAGTTTGAAGCAAAAAAAATGGTTTTTGGAAATGTATGCCCCCTCCGATTTTTTTGAAAAAATTCTCAAAAAAACTTGGATGAATTTAGAAAATTTTGAGACCAATCCGATCGTGGAAAAACAATTCGTTCTATTTTTTTTC
The DNA here is from genome assembly GCF_029852145.1 of Microplitis mediator. Classification (NCBI taxonomy): domain Eukaryota; kingdom Metazoa; phylum Arthropoda; class Insecta; order Hymenoptera; family Braconidae; genus Microplitis; species Microplitis mediator. The sequence continues at coordinate 14,325,774 of NC_079970.1, forward strand.
TTAATTCGAAAAGGAACTCAAAAACTTCATTGTGTGATATAAATTGACAATGGGAGTTTACATGTAAAACAATACTCAAATTAAACTGAATTTGAAATTCACAAATTGTTTAAGCGTCAAAAAAAATAAACTTCGTTTATTACTTTGGGGTTTAAATTCGGATCAATTTCATTGACTATTCTTTCCTGGGTATTTTTTGTTCCTTATTGGCTATCGTCCCAATAAGGCCACGTACCACTTCTCCTAGGTCATAAAGATAACTCATAAGTAGTTCTTAGTTGATTTTTAAAATTTATTTATTGAATGAGTAGAAAAACTTCCAAAAATAGTATACTCCGAACGGCACAGTATTAAAAAAAAAATCATAGCATCTAAATAGACCGATCTGAGAATGTTCATTGGTCAAATTAAGTCGAAAAACAATATTTAGGGGAAAAAACTTTTTTCGAATTAAGAAAAAAAATAGAACGAATTGTTTGTCCACGATCGGATTGGTCTCAAAATTTTCTAAATTCATCCAAGTTTTTTTTAGAATTTTTTCAAAAAAATCGGAGGGGGCATACATTTTCAAAAAACATTTTTTTTGCTTCAAACTTAAAATAAACAATGAAGGAATTGATTAAGAATAAAAACGTGTTTTTTTCTTGAAAGAACATTTAAAAACGAAGATTTGAAAAAAAAAAAACGATCCGATTGGTGTACTTTTCGCGAAGTTATAACCGTTTCAAAAGAAAAATCTCGTACTTTGAAAAAAATCGGTATCTCGGAAACGAGTAGTCAAAAAAATTTGAAAAATTCATGAGAGCGTTTTTTATCAGCCTCCAAAACATATAAATTTTTCAAAAATATCAGAGGGGGTGACCTCAAAAAGTGGCCGATTTGGTATGGAATGCCCCATATATAATTGTATAAAATCTTTTTTCATCGGGAATTAAGATATTTAATTTGAAAAAATGACGGATCTAAATATATAAAGAATTTGAGTATAATTGCAAGTCAAAAAATTTGATTACAGCCAAACGGTACTATATCCAGCTATGATTTTCAATACGCTTATTCCCTCTTATTTAATGTTTTTTTTTTATATAAAAAAGTAATTAATGGGTAAAAAAAATTTTTTGATAAGCTCAGCGATCATTTTACTTTTAGAAAATATGCGATGAAATCAGCTTCACATAAAAGTGATTATTACTAATAAAAATTACGTGATTTTAGTCGAGAAACAGTGCTTAACATAAAAAAATTTCATAAAATTTTTGTCAATACGTCATCGGACTCATCAGTAAAGCATTTTGACGTAATTAGTAACAGACTGCTATTAAATATGGAAAGATTTAATTAAAAAATGAAAAAGTAACTAACCACGTATTCGGAAAAAATTATGGTTTAGTATGTTACAGTTTCGTCCTAAGCACGTTATTCTTAACGTACTCTGCTTTAGACTGTAATAACGCGTTCTGCAAAAATGAATTATACACATACGCAAAAATATACTACATACATAACGATATTACTAAGTAATTTTTTTTTAATTATTTACTTTCAAGTACTAAAGACGAATTTTTGTAACATTTTGTTTCATTTCATTTTTAACTACTCTCTAAACATGGATAAGTGAAAATAAGTGAATATTCACTAATTCCAAGTGCAAATCGAATCACTAATTTCAAAAAGTCCGCAAACGTTTCACTGCAGAACTTGCTGAGTAAAGGTGTAGCTATCAGGGCCGCTTCCCTGATAGCCAAGTTGGCCGCAACATGTTGGGAATTGACAATCTACCCGCCGCCAAGTTATCCGCAAAAGTTGGTATTTCCATAAGTTGACGGCAACTTTCCGAGAAACTTGTCGACAACTTTCAGCTTGTGTAACTGTTGCCGAAAACTTGTCTACAAGTTGCTCAAAACTTGGTGACAGGTTGCGGCAGTAGATTGTCGCCAAGTTTCTCAGCAACTTGTAGCCAACTTGTAGTCAACAGTTACACAAGCTAAAAGTTGTCGTCAAGTTGGTCGCAACTCAGGTACACCGACTTTGTGATCAGAAACTCTGGCTATCAGGGTTAATTTTTATAATTAATTATTTAACTATTTATTTTTTTTTTTTTTGCTTACATTTAAGGAACTATTAAACTAAATTATTATAATAGAAAATTATTATAGAAAATATTAAAAAATTCCCGCGCATAGAATGGAAATCTTTGCTAATGCCATCTAGCACGCTCCGATAGAAGAAGCAGGTCTTCACTGACTCTGTTTATATATTTTTTTTATATATGGCAGCCTGAGATGTAAATTTTTTAGCTTCGACAGTACACATTTTATTATTTTATAATCAAACGAATAATAATAGAGTTGTGGATTTTTAATCAGTTTGTCACAATGAATTTATGGATATATTGAAATAAAAATTAAAAGGATTAGTTTTGTTTTTCGAAAGTTATGGAGATTACAAGAAGAGTGTAATATGTACTTTACAGGATTTTTTTCTGAAAAATTCATTTTTTATCTAAATTGTGGGTTGGACCAGCTATTTATTGCTTAGAAAAATGACCATTGATGTTTTCTTTTATTGTGGTATGAAGGCTGACCTACTTTAACCACTACATTATTATTTATTTTAAAAAACTCTGACGGAACCCAGTTTTTTAATTTTTCGGCAAGAGTAGAGCATACCTACGCTTGCGCTTAAGGCATGCAATAAAAAAAGCAAATTGTAGCCTCAAATTTCAAGTTTTGAGATCGGGACCTCAAATTTTTTTATCATGTACGGTTCCGGAGTAATCATTAGAAAACCAACGAAAAGCAATTTTCAAAATTTTTGCTGGTCTTTCAATAACTCTATGGGCGTCAATAAATTTTTTTGAATAATCTGACCTCATGACTCTTCTAGGAAATTGTATGCCCTTCAATTTGGCGGCCTAAAAAAGTCTCTGCGACAATTTGGCGCCTAGTTATCATTGATCAGAGCAAAAAAGTCCATTTTGGCTTTGATAATCAATAACTCCAGATGTATTGGTCGTACAGAGAATGGAAGCAAAGATTTGAAAACGGGAAAACATTCTCTATAAGGCAAAATTAGTTGCTTTTGATAGAAAAAATTTTTTTAAAGCGATAATGTTTAGTAAAAAAACAGGTCAAAATTCACGAATTTTTTGATATTCGGAAATCTCGCTATAACTTTGGATATAACGGATGAACAAAGGATATCTTCGTATTTTTTTCAACCTCAAAGTGTTTTGAAAAAACCCTGAAAATTTCAAATCGCTGCGATATTTCTTTTTTAGTGTCCCGAAGCTTTAAATTCACGATTTTGTCAAAAATCACCATAATTGGTAGTTTCTCGGTTTTTGTTCATTTTTTCGATTTGAAAATGTTTTTTTTACCGATAGTCTTTATTTCTTCGATCAAAAAGATTGATTATCGAAAAAAATTTTTTTTTTTCAAATTTTTTTTTTTTGTTGTATCCGCAATGATTTATCATTGTCGAAAAAAATTCCTCAATTTTTTTTTACCGCCGGCATTAGCGTTACCCAAAGCGTATGTTTGTTAAGTTGACATTTAAAGCAGATGCATTCACAGCGGTAAAAAAAAATTGAGGAATTTTTTTTGACAATGATAAATCATTGCGGATATGACAAAAAAAAAAAATTTGAAAAAAGAAACTTTTTGAAAAAAAAAAAAAAACTTTTGAAAAAAATTTTTTTTTTCAATTTTTTTCGATAATCAATCTTTTTGATCAAAGAAATGAAGATTATCGGTAAAAAAAACATTTTCAAATCGAAAAAATGAACAAAATCCGAGAAACTACCAATTAAGGTGATTTTTGACAAAATCGTGAATTTAAAGCTTCGGGGCACTAAAAAAGAAAAATCGCAGCGATTTGAAATTTTCAGGGTTTTTTCAGGACACTTTGAGGTTGAAAAAAAAACGAAAATATCCTTTGTTCATCCGTTATATCATAAATTATAGCAAGATTTCCGAATATCCTTAAATTTGTGAATTTTGACCTGTTTTTTACTAAACAATATCGCTTTAAAAAAATTTTTTCTATCAAAAGCTACTAATTGTGCCTCATAGAGAATGTTTTCCAGTTTTCAAAACCCTGCTCCCATTCTCTGTACGACCAATACATCCGGAGTTATTGATTATCAAAGGCAAAATGGACTTTTTTGCTTTGATCAATGATAACTCAGCGCCAAATTGTTGTAGAGACTTATTCAGGCCGCCAAATTGAAGGGCATACAATTTCCTAAACGAGTCATAAGGTCGGATTATTAAAAAAAATTTATTGACGCCCATAGAGTTATTGAAAGACCAGCAAAAATTAAAAAAAATTTTTTTTCGTCGGTTTTCTCAAGAGTACTTCGGAACTGTGTATGATAAATAAATTTGAGGTCCAGATCTGAAAACTAGAAACTTGAGGCTACAATTTGCTTTTTTAAATGTTCTTCTACGACCATTTTTCACCGAGTTATAGCATGTTTAAAATCACCTAAAAATTTCGGATTTTTTTCCTTTTTCTTAATTTTTGTGACCAGTGTATATATTTAGCGATAAACCTTCAGAATTAGATTAAAACAATCACTGCCTAAGTTGCCAAATACCAAAGAGTGAAACGTTGTGAGCGATAATGAGAAGCGGAGAGATAGAAAAAAAAATTTGTGCGGTGAGAGTCGTTTCGTCGAAGCATACGATAGCTGAGACTCCTCAGTTAGATGTGTCTATCGTATACCCTACTCAAGACTCCTTGTGGGACAGTACATGTTGGAAAATGTCATATATTGAAACAGGTATAGAGACGCGGTGCTGCAAGAGGCGCGAGTTGTACGATGCCATCTCACGGAGTGAAGCTGAAACACTAGATATGTATATATACATATAAAAACTATACACGCAGAAATAAAATTGTTAGTTGATATACACAGAAAAAAAAATAGCTATTTCTCCAATTCTGAAATGAAGTTTTACTATGTCACGATGGGGATTAACCTATGTACATGAAATGAAATTTCTATTTATCATCACATAGTGATATTTCATTTGCTCACATAAATCAGATAGAGAGAAGTACTATAAAAATTGGATAAAGAGAACAAAAAATATCGGAACAAATAGTGAGTTTCATATTGTTTGAAGATAAACAGTACGTATGTACAACGCTGATAAAAACTGAAAAGTGAGAATTGAAGAAACTTTATCTTTTGTTTTGGTGTTTTTTCTTAAAGATAAAAAAGTCGGATGCTAAAGTCGTCAATATCATAGAATATCGAGTTCCGCGGATTCGTTTAATGGGAGTCTCATGTTCAATGCAAGGTTGAATGAAGAAGAAAATGACCAGTCCGACGGAAGATTCAATAGATAAAGTAGCAGATAGTGTTTCGAAGTTATTTCATTAGCGTTCGAAGCGTATAGCAAAGGTGTTAACGTTGTGTCTGTGTGCTTGTTGAAAAAGGCTTATATAAGGTAAAAAAGATATAGGAGTCGTGAGGAAAGGATGATTCGAGGACTATGGAATTATATATAAATATATATATATATATATATATATATATATATATATATATATATATCTATAGCTTTTAAAGGTGCTTCTTTAGTTTGTAATTATAAATGACACGGAGATAATTAATTACCAAAAAAAATGAAAAGTTTGCATTGTAGGAAAATTCTTTTCTTTTTTTTTTTTTTTTTTATCGATTTCCTTTTTATCAAGTATAAGGTGAAAACTTTATAAATTGTTTTTAGAAAATCGATCGATGAAAAAGGGAGAAGAATGGTAAGATCGACATCTTGCCCAAGCACCCGTTTTCTTACTCATTCCACAAGACTTGTCGTTTATTTCGCAGTTGCCCTTCAAACTTTTCGAGTTATGCTCGAGAACTTCGGACATTCCCGTCGCAGCTTCGATGCTTGTTCGTGGCACGTCGTCGTCTTGCGCTTTAAAAACCTCATGGACATTGAGTATCCTAAAGTCTGGAAGGCTTCCAATATTCTAGGTAATGATAATAATACACACGGAAACTTTCTCGTACTTTCTGTAATGCAATTTATTTTTCTTTTGCAATTAATAGACATCCAATCGCTATGATTTATTCAGATATAAATAAAAAATTATTCGGTATCGTTTAGTAAACAATACAGCATTGAAATAAAATATTTAATTCTAGAAGCACATATCACGCAAATGCTATTTTTCATTTTCCGAGAACAAGTTTTTATACAAATGAGAAATGTAAATTAAAACAATTATTCAAAAAATTTCTAAGAAAAACACAGTAAAAGTTAATTAATTATTTGAGATAATTAGTGAAATAATGGATCGTGTAATATTATTAAAACAATAGTTTTGTATTAATAATTACCACACGTATTTTAAAGAAAATAGTTCATAATTATTTCGGTGATAGTAGTTTATTGTTTTTAAATTATCCAATAGAAAAATGTATTTAAAAGACGCACATGAAGAGAAATTAGTGGTAATCTTTCTTAGTAAATTTATTCAATATTATTTCGCAACGTTATAGCAATAGTTAAAAATTATGGGATATGCGCCCAAAATTTCTGGGAAAATTTTCCACAACTGTAGAAATAATTCTTATAATCATGCCAAAAGTTCCTATGTCGTGTGATAATTAAATTATGGTAATGATTCCCAAAACTCATGGGAATAATCACCATAGGCAAGTAGGAATAAATCTTATTTCCACATTAAAACGGTTTCTAAGTTCATAAAGGAATAAATCCATTTATCATGGTAGCCATTCCCATATTATTACGGTGATATTTCTCATTACGTAGGTAACGGTTACCACAATAGTATGATATCTATTAGCAGAATATTTAGAAACTTCTCATACTATGGAAACTGTTATTGTAATAACATGTTAACCATATTATCATAATTTGTTGGGTGTCATTTCTATAATCGATATATCAAAATAACTTGTTCCCATACAATACGAAAACTATCCCCATGAAATATTGTAATCGATACCATAAATTTCATTTCGTGAACAGTGAAATGAGGAATTGAAGTTTTGATACAGGCTACAAGTAACAATACATAGATAGCCCAACTTGAAATTGTCCCGAAGTATCATGCCGAAACAGGGCAATACCCGACGAGGTCCCTGTCAGCTCCTTGTCAGGAAACTCTAAGGCACGCACGAACAAGGCATTCCTGACGAGATCCGTACTAGGCTTTCATCAGGAAAAAATAAGGCATGTCTCAAGAAGGTATTCCCGACAACATCCATGGCAGGCTCTCGTGAGGGTAACGTAAGGTATACCTTAATGAGGCATTTTCAAGGTAATTTGGGTCGGGATCTTATAAGGAAGACGTAAGGCATACCCAAAAAAAAAAAAACATTTTGACATTATAACATGTCATTATCCGAGGTACATTAATATTAGTTAATTAAATACTTAGATTTATCAAGTTTCGATTGATAACTATAATCATAACTGCTTAACATGCATACCCGGGGAAAATGATTTAGATCTGACTAGATATAATTGTATCTGATCAGATAAGATTATATCTTGGCAGAACTATTTATATCTGATCAAATCTAATATTTAGACATGATCAGATCTCATCAAATCTGGCCAACCACCGGTTACATCCGTTCAGATCTAATCAGATATAATTAGAACTGGGCTAGATTCAATATCAGACACGATTATATCTGGTAAGATCTGCGTATATCTTGTAAAATCTGATCAGATATAACTATATCTGAGCTAAACACAACATTTAACATAATCATACCTTATTTTATCTGCTCAAATATAATCATGTATGTAAGAGCAGGTAAAACATTTTGCTCTAAATATTTTCTCTGTTTCTACTTTAGTAAAAATGATCGTTTCTAAGTAGTATTAAAATGTAAGGATAAGTGGTCGTAAATTTGTCAAAATATAGTTACTCCGTAAGATTGTTGAAAATATTGTAACCTAAGTGCGAGTGAGAGAGCGAGCGAAAGGAAGGGTGTATGAAGTATGCTGTTGAGAGATGGGACCGAGAGACCCAAGTAATTTTAAGGGGTAGTTTAAGGCAGTCTAACACCATCCAGGCTAGTAAGCAGTTGTGTACTATTTTCCTTGCAATGAAAGCTATTATTATACTTTTTTTAAATATTGCCTCGTCCTGTAATTTTTTTTAATAAATATAATCTAAAAATCTACATTCTAGATTTTGGGGGTTCAGCCGGGATTACAGCGAACAGGCATACAAAAGTTTAATAAACTAAGACGAAAGACGGATAGTGAGGGAAGTAAGTTTAAAGACGTGAAGTGTTTTGTTCGATTTGATAAGTGAGAGTCGTGGAAATAATGGCTGATTAAGTTATTGACAATATTGCGCGGGTTGTTAACGCAATGGAGTTGAACGAGAGCCAACTCGCGCGGATGAAGGTTCCCGAGCTCAGGATGGAGCTCAGACAGAGGCTATTGGAACGTCTGCGAGCTTTTGGTCAAACGAGAACGAGTTCAAGACGAAGAAGAAGAAGAAGACGAAGCAGACGGCAACGACGACGACGATGAAGATGAAGAAGAAAATGAAGATGAAAACGACGAAATTTTTCCCACGCGGAACGATCGCCAGAACCAACTCCAGGTTCTGGAACACGATGATGAAGCTAGCACCCGAGGAACACCGGTCATTCGCCGGCCCCGAGGAAGTCAGCAGCGCGTGCTGTTAACGTTCAAGGACGTTGAAGGTACGCTGAAAATGTTCAGTGGCGATGATCCTACTGATGTACGACTATGGCTTCAAAAGTTCGAAGAGATGGCGTTAGTATGCGGGCCTGTTTTGAATCTGTACAGAATAGGAGCTGAAACGGAGTTGCATACTGACGCGTCATGCTTAGGGTATGGCATGATTCTAATGCAAAAAGATTGTAACGATGTTAAATTCCATCCAGTATACTATGCTAGTGGAAAAACTACCGAGGCTAAGGCAAAATATTGAAGTTACGAACTGGAAGTGTTGGCAATAACAAAAGCCTTGGAAAAATTTAGAGTTTATTTATGGGCAATTCCATTTAAGATCATGACAGATAGTCAAGCCTCTACAGCCACAATGAAAGAAGAAAAACTATGTTTACGAGTAGCCAGATGGGCTTAATTATTGGAACACTTCGAGTACGAAATTTGCCATAGGCCCGGGAAAAGTATGATGCACGTAGATGCTTTCATTGGAAATCCATTACCGACAGTTTTAATTTTACGCTAGAATGATGATGGAATTTTGGCGCGTGTGAGGAGTGCGCAGGAAAGAGATAATGATTTAAAGATTGTACTAAGTAATCAAGAGTGTGATGATATGAATGGGTGTGTGGTGCGCAATAAGTTAGTTTATAAGGATGTAAACAGTGAATTATTAATTGTAGTGCCTAAAAGTATGCAATATCAAGTGATAAGACGAGTGTATAAAAAAGGACATTTTGATGTTAATAAGACAGAAGAAATTCTCATGAAGGACTTCTGGTTTGAAGGAATGAGGTCAAAAGTTGAGCAGGTAGTCAAAAGTTGTGTTGCCTGTATCTTGGCCGAGAAAAAACATGGTAAGCCTGAGGGACTGCTGAATCCTATTAGCAAAGGTGATGTCCCTATCGATATTACCATATAGATCAAGTGAGCGATACTCAGAAGAACTACAAGCATATTCTTGTAGTAGTTGATGCGTTTACCAAATTTGTTTGTCTATATCCAACGAAGTCGACCGATACAGCAGATGTACTTAATAGACTTCGAAGTCAATCGACTATTTTCGGGAATCCCAGAAGAATTATTTCTGATAGGGGAACGGCGTTTACATCCAACGATTTTGAGCAGTATTGTAAAGAAGCGAGAATTGAATATTCACTGATCGTAACTGGAGTACCGCGAGGAAATGGACAAGTTGAGAGAATCAATCGAACTGTTGTACCTTTGTTGACAAAGCTGACGTCACCGACACCTGAAAAATGGTATCGACATGTCAACATGGTATAGCGCTACCTGAATGCTACCCCGAGTCGTAGTACAAGTAAGACACCAAGTCACTTGATGTTTGCTGTCAATATACGACTTAAGGATGATTTACGATTGCCTGAGCTATTAGAAGAAGAATATGCTATTCAGTTTGTGGAAGACCGTGAAGAATTGCACAAAGAAGCCAAACAACAAATTGCGAAAACTCAAGAGGAAAATCAACGAGGATTCAACATGAAGCGGAAGGCATCAAGGAGCCATCAGGTCGAGGACTTGGTGGCCATTCAGCGAACACAATTTGGTCCAGAATTGAAGTTAAAGGGGGAATTCTTGGGTCCGTATTGTATAAGGAAAGTCTTGACGAATGATCGCTATTTGGAGGAAAAGGCTGGAGAACATGAAGGACTGCAGAGTACATCTACTTCAGCCAACCATATGAAGTTTCGGGTTATGGAGCCTGAAGAGAACAATAGCGACGACGAGCAGAAGTTCATTGACGACATCTGTAAATATTTTCTCTGTTTCTACTTTAGTAAAAATATTCGTTTCTATGTAGTTTTAAAATGTAAAGATAAGTGTTTATAAATTTAAGGATTAGGTGAGTACCTAGTATTACTCGACATGCTGTCATTAGATGTCAAAATATAGTTACTCTGTAAGATTGTTAAAAATATTGTAATCTAAGTGCGAGTGAAAGAGCGAGCAAAAGTAAGAGTGTATGAAGTATGCTGTTGAGAGATGGGGGTGAGAAGGGACCAAGAGGCCCAAGTAATTGTGAGGGGTAGTTTAAAGCAGTCTAACATCATCCAGGCTTGTAAGCAGTTGTGTACGATTTTCCTTGCAAATAAAGCTAGTATTATACTTTTTTAAAATATTGTCTCATCCTGTAATTTCTTTTAATTAATATAACCTAAAAATCTATATTGTACATGTATGCATTGTCTTTTTATTGGAAATTATTCATATCTAGTTATGTGCACTCACGTGATCGCATACGTGGGTCAGCACAGTGGATAACATCAAAGACTTTGAATCGAAAGGATGCAGATTCGAGCCCAGCAGTCACTGGGATTTTTTCATCTTATCATAATCATGTATAATTCCTCTAAGAAATGTTCCTAATGCATTAGATTATATTTCGGATCGAATGAAAACTCTCTTATTTCTAACTTCCCGCTAAGAAAATTGAAAATGTTCAAAAACTCGGGAAGTTATTGGTTTCGCTTTGATTTTCGAAAATCGAATTTCTATCAGTTCTTGACGTTTTGAGGTTCTAGGAAGCTATTCTGACTAATTTCAAGATGATGTCCAAGTGTATGTATGAGTGTACGTACGTATGTATGTATGTAAATATCTGTAACTCTTGAACGGGTGGACCGATTTTGATCGTTGAGGTGTCATTCGAAGCGGCTTGTTAATATCTAGAAGCTGAATTTGAGCTTAATCAGTAGGGTGCGTTCGGAGATATTCCAAAAATAAAATTTTTTCAAAAATTTTTTTTTTAGATAACTTTAATGTGCTCAATGGATCGATTCCAAAATCTAATCAGCTCTAAAACTTTATAAGCCACGTCGAATGCCACCTCAACTATCAAAATCGGTTTATTCGTTCAAGTGAAACCGTTGACGAAAGAATTAAAAAAAATTTTCAACTTCCTGCTAAGAAAATTGATGATTTTCGAAAAATTCGAGAAGTTATTGTTTTCTCCCCGATTTTCGATAATCGAATATTCACCAGATGCCGACGTTTTAAGGTCCTAGGAAGCTATTCTAACTATTTTCAGAATGATGCCCGAGTATCTGTAGGTATGTGTGTGCGTGTGTATGTATGTGTGTGAATGGGCTATAACTTATTAACTAATTAACCGATTTGGATGGTTAAGGTGGCAATCAAAAGAGCTTGTTAGCCATCAACTTTCCGAAAAATTTCAGATCATTTGATCAAGTAGACTCAAAAATATTTGTGAATTACGAAAAAAAAAAATTTTTTTCTTTTAGTTTTTCATTGATTTCTCGGAAAAGGTTGAACGATCGACTTCAAAATCTAATCAGCTCTAGAACTTTATGAGCAACGTCGAATGCGACCTCAACCATCTCAATCGGTTAGTTTGTTCGAGAGATATCGTTGGAGAAAAAAATGGTAAAAAAACTGTTTTTTTTCGATTATCTTTGAAATGACTCATCCGATCAATTTTAAAATCTAATCAGCTTTAGAACTTAATAAAATGCGTCGATTGACCACCTTAAGCATCTCAATCGGTTAATGCGTTCGAGAGATATCGTTCAATTAGTTCAAAAGATATCGGCACTGAAAAGTTAAAAAACTAACATAAAATGTTATTTTTTCCAGATAAATCAAAATATAATGTGCTAAAGTGTGTCTGAAATCATATCAACTGTTTCTCTTTATAGTCTATTTCGATCATCATATAATGTTATCTAACTTGTTCTTTAGTTTTAATCATATTGTCAGCAAAAAATTGAAAAAACCCAGTTTTTAATATTTTTCTCAGATATTTCATATATTATTGCTCTGACCTAAGTCAAAACTCATTCAAATCTTGATTTTGATCACTGAAATTGATTTTTGCCTCACTACATTCATTTCAGAGAACCTAATCGATAATAAAAATTTAAAAGCCGCTTCTTCATTAATGATTTTCGATTCTTAACTTTTTAAATTTTAGCATAAAAAGTGACTTGTTAGAGTTTGAAGAGCTCATAAAAAAATCATTGCATATAATAGCATTTTCGGGCTCGAAAATATATTCACAGTAATGTTTTCAAGCTCCTTCAGCTCGAAAACAGTGAGAAGTTTTAGGGCTGACCCGCAGGGTCAACCGATAGACCGATTTTTTTTCTTAAAAAATTAATATTATTACAAGGTTGTATAGAAATCTTTATAGTATGTTTTGCTTTTGAAGCTAAATTTGTTTTCATGATTTTTGGTTGAAATTCAGATTATTTAACTGAAAATATCAATATTTTCAACTATGTTTCAAGTATTTCTCATAAAATGCAATAGTACATAGATTATGTTTCTTAATGTTTCAGGTTCACGCCAGCATGGCTCTACTGATTTACCGAAAGGAGGTAAGATGATTCTTAAGTTTTAATAAATAAATCTTTTATTACATTTTTAATTAATACCGTAAGTTAAATATAAGTGCCTTCTCTAACTTAAAATATAATTGAATATTCATTTATCTTTATCAAATATACCAACAGCATTTGCTGAAATATTAATTAGCATCTGTATATAGTGTTAAAATATTTACATCTATAGTAGCTATGTCAAACGAAAAATAGATAAAACATCAAAACGTAAAATATCAACATGTGAAAAGAGCAGAAAAATGACTAAGGCAGATAGACAATACGAAAAAAATATTGAGTGAAAAAGTAATGAGTGCACGGAGGTAATTTGGACTTTGTATTCAGTATTCAAATACTAATGAATAAACGTAAGCGCAAGCACGCATAAAAATACGTATTCAGTAGTATATGTATCAGTCTTCTTTGCTTTTAGAATTTTCTATGACATAATTCATCTAGAGCACAGCTAGAGAAAATAAATCCCGTATTACGTATTACTGGCAAACTTCAAAGGGCTCGAGAAATCTAGGACACTAAAATTCAGCGGAAATATATGTTTTTTTCATTAATAATAAATTTTAAAATATAAATATTTTATCAATACAATTTTATAAATGCACATTGGAAGGGTCTGAGTACGGCGGTGTATCTAAGAGAGTAATAAAAAAATGAAAAATAAAACAAAAGTTAAAAATTTTATGAACAGATTAGAAGTTACGTAGAAATTTATTTTCGTGATTGTATTCAAATAGCACGTTATAGTTGAACGAATATTTTTTTTTGCATTTACCGTATGTCTTACACATGTCTTATTGAGAAGGTTAATTGTAAGTTTAGGTTTCACTATATTTAAAAATTGGTATATAACTTACATGCGTAAATATTGACGTGTAAAATAACACATGTGTTAATCAGGTGATAAAGACAAAAATAACGTGCTCCTAATTTATTTATTTAGTCTACGACGTTTTGTTGATATCATTCCAATATTATCAGGTACCTATTAGAATCCCGATAAAAAACGTTTGAAATCAACCCGATATGTCTGGATCTCGTTATATCTGTTTATATCCAAATACATCCAAATATTTGATCTTGCTAGATATAAGCATATATAATTATATCTGCTCAAATCTAATCATATATAAGCAGATATAGAGATTTATATTCAAGCAGACATACGCAGATCCAAGCATATATAAGTATATCTGCTCAGATCCAACTATATATAAGCAGATATAAAGATTTAAATCCAAGCAGATATACTTATATCTAAGAATTTATGACTATATCCAAAAATGTGTGTCTATATGTAGTCATATTTAGTCAGATCCAATAATATTTCAATACAGGTAAGATTCCTAAATCGTCGAACTGTCGGGGTTCTACTGCGAATAAGACATTAAATACAGAGTTTTTTGTCTAATTATACACGAATATCTGACGTTATTTAAATCATATACTTGATATCGTAATGAATAATTAAAATAAATCAGTTTGATCAATGTTTCTAAAGTATTCATCTATTTTTTTTGTTTAAATATCAATTGACTTTTGCTATATGTAATACATAGGTTCATCAAAAGCATTAAGAGGTAATAGCAATAAGATCCAAGATGTGAGTAGATATTGTTTTTAGAATGGTCTAAAGTATAATATATTTATACATGCGTTCATTAGAATGTAGAGAAATTTCTTCAGATATATGTGCTTAAATCTATGTAGATTTCTTTAAAGATCGACATTTATGCAGATCTGCTCGAATACACTTATATATTCGTGGATATAGTGAGATCTGTTTGGATGTCTTCTGACATTTTGAGATCTGTTTGGAAATACTTAGATATAGTGAGATCTCTTTGGATATTGTCAGATCTGTTTGGATCCGCTTGGATCGCGCCAAAATTTGGATCCAAGCATATCTGACTGTTTGGATCCAATCATATATGCTTGGATCTAAACATTTTTTATCGGGGAGTTAGTTACTTTTTCTAAATAGTCAACGTATCCCTCGCAGATTTGAATCACGGTGGAAACACGGTGGGTTTGTTCCATTTTACCACTGTGATTACGCGGTGTATCCACCATGATTCCACGGTGGCTTTACCACCGTTTATACACGTTGTTTTCACTGTGATTACGCGGTGGATACAGCGTGGAACTACGGTGATGAAATAGCACAAAGCCACCGTGGAATCACGGTGGATACACCGCGTCATCACAGTGGAAACACCGTGTATACACAGTGGTCAAGCCACCGTGGAATCACGGTGGATACACCGCGTAATCACAGTGGATACACTGTGTATCCCCGGTGGTGAAATGGAACAAACCCACCGTGTAACCACGGTGGATCCACGGTGTTTACACTTCCACGGTGTTTTCACCATGATTCAAATCTGCGAGGGTATATTCATAATTTTTATCTGAACACAATTTTTTTTGGTTTATAAGAGTGTGGTCAGTAGTTTATTAAGACCATAGTAGACATTTTTTTTTCTTTTTTTACTAAGATTCCCAATCCTCAAGGAACCTCGTGAACACTATATCACCGTCAACTTTGGGCCAGCCTCGTCAATCCAAGACATTCTTAATCCTAAATGTAAATTTTTGAAGGCCATCTATCAGTATGTGCAAAACGCCTGCCTATTAAGGGCGTTTATTTTATTTGAATAAACCAAAGCTATAAAAAGTCAAATATTTTAACGAAAATTGTTAAAGCCTTTAATGTAAATCTATGTTATAGATTGTTCCTTTTTTTTTATATATATATATTGTGAATGTAATTTATATTTGTAATAATCCGTTTGCTATGGGAACCTTCGCAGATTTGAATCACGGTGGAAACACCGTGGAAGTGTAAACACCGTGGATCCACCGTGGTTACACGGTGGGTTTGTTCCATTTTACCATCGAGTATACACAATGTATCCACAGTGGATTCACCGCGTAATCACAGTGGTAAAATGGAACAACCCCACCGTATTTCCACCGTGCTTCAAATCTGCAAGGGAATATATTCTCCCTGGAAGCAATCAATTAAGAAAAATAAATACTAATGGAAATTTTAAAAACTATATGTTAACCCTGTACTTTTCTTCTCTGAGATAAGTATATTTTTACAGATCACTCATATATTTTAACCTTACATTTTATAATATACAACAAAATCACACCCGGGCGCCGCAGTAATATTCGAAACAATAAAAAGTTTTGATAATTCTAGTAAGTTTAAACATTTTTTTTTTTTTTGCACGACTCATGATGCGAAGCATCTAAGATGTGCTTTACGATCGAAAAATTTATTTCGCCTCACTTCGGCAACTATTTCAATTATTATACCCTTGATAGTTTACAGAATTAAGATATTTTGCATACTATTTTGAAAATAATTTAATGGAGATTAGTTCCATACTTTTCAAAAATTTATTTAGTTCAAGAAATACGGAAAAAACCTCAAAATAGTTTAAAAAAGTTTCCTGTCCGTCAAGTATGAAACCCGTATACACAATAACTTGCAAAAAAATGCAGTAATTGAATCAAATTTTTTTTTTTTTTAATTCTTTGAAAGATTTGTAGATCCCCTATTGCAAATGGCTAGATAACTCCGTGTCGTTTAATTACAGTTAATAAAATGAAAAAAGGCTGTGTAACTATATCTATATATATCTATGTAAAATTAACATGGATGGTGATATATCTATACATTATACGTACAATCCCACCAGGGGCGCTTGCGCATTACCGTCCTAGTACAGCTGTTTTTTTTTGCTAATTGGTTAGCCTGAATTTTTTCAATTCAATTTTTTTTATTTACATCCCTCGCGGAATTGCCATAACGGTATTTCTACGTCATTTTCCGAGTATTTTTTGGGTATAAGTATTATTACGGTATACCCTAGGTATAAATGCGGTATGTTTGTGAAATTTTACTACCGTATTAATACCGTAAATATATTGTGTTGATACCAAATTTATATAGGGACTGTACCGTATTTATACTGTGTTTATACCGTATTTACGCTCTTGCTATACCGTATTTGTACAATGATTATACTCCATTTATATGGTTTTTATGCTGTACTTAAACGTCAGTTATACCGTATTTATACGGTTGCTATACCTCATTTAAACAGTGGTTACACGGTATTCATATAATGCTCGCACCGTATTTAAACGGTATTTATGCGGTATAAATATGGTGGTTATGCCGCATTTATACAGTGATTATGCCGTCTCACTCTTACAGGCTGAAAAATACTTTTCATATCTTTCAGATTTATTAACAAACAATCTTCAGATTCTATAACAGATACAATATGTTTTACTACTACTTGCATTCTTAAATGGCTCATCTCTTCACTATGTTCTGCTTTCAATTTGTCAATAAAAAAGTACAGGTGTAAAAATGAACTAGTTTATTTTTACTTTCACAAAAAAATTTTTTTCAAAAAAATTTCTCTCATTAACAAATAAAAACTCTTGAAACTAGTAAAAATTTTTCAATTTAAACATAAAAATATGTTTAGTTGAGGAAAAAAAATTTTGATTCAAGATTAAAATTTCAAGCTAATTATTTACTTGGTGCAAGAAAATTTTACTTTTCCGAATCATTAAAATAAAATTTCTTGAATCAGGAATTGTTTTCTTGATTCGAGTTAACTGTTTTTTCTGTGTAGTAATGATTCGCAAGAACATCAGATAATTTGAAATACATTTAGGATCAATATTAATAACTAGGATTATTTTATGATTAAAAATTTCATTCTTCAATTGAAACATGTCTAAACACTGCAGTGTTTATGTCGTATGGCTATTTTGACATAAAAGTCTTTTTTTAGCTCATAAAGTTCTTTATTTGTACATTATAAAAACCTTCACGCGTTTTTTAAATTTTAGTTTCTCTACACAGAAAATACAGTTAATTTGAACTAAGAAAAATATTCTTGATACAAGAAAATTTTTTTTAACGATTCGGAAAATAAAATTTTTTTTACATCAAATAAATAATTATTTTGAAATCTTTACTTTGAATCAAAATTTTTTTTCCTCAAGTTAACATATTTTTATGCTTTAGTCGAAAAATTTTTAATTGTTTTAAAAGTTTTTATTTCTTAAAATAAGAGATATTTTATTGAAGAAAGCCGTGCCAGGTTATTGTAGCAATATTGCATTTTTTTGTTTGAAAAAAATAAAATTTCTTGGAATAATTACTATTTGTTTAACAAAAGAATTTTCGTATGCTCCAACCAAAAAAAAAAGTTACTCAAACCGAGAGAAAAATTTCTTGGGAGAAAAGATATATATGGAAGAGAGGGAAGTCACTGGTGCTAGGCAGCAGCAGCGAGAATAGTTCGGTGCGCGCCACTAGGTAGCGCCTACGATTTGTAGTGTCCCTGGTAAGAAACTTATTTCAGAAGTCTTATATTCCGAAATTGTGACCATTCTGGCGCGGGTACTCCTCCGTTATTTGATAGAGTGATAAGTACCTTGTTTGATGGTAATATAGTACAACCTATATTACATAATGACAAAAATATTTATTATCAATGTTTCCATAAATAATTTATCTCTGAATTTGAACTTGAGCTTTAACAAAAATATTTTAATCAAAAGTCTATAGAATCTCTACTATATGATTAAAAATATACGAGTGACATAATACATTGTAAAGCAATATAAATAATTATATAGAGCCATTTATCATTAATAATTATACATAGTTTTTTTTACCTTGTACTGGATAAATTCCGTATAAACACCTCATTAAATCAGTAGAATTGTTGTGTGAACTCGGTAGAAATGCCGTATAAATTCAGTAGAAATGCCGTATTATTGTGCTAACAATGTCATATTGTTACGGTAGAAATTTCGTATTAATATCATATACATAAAGTATTAATCTTATAGAAATGCCGTATTAATACAGTAGAAGTACCGTATTATTACGGTAGAAATAACGTATTAATACGGTAGAAATGCCGTATAAGCTTCGTATAAACGCAGTATAAGCTCTGTAGGAATACCGTAATTAAATTTCACAAACATACCGTATAAATACGGTAAAACTACTTGTTATCGACTACGTGTATGCTCTTTTAATACAGTGTTCAAACCGTATCATGAAAACCGCGAGGGATATATTTTTTTTTGTTATTATTAATCGAGATATTTTGAGTAGGTTCTGTTATAATTATAAAAAAAATACTAATATAATTAAAAAACAAAAGTTAATGAATTAAAATTGTATATATTTTTAATTTATTCGTGCTTCCTACCATTCTTTTGTTATTATTTTTTATTATTTCATAATAAATGAGCATTATGAGTCGTGCACTTTCAGATTTTCCAAATTTTTTTTTTTTCTCTGTGTCGATGGTTGACAGTATTTTCCGACGCAGGAAATATTTGAATGCATTTGTGGAAGGAAGGACTGACGGAAAAGCCTAGTATATCTACATCGCTACGGGCACTATTGAAAAGCGAAGACAAGATATCCCAGACAGCATTAAAGTCAGAATGACTGAATTACGACGTATTTTTGAAGGAGTCTTCAAGAAGTCTTATAATGACTTCTTAAAGGTGTCATTTTTAAGAACTCTAAATTAAGAGTTCTTGAAGACTTCATAAATAAGACGTCAGTTTTGTGACGTCTAAATGTATTCTTTTTTTAACTTTTTTGAAGTCAAAATGAAGTCAAAATTAGGAACTCCTTAAGACGTCATGGTAAGTTCATTCTGAAGTCTTATTTGCGGAGTCAGAAAAAAGAACTCTTTGAGAACTTTTTGAGAACTTTTAAAGATGTCTTACTGAGTTCGCTAGGTGGCGCATTCGACATCTTGAGAACTTCTTAAAGACTTCTTTAACGTGTTTTTAAGACGTCCAAATCATAAATAGGAACTCATTCAGAACTCATCAAGACGTCATTTTGCTATCTGGGTATTCTATACTCTAACAATATCTCGTTAAATCGATATCAAGCTAAACTCAAATTTCAAATTAGCAAATATAACAATTTATTTTTGACTGTCTGTTGAAAAATTTTTTTCATTCATTCTAACAAATAGATTTTAAACATTAAACTCATAGTTTAATAAATTTTTTCAAATTACAAATTCAAACAGCAATGAATGTAGAAAATAATTATTCACCTATTATTTAAAGTATATATTGTGTTACCATATTCCAATATTGTCAATTATAAGTACGATGGGTCATTTTGAACGGTTTTTATATTATTAAAGTGATTATTTCTTTCATAGAAGTGGGTAAATGAGTTTCCAACGATTGTATTAATATAAATACATCAGTAGTTTTCAGACTATAGTCACGTAACTGACGTATACGTCAAAATAACTATTACATATCTAATTTCACTGAATTTCCATAAAACTTGATCTACAGAGTTGTATACGTGACCAAACCACTCGTACAACTTTGAGCCTCCATCCCATCTGTTTGTGAGGTAAAAGTTTTATAATTTTCATTATATTTCTAAACGAAAATATTTGAGGTATACTGCAACTACGAGAATATGAGTATTCTATGTAGATTATAATTCAGAACATCGTTGGATACTAATTGTACAATCCAGAAAAATTTTAAATAAAGTTATTTGGAGATCGCTTCAGTAATTAGTGGAAAGTTATGCGGAGATTGCTGTGTTCAAAGTATTTTGCCAAAATATATGCATACAATATTTATGTATGTTTAACCTTCCTGTTAAGAAATGTTAAAATGTTCAAAAAAAAAGTGAATTTATTGGTTTCAGTCCGATTATAGGGTTACGATCACTTGATGATTCAAGGTAATAAATTATTATTCAATCAATAAATTAACTATTAGGTAGTATTTTTCATTATTTTTGAGATTGCAATTACAAACACTTAACGGTTATAAAATTAATTGATTCTTAATTGCAAATAAGTCTATGATGAAAAATTTTATTTTGAAATTTCTTAGACCTGTAATAATGAGCTATCTGTTATTTGAAAGAGAAAAAAATGAAGATATAATATACATAAATTAGATGAAGTAATTTTTCTTTGACTACAGAAACACAAAGCGACTTAAGTCGTTATTGAATTATTTCTTTGTCATTCTATGATCTCATCCTCGTATAAAAATATTGATTCATAATTTCCTTACATATCAAAAATAGTCCAAAAGAATTGTAATCAAATTAAAAAGAGATGTTTTCAACACAAAACCATAACTAACCTTTTTGTTTTTTTAATTACAAAATGTTTTGTTAATTTAAATGAAAATTTATTTTACATACACTTATCCAAAAAATTAAAGGAACAGGAGTGCTCTACCAGTTGAGCTATCCGGCACTATACTATACTCCGTTCAATTTGATCTATAACTTATTGAGCCACACCGTCCATCGTACAGTAATACACCATTTAAATATAGTAGAAACCTAAACATGCAAACCTTCTCAATAAGACAATTTATATATATATATATATATGATAGAACCAAGTTTTGAGGACACGATTGCGCCTAGAATTCTAATCGGATCCTAATGAAATTTTTCACACTTATTCTATGGGCGATTATCACGGTTAAGTTCGAAGATAGGTTAAATCGTTCGATTAGTTAAAAAGTTATAGCTGTTTGAAATTTCCACGATTTTTCGAAAAAATCAGTTTTCATCCACTTTCAAGTTCATATAACTTTAAAACTAATACTCATAGACAACTTCCGTAAAAAGTATCTGAAAAATTGTCTAATAACCCTGGCGGTTTAGAATCTGGGTGGAAACACGGTGGGTTTGTTCCATTTTACCACCGAGATTACAAGGTGTTGCCACCGTGTTTCCACGGTACCCAGAAAATCGGTTACACAGTGGGACCACGGTGGTTACATCGTGTAATCACAGTGGATACACCGTGTATACACGGTGGTAAAATGGCACAAACACACCCTGTACCCACGGTAGATCCACGGTGTTTACACTTTTACGGTGTTTTCATCGTGATTCAAATCCGCCAGGGAAGCTTTAATTTATGGTTTCAATCTTTCATGGTTTTAAGTCTTAATAACTTTTGCATTACACATTAATATCTGTTTCCGTTCAATTTTTCTTGTCGATAATAAAATAATCTTTCAGTTGTTTGCACTGAAAGATAATAATTTCTTAGTAGTAATACTGTTAGGGTGTTCCACAAAAAGTCGATAATTTTTTTTTTTCGATTACATGTGAAATTCTCGTTATATATGTTAAAAAAAATTCTGTAAAAATTTGAGCCCTTAATATCAACTTGAAGAACTCCATCACCGAATTTGAAGATTTACCATTGATTTAACATGGAAAAATGATTTTTTAACTTTCATTTCTCCTGCAAACTATGTAGAACATTATTTTTCGGAAAAACCATCACTGTTCCTTCCTCAGTATTAAACTCTGTAAAAAAAAGCTTTTAGGGTCCAGTCTCTAACATCAACCCTCTCGTTTTTATTTGCGTTAAAAAATGTAGATTTTTTGAAATTTCGATTTTTTCCATTTAATGTGTAAAATGTTGATCTCAGGCCATAAAGTTAGAGGAAATTTTAGTAGATCGTTCAATGTTTCACAAATCTGTGCCAAGAAAATTTTTCGTATCACTTTTGGCTCCAAAATTGTGTGGTTTGCAATATCTATTTTCTGCCCTCCGGCCGGAAATTGACAACTTTAGGGCCGCTGCCCTGAACGAAGTTGCAACTTTCCGGCTTCGTCGAGCAGAAAAATAGTATACACACCTTGGCCAGTAAAAAAGAAATCCTCAGACCACATGTTTGTCAGCCTCGACTTCGTCTCGGCCAACAATTGCATGTGCTCTGAGACTTTTCTTATTTTACTGGCCTAGGTATGTAATATACTATTACAAAAAATTTTAAAATCTATCAATAAAATATCAAAATTTCTTTATAACAGTTAACAAAACGCTGTATTTACGCTTCAATTCTTTCAATTTTATTATTTTTGTTCATTTAATATAACAGTTTTTGGTTGTAACATATAATTTACACACAATTTTTAAATTATTTTACGAATCACAACACTTATTTCATCTATAATTTTCAAATGAATAACGAAGAGAAACCATACAAATTTTAAGTTTTGAAAAAAATTTTAATCCATTGTAGAATGGAAAAAGTTTTTATTAAAGATTAATTCAATAAACAAATTTGTTTAACAAAAATCTTACAATTGTGGAATAATTAAAAATAAGAAACAAAACATACCGAATAAGTTACAAGAAACAAGAAACTGTTGATGATAATAAATAATAAATTTAATAACATTTATCGGAAACTAAAGTTGATTTTAATTTTATCCTGCTGCATATAATGAAATGATACTTTGCTTCGAAATGCCTGGGAATTTTTTCCTGTGGTATTCTACTACTTGGAGCAAAAATTGTTTTTGTTCCTCATCTCTCGTTAAACAATTATTGAATTGTGTCATTAATGCAACTCCCCGCTCAGCAATATCGTTAGTGACTTCTAAATACGAAAGCACGCTTATTAAATGTTCTAGAATTGTAAAATTTTTGTTAAACAAATATGTTTATTGAATTAATCTTTAATAAAAACTTTTTTCATTCTACAATGGATTAAAATTTTTTTCGAAACTTAAAATTTGTATGGTTTCTCTTCGTTATTCATTTGAAAATTATGGATGAAATAAGTGTTGTGATTCGTAAAATAATTCAAAAATTGTGTATAAATTATATGTTACAGCCAAAAACTGTTATATTAAATGAACAAAAATAATAAAATTGAAAGAATTGAAGCGTAAATACAGCGTTTTGTTAACTGTTATAAAGAAATTTTGGTATTTTATTGATAGATTTTAAAACTTTTTGTAAAATTTATTATTATAGCGAATAATCATTAAAATAGATATTGCAAACCTCACAATTTTGGAGCCAAAAGTGATACGAAAAATTTTCTCGGCCCAGATTTGTGAAAAATTGAACGATCTACTAAAATTTCCTCAAACTTTATGGCCTGAGATCAAAATTTTACACATTAAATGGAAAAAATCGAAATTTCAAAAAATCTATATTTTTTAACGCAAATAAAAACGAGAGAGTTGACGTTAGAGACTGGACCCTAAGAGCTTTTTTTACAGAATTTAATACTGAAGAAGGAACAGTGATGGTTTTTCCGAAAAATAATGTTCTACATAGTTTGCAGGAGAAATGAAGGTTAAAAAATCATTTTTCCATGTTAAATCAATGATAAATCTTCAAATTCGGTGATGAAGTTCTTCAAGTTGATATTAAGGGCTCAAGTTTTTACAGAATTTTTTTTTCAACACATATAACAAGAATTTCACATGTAATCGAAAAAAAAAAATTATCGACTTTTTTTAATAAGCGACCACGCTTAGTCAAAGCTAGTTTGTCAATCCGAGATTTTAGTAATACGTCATTAAATTAGTATTGCTCGTACATTTATATATAAATATTGTAATGGGGTAGAATTTTTGCAATTTATTGTTTGAATTTAAATCGACTCGCGCCAAAAACGAGAGCGACCTCCTCTTACAACAACGGCCGATAACATCACACCCTACTCATCGCTGGGGTCACTGCTGTCGAGTTTTGACCAGTCGTTATTTTTTAAAAGTTGGTGGACCTGTGAGCGCGAGGTATAAGGTTCAGAGCCGACTTGCAATCGGTCTCTTGGCTACTGGCGCGCATCAGCGACGGACATTTTTCCCGGACTGCATCTCTACTACTACTGTTATTACTACACCATCAAGTACCAGTGATATACGCCATTTTTATAGCCAAGAGCTAATAAGCCCACCTGAAGTGGAAGCTTATTTGATTGAGTATATCTGTATAATTTTATTGGAGACTATTTAAATATATTGTTGCGGATTGGAATTTGGAATTTGGTTGAGGATCTTGGAGGATGACTACTGAGGAATTGGAGGTCAATTGGATTTGAGGAAAAGGACTATTGGAGAGGTCAAGGTGTTGCTGGAGTGAAAAGAGTTGAAGTGAGTGGAGTTATTTGTCGGTTAATTTTATTGTGAAATGATTTTGGTAATCAGTAGAGTCATTGTAAATTGTTAATTATTAAAGTCAGTAGAGTCATTTGGCAAATTGTTAATTAAAATCAGTCGAGTAATTCTTAAATATCATAGTCAGTCGAGTCAGTAATAATTTTGAAGTTACGTCGAGTCAGTTTCATCAGCTATTTTACTTTATTGTTCACATCCATGTATATAAATTTGTTATAGCGACTTCGTTCATAATAAATGCCATAGTTTTATTTGAATTTATAGTAATTCATCAATTAACTTCCTTTACTATTCTTTCCTTTATAAGTATAAGCTAGCATAAGATCTCTCTCACTTAATTTTAGTACTGCGTGGCCCAGTACAGAGAAAACCCTGTTCTGAGGCTGAGTTTAGCTAAGCAAAGATCGTAAGACACCTAAAGTCTTACACATGTGTGGACCCTCGTTTAATTAAGGCCACTACTTAATTAATTAAATCAAGGGGACCCATTACAATATATAAGTATACTAACCATATTCAAATCGCGGATTAAGAATCTCTGATTAAAAAACTGGTTCAACTTTAGTAAAAATGAACAAGGGTTGCCTTCGTTTTTAACTACGAGCGAGCTAGCAAAAAATCAGGGCAGTGCTGAAAATTTTCGAAAAATCTACCTTCCATTCTGGCTGCCAGATAGCAATTTTTTTCGATCATGACGGCCATTTCTAATTAGTGTCTCCCTTTTCCCTTGTTTTCCTTTATGATTTGTACGCGATTCGATGAGAGTCTTTCTCACTTTACAAATTTAGGCTCTGGAGGATTATTTTATCTTTTTATAAAGACAATTTGAACCTAAACTTGTTAACTTTTACCAAATTTAGGTTCAAATCACCTTTTTGATGTACTGATCTTAATATTCTAAAAATATGATTTGAGCCTCCTTACCCTAGTGTAGGATTTGGAAGCTCGAACCACTTTTGTTATTTCGACTCGGGTTGGTTTTTCTATAGAACCAAGCTTCGTCTAGGCTTGGTTACCGAGACTTAGTTCTATAGCTTGGTTGCACAACAAGCTTTAGCCATGCTATCGAGGCTTAGCAGATTAAATAAAGATCAATGCTGGCCCAATTGTCAACATTGGTGGTTCCTACCTGGAAAGTGCACCGTTGATAATCTATTTATCACTTTTAAGAGAAACTCTTTTACATCATTCAATAAATTCATTGTCATTAAGAATGTTTTTTTTTTGGTCACATTGGAGTCTATAAATAGTTATCAATAAGATTTTCTCCCCTAAAATAAAGAAGATATACGATAAGGGATGGACATTGTATAAGCCCTTAGATAGAGCCTGAGAGATAAACGGTCGTGTTTTTCGTTATCTCTTTACACCGACGATAAATTTTGACACTTCGTGATTTTTAAGAGTAGTGCAGTCAAGTGTAAAGAGTGATGATGAAAAATGAAAAAAATCGTTTTAGTATTTGAGTTATCAAACACATTCAATCGGTTGATCAATATTATTGAATTACATGCTATTACAACTATTTGATTCAACTGTGTGAGAATTCATAGCGAAATTAAAGTGACAATAATATTGGTATATATTTAGTTATCGAGGAAAAAAATGTCATAAGTGTGTTAACTCTTTTTTTTTCTGAATTTTATTTAGTTTTCAATATTGGTGGTTATTTGATATTTAAAATGTGCTTATAGTACAAGCTTATGAAGATTGCAGTACACGTAGCAAGGGTGGCAACGTGCATAAAATCTTTAGAATCTTTTCAATCTCTTATCGCAAATATTTAGTATAGCTCAAACACTCGTGTCCCCTCGCCCTCTTGTTCTCTCTTGATCGTTTTCACCAGCAGGCGTTGCATTACCCCTCTAACGTCAATGTGAACACTAGTTTAGCGTGGAAAAATACTGATTTGGCTTTCCTTCCGTTATACAGATATGAAAAATAAAAAAAAAAAAAAAGGTGAAACGACATTGTGTCGAGTTGTTATTGTGATGCATCGATGGAAACAAATTTGATGTACGGTTTGGCCCATTTGTCGCCTTTCAACGAGATTCAGGATTAAAATTCGATTTAGCTGGAATGAAAATCAAATGTGATTAGTGAAATGGGATATAAATGAAAAAAAAAACAATAATAATAATAATAGCAAGACCTAAATTTTCTGAAAAATAGCTTGTGATGTTTGCACACTATATATATATATATATATATATGGGCAGATCCATTACTTTTGAAGAATGTGTGCGCGTGTGGATTACCGATTTGGATGGCGATTTTTTTTTTGAAAGTAGGTCAGAAAAGAAGCTAAAATTTTGAGCTCAATATCCCTAAATCCGGCCACTGGAAAATTTTTTTAAATTTGAAAAAAGTTGATTTTTTTGGTTATTTTTAAAAATTTGTATCTCAGCTTCTATATAACTTAGAGAGACTTTTCCAGCGCATTTTTCTCTGTGTACAGTCTACTTTCAAGAAAAAAATAGATATTTGCTCTAACCTAAAATCCGGCTTAGTTGGCAGCTTCCAACTTGACTACTGAATTAGCAAAATTTTCCCTTTTTTTAAAATCCTCTCAAATCTACAGTTTTCAGAGTAGAAGGGTAAAAAACAGCTGATATTTCTTATGTAGGTGTATTCTGTTAATATCTACCGTGATTTTTTTTTAACTGCTTTGATTTCGATTATATACGACCATCCAAAGCCGATCAATTTTTCAAAAATCGCTATTTTCAAATGGGTATTATTTTTTCTTGGAACTTCGATTTACTTCAATTTTTCAGGAAAGATACTTTGTTGTATCCCTAATAAGCCCTGGAAATTTTAACTTTGGTATTGAGCTTTGATCCGAGTTATAAATTTTCAAACGTCCCAAAAATTGCTTTGTTTAAAATAATTTTTGCTAATAAGTTTTCATATGTCTAATAAATTATTTGTTTGTTTTTAAGTTTGTTATCAATACCTGATTGAAATTTTTTATGCCTTTGCTATTAATTCTTATTTAAGTAGTGTATTAAATAAATATTTCGTGTTCAAGATCGCAGCAATTGTCCCTATTACTTATTACAGTACTTGAATAAAAATTAACTACTACTTTATAGAATCAATTTCGACATCTTTTTACTTTTCCGGCGAAACTATCTGGCATATCATAAAATGTTGTGGAATCTTTTTTGTAGACAATTTTATTCCTGACAATTTATCTTTAATGAAGTTTTTCGAAATTCCGCATTGTTTTCTAGTTACTTGAATTTTAATGTCAAGCGCTTAAAATCGATCAGAACACTATTTTCTTAGGAGTTGACATTAAAATCGAAATAATTAGAAAAGAATGCAAAATTTAAAGAAAAATTTATCAGAAATAATTCGTAAGAAATCAAATTGTCTACAAAAAAGATCCTATAACATTTTATAAGTCCGATAGTTTCGCCGGTAAAGTAAAAAGATGTCGAAATTGACTCTAACTTGACTTCAAGCTCCAATAACTTTTGAACAGATGAATTTATCAAAAAATGATAAGACTTTTTTGTAGAGCATTCAATTCCCTACGAAAAACTGTATTCAGAATTTCTAAATTCTCATTAGTTGACATGGTATAAAATTCAGAACGAGCAAAAACAAGTTCTTCGAATTGTATCAAACTTTGACGTCGGATATCTTGTGAATGGTTGAATTTATGCGAAAATCATGAAAGACCTTTTTTGTAGATCAGTAAATTTGCTACGAAATGTTCAAAAAGAGATTTTTCGTATCTTGATTTTTTCGAAAGTTATGTATTTTTTACCATGTTACTAAATGAATAATCGAAAATGATTAATAGCCACTTCTAAATATCAATATAAAGAGCTCAAATTTTAACTGTCACCATATTTTAAGAGAGCCTTTCGATTCTTTAATGTTCATCAAAAAAAAAAAAATAGTCCCCCAATTTGAAACAGTCTAATATATATATTCGGGTGGCGCAAAAAACCGACTATTTTTTTTTTCGATCTCACATGAAAATTTGTTGGTTTACGATGTTTTAAGAAGCTTCTCCAAAAATCAGCTCAATAAAAAATTTCTAAGAGGTCGCTCACGAATTTTGAAAATATCAAAAATAATCGAAATTCGGATTTTTATTTCTAAATTTTTTTCTTTCTCGTGGCAGCAATAGTTTATATTTGTAAAATCATACCACGATCTGACCACATATACACAGATAGAGACAATTTGAAGATCTGCTTTGTCAGATCTGATCAGATATAATTATATATGGTCAGATCTAAACCTTTTTCTCCGGGTCCAGTTGTTCTTTTATGCTTAGTATTATTTCGTCACTAATTTCTTCAACCTTATGAACAATAAACTATTATCTAATCTAATCTAATTCGAATCATTGGTATTCTTGACAGCCTCAATGAATTAAAACATGTTATGTCGAATTTTCAGAGAGCTTATGCAATGAAGGAGATCACAAACAGTCAATTTTTATACAAGATCCCCGGGAAAAAATGATTTTTCTTAATCATATATATTGAGACATTGTGAATTGTCATCTTCGTCCTCAGCTTTGCGGTTTCCATATTTACCCGTCTCGTTGCCGCCTGAAACTACATAAGTCATAGTGCCGTGGTGACATGACTAATTATCACGTCGACGCATGTCCGTAAGGGTGCAGTGGGGACAGAGTCCCGAGGCTAGTCCCCCCCCCCCATCCAAATTTATCGGTCAATCACTTCGATCCTGGATAAATTAACATTAAGACGTATAGATTGTCTACTATTGTAACTTACTAGCAATTTACTTGTGATTCTGTTAATATATTAGCAAGCGTGTATACCAGGACGATTCTTATATTGTATCTTGCGGATAACGTTTATTGTAAGTACTTGAATCTTATAATAATTGGCAATAAATCGGTACTTTTCTAATTACTTCCTTTGCTCTATCTATTCCTATTCATCCTATTCAGATCCTAATTTACTGGTAAGATTCTTAAATAAATTAATCAAAATATTATTAATAACAATTCGACATCAATAAGAAAATAATCTGTAAATTATAAGCCGTGAGGTAAGATGATAAGTTTTACCATAGTTTGCTGTGTTTGAATAAGTGCGGGTCTTTGCTTTGTAAGAATCCTAGCCTATTGCTCTATCCCAGTAAAATAAAATTTGTTAGAGGCTAGCCTTAGCCAGGGTCCAACCCGCGAATTCTGGTGACTGCTGGTTAAAATTGCGGAGACAAAAAGCGATTTGTCTCAATATATATGATTAGGCACAATCGATTTTTTCTGAATCCTTCTAAAAGAAACTTTTTTTTTGAAATTTCCTAAATTAAATCACTACAATAGGAGTAATATAAAGGAAAAAATAGATAGGTAGTTAAGGGGGGGGGGGTAGGGTTTTAAAGGCAAAAAAAAGCATATTTTTGTGATTTTTTCCCGGCGAGATGAGTAATATAATTTCATTAAACTTAATCACATATTATTGTACAACTTCTAAAGAATATCAGAAATAATTTTTAACGAAAAATATTGATTAGCAAGCCGGTGACGTTGAATCTCCGGAGGCGCCTCGAAAGAAATTCGTTTTGCGGTGAACATCATAACTCGTTACCGGATCATCGAAAAAAAAAAAATTGATATGCGTTTTAAAGTTGATGTATTTCTCGAGGTAAGCACGAAGAGTTTTTTTTTTTTCGATTTTTTGCAACACTTGGAAGTGAAAACGCGATTTTAGATAAAAAAATCGCGGTTAATTTGTTATGAAAAAATAGAAAAAATGAAAAACAAAAAAAAACTTTGTGGTTACCTGTTGATTTATGTGAAGAAGTCATGTTCAAATTTTCAAAAGGATCGGTTCAGTACATTTTGAGTTATGATGTTCACGGACTTTAAAAATAACGTTTTCGGGAAAATCCATTCAAAGTTTTTTATTCGTGAAAATTTGAAATAAACTATCAAGAAAAGAATATGAATTTTTATACTTATAATGAGTCATCAGTTTACATCCTTTAAAAGACACACAGCCGGAGAAAGGGATTCGGAAGAACAAAGAATATTGCAGCTGATTTCTACTAGGGGTATGTAGGGGCAGGTATAAAAATCAGGTATCACGACCGGTCATTTGAAACGCTGTAACTCCGTTAGTTTTACTCGGATTGATTTAAAATTTGTACACAATGTTTTCGACATATTGTTCATTCAGAAAAAAAAAATAAATAAAAATAAAATAATTTTAAACCCCCCCCCCCCTTAACATATATATTAGACTGTGCCAAATAAAATCGATATTTTTTATTCGGCCCCATACGAAAATTAAGTTGTCTCTCACAAAAAAAAAAAAAATCCTGTTAAAATTTCACTTCGATATGCCCATTTTTCAGTTAGCGCTTGCGTAAATAAGAATTTTCCGATAAAACAAAATTTTTGTCCCAGCCTCATATTCAATAACTTATTAAACATAACTGATTAAAAAATGACTAAAGTGCTATTTTGTAGAGTATCAAGGTGCCATTTTATAGGGGATCAAGGTGCAATTTTGTAGGGAATCGAGGTGCCATTTTGTCAGGAGAACCTATTGCACACATAAACTGTACTTGCAACAAAATAATTAAACAATTAATAAATAATTCCTACTACAAGTTATTGCTGCCCATCGTAGGTAACTTTCTGATTGTTTGTAATACGTTCTCATGACAAACTATAAGCTCTTAAAAACTAGAAACGAAATTGAAAGAAAATTTTCTGCACACTAAAATTTCCCTTTTTCTTGAAAAAGTAATTGAATTTTTATGGGTAATTTATTATCATAAACAATGAATATTTTGATCAATAAAATAATAATTTGCGATGAGCAGTATGAGAATCTCAAAATCACAATCATGAACGATATTCTGATGTAGAGAAAAATTAGTAGAAAGATTAAATGCGAAAAACGTTAAAACGAAGGAAAAGTATTGTTAGAAAAATCGTGAAAATCAATAGTTTAATGTTAGTTGTATTACTTCAAGTATAAAAACGATTTTTTTAGATCATAAAGGTTCCTAGAAAAATTGCACTCAATGAGTTTCGAACATAGTAACATTGTTTTCTAAGCGTTTAATTATAAATATAAATGTAAATTTTGAAAAAAAAAATTGGTTCAAATGACTGCAGAGAAAAAGTGGTTGATTTTTTTGTTATTAGATCAAAAGTTTTTTTTTGTAGAGAATTTAATCCCCTACAAAATGGCACCTTGGCTATTTATGAATCAGTTATATTTAATGAGTTATAGAACATTAAGTTGGGACAAAAAATTTTTTTTTCGGAAAATTCTTATTTATCTGAGCACTAACTGAAAAATAGACATATCGAGCTGAAATTTAAACAGAATTTTTTGTTGTGAGAGACGACCTAATTTTCGTATGGGACTGAAAAAAAAATAGGTCTATCGGTTGACCCTGTGGACCCCAGCCCCAGAATTGCTCACTGTTATCGAGCTCCTTGAGCTTGAAAAAATTGTTGTGACTACATTTTCGAGCTCTGCGAGCTCAAAAGTACTTTTGTATGTTGTTGTTTCCGAAGAAAAAGGTTTTTTACTATTTCTTTCTTCAACGATATCTCTCGAACGAATTAACTGATTGAGACGGTTGGGGTGGCAATCGACGAGTTTTATTGAGTTCTAAAGCTGATCAGATTTTGAAATTGATTTCTCTAGTCGTTTTTGAGAAATTTTAGAAAAACTAAAAAAAAATTGTTTAATTCTTTTGTTAACGGTTTTTCTCGAATAAATGAATCGATTTTGATGATTAAGGTGACATTCAACGCGGCTTATGAAGTTTCAGAGCTGATGGGATATTGGAATCAATCCATCGAGCACGTTAAAAGTTATAAAAAAAAAACATTTTTGAAAAAATTTTATTTTTGGAATAGCCGCGTCGAATGCCACCTTGACGATCAAAATCGGTTCATCCGTTTAAGAGTTATAGATATTTACATACGTACGTACGTACTAGAACCTTAAAACGTCAAGATCTGAGAGAAATTTGATTTTCGAAAATCGGACTGAAACCAATAACTTCCCTTTTTTTGAAAATTTTGAGTTTTCTTAGCGGGAAGTTAAAATATCTATTTCATTTGGCACAGTCTAGTATATATATATATATATATATATATATATATATATAGGCAATGAGATTAAAACCGGACAGGAGAGAAAGGCAAACGGACAGATTGTAAAGGAAATGGATCTAGATTGGCGCGTCTCGTTTACCCAAGACGATCGATGTCAAGGGATTAAGAACAGATTAAACGTGCTTTTGGCTGGTCCATTTCAGTAAAAGCACCACTAGTAACTAGGATAAGTTTCAATGCTTGGATTTCTAGCACGAGATTGTGTAAACGCGTTTCAATTGAGTCTCTGTTGCGTCACGAGGTTTCCTGTATAGTCTGTGGTTCAAGAAGTACTAGTATCACCAGCGAATAGAAGTAGAAGAAGAAGACGAATGAGATGAAAAAAAATTTGAGATGTACGAGGTGAATCTATAACAGTGTCAAGGAGGGAAAAGTGAACATAGAAAAGGAAGGTGCTTTGTTACCGGCGGAATTGATCCCTCTTGTTCCTCTTCTACTTTTGACAATCGATAATGCATTATGGAATAGCATACCAATAGCTACGAAGTGATTGTTGAAAAGAAAAAACGAAAGCAAACTGTAAAGTTTTTCCATTGTTTGCTACCAGAAGTATGTGCAAATATTCTTCGATATAGAAGAAAAATTAAAGATAAAGAAAGAAATAGAATGAATAAATAAAAACATATGTATTTTCAACAAGCATCACTGGTGTGACTCAATATTAAACTGCGTTGTGTTGAAAATCATTCATGTATAAATTTTCCCCAGAACAAAGCATTCTTCGCGCCAAGTCGAGCGCGCACATTCGCATGTTCGTGAACTTTATACTCCAATAGGAAATGCACGTGCGTGACTATTCCATTTTTTAAGACTCCTCTTGTAAAACAATTATTTGTATACGCCATGACCAAAAAATTCTGTTAGTAAGATATGAACAAGCGACAAGGGTAGTTTCCATCAAGTGAAAAATACTGCAATGTATTTAAGTATGCAAACCTCGTCTTATACAAGTTTCGATATAACGATATTGTTCGACGTCGTCGTTTTTTACGATTTTCCGCTTCACTCTTCTCATCTTTTTTCCTCCATAGATATCGTCATTGCGGAAAATTCTAGCGTATTTAGATTCCAAGCGTTTGGTATGCCGCAGTCTTTCTTACTATCTGCCACTGAGTCATGACCTCTAAGTGGATTTAAGTAAGCCGGCTTCCATACTGCTTTGCACCCAACTGCTGTACTTACTCTACGACGCTATTAATTTAAGATATATTCATCTCAAGTCCCTTGAAAGAGTTAGCCAGCCACGAGTCGTTTCCTTAGTTGTCCAACTTGCAACTCTTGAAATCTCGTATGAAGTTGGACTTTAATCCTGATATATGCCTTGAAGACGTTTTCCTTTCTTGCAGTTTTTTAGTTCTCTGTAGAAAAAAAAATGACGAGAAAATAAAATAGGATAAAAAGAGAGTAAAAAGGGATAGAAAAAAAGAATATCGGAAAACACAAAAGACAAAACTTTTCGAGTCGCTTTCGGAGTTTTGACTTGGCCAGAGTAGAAAGGAAAGCGGAGACAGGAAAGAACAAAATGCCTAAAGGTGTAAAAGAAGGAAACATGACCGCACATAGGAATTGGAGTTATGACAGTGGTTGAAGATGACACGTCCGAATATAAAAGAAGGAAGAGCTCAAGCAAAGGTCGCTGCTCGCTGCATACATATTTTATGAAGCAATCACAGCAGACCCTTATCTGCAGTTTGTTCAGCTCTCGTTTTCAGTCTCTATTCCTTTGGACGTCTTCACGTTTAAGGTCTCATTAAAGAAATAACTTCCAACCAAAGCTTGTCATGTATTAATAAATATTATTCTGCGCAGCAAAATATATAAATGAAAAAGATATCTCGAAATTTATTTAATTTGCATTTATATATGCACCGTTTAAATATAGTGGAAACCTAAACTTGCAAACCTCTCAATAAGACAATTTATAGATAAATTGGGAAAAATATTGATAGCCCGAACTGGGAATCGAACCCAGACCAATTCGGTATCGCGCCGAGTGCTCTACTAGTTGAGCTATCCGGCACTATACTATATTCCGTTCAATTTGATCTATAACTTATTGAGCCACACGTCCATCGGTAATACACCATTTAAATATAGTGGAAATCTAAACATATATATATATATATATATATATATATGTCGGAGATGAACGAATGAAATGGGGTTTTCCAATTGGACGGGAAATTCCTAACAGTCTAGACTAGTTTTTACAGTAACAATTAAATAAAATTTAAGCTCTAGTTGTTTACAACTTAAGTAGATTATGTTAATTACGGGAGGCTTAGGCTCGCTGTGACATCTGTTCACCAAACGTAGCCACGGTCACAGGATGGATATAGTAAGACACAGAGGACAAGATAGTAAGATAATAAGATTGTTGTCTTTCTTTAAACATTTTGACTAAAAGGTTTCTAATGAAGAGTACAGAGTTTTTGGACTAGTTGAGTCGGTCAGTTCTGATTGAGCATTCGTTGTGTGAGTTCAAGTTGTCCTGTCGAACGTGGATTCGTTCTTGAGCCTAGTTTGCCGTAGTATTTGTAAATTATTCGATCGGGTTTTATTTGAATATTATGGGACTGTCGTGTATTACAATTATTATAATTTCCTTTGTAATCAATTATTGCATTAATTAGAATTTAGTGTATTTTGATATTTGTGCGACACTATCTTCATTATATTACTTGTCTAAGTATCATTATTTGTGAACAATACTTTTAATATTAAATCACTGTGTTGCATAATTATTATTCGTTTATAGTTTAAATAAAATTGAGAGATATTAATATTGAGACCAATACTCGGGATAACGCCCAAGCTTGTAATGACTATCCGACATATATATATATTTTGGCATCTAAACGAAACTTTTGAGCCTGGTTCCGAGAAAAAAAAATTTTTTTAGTTTTTTTTGAAACGCCCTAATATATATATATATATATATATTAATTAAGGTGGCGCAAAAAAACCGACTATTTTTTTTTTTTTCGATCTCTCATGAAAATTTGTTGGTTTACGATGTTTTAAGAAGCCTCTCCAAAAATCAGCTCGTTAAAAAATTTTCAAGAGGCCACTCACGAATTTTGAAAATATCAAAAATGAGAGAAATTCGACTTTTTCATTTCAAATTTTTTTCTTTTTCGTAGCATTAATAGTTTACATTTGTGAAATCATGACTACGCTGAAAATTCAAGCCCAAAATTAAAATATTTAAACCTCGCTGAAGAATTTTGAATATTTCCGAATGCTGTCTTTTGGACGTTTGCGAGCGACCCTTAAATAATAAAGCTTCTTGATTTTTTCACCATCAATTTGCATGACAATGAATGAAAATACAAGCCGAGAAATAGAAATACTAAGTTATTCACATACTTTTTTATTTTTTAATTCGATTTGTAGGTTTTTTCGCTTATTCAAAACTTACCAACTTTTATTGTTTAAGACTGTCCTGTATAGATTCATAGACTGATAGACTGTCGTTTTTGGTTATACAAAAGTTATATTTTACTGGAATGACAATAATTGAGTTATAAAAAAAATACAAAAACTAATTCAAACTATTAGTTACACATTATCAGTTAATATTAAAAATTCTTGAGCGATGTTTAAATATTTAGATTTTGGGCTGAAATTTTCAGCATAGTCACGATTTTCCAATTATAAACTATTGCTGCCACGAGAAAGAAACAATTTAGAAATAAAAATCCGAATTTCGATCATTTTTTATATTTTCAGAATTCGAGAGCGACCTCTTGAACATTTTTTATCGAGCTGATTTTTGGAGAGACTTCTTAAAATATCGTAAACCAACAAATTTTCATGCGAGATCGAAAAAAAAAATAGTCGGTTTTTTGCGCCACCCTAATATATTTATATATATATATATACACCGAAAAAAAGGTAAGTCTTGGCCCAAGATAATTTTTGCCTTCATTTTTTTATTCTTAGGCTGAGTAATTGGGTTTTTTTAATCCGAGAAAATTTTCTTCGACTTATATTATAAAAATATTATGTCAAGAATAATTAAATTTTAATTTAAGTTAAATTATCTTGGTTGAAGAATATTTATTTTAAATCAAATTTATTTTGTTTCTAACCAAGTAAAAAAAATTATCAAATCAAGATACTTTTCTGTCTTGGTTGGTGAGTATAGTAAATTGTCACAATATATGAGTCGGGTGCAGAACAGTAACCAGTTGGGTTCCAATCTTTCCGTGTAGGCATGCAATGCATGTGGCTGCCTCACCTCCAGCCACCACGAGTCCAATCTCACTTGGGCCCATCACTCTTCCTATCCCAGGAAATAAAAAGACTCTGGTCGAAGTGGGGCTTAGAATGGGCCCTCCATGGCACCAATTCCCTGTATTGGTATTCAGGTTGCAGATTAGTGGTGAGATGCAACTTTTTCTCAATACCCTAAAAAGGATTTCTTCCACTCATAATCATTAAGATTTCAGACATGCTATTATACACACGTGTCCTCATCCATCACTTAGTGATTTATTATCTACAAGTTTTTTTGGGTGTCATAATCTTTTAAGACAGATCACGGTGGGGTAAGGCCCATTCAAGATCTTTAAAAATAGAATGCATTTTTCTAAAATAGGATTTCTGCAATTCGTGTGAAAAAGTTAAAAAAATAAACTAAGAGACTAATTTCTCTCACGGCTTTTTATAATATATTATAAACTAAAATTTTGAGAATAGTTAAATATTGTTATATCATTACCGTTAACTGTTTTCTCCCAAAAGAAGAATAAAATGCAATCGTTTTTACTGTATTCTAAATATGAATATCTCCTCT
This sequence comes from Microplitis mediator, assembly GCF_029852145.1. Classification (NCBI taxonomy): domain Eukaryota; kingdom Metazoa; phylum Arthropoda; class Insecta; order Hymenoptera; family Braconidae; genus Microplitis; species Microplitis mediator. The sequence goes on from NC_079970.1 coordinate 14,363,818, forward strand.
TTGATGGTTCTTTTAGAAGAAAAATCATTGCCATTTACCCCAGTATATATGAACACTTGAAGCATGTAATATGTATGAAAAAGTCGTACGTAGCGCGTAGAACAGTCTACTGGCAATTGAGGCACTGAATGCAGGAATTAAAACGCAATTTCCTACACAAAGAAGACAGTTTACGCTATAGCCTCTTCTTTCTCTTTCCTTTTTTTTCTTTTTTCATTCAGAAAACCCCTGGCAAAGTCGTAGCATAAACCATATCAGTTGCAGTAACTGTGTCGTAGGTACTCACTACTGTAAGTTTGCTTAATGAATACTCGGTATTATTTTTTTTTCACTGTTTTTTTTTTTTTTTTATTTATGCAATACTCTTTCAAGCAATAAAAATTAATAAAAATATCATATTTCCATTGTTTTGCTGCGCAATGCAATTAAATATTCGCCGAACAATTGTATAGAAAGTAGTCTTATTATATTTTTTATATACTTATTTTTCCAGATGTTTCTTTTCATACATGCATATTATTCTCTGCTGTTTATACCCGCGAGATTCATAACGTGTTTTTTAAGTATATAAACTTTCGGCATAACCAAACATTAATATAATAACATACATGGAGCAAAAAGTTTAATTTGAATGAAAAAATCTGCAACCTCCGTAGTAGAAGAAAATAAAATAAAATAGCCGTGATTTCATATAGTTATTTTTTTCATTTTCTCGTATGTGTAATGTAAGGTAAAAAAAAAAGTTTAATTAGTTAATCGGAAGTAGATTTTTATGGGCATGATGATTACAGACTTTTTAGATTCAAAAAGTTTCGCAGAAAGTAGGCAGCAAGAGACAATAACGTTACACGATTAGAGAGTACGACAATCGAGGCGTCTGGAGTAAAGTGCAAGAGGAAACCAATTATCCAGCGCGTGGGTGGCTGTCCGCCAACGTAGTTGTTTCCTAATTGTCGCATCGTTCGAATACTAGCCTTTTGCGCAGAAACGTCCTTATAACGGAACTCAACCATTTACGACCCAGACATTTGAACTCAATTCTTACTATATAACAATATATATAGTCGGTAAATTTTATCCGCCTTCGAAAGACCTTGCTCGGAAATAACTTGATTGATAAATGTACGATGATTGGCTTTTAATTCGACGTTAACTTAATTATTATCAAGACTTTTTTTTCAATTAAAAAGGATTTCAGAATGACTAAAACGAAGTTCCTTTCTCTGGGATTTAATCACGACATTTTTTGCGCAAAGAACCAACGAAGAACTTGTTTTACCCTAAGACCAATTCCTCAATCTAATAATTGGTCGAGCGTAAAGAAGGAATAACCATAGCAACGAGCTGGAGTGGAAGGCATCAACTTTCAGCTCAATAAAATTTCAATGTACTTTGTTTTTTGGTTAATAGCATAAAAGTATGAACCTAACTTTTTTTTTCTTTTGAAAAACAAAGAAATAGTCTTTAGGTATATAAGAGAATATATTAGAAGATATTTTCTCAGCAAAAGCCTTGTATGTATATAATAACTTCTTATGCAGTAAGACAACCAGGAGATGAAAAGTGTAAGAGAACATTCTAGTATAAACCAGACGATACGAAATCGCTGTTGATATATATATATATATATATATATATATATATATATATATATGTTGACTTGAAATTTACATTGGCTATTTAATATGAGAATGAAGCTTTGTCGGTTTTTACGATAACGACAATGAGATGCGAGTTTGAAATTTCCATATCAACTGTGAACGAATATTTCACATTTTGTATAAAAAATGATAAAGCTATTGATGTTTCTACAAAAAGACGCAAACAACGATTGTAGGTTTAATTTTAAAACATCAAATTCAGAAGTTTACTGAGTTACAATACTTGAAAATGCCAGTTTACAGCCGAAGGGCTTTTTTACTGTTCCCTAATTTAAATTAAGTAGGTAGTTTCGGCAAATAAATCATCATACTCACATACTTAAATAAATAAACGCAGTATTTAAAAAAAAAACCGTCAGATTGTATGTACGATAAGGACATGATAGCCAGTAGCGTTGCTTGCAATTATAGTAGTCAAGATCTCCATATATATTGTGTTACAGTAGACATACACACTTATTGAAAAGAAATACCAACTTTGATCATGATTAATAATGTTTTTTACCATTTGGGTAACTGCTAAAAAAATTTTGTGCAATACACTATAAACAAGTCTGAGTCCACAGTGTAGTGTGAATGATTTGGTGCGAAAATTTTCAATATCGCCGGTATAAATTAACCGTACTGAGTACTATCCCAGACAGTAGTGGATACAGCCTAGATAGCATACGGTACTCTCTGAAATTCTTAACTTCCCGCTAAGAAAATCGACAATTTTCGAAAAATTCGGGAAGTTATTGTTTTCACCCCAATTAGCGAAGATCGGAATTCCATCAGATTTCGACGTTTTGAGGTCCTAGGAAGCTATTCTGACTATTTTCAGAATGATGTCCGAGTGTCTGTATGTGTGTGTGTGTGTGTGTGTGTGTGTGTATGTGTGTGTGTGTGTGTGTGTGAGAGTGGATGTGAACGCTCCATAACTATTCAACTAATGAATCGATTTTAATGGTTAAGGCGGCAATCGAAAGAGCTGGTTAGCTATCAACTTTTCTGAAAATTTCAGATCATTTGATTAAGTATACTCGAAAATATTGGCGAATTACGAAAAAAATTTTTTTTTTTTTAGTTTTTTATTGATTTCTCAGAAACGACTCATACGATCAACTTCAAAATCTATTCATCTCTAGAACTTAATAAAACGCATCGATTGCCACCTTAGCTATCTCAATCGGATAATTTATTCAAGAGTTATCGCGGGAGAAAGGAACGGTAAAAAACTATTTTTTGCGAATATCTTTGAAACAACTGAACTAAACATTTCCAAAATCTTATCAGTTCTAGAACTTGATCAAATACGTTGATTGCTGCCTCAACCATCAAATTCGGTCAATTCGTTTGTGAGATATTGTGAGAGAAATAAATGCTAAAAAACGGTTTTTTTCGAAAACAATGACACACAAAAGTATTTTCGAGCTCTAGGCTCGATAATGTTGTGGATACAGCGGGAAGTTTTGGGCCTGCCCTGCAGGGTCAACTGATAGACAGATTTTTTAACTTCCCGCTGAGAAAATCGACGATTTACAAAAAATTCGGGAAGTTATTGGTTTCACCCCGATTTTCAAAAACCAGGTTTTTATCATATGTCGACATTTGAAGGTGCTAGGATGCTCTTCTGACATTTTCAGAGCGATGTCTGTATGTGTGTGTGTGTGTGTGTGTGTGTGTGTGTGTGTGTGTGTGTGTGTGTGTGTGTGTGTGTGTGTGTGTGTGTGTGTGTGTGTGTGTGTGTGTGTGTGTGTGTGTGTGTGTGTGTGTGTGTGTGTGTGTGTGTGTGTGTGTGTGTGTGTGTGTGTGTGTGTGTGTGTGTGTGTGTGTGTGTGTGTGTGTGTGTGTGTGTGTGTGTGTGGATGTAAACCTCTCATATCTTTTTGATGAATGAACCGATTTAGATGGTTCTTGCGGCATTCGAAAAATATTTTCTGAACTTAGATTTTCAAAAAAATTTAAGACCATTTAGTCAAATAAACTCTGAGATATTTAAGAAATACGAAAAAAAAAAAAAATTTCTTTTTCGTTTTTTTTGGATATTGTGAAAACTGTTGATCGATCAATTCCAAAATCTAATCAGCTCTAGAACTCGATAAAAGCTTTCGATTGCCACCAAGAACGTCTCAATCAGATAATCTGTTCAAAAGATGTCGTCGACGAAAGAAACAGTAGGAAACGGTTTTTTGCAAATATCGTCGAAACGACAAAACTAATCATTCCCAAAATTTTATCAGCTCAAGACCTCAATAAAACACGTCGATTGCCACCTCAACCGTCTTAATCGGTCAATTCGTTTACGAGATATCGTTGATTAAAAAAATAGTGAAAAACGTTTTTTTCCAGATATCTACAGAAAAATTGAATCATTCGATTTTAAAATCTAATCAGCCCTAGAACTTAATAAAACGCGTCGATTGCCGCCTCAACCATCAAAATCGGTTAATTCGTTCACGAGATATCGTGGGAGATAGAAAGGCTAAAAAATGTTTTTTCAGAAAACAATGGCATACAAAAGTATTTTCGAGCTCGAAGAGCTCGAAAATGTATCCACAATAATGTTTTCGAGCTCAACGAGCTCGAAAACAGCGGGAAGTTTTGGGACTGGCCCGCAGGGTTAACCGATAGACCGATTTTTTTTTACAGAAAGTACTCAGTACTATCCAAGAGAGTTGCCATTACTATATTGTTATTTCGTGTCCATTGACGGAATAATGTTCTAGACATGTGAAACAAATTCTCACCAAAAAGCTTTTAATTTTAATTTTAAGTACTCGCTAAATGGATTAGAGATTTTCCCATTTAATTAACACGTAAATTTCAATTTTTAACTTCCCGCTATGAAAAGCGATGATTTTTTAAAAATTCGGGAAGTTATTGTTTTCACTTCGCTTTTCGAAAATCGAGTTTTTATCAGATGCCGAGGTTTTGAGGTCTTAGAAAACTATTTTGACTATTTGTAGAATGATGTCCGAGTATCTGTATGTATGTGTGTGGTGTGTGTGACTGTGTGTATGTATGTGTGTGTGAACGGTCTATACCTTTTGAACTAATAAACCGATTTGGATGGTTAAGACGGCAATCGAAAGAGCTTGTTGACTATCAACTTTCCTGAAAATTTCAGATCATTTGATCAAGTAGACTCGAAAATATTTGCGAATTATGAAAAAAACAAATTTTTTTTTTTATTTCTTAGAAACGGCTCGAACGATCAACTTCAAAATCTAATCAGCTCTAGAACTTAATAAAACGCGTCGTTTACTGCCTTAACCATCTCAATCAGTTGATGCGTTCGAGAGATATCGTTGGAGTAAGAAATGGTGAAAAACGGGTTTATCCGGATATCTTCGAACTGGCTCAATCGATCGATTTCAAATTTTAACCAGCTTCAGAATTTAATGAAACGCGCTAATTGCCACCTCAAACGTCAAAATCGATTGATCATTCCAATAGATATCGGCGTTGAAAAGTTAAAAAAATAATTTTATGCTATTTTTTTCCGGATAAAGCATAATATAATGTCCTATCATGTGTCTAAAATCATACCAACTATTTCTCTTTATGGTTTCCTTAATCATCATATAATGTCATCTAACTTGTTCCTTATTTTAAATCATACTATCAATAAAAAAATTGTAAAAACACAGTTTTTATTAATTGTCTCGGATATTTCATATATTATTGCTCTGACATGAGTCAAAACTTATTTGAATCTTGATTTTGATCACTGACAGTGGTTTCTGCCTCAATACATTTATTTTATTGCACATAGTAGCAAATTAGAATTTAAAAACCGACTCTCTATCAATGATTTCCGATTCTTAAATTTTCAAAGTTTAGCATAAAATGTAACTTATTAGAGTTTGAAAAGCTCATAAAAAACCAATCGCATATCAAAGCATTTTCGAGCTCGAAAACATATTCACGCTAATGTCTTCGGGCTCCTTGGGCTCGAAAACAGCGGGGAGTTTTGAGGCTGGCCCGCAGGGGCAACTGACGCCCAGATTTTTTTTTTCAATTATTGATAGCTCCTCGGCATTTCATGATATTTAGTCGCTATCAGGCAGAAATTACAGAGAAATCTTTTTAAACAGTAAAATTTTCATTTACTGTTTCACTTTGTCATTTCTGAACCGTTTGTACAAATCATATCTTAGATAAGCATTTTACGAATGTCAACACAGTCCGTTACTAGACATAACAGTGTTTATGTGAATGAAAATTGAACTACCTCGACGTTCTCATAAGGGACTTGTAATGCAGCACTATATTAATTAGTAGATTTCATAGATATCTAACTATTGTATTTGTCCTCATAATGAAATTATCGAAAAATTTTTCTACCTCTCAACTCAGCTCGACGAGCTGAGTCAGAAAATACATTTGGTTCAAAAGTTTATATATGTATTTATATATATATATATATGGTAGTTCGGCTTCACTCCGCAAGATGGCATCTACAACTCGCGCCTCTCGCAGTATCTCGTCCCTATGCCTGTTTCAATATATAACATTTTCCAACATGTAACTTCCAACACGGCGTCTTAGGTGGGGTATACGATAGACACACCTAACTGAGGAGTCTTAGCTATCGTATACTTAGACGAAACGCCTCTCTCCCCACAAATTCATTTTTCTATCTCTCCTCTTCTCATCATCTCTCATAACGTTTCACTCTTTGGTAGTTGGCGACTTAGGCAGCGATTATTGCAATCTAATCCTAAAGTTTCGTCGCCAAATATATATATTGTAACGGGGTTTTCACCATCGGGGATCTACCGGAGTGAAGTCCGATTACACTTACGATTTTTGGCAACCTTGTTCAATTATTATTAAAGTTGGGCGCCAGGTGATTTTATAATCACCGATAAACAATTGTCGAAAATGTCAGCTCAGGGTGGCGGATTGGGGAAAGGTCAGGCACTTAAGATTACGATAAAGAAAATTAAAAATTTTTATCCAAGCAGATATAAATATTTCCGAAAATAAATTATTACACATTGGTAGTATTATATCTGTTTACTATATAGATTAAGGTGAATAAAATATATTTAGTCCTATGTAATAGATAGGATTTTACGATAATACTCATAATTTTTTTGATTATATGTAATTAAATATAAACGTAAATAATTGAATATGAAAGTATCAATGTTTCTAAACTATTCATCTATTTTTTTTACTTAAATATCAATTGATTTTTGATATATGTTATACGGTTGTGTAACAGTTCAACCGAAGACAAAATAACCACGGCAAAATGACCGACGACAAAATAACCGACGACAAAATACATAGGTTCATTAAAAGTATTAAGAGGTAATAGCAATAAGATCCAAGATGTGAGTGGATATTGTTTTTTGAATGGTCTAAAGTATAATATATTTATACATGCATTCATTAGAATGTAGTGAAACTTCTTTAAATATATGTGCTTAAATCTATGTAGATTTCTTTAAAGATCGACATCTACGCAGATCTGCTTGGATGCACTTATATATTCGTGGATAAAGTGAGATCTGTTTGGATCTCTTTTGATATTTTAGATCTGTCTAGATATACTCAGATTTAGTGAGATCTCTTTGGATATTGTAAGATCTGTTTGGATCCGCTCGAATCGCGCCAAAATTTGGATCCAAGCATATTTGACTGTTTGGATCCAATCATCTATGCTTGGATCTAAACATTTTTTATCGGGTCCTATCAAATATGAGGTGCATTCCTATATATTATGGAAATGATTCTCGTAATATTATAGGAACAGTTCCTATAAATTATAGGAACCATTTCCATAATTATAGGAACCATTCCTATAATGTTATGGGTAGCATTCCCATAATTATAGGAACTGATCCTATAATTATGGGAATGCTATCCATAACATTATAGGAATGGTTCCTATAATTATGGAAATGGTTCTTATGTTGGTATAGGAAAAAATTTCATAGAATGATGGGAACCGTTTCCATAATTTTCTTTTCGTGTACTTAAAATAAAAACTAAGGGATGAAAATTGCAGGGGATTTTTTTGCAAGTTTACAACAACATTTTGAAGTGGAAGTGAAAAAAATAATCGTTCTAAACGGACTACCCTAATATATATATATTAGACTGATTCGAAAAAATTTTCTACTTCTTTTTTCTTGAAACCCCCTATTAGATAGTTTCAGGCCGGTGAAATAAGATACCTGTTAAAAGATAAGCTCTTAATGTTAATATTTAGAGGTCTCTCATCGCAGTTTTAAAAATCGGGCGGAACCAATAACTTCCCCAAAAGGACTCACCAAGAATTGAAATCGACTAAATTTTGGAGTCGACCGGTCGCGTAGTTTACAAGTTATACGAAAAATAAAAATCAAAAAAATTTTTTTTTTTTAATTTTTTTGTGCATAACTCATAAATTGCTGCACCAATTTGTTTTTACGTTTTATCGAATCTAAGTCTCAACAAGCTCTTTCGATTGTCACAAAGCACGTGCAAATCGATTGAATTGTTTCAAAGATATCGTTGCACAAAATTTACTTTTATTCAGCGAAATATATATCTTTGGTTTGTCTGCTTTTTGAATTTGAAAAGCTAAATTCGAAAGAATAATAACAACTTTTGTAAATTAATTTTTCTAGATATTAATTTCATATATTTGAATTATTCGGTATTATTAGAATTTTAATAATTATCTAATCTCAAAGAAAATTTACCATATAGTTTCAATAACTGTTTCGGCTTTAAAACGCGTTACACAAAAAATTGCACAACGTATTTTATTGTCGAATCCTAAGTTGTTATTAAGCAAGTTAGGTGTTTTTGTGGATAAATAGAAAAGGTTCAATTATAACAATTAATATTTTCTATGGTTTACGGTATACAAAATTCAGAGAAACAGGTCAGGTACAGTACTGTACTCTCTGCGGGTCAGTTGGTAAGTGTCAGTACAATTTTACAAACTTAGGTATAAGGGTTGTCCTCGTAGTAGGTAGGGAGAAATTTGGTAGTGGCGATAAAGAAATGTTATATGACGTCAAAGTTTTCTCAAAAACTCGTGGATTGAACTACGTCTCAGGATAAGTGGTAGAATGGTCAAAAAAGGATAAGTTGAAGGTCGAAGTAATATAACTGTGGGCACTTAACTTAATTGCTTTATGACAGGAAAGGATTTAGTCGCCAAATGTTTAAATATTATTTAGAAATTTCCAGACCATACCGCGAGACTAACCGATTTATGTATTTTATAAAAATATCTATTTTAAAGTTTGGAAAGAAGTACGTTCAAGGACAACACATTTGCGTTGTACTTAACATACTCCCCCCGTTGAGCAGTTATGATCAACACTTACAATTACAATGTTTTAAAAGTAAACGATACAAATGATAAAGAGTCTATGGTCACAATAATAATTAAAATCCACTATGATGTCCTGTAAATAAGATTATTAAAATTCACGTGAAGAGCAATCGTATATTATTAGAGTCTTTACAAAAGTGGTTTGAACTAATTAACGACATTATTAGTATCACTTCTTGGTTTTTTCGTTGTGGAAACTGTATCTTCTTCATGGATATTGACTGGCAATAGGGTATCTTTCTAATACAACGTTCGACACTGCCCGTCAACGTTTTTACGGTAACGACTCGTATGACTCCGTCAGCTCCAGGATGTACGTTAGTTATTAGGCCCGTTCACCATTGCAACGGTGGAAGATTATCTTCCTTGATTAAAACAACTGCCCCAATTTTTATGGTCTCTGGCTGACCCTTAGTCGACCACTTATGTCTGATGTTGAGTTCGTTGAGATACTCTTTGGACCAACGGTTCCAAAAATGTTGGCTTATTTGCTGGAGGTGTTGCCATCTAGATAGACGATTCTCTGGAATTTCTCTATAATCATGCTCAGGTAAAGACGTTAGTGTGTCGCCAATAAGGAAATGTCCAGGAGTTAGAGATTGTAGGTCATTAGGATCAGAGGATAAGGGAGTAAGAGGACGAGAGTTAAGGATAGCTTCAATATTTATAACAATAGTATTAAATTTTTCGTAGGTAAATAAAGTCGTGCCGATAGCACGTTTCAAATGATGTTTGAAGGACTTCACAGCTGCTTCCCATAGTCCCCCAAAGCTAGGAGCTCGAGCAGGTATAAGTGCCAACGTAAACCCTTTTGGGTAGCAAAATCATCTACTCTCTGATTATGCTGTGGGTCATTCCATAGATCATTTAGCTCCTTTAAACTGTTATTTGCTTCAACAAAGTTCGAACCATTGTCAGAGTAAATATCGGAGCATTTGCCTCTTCGCCCAATAAAGCGCTTTAGCGCAGCTAAAAAAGCCTCCGCGGTTAAATCGGTGACTACTTCGATATGGACCGCCTTTACAGCTAAACATACAAGTATCGCGACGTATATTTTTATTTGAGCGCGGTCGTCCAATCTAATTTCCTCGTCCACAGTTTTTGCATTTATAATATAGCATAACATATGACTAGTCCCAACAGTTCCAGTGGATCAAATATCTGGGCAATCTGAGATAAGACTGTCCGCTTGCAAAGTACCTTGTTAGGTTCAGGTAGTTCGACAGTATATACTATCGTATCTTCATTAGCATTCCAATATATTCCCAGCGTCTTCAGTGTCACTCAGTCACCTAATTGAAATTTAGAGTTTACACGCTCCTGAGGTAAATCTTCCAACAGCTCTGGTACGTTTGAGGCCCATTGGCGTATATTAAAACATCCTAATTTAAGCAATGCTATCAGATGGTTTCGTTTCTCTTTCGCTTCTTTAAGAGTGTCCACCCCGGTGGCGGTGTCGTCAACGTAAGTTTCTTTAGTGATGATTGTTGCTGCTAGAGGGTAGCGTTGACCTTCATCCTCGGCCAACTGCGTAAATGTGTGTGACGCGATAAAGGGTGACGTTCTTCCACCAAAGATCAGTACATTTATCACCATTGTTGTCAATTTTCCTTCTTCATTTCTCCAGATTATGCGTTGATATTTTCGATCTTCTGGTCGGATAATAATTTGTCGAAAAAATTTTTCAGTGTCAGCGGTAAAAACTACCTCGTGTATTCTAAATCTGATCCATAGTGATGTCAAGTCAGTGTGGCGTGTAGGTCCTATTGGTAATGCATCATTTAAAGACCAGCCGGTACTAGTTTTGGCTGATCCATCGAATACTACACGTATCTTGGTAGTAGTACTACTCTCCTTAACTACTGCATGATGCAGCAGGTAGTAGCCCTCGTCGCTGGGTATCTTCTCGAGCTCAGTCATATGCCCCTGTTTACGGGAAAATGTTCCCCTTTTTTATTGAATGTTATTTTCTATTTTATTTTTTATATTCTAAATTTACCTGTAAATTAATTTAAATTAGTGATTGGAATTTGATTAATTTATTATAATGATAGGTAGGATGTGAAAGGTATCGTTTAATAAAACTCGTGGTTTGGGTATATCAAAATCGAAGAATATATTTTGACCCAAAAAATAGGGAAAGCGCTACGGCATAAAACCCTTTGAAGAAGTACAATGAAAAGATTGAGAATGTTAAGATAATGAGAATGAGGGTAACTCGTTGAACAATTGATACAAAATGAAATATAGAGATGTGTGTGTGTGTGTGTGTGTGTGTGTTGATGTGTACTGTAATGATAGAGAGTCCACTGCGGGACAGTTAAATAGTACTTGGTACTAATGCGATGGTAAAGAGTCCACTGCGGGACAGTTAAATAGTACTTGGTACTAATGCGATGATACAGAGTCCACTGCGGGATTGTTAAATAGTACTTGGTACTAATGTGATGATACAGAGTCCACTGCGGGATGTTTGTGTTATGACATGCGTCGCGACGATGTTACCGATTGATCAGATCGGCGATATGAATTGAAATGTCAAAATTGTAATGGGATATTCCAAAGACAATATGACAACGTTAAATTATTATTATTATTATTATTATTATTATTATTTGCAACAGAGGCTATTATTTAACTGCAGTTAATTGAAGGAGAAGTATTTAAACCTTTGACTATCGCTTTGTCGTTAAATTGAATGAAAATTGTTTTGATTTTTGACTATCGCTTTGTCGTTAAATCAAATGAGAACTGTGGTAAATTTTGACTATCGCCTTGTCATTAATTAAGTGAGAATTGTTTAAATTGAAGTTAAATATCAAATAAATTGTTAGACGCCTTTAGCCATGCGGCTATTGTATAAATGAGGTTAGATATGCTATCTATACGACAACGGCGGAGTGCGTTGATGATAATTGAAGCGCGGACAAATCAAAATTTAGGTTTAATGTGTATTCTGATTATCACGTATGTATGACAATTAATTAGTGTTTAAGTACTACAAGGTAGCTAGTATTTAAGATGTAAACGAATAGATCGGTGAATTGACTGAATTTAATCTAAGTTAATAATTATTAAATATTCAATATTCTTTGAAACGATTATTATTTAATATTAATACGAATATTAATATTAAATACTGAATTCAATTCTATTGAATAATTAATAGAAACACAATTAAGTATTCGAGATTTAATGGGTGAGACCCACACGCAACAAGTCCCGGCTTATTTTACTACGACGCAATAAAACACCCGGTCTTTATTCAATTCTCGAAATATTATTAAAACTCAACGAAATAATTATCAAAAAGTATGAAACCGTATTAATTAATACTTATCTTAGCACGATGGCACAAAATCGTAATTGATAATCAAATAATTAATAATTATTATTAATTTTAATATTGGCTTGGCAATTTAGCGGATAGAATGTTCACAGCAAGTGTGTACCGTATGAAGACTTGTGGTCAACTGACGAAAAGACGCGGTGACACCGGGTCGTCGTTTCGACGGAACGGAAAAATCAGACACCCGAACGACAGAGATATACTGAAAGCGTGAGTGCAACGAAGATGCACAGAGAAACCGACGCTATGTTTAGCGCGCGCGTTCGCGGTGCGACCTGAGTTGGCGACGAGATGGATGTTAGCACCGCTAGATGGAGACTGATTTGAATATTTAAATTTTAAACATTATTATGATGACAATTCATTTTAGGACTTCCGTTCTCGACGGAACAGTCCCAGTCAATATACTCTTGAATAGTTGCGTCGAAAGCCTTTCGCAATTCAGAATTTTTTGATAGTTTGCTTTCCAGATTTATAAATCTCTTGATAGCTCAGTTCCTTGATTCTCCAAGTAAATTGATCTTGTCAATGAACGGTAGTGCTACAACGTAGCGTCCATTGTTGTCACGAGTTACATGTGACTTGTAATGTTTTTCGCACTCAATTTCTTCTGAGGTCTGCGTGTCGTTGTTTGGTGTGTCTTGCTCAATTTCCCAGAATTTTTCCAAATTAAATTCATGAGAAACGTGACAATGTTCTATTTGTTTTAAATTTGATGCAGGTGCTTGACTTCCCTCGACCCATCCTAGCCTGGTCTTCTGTAGATAAAGATCTTCGGTTGAGGTAGATAGATTTATTTGACCGACGCACAGAATAGATAAACTTATACCTGAGCCTAAAAGCATATCTATTGCTAATGGTTTATGGAAGTGCGGATCGGCTAGTTTTAGATTCCTTGGTATTTTCATTGATTCACGATCAATTGTTTGGTTGGGTACTAGACCTGCAATTTGCGGTACGGTTAAAAATTGCAGTGTACGTTTAAAATGTCCATCAGATGAACGGATAGTTGCAGTAATTATGTGTTAAGAAGTAGTGTTTAGAGAGTCTAGAATGCCGATTGGTACTGCATACTTGCGTTTTGGTAGATTTAATAATGAGGCTAGACGTTCGGTCATGAAGTTAGTAGTAGAACACGTGTCTGCAAGCGTACGGCATTTCTGAGGTTCCTTGTTTTGGTTCAGTACATGCAGTGTAGCAGTTATTATTAAAACACTGGTAGGTCGGTTAATGACGTAAGCCATGGGTCGGCTTGTCTGTGCCTCAGGTACTTGACTGACTTGCGTTGGGTAGTTGTTACTCCTTATTGCTGCCTTTGTACTGGGTCTTGGCTTCCAGTTACCTGCGTCTTTATCATTCTCATCAGTAGGTTTATGTAGGAGGGTATGGTGAAGTTTATTACACTTAAAATAGTTATTTGATTTGCAGTCTCTAGCTTCATGAGTAAGTACATTTGCGTACACTATGAGTCTCATTACATAGTGGACACGGTACATATTGATTGATAATAAACGTTTGTCTTTGTTCTTTTCCTTGTCCATTGACGTGTGCAGACTTCTGAGCGGTATTTTTGTTGTAATGATTATTATTGCTGTGATGGTTATTATTGTTAGGCTGAGTAGGTGGCTTGATCTTCAGTCTATCAGCGCATCTTGCTCGTTTTTCTAAAAATTCCAGTAAATCCGTGTATTGGGGCATGTTTGTACCTTTCGGGGTAAATTCCCACTGCCACGCGGTTTCAGAACTGATTTTGGATTGTATCAAGTAAATCAGTGGTGTCTCCCAATTCTTAACCGGTTGCTTTAGATTTTCCAAAGCGCGTAGATTTTGACGTATGTTGTCGACAAGGTCGCCGAGGCCTTCTGGTATGTCCTTTGCCAACCGCGGCAAATCTCGTAGTGAGCCCCAACGTCTTCTGATAATTTTTCTGGTGCAATCATATTTATTTTTCAGAAGTTCTAAGGCCGTCTTATAATTCTGACCAGTAGTTCCTAACGATTGAATTATCTGGCGGGCCTTACCTTGAACAGCCAATCTCAAGTACTGTAGTTTGCGAGCATCAGACATAGTAGAATTGTCATCTATAGTCGCGGTAAATAGGTCAATGAATGATGACCAGCCTTCATACGATCCGTCAAAGGCTGGTAACGGTATTTCAGGTAATTTTATTTCGTTTGCACTGGCAGCAAATGAGGACGGGGTGAGTGTCGGAGAGTGTTCATGAGTAACAGATGCAGTAACAGTACGAGCTGTCGTTGATTCTATTTCCTTTATAAGTTTATGAACCCGTGCAACTACACGACAATATTCATCTTGAATCTCGTCAGCCTTTTGTGTATCTTCCGGTTCTAATTCTTCGATCTCAAATTGGATGCTGTCAAATTTATCCCAATTTTTATTAACATTATTTAGACACGCAAGCAGATAGTCAAAATTGCGTTTAGCTGGATCAACAGCTACAAATTCATCGACTGTTTTGGTAAACTTGGTAATTTGACGTTTAATAGTTCCACGACTTCGTTTCAATTCAGTTAAGCGCTCGGTTTGTTCCTTGGTCAATAGCATTGTAAGCTATTGCGTGACGGTAATTAATAGGTAAAGGTAGGTAGGTAAAGATTTGTATGAATAGTTATATGGGAGCTGGCGACAATATACTAACGATTTACCTTATATGAGCTAGTAGATTAACTGGATTTCAACTGTATTTACGTCGTGGATGAGCCCTCAGAAGTAACTCTGGTTGGTTGATGATGATAAATTTGTTTTTTCACAATTACACTCACTTATCGCGACTTTTCTGATTCACTCGAATTGTCTATTTTTTACTTTATTAGTAAACGCACTAAAGTTCACTTTGACACTCCGTGAATTTATTAATCCGGCTCGAAGGACCATATGTTTCGGCTCTAAAACGCGTTACACAAAAAATTGCACAACGTATTTTATTGTCGAATCCTAAGTTGTTATTAAGCAAGTTAGGTGTTTCTGTGAATAAATAGACAAGGTTCAATTTTAACAAGTACTATCTTCTATGGTTTACTATATTTATGGCAGGAAGAACTTTCAGAATTTGTTGTAGCGATTGTTAGTGATCATTCAGAACTTCTCACGGGCGGATATTACTGTACTTTTATAAAAAGTTCTTGCCATGTTTCCCGAATCCATGCTTTTATGGAAGCTGTCTTCTATACTGATTTCTGCACGTTGACCAGCTATAGCATTCTTTAGCAAAATTCCTCTTTCCTGATACTTTTTTCGTCGGTCTTTTGCTTTTTCTTTACTTCTTTACCGTTTTTCTTTTCGTTTTCGCTTATCGTCTACTGAAATCACATATATAGTCCAGAACGTGTCATGACACGATCGAGTGACTCATCGAAAAAAAGATGAATTAAAGTTAAGGTGTTGAATTTCATTGTCAATTAGGTTCCACAATTAATTTTTTTAACAACTTGATCAATAATAATTATAACATAGATGAATTATTAACTATATAACAACCTAATAATTGTTCCAGTAAGATAATTTTAAGAAAAATGCCTTTAAAACTCCACATAGAATGATTAACGAGTTTTGTGCTGAGTTCGAGAGTTTGTTGAAGGTAGGATCGAACGTGAATTGAATGTGGACATGATTTTGGTTTCTATTAGTTTTGGTATATAGTTATATAACATCGTAGATTACAGTACCAGTACTTGAGTGTATAGGTTTGATCATTTGCCAAGTAAATTCCAATCAAATCTTATAACTACATGTATGTGCATTTAAATGATCAATTATCATAGTAATCATGAAAAATTTATTAATCGTTAACAATTGATTTATTGAAATGAATAAAGTTTATGTCGGACACTGTAATTTAGTCTAGACGGATTATTATTTCATTTTTATCTATCGTATACTGTAGTATCTGAAATTAGTATTTGCAAATTCTTAACATATTCTATATATTTTATAATCAGTTGCAGCTTACTGAAGAAATGTAAACAAAAATACGATGACAATCATGTATTTCAACCATCAGTTTGCCGTGCAGAGTTAGTCTACGTTTGCACTAACAATACAAAGGTTGTATTGGGTGCTTCCAGTGGACTCTAATGGTACAATGGGTGTGAGTGGTATCCCGGACGCCTCGTAATTCGTTTAGTACTACTGCTTGAAGATTCATCGCCCGTGAGATATTCACATCCCCTAGTACAAGTAAAGCTGCGCGTTTACTGTGACCTGATTGTGAGATCGGAATGAAACTTTTTCTATTTTAGTGTGTATACCTGTGTATTTGCATATATACATGTGTGTTAATGCTGCCACATTCCCATCGTAAAATAGTAATTGAATCACTCTGCAACCACTGGGACACTATTGATCGCTCCTCGGGAATATTCCAACGTCGAGTAACTGTCACCATAGCTTCTGGATTTGTAATTGATACTCGAATTTATATTCGTTAAGTATCCATTTTCTTTTCCGGCTTTAATTGTTCTCATAGTTCTTAATAAAAAGTTAATTAAATATTTATAAAATTGAATGATTCACATTAAGGTAGTACTAATAGTTTCAGAATTGACGTTCAGAATTAAATGAAACTTGGCATATTGGTACATTATAATAAGATAATGAACCAGTTGAATTTTTTAAGGTCTACAGAGAACAAAAAAAGATATTAACATTAAAAAATGTTTGCCTTTACCATTGATCTTGATGGAAAATCACAGAGTTTATTTTATTTCACAAAAAGTAACGTTCAGATTTCAATGAAAGTGCTATCAACAAAAAGAAAAAAATGTTTACAACATTTTGGTTAATCAGAAGGCGGGGATACCAGTGTTATTCACTTTTTTTAGTACAAAACATACGACATATTTTTTATTGATACAGTTGCATTATTAAAGAAAGCAACATGTTATTTTAGTAAACAAACATGTAAAGCCAATAGCTTGAATAATAGATGTTTGCGCAATAGATTTTAGCGCATGATCTTATATTTTGAGTGAAACAGAGTTACTGTAATCATACTTTTATCTCTTTTGCTTTCACGAGGGGTTGAAAAATATAAATACTGCGGAAGCCAAATTACACAAAGCACACATTTGACACTTGTGGTATCGATAGTACTACCTTAAAAAGTAAGAGAAATTGAAATTATAAATTTCAAGAAAAATAATAAATGGAACATTAATTGTTCCTATTTATTTTATAAAATCATTGATACAAAAGACAAATATAGAAAGAAACAGAATTATACTAAACTTTTAATTATATAATCAATTTAGTTATATTCAAGAGACTTCATTTTTCGATGAGATTATACCATGAGAATTTTTTTTTGTTACAATTTTTTTGCAAATGATTCAATATATTACAAATAGTTCCTATTCTTAGCCTAGATTTTTTTTGCAGTAAGTAAAAAACAATGTAAACTAAGGTAGAAAAATAAAACTTTTCGAAATAGACCTTCAATATTGTTTTTACATTTTTCTTGATGTTTTGTTTTTTTTTTTTTTTACCAAACATTTCAATAGAATTTAAAATCTAGGCTTGACAGAAAGAAATTAATCAAAAGAAAAAAAAAATATTCTTTGCAAGAAATTTTTATCTTTAACTTTCTATAACAATTTCATCGTTGATTCTAGAAATCTCCATAAAATTATTTACTGACAAAATAATAAATACATCAATGGATTATATGAAAAGTGTACAACAAAATGAATGAAAAACAAAAGAAAAATATAATCAACATATGTTTGACCAATCGAAGAAAAAGTCAGTTGTATTGGATCACTCTTTGCCGAGTGCACTCGAATCGGGAATCGGAGTCGGAAACCGGGTATAAACTTTCGAAAAGCGGAAACGATTCGTGGCAGAAGCGATGAGTGATCGTCTGACAACAATGGGAATCAATCAGCAAAGCCTATTCAGTGATGAATCGGTTCGATTATCCGGTCGCTCGGATCGAGATGTCTCGTTCTATAAATTCCCTCTGTCCCTTTAACGCGTCCATCTACCTTGCCGAGCGGTTTAGCCGTTGAATCCAATGGCTTTTATATTATCCAACATTTCGCACGTTTCTATCCTCGGCAACCGTTGCAACAACGTTACGATGTTACCGTAATAGGGTTCCGATTAAGATGCAAATTTTAACGCGGTTCTACCCAACAATTTAACCCGGAAACCGGGCTAATATTAAATAAAGCCACAGCTCTATTCAAACCATCCAGAGACGTGTTGGAACCAACGATTCAACCGTCTAATTCTCATTTAAGAAATTGTTATTAAATTTTTCCTTGTCATCGCTCTTTATTCATTATATTTTATTCATAGTATATCTTAACGTAGTTTTCTCTTTTTTTTCAGTATTTTTTTTATTTTCCTCTATCGTACCACGTGATTCTATTACAATTTCCGTCTATACGCCTTATTCATTCCGCTACATAGTTGACCTCAACGGTTTGTGAACGAGTTCAAAGTCGCAATTTATTTCGCTTCGTATAAGTACTTCTGAGATGACTCTTCAAATAAAAAATCACCACATTTTTCTTGCTCGTTACCAAATAACAAAACCCGCCAAAATGATACTTTAAACTGTCTCATTAATATAACTTATTAATAATTTCATTTCTAATTCTTTTGTATCATTTTTTTTTTTTTTTTCGGATTCTCATATACCATAAATCCATTCACTTTTTATTAAATAATAGCATTTATATTCAAATACTGAAAAAACTCATCAATTTAATATCTTTCATCTACATACAGCAATATGTCACTCACATAAGTATTTAATGGAAACTAAAAGCTTTTGGAACTTTGGCCGATGGCTCTTTTACCTCTATGTCATGTCTACTTACAGCTAATGCAAGACTAATTGACTTTAACTTTAATTCAACACCTTGCCCCCTGCTCCTTCTTGCTGTACTTTACGTTTTGCTTTTGCTTAACCAAGTCTCGTCGAGATTTAAGTTTATTGTTTAGTGACGTTATTGATCCACTGCTTCTTATTAAACTACGATGTCTTAATGAATTCTACAAAAGTTGATTTGTATGCTTAGATAATAGTTTTTGACATATTTATCAGGATTCAAAAGTTCTAATTTTACTCAAAATATCATTAATTATAAGATTTATGATTTACCTATGAAAACTGTCTACTTATCATAATTAAGTTAATTAACATATTTTAGCATCAACATAACTTAAATATACGTTAATTTATAGTAATTAATTAAAGCAAGATAAAATATATAGACTTCCTAATTGTATCAGCTAAAGCTGCAGCAGTAATCAAGAAGCATAGTTTATTTTCCAAAAGTCTAAAAATAGTAAATGACAAAATGAAAAAAAGATATTAAGAGGATATATAGAATCCAGGAAAATGCGTCGCGTATCGGAAAACGTTAAATATCGCTTGTAATACTCGTAGTCCAGTACGATTCGTGTGTCATTCATTTTATTGGACGGTCAGAGTGTAAAGGTACCTCTCTTTCTCTCTTGGGATAGGATGGAGGTAACACTATCATCCAGTCAAATCCCATAAGCGTGCCTGAAAACGGTTACAACTTTGTAACCATCCAGTGTGTCGCAAGTGTAAAACTCTGATAAATCATATGAATTAATTGCATTTTGAATAAATACGATATTAAATCTGCCATGCATTGAATTATAATCATGATTATATAACATTTATTGCCAATAAATAATATATCTATAATAAGTGAAAATTCATAATTGTTGTTGACTTTTTTAAATAACATATATTATATTGTAAATTTTAATCGAATTGAAATATCATTAAAGTTTTTTATTTCATTTGAATAGTTCGAATTCGGAGCATTTCCCACGAGGTCACGTATCAACCGATCTTCCTGACAGACTTAAAGCTAGAAGCTATAGATAAAACTCATTGACACGGAAGGAGGCCGATAATGAAACTTCTAAGATCTATCCAATGGAACCCAGTTTATCGTGATGCACTTCGAATGTCTTGGTCTTCTTCTAATGACGCGGCTGTACTGGAGCTTGTTTAACGCAGAAACCTGTCAAAGTTCCCTATCGAACTAGAAGCCAAAACTAATACAAGTTCTTGTGAACAGGATAACTCTTGTACCGAACTTGAGAGAATGACAACGAGACTGGCAGATCTGTCGAGCTTATTGAGTATTTGTTTCCTGGTCACGTTATTCGTCTAGATAGAATGATCTATATTCCAGAGAGAATTAGATAATTTTAGTTCCACAATGTATTATATTTTTCATATAATTTACATGCAAATGAATAATAATAACATAAAACAATCAAATCGGTTGCTTATAATTATTATAAGTGATTTTACAAAAATACATATTTGTTAGTGATTTTCCTCAATTTCAATAATTAAAACCATATTTTGTATTGTTAATTCATCTGGTGCAGTTTCATAATTCGGACTTAATGATCTGAAGATATGATATAGAACTATACTGAAATCTTATCAAATGGTTCATGTCTCTTATGATAAAAAAATATGAAGTGCATGTCGAGCTTACTTATTAATTATAGGATTACTTAAACAATGCAAATATACATAATTTATAGAACAAAATACATTGAAATAAATATCAAAACATCACGTACATGCGATAGACATCTCCTAATAGATATACGAGAAAAGTATGACACCCGAATTCTTCGACACCTGATCGGTTCTTCACAGCAAGGAAATAGAGGCAATTTACTCACTAATATACATTGATAATATATGAATAACGACAGTCCCTACATTCTTTGAAACATTAATATAAAAACACCAATCAATTCAATGAAAAAATTTATTGTAAGGTGAGAAAATTTTGATAACTGTTCCTAGTAAGTATATGAAATTTACTCCATACCATTATAGAAATAGTTATACTTAAAATTATGCGATATATCCTCATAATTTTGGTGAAAAGTGTACATTATTGGATCAATTTCTTTCATTACGGTAACAGTTCCTAGATCACATAGGTATTGAATTATAATAATGATTAGCACAATACATCCGGTAGAATTTACTATAGTAGTATGGGAGCGATTGTCATAATATGATGGGAATGATTTGTTACCGTAAATATCTGTTCTTGTACTTAATTAATTTATCAAAATTCTATATTTTTCAATAAAATAAGTTCGTTAAGCTTTTATCGGCGTATTAATTGAGTGAATCATTAGTTCCTGACTGATTGAATCGGTCTTCAGTTAATTGTCATAACTTACTGATTATATCTAAAACAGAATTGAGGTAATTACTCATTCCATCTTTTAAGAGTTGCTACAGTCTTTCATTCAAGTGGTCTTGCACTTGAAAAGTTAGTGGCCTCTTTCTCATCAACAAACTTAAATGGCGAAACTAACTCGTAAGGAATAATTCTGATAATAGAGAATTTATAAAGTTAGTTAATTTATTCATGAGAATAACAGATTATACTTCTTATTTAATAATCCTTATCCAATTTATATAAAGTTTTGCCAGTTTAAATTCGTTAGTATCATTGACATCGATTTCAATGACACAATAAAAATAGAACATGCGGAAATTAAAATATCTATATTAAATTACCTACACAACAATTCGAATTCTAGGTGAAGATTTAGCTGTCGAAAATGTCAGGAGAATGGTATTTGAGTGATGTCAACATAAACCAAGTCACTTGATTGATAAACTTTCATAGAAATGTCATTGTATATAATATCAACCTAGTTGCATTTACGAGAACATATAAGCGTCAGCAAGTTTTGATAAGCTCAGGAACTAAAGATTTTGTATTCTATCAATCCGCATTGATAATGTATTGTGCATGCCCATTAGCAATTATTCATTGAAAAATTCAATAAGAAAACTACTCCTAATAGAATATATGAATTGTAGTTGCTAATCACCTGAGTGTATAGAAAAATAACAAACAGTATCAGAAAAAATCGCATAAAAGAAACTAATCGATACAATCGTTTTCCTATAAAACCAATGAATTTCTCAAATTAATTGGACAACCGTTTTCAATGGCATCACCATCGACGATAATTGCATAGTGACGAACGATGAGTGCTGTAACTATTCAAAATACGAAGCACGTATACTCAAGCTAGCGTACTCGTTGTTGGGTCTTCGTTAATAACAGTCGCTCGAACAAGCCAGGTCATGGTTAGAGAGCGGAAAGAAAAAGGGAAGAAAGTTATACCCCGACTAAAAGAGAAAACAATTGTTGGTAGCTTGTTGATTTTTTTCTACACTTCTTCACAATAGCCAACATACTACCGACATAAAGTTATCAACACTAACAAAAGTCTTTGTTGGTTGTCTTTAATCAAACGGTTTTTTTTATTTTATTGTATTTTATTTTTTTCCCTTTCGTCTTATTTCAAAATATAATTTTTCTATTTTATTAAACGACTGAATAAAATATTCACTATGTTAAGAATTCAACTTCAACCTAACTTCTATTTACGAAGAAGTTTTAAGTGAAAAGAAAATGCTTTCGTAACAAGAGTTGTAGTAACTGTAGCTTTTGCTTGACCTAGTATACTAAACCCATATATTATTATTCCAAATTACTATAAAAGATAGTTACGCTGATCGTTACTCAAAAGTTTATTATAGAACTGTTCTTAACAATCACTTAAACTTTAGAAAAAAAAATTATTTTTAGTAACGATAAAAATTTTAAGAGAGGCGTAAGACTTTTTGAATTGAAAAGTGTGTTGGCACGATGTCTCACAGTTTTGGCGTAATATCAAAAAACTTAGGACAATGAGAATACTGCTAAAACTCAGCAGCGTATTTTCAGTGATCGCTCAATAAAACCTATCCTTCTATGCTCTCTGAAGCCTACGTATGATTTGCGATTTTCAAGTTGATATATTACGGATGATGTGGCCTACGGCCAATAGTAAGAACCTACAGTATCTATCTATCGGCAGTCAAGCTAAAATGTACACTAGTGATATCGCTTTTGACGGAAAACCACGTTGGCTGGATTTCTGTTCCACGTTCTTTTTCTTTTTTTTTTATATTCCCTTTTACTGAAATGCTTTTTAACACCCACTATTTTTACATTTACTACTATAATTACTGCAACACAGTAATAGGAATAACAAAGCAATACTGAAAGCTCTATGAAAATATATTCTGTAAAAGAATGTAAACATATCGTCATTACTGGATGATATAGATCCCAATAGATTCCAACAGACAGCAGTATGATATTTTTTGTTAGTACTATCTGTACAGCTTGTATGTAATTAAAGTATGAATACTTTGTGATTATTTATGGAATAATTGAATTTGAAAATAATGTAAAGCTCTTAACACAAACATTTGCTGTTTAATCAATAATATCTACAAATAATGTTGTATTGATACACCACTGTTATGACAAAGAATAATGAATATCAAATGGCACTCTACAATAGCTGTGATCGAATAATCTTCTTACATGTACTCTACTTAGGGCAGAAAAGTTTTGACGCAAAGTACACAGTTGAAAAATTTGTGTTAAATTTAACACAAATCACATGTCCCAACCGGTCCACTCAATTTTTTGTGTTAATTTAGCACATACTTGTGTCAAACAATAACACAGGTTTACTGTTGAATAGATCAAGACAAAAATCTTGTAAATTTAACAATGTTTTTTGTGTAAGCTTTACAATCTTATTGTGTTAAATTTAACTTAAAAAGTATGTTAAATCTACATTTTTCAAATGTAGTTTTATCAAAATACCACGTGTTAAATGATAACACAAATATTTGGTTAGAAAATCAACACTATTAATTAATTATCTTGACTTAAGTTTAATGTTTATTTAACACACGTTTGGTATTAAATTCAAGTCACTAAATATGATAAGATTACATTTTATTAGTGTTGAATAATGAAAAGTTGACTTACACATTTAAAATATTGATTTAACGTACATTATTCTCAAATACTATCATAGAAAATCTGTAAATTGTACTTCCTGAAAAAAAAAATAATAAAATAATAATAATAATAATAACATGCTGATCATCTTGTTGATGAAGCATCGCAGCAGTAATAATTTGGCGCTCAGGTGGACCCTCGGTAAAGTCGGACTACCGGGGATAACCCCCTGAGCATTTAACAAAAAAACATAATAATAATAATCATAATAGTGGTCATGGTGATGAAAATAAGGATAAACTATATTTTGAGAAAATAAAGTAATCATTTTTTTAAAGACGAAAATCAAAATTATAAACTTCCATAAAATAATCTAATATACCTGTGCATACAAAGAGTATTTATTAATACTTTTTGATATACCTAAAAATGGAATCTCATATTTGGTGTATGGTTTTAACATCAGATGCAATTTGTTTTGACCGAATATAATTAACAACATTGAAGAAATTGTTAGAGAAATGTTTAATGTGAAAATCTTACACTGAGAAATAGAATTAATGATAAAATTTTGATGTTAGCAGGTATAATCGTATTCCCTGCTGTTAGATGTGTACGGTCAACCTAAGGTATATTTATTTGTGAACATTCGGGTGTATTTGTTTAAGCAAGTAAACGACAGGCTTCAATGAGGCTCTGTAAACTTTCTGTCGTGCATAGCCCTTTGCACAGTGTACACTGTAGTACTGTATATATCGGCTTTGAGAGTAGTCTCTCACTAGAGATTAATGGTGAAGATTGATGCTAACGTTACGGCGATTCCTAACTAAAATTATTTGAGTTCTCAAGCTTGTTTTATCTTTGTCAGAGATTCCTGTTGCAGTTGTATCACAGGAATACCAGTTTCAATCGCATTCTCAATTAAATACACACGTATGTATAGTATACGATGTTTACATTATAGAAAATATTTACATTGAACGACATTTCTGCAAAATAAAAAAAAACATTCAACAGATAGTTGCATACAGAAGCAAAAATCAAAGTAAAAAAAGAGATGATTTTGCAGGTCAACCCTCAAACATATTGTAAGGAACATGTTTTTCAGCTCATGCATATAAAGATGAATATTCTAACATTGTGTAGGAAAAGTGGAGTAGCACTTTGTCGTAGTAGTTGGCTGAACTAAAAAATTCACTTTTGAGCACAGTTTTACGAATTCCAATCACTTTTGGACATCACTCGAAATGTATTTGCTTTAAAACATGTATGCTAACACGGTTCAATTCCAGATGAATAAATAACAAATATCAGGATCACGGGTATTTAAAAAAACACAGTTAAATCAATTAAAACAATCACTGAATTGCTTTAACGTTTCGTCTTTATTCTTAAGACTTTATCAAGCTCTGGAAAATAATATAATAATTAACAACATATGTAAATCTAATGAACATGACAGATGAACAATAACGTTTATAAAATTAACTAACCTTAACAATGTCTAAACGATCGTCTAATTAATGTAAATAGATACACGATCTTTTGTTAATATAATTTCCATTGGGATTACCAATTGGTAATTTGATAACCACAACAATATTTATATTTTTATATCAAACGATTACACCGGCACACAAAAAAAAATAAGTTCTCTGTACTTTTGACGGGACCGATTTATTCCCATGTATTTTGACCCGCTGAATCCGAATCCGAGGTCCGTTTAACCCGTACACCCTCAGATTTTTAGAAAACTTTAAAAAACCTCAAAAATACACAAAAATCGACCGTTTTTTAAATTTATAAATTTTTTTAACCCTAACTAAGCATGATTTTTATGTATTTCGGTCCTCCACATACTAACCTGAAGTTTATTTAAAACATTAGCCATTTAAAGTCTGAGTAAATTCCAAAAAACCCCAAAAAATTGCAAAAAAGCAAAAAAATTCTTAGTATTGTGATGAAAAAATTTTATAGAGCTAAATAAATAATTATTTTCATGTATGTTTATCTGTCACATATAATTCTCAAACATCCATGGCTCAGATATCTCTAAAATTTTAAATAAATGGCAAAAATTCCCAAAAAATCGAAAAAAATAAAATTTGGTATAACAAAAATCAATTTTTAAATCGAAATAAATAAAAGAAATCATATTGTTCGATCTGTGATATATATATAAAAAATATTTTGGCCTAAAACATAAAAAAATTTTAATATGCTTCAAAAAATTTTTTTCATCACAATACTAAGAATCTTTTTGCTTTTTTGCAATTTTTTGGGGTTTTTTGGAATTTACTCAGACTTTAAATGGCTAATGTTTTAAATAAACTTCAGGTTAGTATGTGGAGGACCGAAATACATAAAAATCATGCTTAGTTAGGGTTAAAAAAATTTATAAATTTAAAAAACGGTCGATTTTTGTGTATTTTTGAGGTTTTTTAAAGTTTTCTAAAAATCTGAGGGTGTACGGGTTAAACGGACCTCGGATTCAGATTCAGCGGGTCAAAATACATGGGAATAAATCGGTCCCGTCAAAAGTACAGAGAACTTATTTTTTTTTGTGTGCCGGTGTTATTAAATTAAATAAAACAAGCCTTTCAAGCATGTGCTGAAAGTTCGATTCACTGTCGAAGTGATGAGTGATAAGTTCTGTCTTATTTTCATTCAGGATGTTGGTGTTCTTGCAGTCATACCAATGTTGTCTGATCCTGTCTTTTAACTCGTTTCGTTTGTCCAATGTAGGACTTTCCACAGGTGCATGGTATTTTGTAGATCACGTTTGACCGATCCAACACTGGAATCCTGTCTTTTAACCTTGTATAAACCGATTTACCAGTTTTTAAATTATAGAAGGCTAATTTGCCATACCGCTCACTTGCAAGCTTATCAATCTTAAACGCAATCTCCTTAATAAAAGGAAACCTGCAATACTCAACAAACCGATTGTGATCTCTTATGTTTCTATTCATATATAGGACAATAATTATTGAACACTTTGTCTAACAGTTTTCTCGGATAATTATTATTAATCAAAAGATCAATAATAATGTTTTGTTTTTTTTCATGAAAATCCTGATGACTTAAACTGTACGCTCTTTTTAAAAAGCATTTAACCATCCCAATTTTTTGACTCATTGGGTGATTAGATTCATAGTTCAATAATCTACCTGAATTGATCTGTTTACGGTACTAATCAGCAATTTAATGATTGTTTAAATTGATTTAACTGTGTTTTTCCAAATAATCGTGATCCTGGTATTTGTTATGCATGCTAACCAATTATCGAACGTATTTTACTTAACGGGGTATCTTATAGACTGAAATTGACAGCACTCGTCTATAATAGTTTTGTTACATTCTGGACGAGAACTAATATTTTAATTAATCACAAAATCTAATCAACTCGGAGACTTAAAAAAAAAATCTGAAAACCGGTTGACCCTGCAGGCCAGCCCCAAAAATTCGAAAACATTCTCATTAGTACATTGATCTCTCCTAACTCTGAAAAACATATCTTCCTTTCATCTGCGGAAGTTCAAAAAGTCGAAAATATTAAAAAAATTATGCAGCTCTTAAATTTTTGTTAACGATATTCAGACCATCGAATTATAAAATATCCAAGAAAAATTTAGGACTGAGTAAATTTTTGAATGTTTCATTGACGATATTACCGAAACTAACAAACTGAATACAGTGAATTTCACCGCGACAAAAAAAGACTGTAAAAGCAAAGATTAAGTATAGTTTTCAAAACATTCGGTAAATAACATTATCCAGAGAAAATGAGGTGAATTGTTGATTCCAAAATTTTTTGTCATCGATATCTCTTGAACGAATTAACCGATTTTGATATAATGCCTCTAACGTTGATATAATACTTGTATCGATCATAATAATTTCGATTATATTGGAAAAGAAACATTATTTTGATATTTTTTCGTCACTATATCTCTTTGCCATAGGTTTGCTATAGGAGCTATTCAAATCGATTCATTCATTAAAAAGTTATAAAAAGCTCACACACAAACACAGACAGGCAGACATACATACACGCACGAGCACCCGCGCGTTTACACATACAGACACTTGAATATCACTCTGAAAACGGTCAGAATAAGTTACCGGGACCTCAAAACACTAACATCCAATGGAAGTTCAATTTTCGAAAATCGGGGTGAAAGCAATAACCTCGAATTTTTCGAAAGTCGTTGATTTTCATAGAAGGAAGTCGAAAAAAGACAAAAATTATTAATGCCTTTTAAGCAAGTTAAATTGGTTGATCAGAAAGGTTTTTTAACTTTATAATGGTTTGTCAATACTTGCAACTCAAACCTGAACGAAAAGTTACAAATGTAAATTGATGAAATACAATTTTTTTATTGTGATCAATATACTGACTTACAGAAATAATTGAATAATTCATTTACTATTTGCTAATGGGCTTTTTCCACTTGAGTGATTCATAAAATTTTGGATTTTATGTAAATACTATGGTAAGAGGATCTGCTAATGCAAATAAAGGATTAAGCTTTTACGACATTTTATTTTTCAAGGAAAAAAAACGTTATAGTGATTTTTTTGCAACTCGTAGTGATGCGATAAAAGCAAGACCGCTTTAAAATATATTCTTTAAACACTATAGTTATTATATAGATATGCCTAGGTACATGAACTATAGTTGGCTCTATTTGCGGCTCATTGAAGACCTAATTAGTTTTCTGTCGAGACTTACTCGAGTGAACAAGATAGGCAGTTTTAGGTATACGAAGCAACGAAGCGATGCCATCCGTACGAGACTAGGCTACAACATAAAGTGGAAAAGGCAAGGCACCAGACTCTATCTACAGTTTACCAGATACTTTATCGAATTCCAGTAGCACGATAATCAGATCAGGCCTTGGCTCAGGGAATATATTTATCAGCATTAACTAAGAGAACCCACGGGACTGGTGAGGAGATGATCCGAATCCATGAGAACTTCACCAAAGAGTCTGCTTAATTTTATTCGTCCCTTGAAACTTTACTGATTCGATTAACCCAATCATCATGTTCACAGATCACATTACACGTCAATTTATTTTATTGAGTTGAAAATAAAATTTTTATTGGTAATTTATTATCTTATTAAAATCTAATTTTGTCAAAGTTATTTTCGATGATAATGTCTACATTATTTTTAACATTTTTTATTACATCTTAAAATGAAATAATACATTTAATATCACAACTTATTTTATGTAAACATCTCTGGCTTGTACATTGTTACAGGTGGATCTATAAATGAGGCAGTATTTGCTCTTCGAGATAGGCAAGAAGGAGGTCGGCGAGGCAGAAGAACTACGACTAGTACAACTAGCACAACCACCATAATCACATCTGCAACATCCATTCCTATTCCTGACAATGTAGCACAGCCGGCGGCATTACTAGCTCCCGATGATCAGACGTGGTTTGTCGCTTCAACGTCAACGTCGTCCAACTTTCCTCTTGTGATAAAAAACACATCGAGACTACCCCCATTGGAGATTGTCATAAAACCTCAGGCGAAAGTTGTCTTACCTTGCGAATTAGGTGGGAACTACTCGAGAGTGTTGCCATTTACCAGGTCAGTTTTTTAACTCTACTGCGTTTAAAGAAAATCAAAGCAAGGCGGAATACTGATTTCATAAATTCATGAAAAATTAAAAGAAAATGGAGATTCAACGAACAAATTTTAATTTTTGATATAAAAAATATTAGGATAGTAAAAAAATCTTGCCACACAAAGACACCTTCTTTACGTAAACATAACATTTTATTATAATAAGATTAATTTACAATATAGTCTCCTAAGTAACTTTGAATGTCTCACGGGAAAATAAAAACAGGAATAATTGCAGTACACACTGTAAAAACGAGTTCATCGAATTCAAAATTATAGAAGTTGCAATCCATACTGTAATCTATTTTATTTTATGTACACGGAAAAAAATTAATCGTGAATGCAACATGATGCAGTCTTGGTAAATAAACATGATGAAATCATGTTTCATTCACATGATTTGTCATGTTTCGGCTACATGATAATCATGTTGCGGTAACATGAAAAAATCATGTTGCATTCACATGATTTGTCATGTTTTGGCTACATGATAATCATGTTGCGGTAACATGAGAAAATCATGTGGCATTCACATGATAATCATGTTTCGGCTACATGATAATCATGTTGCGGTAACATGAGAAAATCATGTTGCATTCACATGATCTGTCATGTTTCGGCTACATGATAATCATGTTGCTGCCACATATTGTCATGTAGCCGAAACATGACAAATCATGTTGCATTCACATGATTTTCTCATGTTACCGCAACATGATTCTCATGTAGCCGAAACATGATTATCATGTGAATGCCACATGATTTTCTCATGTTACCGCAACATGACTATCATGTAGCCAAAACATGACAAATCATGTGAATGCAACATGATTTTCTCATGTTACCGCAACATGACTATCATGTAGCCGAAACATGACAAATCATGTGAATGCAACATGATTTTCTCATGTTACCGCAACATGACTATCATGTAACCGAAACGTGACAAATCATGTGAATGCAACATGATTTCATCATGTTTATTTACCAAGACTGCATCATGTTGCATTCACGATTATTTTTTTTCCGTGTAGTAATAAAGATATTGCAATTTAAGCAGCAAGATTTAGCGGTGAAATGCTGTAACTTTTACAGTTTCATTTGCGAAACGATGCGTAACTATTTCAAAATGTAATAAATGCTCAGATGTAGTATCGATTTTTCTTTTTTCTGAGTAGCCTCCTGAAAGTCTTTCAGGTATTGAGTTGAAAAAGTCTTTAAGAGTATTTTGAAGATCTGTTTGCTTATCGATTTGTTTATTACGTAAATAGTTTTTCAAAGCATAGACAAATGATAATCTTACCAAGCCAAGTCCAGTGAGTATGGTGAGTGTGGTAGTATTTCTCATTCTAAATTTGACATAGTTTTTTGTTATCGTCTTTGCTAAGTAAAGTAGAGTGTTATCGTGAAGAAGTAAAATTTCGCGAAATTTATGACGTTTTTGCTTGATAATTTTGGACAACTTTTGTAATTGTGTAGAGTATATCTGATTGCCAATTGGCATTTACTGTGGTGTTAGGTGAAAGAAGATCACTAACAGAAAAGTGAAACTTTTCTTTCCTCACGAGATAGTTTAGAAGTTATAGTTCTCGTTTTTCCTGTCAAAGTAGCCATTGGCTCATTCATGGGAAGTTGATGTCAAGAACCTACAGTAACAATTGTAGACGCTATCGTGATGACGAGACCAGTTATATTTATAAGGCGTACAGGTACGTTTGAAACATCAAAAGCTATAAACGAATTACTTTGAAAATATAAAATAGTTGGAAAATTTACAGATTATTTCATTCACAACAAAACATAACTGATGGAATTAGATTATAATGAGAAATACAGAAGTTATCCGGAATGAAAACCATTTTTTCTAGATTTTTTTATTCGATCCAAACTTTTATAACAGGGCTAATTTTTGTTAAATTTACCCCCGAAAGCGGCGTGAAAATAACGCCGCCACCGGTGTAAACATTTTGTACCGGTATTAAAATAACGCCGCCACCGGTGTAAATATTCTAGACCGGTGTTAACATAACGCCGCCGCCGGTGTAGATATTGTTTACCGGTGTTAAAATATTTTACTTTGTGAATATTTTTACTTACTCGATCACTATACTTGTTAATAAATGATATTTTTGATTAATTTTCATAAAGAACTGACATTTTTTGTGTTTTATAATCTTTAAAGTTAATACTCCAAGCGGGCGCAATTTACCCTGCTTTTACACCGGCATTACTCCACTTTTACACCTGTTACCCCGCTTTTACACCGGTTTTACTCCGCTTTTACGCCGGTTACCCCGCTTTAACACCGGTATTTTTAACACTGGTATATTACTCCTCCTACACCGGTGTAATTTCATTTTTACACCGGGCGGAGTTAAAACGAGTCCATTTTTAACACCGCTCTTTTTACAGTGTAAGAGTAGGAAGAGGAAGGATAATTTATAAATAAATTATTATCGATTTAATTTAACACTTGAACCTTTTTATTTAATCAGCCTTATAATTTTATACCTTATAAAGGTTTTTATCTTATAAACCTTTTATCTTATAAACCTTTTTATCTCTTATAAACCTTAAAACTTTTATATATTTTATAAACCTCTTAACCTTTTAATTATAAGCCTTTTAAACCTTATGTTTTATAACCTTATTATTATTTTATATCACCCGCATTATTTTATATCTATATAAACCTTTATTTTATTTGTCAACTACCTTTGACTATTTTACTTAACAATTTGAACCTTAACTAATCCAACTACCTTTGGTAACGTCACACACGCACACACTCCTTTATAAACTACTTTTATTTAGTCAACTACCTTTTGGCATTTCTAAGATTTAAAACAATAATTTTCCCGCCATTATTTAATTGATTATACACACACATTCACACACATTGAATTTAAAACGAGACGGCATCTTGTCAGCGACAAATTTTCCCGCCACAATTTTGTTAGTAAATAATTTACTTAATTAAAATTTTTATCGAAAGAGATTATTATTAATTAATTGATTATTTCCTCTTATTAACCTTGCCTCATAATTCTTTAATTCCTTCTTTCAATTTATTTTTTTCACTAACTTCAGCATCACTAATGTCACCTTCCCCCAACTCTACTCAATCACATGAATTTCTCTTTATTTTAATTCAGGTACTATTTCTCACAGTAGTTAATTAAATTACAGTTAATTCTTAATTTTAATTTTACTCATTAAATTTTTCGTTAAATCTAAGTCTCGATGCATATTTTTGACTACCGCCAAGTACTTGTACATTAGTTCACTCGTTCTAGATGAATTGCCTGACAAACGTTCGACGTATATACAAACACATACTCATACACACACTTTCGGATCTCATCGTAAAAAATAGTCAAAATAGTTTCCTAGTATCAAAACGTTGATATCTAAAAAACCAAAAAAGTTGAAGTACACAGTAAAAAATATTGTGTATTTGTGTCGAAAACGGTTTGTGTTAAAAATTGTAGTGTGTTAAACTAACACAAAGTTTGTGTCACTTTATTTTGTAGCATAAGAAATGTGTGATACACTCTTTATTAAAACATTTTGTGTTACTGTGGAATTCTTTGCGCCCTCTTGTGACGATATTTCAACATAATCTTTGTGTTAAAAAGGGGTTACACAGTTTGTGTCGAAATTTCAACACAAATTTCGTGTCAACCGTTTTTAACACACAAACTGTGTTGATTTTATACAATATTTTTTACTGTGTACAGTCGAATCGCGTTATAAGTCCGCTCGTTATGAGTCCGCCGACTTAAATTTCTTGGAAGACATCTCGAGTCATAATATCTAGCCTCAATCCAGCCTCACTGAGTAAAAAAAGCATTTTGAGCCTCAGATAATGCTCACAGAGCCTCAATGAGCCTCAAATGATGCTCAAAGATCCTCAATAAGTCTCGATGAACCTCAAATGAACCTAGTCTCGACTATGTGATTTAAATTTGATTAGTATTATTTGAGGCTCTTTGAGCACCATTTGAGGCTCATTGAGGCTCTGTGAACATTATCTGAGGCTCAAAATGCTTTTTTTTACTCAGTGAGGCTGGATTGAGGCTTACTTGGGTTCGATGAGGCTAGATTAAGGCTAGATATTATGATCTGGGATCCCCCCTCTATGACTTTGAAAATAATCATGTACACACTCACACGCTTGCAAAGTAGGGGAATCGTGAGTTACGGCGTTCGATTGCTGAGCAGAAGTGGGAGTATAGGAATTCTTGGAATGATATTCCCCTACACCCCTGTAGGCGAACTCATCGCGCGATTCGACTACATTTTGTAGTTAAAGTTACCGAATCAAAACGTACAAATAATTTTATAGAAAATAAACAACCCAGTGAACACATGACCTTATTTTGACGTCATACGTAGGTCATAGCAATGTCACGACATCTGATGTAAATTTGATGTCAATCTGACGTTCTACATGACTTTAATATGATGTAAAGCTTGTGACATCATATTGATGTAAGCATGACTCTTGTACTATGTCACAGTTATGACTTACGTATTACGTACGTTTGACATAGAATCTACATTACATTGTTATGTAGTAATAAAGTCATTATCCGTATATCATAATGACGTAATTTTAAAATCATACATTTATGTCAGTAGCAAAGTCACGGTTATACGTAATGTGGATGTCACTCTTAAATCATATCTTTACATCAGTGACAAGTCAGTATTTTACGCAATGCTGATGTAATGTCCGAGTCATAGTTTTTATCATCTATTTATTGAAATAAAACAATCATAGAATGAATTTTCAAACATGTGTACACAGAAAAAAAGGATTTCTTGGCGCAAAAAATTTTTACTTGACCCAAGAAATTTTTCTGTATTATAAAGTGAAAACAAAACTTTTCTTGGGGTAAGAAAAAATTTTCTCGGAACAAGAAAAAAATTTTTTAGGCGAGAAAAAAATTCTTGAGCCAAGAAAAATTTTTGTCTTCAATTCATAATACAACATATTTCTTGCGCCAAGAAATTCTTTTTTTCTGTGTAAATGTGTAAAAATAACAACTAAACGTCGAACATTTTTGGGGTCAAAGTTATCGATAAACTCGATAATAGATCATTCAGACGTTTTAGATTAAAACATTAGCGTGAGCATAAAAAAATTAACTTTATTTTTTTAAATGATATATCGAAAATATCATTTAGGATGACAAAGAAAATGTAACGACAGTTTGAACTCTTTTGCTGTTATGATTTTAAAGTTTAGTATCACAATTTTTCAATCGATTGAATTTCATACGATTTTGTGAAATTATTTAATGTTTCGCAAAATTTTATTTAAGATTTTTTAAATTTCACATCACAACAAAAAATTAAAAAATTTGATGAAACTTAATGAAATTTTATACAATTATCATCGAGGTCGACAAATATTGCTTCTATAAAATTTCATATAAGTTCATGGAGTTTTTTAAATTTTGTAAAAATCCATCACGAAAACTTATTAACTATGTCTTTTCCGGCATTTCACTCTAAATACATCAATTAAGCACGAGATTTGAACTCTCGTGATGTGGACCAGTGAGCAACGTTCAGGACTACCAGCCAAGAGGAGCCGTGTTCGAACCCAGCAGACGCCCAGGATTTTTTCATCATTTAACGTTATCTAATCTTGTTTCAGAATTCACAATGCGTTCGCGCGGTAATAATCAAATCAAAAATTCGGTATTTCATTTTATTTTTTTCTTTTTCAAAATATTTTTTCCGAATTGATAATTTTGACATCACCCATATGTCATATTGACGTCATAGAAGGTCACACAGACATCACATTTACATCATGCATACGTCATTAGTTTTACATCATAATCTTACGTAAAAAAGTGGGAAATAATGAGTCACACCTGACTCATTCGTGACTTATACCTTACGTAAATGATGACATAGCGTAACGTCACTCTGACGTCAAATTTACGTCAATGTGTTTACTGGGAATTCTGAGATTTTTTGTATTATTCATCCAATATGTTTCAATTATTTGATTTCATTCAGATATTACAACTTACATTACACATTGCTATAGGTTTGAGTATAAAAATTAAAACAGGAAGGTATAAAATCTATCACCTAATAATAAATTGTCAACTACACTGAGAGACAAATTTATTCGCCAGGAATAAAAACACGTATCAGAATTTTTTCTAAAAAATTACTACATATTAATAAATTTAAATTACATATAAGTATGAATTTTATTTTATAATAATAAATTCGATTGCAGAGAGATAAATAAGAGTTTTATCAAAAATAAAATTTCATTAGTATTTAATAAAATTTCGTTAGATACAAATATGTGCTTACTAAAATCTCCGCAAGCTTAGTTTTATGACGACCATCTTTCATTCGTATGAAAGTGTCAAATTTGACTGCTGTTAATTTAGAAAAAAAAAACGTTTGTGAAACATATACGTTTAATACACCCCTGGCGGTTTTGAATCACCCTGGAAACATCCTGGGAGTGGAAACACGCTGGAATCACGGTGTATTCACGGTGATTACGCGGTGTACGTGGAATCACGGTGGGTACACCGTGTAACCACCATGGAACCAGGGTGGGTACACCGTGTACCCACCGTGGAATCACGGTGATAAAATGGAAAAAACCCACCGTGTAACCACCGTGGATCCACCGTGATTCCAGGGTGTTTCCAGGGTGATTCAAAACCGTCAGGGACTTTGAAAAATTCGCGGTGTGAATGCGGATTAAATCCGGAGTGAATGCGGAGTGAATGAATTTTTAATTAATCACTCCCCTCGGAGTGAAATTCACTCCGTAGGGGAGTTTTCGCGGAGTGAATAATTTTTTATTAATTTAATCCTTCCGGAGTGACATTCACTCCGGAGGGGAGTATTAAAATAATATTAAAAAAATATAACTCCACTAAGTAAAATCGAAATAAAAATTCGCGTATTACAGTACTGATCAACCGATACGCACACATTCGCACACACCCGAACACACGTACGCACACCCGAACACACATACGCACACCCGAACACACTCACGTGCACACACGCACGCACACACATACACACGCAAAGATTCGCACACACACCCGAACACACGCGCACATCCAAACACACATACGCACACACCCGAACACACGCACGCACACATACACACGCACATATTCGCACACATACGCACACACCCGAAAATATTCGCACAAACGCACACATCAGATCAAACACACGCACACACCTGAAAACACACACGAACACATTCGCATAAACGCACACACCCGAACACACACACGTACACATTTGCACACTCGCACGTGCACTCACGGACGCACACACATCCACAGACACTCGCACATACACGCTGTTTAACAATTTAATATAAATTAATTTAAATGTTAAAACTCCGGACCCGAGTGAATTCGGAGTCAAATAAAATCCGCATCACTCCGAGATCTTACAATTAAGAAACGTTTATGGCATTACTTAACTCAAATAATCAAATTGATACATCCTACGTAAATAATGCACCTAATGATGAATTTGGTTTTGTACATAACATACAATAGAATTCATTAGATACATATAATCAAATCTATTTATCTATAAACTTATAAATATTCGTATATCAATCGATATCGATTTATAATTTCAAATTGCTGCCGAAACCTTTGAATATTTTTCAAGTATTGAGGATTTAAGTTTGATTGATAGTTGTCAAAATAAAAATTTAATAACATTGATATTAAAAAATTGTTATATTATTTAATATATCTATATATATTTCAGTGGAACTATAAACATAATTAAATATTTATAGGTTTCATATCAATAAAATCTGAGCAGATTTAATCATACATAGACATATATCACTACATATAAGTTTATATCAGTCATGTCTGATCAGATCTAATTATATATAGGCCTATATCAGATTATATATGGGTTTGTATCAGTCATGTCTGATCAGATCTAATAATATATAGACTTGTATATGATTATACATGGGGTCATAATAGCCAGGTATGATTATATCTAATTATACATAGACTCATATATAATCAGATCTGATCATATATAGACTTATATATGGGCTTATAACAGCCAAGTATGATCAGATCTAATTATGAATGGGGTCACGTATAATTATATATAATTATATATAACCTCATATATAATCATGCATGATTATATATAACTTTATATATGATTATGTATAATCAGATATGATTAGACAAAATCTTTTTTTATCGGGATTCTAACCTAGTTAACACTTTTTACTTTAAATGTAAAGATAACTTTTAATATTTTAATATTATATATTGCTAATAAATAAATTTATCTGTAAAAACATTTTTCAATTTTAATTCATCTCCCTCGCGGACTTGGAATCACTGTGAAATCACAGTGAAATCACAGTGAATTCACTTTCACCGTGAGTTTACGGTGTGTTTACGGTGAATTCATAGTGAATTCACAGTGATTTTGTGCCATTTTGTCATTGTGATTTAGTAGTGTTTTCACTGTGATTTCACTGCGAGTTTACAGTGAATTAATGGTGATTTCACCATGATTTCACAATAAATTTATGGTGATTTCACCATGATTCTACAGTAAATTTATGGTGATTTCACCATGATTTCACAGTAAACTATGGTGATTTCACTATGATTTCACAGTAAACTATGGTGATTTCACTATGATTTTACAGTGATTTCACTGTGATTTCACTGTGGTTTCACTGCGAGTTTACAGTGAATTAATGGTGATTTCACCATGATTTTACAGTAAATTTATGGCGATTTCACCACGATTTCACAGTAAATTGATGGTGATTTCACCATGATTCCACCGTAAATTTGTGGTGATTTCACCATGATTCCACCGTAAATTTGTGGTGATTTCACCATGATACCACAGTAAATTTATGGTGATTTCACCATGATTCCACAGTAAATTTATGGTGGTTTGACTATAGTTTTATGGTGATTTTAAATTATCAGAAAAAAAATTGTTCAAGCATTCTTCGAAGTTTGAAAAAGTCTTATAAACTCGGAATAACTTTTAATTTGACGTATAAAGTCAGAGTAATTCCAAGATTTCGGACTCTTACAGAAGAGTTATTCTGAGTTGATAGAACTCTCAGTAGAAAATTTGTGCAGCTGTCAAAAGAGTCATTTAGAGTTTTTTAGAAAAATAATTGATTTCCTTAACACGTATTTTTCTTTGTATTTTGACAAAAATTGTTCAAGAAAACATTAATGTCATAGTGTAATACAAGATACCCCTGTATTACTATCAAAAATGGATTATCATCTCTCTGCTAACA
Source organism: Microplitis mediator (assembly GCF_029852145.1). Lineage (NCBI taxonomy): Eukaryota > Metazoa > Arthropoda > Insecta > Hymenoptera > Braconidae > Microplitis > Microplitis mediator. The sequence continues at coordinate 14,403,009 of NC_079970.1, forward strand.
TTCAGCGAGTAACGCATTCCATAAATGCTTCAAGATCAGAATTTATAACTTCTAAAATAAGTATCTTACCAGGGACACTACAAAAGGTGGGCGCGATCTAGTGGTGAGCACTGAACTACTTCCGCTGCTGCTGCCTAGCATCATAACTTTTAAGTCAATAATCATTAGGATTAAATATATATTCATTAATCTCGAACAAATATATATATATATATATATATATATATATATATATATATATATATATATATATGTATATGTATATATTTATATATATATATATATATATATATATATATATATATATATATATATATATATATATATATGTATATGTATATATTTATATATATATATATATATATATATATTTATATTTATTCTAAACGGATATATTTTTTTGTGTCTAAGTAATATTTATTAGAGTTGATATAATAATATGTTGCTTTAATATTTGGGGTTGTTGGCACTGTAAAATAATTTAGTTGTCTATTAAATAAATATTTTCTTAACTTAACCCAATGATTTTATTATCTTAGAGAGAGAATTATTAATGTCAACCAAATATAGTCTATTAAATCATTTATTAAAAATGAGAAAATAGATCATAACAACGTAATGAAATTAAGTTGTCCTAAATCAATTTTCGTTTAATAGAATTTAACAAAACCAATTTAATTGCCGAAGAGGAATTTTTTTCGTGTATTAAAACTTCCTGTAGAAAATTTGTGCAGCTGTGAAAAGTGTTATTTGGAGTTTTTTATATTTATTAAAATTTTTGGCGGATTACGTTGCCGTGTGCAAAATAATTTGTTGCTAGAAGTTTAAGTGTCAAGAGACGAATTTATAATGCCGACGATAATTGATACTTTAATTACTTGTTACGGCTGGTAATTATTTATACATATATTAAAGTATAAATATAATTGTGGCTTAAACATGTTAGATAATAAATTATCTGGTGGAATCTAAAGAAGTAATTAAAAACATTTTTTTTTTTTTATCAAATTTATAAAATTTTTTTGATAATTCCACTCATGTGTTTAAACACTCATACTATTTTTAATTTTTTTTAAATTTAAAAATCATAAATAATCAACTGTTAAAAAAAAATAACATTAATATTTTTTTTACATTTTAATAAATATAAAAAACTCCAAATAACACTTTTCACAGCTGCACAAATTTTCTACAGGAAGTTTTAATACACAAAAAAAATTCCAATTCGGCAACTAAATTGGTTTTCTTAAATTCTATTAAACTTTTAAATTTCAAATCATGAATAAAGATTAAATTTCAATGATAAAAAATATTAATTTATTTAAAACCATAAGATGGCCGGAGGAGTGAAAGGGTTCACCTATCATGGGAAATTGCCTGCCTGGTCAGGATTTGGCAATCTTTTATGGTGTTATTCCATATTATATGGCCTTCGCTAAGTGATATTTTAGTTGAGTCATATTCTATGATGAATAAAGATTAAATTTTAATGATAAAAAATATTAATTTATTTAAAACCGTAAGATGGACGGAGGAGTGAAAGGGTTCACCTATCATGGGAAATGTTTAATAGAATGATTTGGGACAACTAAATTTTATTACGTTGACATGATCTATTTTCTCATTTTTAATAAATGATTTAATAGACTATATTTGGTTGACATTCATAATTCTCTCTCTAAGATAATAAAATCATTTGGTTAAGTTAAGAAAATATTTATTTAATAGACAACTAAATTATTTTACAGTGCCAACAACCCCAAATATTAAAGCAACATATTATTATATCAACTCTAATAAATATTACTTAGACACAAAAAAATATATCCGTTTAGAATAAATATAAATATATATATATATATATATATATTTGTTCGAGATTAATGAATATATATTTAATCCTAATGATTATTGACTTAAAAGTTATGATGCTAGGCAGCAGCAGCGGAAGTAGTTCAGTGCTCACCACTAGATCGCGCCCACCTTTTGTAGTGTCCCTGGTAAGATACTTATTTTAGAAGTTATAAATTCCGATCTTGAAGCATTTATGGAATGCGTTACTCGCTGAATGTTAGCAGAGAGATGATAATCCATTTTTGATAGTAATACACACTGATCGAAAGGTTATCTTGGTTCAAAGAGAATTATCTTGAGTCAAGAGAATATTTAGGAAAATGGAATAAATCTTGGTTGAAGAAAATTTTCTCTTAATTTTGATTATTTTGATTCAAAAAGTTATTTTTTCGACCCAAATGGGTTAAAGTTTTAAGTTAAAAATATATGATTTTAGTTCAAAAAGAAAAAATATTTTAAGAAAGTAAATTGTTTTTTGAATTAATATTTTGAATTTCTTCATTCATGTATATTGAATATTTTATTCTATGAAATTTAACTTCTCTACGTAAGGAGTCAGATTTCTTAAACCAACTAGTGGCTATTGCTTGAAACAAAAATAAAAAAAATTCAAGTCAAGAAAATCAAGCTCTTGGTTTTTTTCCATAGCAGCATTCGGATAACAGGAGCACTCGGGTCTATGCAGCTTCTCTACTTCGGACACTACTTTGTGTATACACGTAGACGCCCGAAGATCCCAAAAAAATGAAACGAGTCTGTTCAGCGCTGGCGCCGTATATGTGCAATTATATATTACACACCAATATTCTAATAGTATTAGTTTATTAATTATACAATTAACTAATTCATATACATAAATTGTTTTGAATTGAAGTGTCCGGTAAAAATGTGAGTTATTGTAGTTATTAGTCATTATATCTGGTGTTTTTTCCTGATTCACGTTAAGTTAAATGGTGTCGTTTCAATCACAAAAAAGTAAGTTAATTATTATTTATGCTGTTTTTAATCATATCAGATAGTCACGTTTGTTATCATTTCTGATCCTAAATTTATATAAAATTGTTTCCTTTTTAGTGTGGTATATATCATGCAGTTGATGCTGTCAATGAAGCCAGGATAAATAACCTAACCTTTCATTTATTTTTGTAACAAAAAAAAAATTTTTTTATTGTAATAAAGAATCAAAATATATTTTGATGATTAATTGTATATACTCTGAAAATAGAATTTTTAATAAAAACCATTAATTTAAAATTGAACTTAATTATTGTATTTTAAAATAAAAGTATTTTTTATTTTACGTTAATGTATAATTTAGTTTTAAAATGAGTTTTTTATTTTTTTAATCTAAAATTAATTGTTTTCAGATAAAGTCTACATTTATTTTGAACTAAATGTTATCAAATCTTTAAATAAATTAATTTTTACTTGGAGTAAGTTAAATGTGCCTCCGTTTAAAAACTCGATGTATCGAAATGAATCGATATCGACTACATTTGAGAGAACGATGTTTTTAGAATGAGTTGGTATCTTCTAAAACCAAGAGCTAAATTTTCTTGAGCCAACCAAGTTGTTTTCTTTTTCGGAGAAACTAAAAACATTTAAAGCAAAAATTTATATTTTTAAATCAAAATTGAATTTCTTTATTGAAGAGCTTTATATACTCTAATTAAAAAAAAAAAAATTTTTTACCAAGAGAAAATTTTTTCAAACAAGAAAAGAGGATATTTTAATTTAAGAATTTATTTTTGGAAACGATTTTCTTCTTGACCCAAGAATTCCTTTTTTTGTGTGCAGGGGTATCTTGTATTACACTATGACATTAATGTTTTCTTGAACAATTTTTGTCAAAATACAAAGAAAAATACGTGTTAAGGAAATCAATTATTTTTCTATAAAACTCTAAATGACTCTTTTGACAGCTGCACAAATTTTCTACTGAGAGTTCTATCAACTCAGAATAACTCTTCTGTAAGAGTCCGAAATCTTGGAATTTCACGTAGTGACTGCAAATGGCTCGTTATTATTATTATTATTTTTATTATTATTATTATTATTATTATTTTTATTAATATTAATATTAATATTAATCTTGTTATTCTTATTTTTATTAATATTTCCAATTTTAAAGTTTACGAATAAAATATTCAGAAATTCACAGGAAATCCACTGCATATTCACTGTGAATTCACAGAAAATTCACTGCCAATTTACTGTATATTTACTGTGACTTTACCAAAAATTCACGGTCAAGTCACTGTATATTCACTGTATATTCACTGTGAATTTATTGTACGTTCACTGGAAATTCACTGTGTATTTCCTGTAAGGTCACTGTAAATTCACTGTGAATTCACTGTGAATTGGCTGCGGTACCACACTAAACTCACAGCAATACCACTGTGAGATAATCATAAAACTACAGTGACCGAATGGCACAAAATTACAGTGATTTTACCGTAATTTCACCATGGTTTCACAATGTTTTTACTATAATCTCACTGGGATTTCACCATGATTTTACAGTGATTCCAAGTCCGCGAGGGCTATGAAATACAATGAATTTGTAGATTTCACATATCCATTTATTAACTATTCTCGTTATTAATTCATTTAGTATAGAAATAAACACGTAGTCGATACTAATAAACACGTATTAAATATTAATAAAATTTGAAACGGGATTTTAATAAAATTTTTATTCGTATTTAGTAAACATTTTATTTGCGCATGACCAAAATACGTGTTTTACTAAATACAAATAAATTTTATTCCTATGTAATAAATATGTCTCTCAGTGTGCTAGAAAAAAATTGTCGATTGTGGTGCTGCACTACAATCGAGCATTTTTTTCCAGCACCGTACTGAGTTAGGTGCAGAACAGTAACCAGTCGGGTTCTAATCTTTTCGTGTAGAATCCAGTTGATTCTTATGATTTCCCATAGAGATTTTATAAGAATAAACGAGTTCCATGAGAAATGCTATCGTTGTATATACTACATGTAGGCCGTATACCTACAGCTATAAGAATCTATCGGATTTTTTAAGCAGAGGATAAGAACTTATAATTAATTAATATTAGAAAAATAATACATGAAAACTTGAATTTTTTTGAAAAAACGAAACTGGGGAAATCTTTAAAATGAATCCAAATAGATTGTTAAGATAAATAATTTTATAAAATTTTTATCTCATCGGACTATGAATTTCAAAATTTTTTCGAAGTAAAGTAAAAGATTTATTTATGGAACAGAGCAAAATTGAATTGATCATTTCGTCTCAAATTTCTACAAAATTTAAGTTTTGATAAACTAGTTTGACTACAATAAGTCCGATCTCGATTGATCAATCTGTTTAGAAGATTTTGACTATTTACACACACAGAACACACAAACGCCATATTGACAGCACTCAAATTAAGTCTGAAACTAATTTTGCAGGTTGGAAGGAGACATTTTTATCCTTAGAGAAGAAATTGATTCAGTTCAACTCGCTAATCTACATTAGTCTGACATTGACTGATTTCGACTAGCTAAACTCGCAATTTCAATGCGGGTAGTATAAAAAATATGTTCGAGTTTTCAAAGCTTGAAAACATGTTGAACAATATTTTAACCCTTTCCCGGTTTGGAGTCTCGGTGTGAGCTGTGTGGGCATAAAACCAATCACAGTTCTTAGTAAGGCTGTGTGAGTATCGGTTCAATCGTATTAGTGAATGCATGCGTCCCCTTCTACTATTTTTTCTCCCCCTTCTCTACAAATCAAGAGGAAGGATTCAAGGTTAACCGGGAAAGGGTTAAAGCTCGAAAAGCTCATGACAGTGGGATTTCATAATTGGCCCACAGGATTAGTCAATCAATTCATTTTTTTTTTAAATTAATAGTTGAAGTGTAGGTCAAGATTGCGTCTTGCTTCGGTTTCTAATATTCATTCTTTCTTTTTTTACTTTCAACATTAATATTTTTTATGATAATAGCAGAGTGTCTTCCAGAAATTACCGAATGCGACCAGCAAAATGGCTACACAATGATTTACCAGTGGACATGATTACAATAGACACTAGAACAGAGATGAGCGGAACAGGTCATAGGTACATTGGGGATTCCTCAACAGCTGCACTTCACATTGACAGCGCGAGACTAGAGGATGATGGTATATGGAAGTGCACTATTGAGAATGACCATGAAGAGCTACTCTCTGGAAGAACGGTCAAGCTCGTCATCCTTGGTAAGTTGGAAAACGGATTTTTTTGCAGCTCAATGATCAATTGATTCGATTGGCATGACTATCGTGTGCACTTTTTATACGCCTGTATGAGTATGATTTTATCGCACTGTCGGGGTAACTCACGAGAGACAGTGATCAATGGTGAAGGACCAATAACGTTGTCTGGCCATCAGCACAAGTGATTTCATCCTGGATAAAATGGATTTTTTTTATTTAAAAGTGTGTCATTTATAGTAGCCTCTAGCTACTGTGCAATCACTTTCTATTGTTTTGTATTGGTGTTCTTTTTTTTTATTTTTCATTGTTATTGTTATGTCAAATCAAATGTCTGAATAATGCACAATCATCTGGAGGCTACAAACAACCGCAGTTAGAATTAAGAGTGGGAATGTGTACGCTAGGTAGTCTGAACCTTGTGAAACGTTTCTATGGTCCAGTAATGTCATCCTATGCATATTAATTCAAGGCACCATTCCACGATATTTGAATATGCATCATGTAAATTTTTTTCGTTCTTTAGTTATCTATTGTTTGAAACATTTTTTTTTTTTTATTTTCAAAACATAAAAATTCAAAAAAAATCTAGTGTCTATGAAAATATATATATCAGATATGAATTATATACATATATATTGAATTTGTTTTGGAGGCATATATATATATATATATATTAGGGTGGCTCATTTGAAACGACTATTTTTTTTTTTGCTCCATTGACGGAATATTGTTCTAGACCTAAAAAAAAAAATTTCCACAAAATTAGAGCCCTTAATTTTAATTTTAAGAACTCGCTAATTGAATTTGAAATTTTCTCATTCATTTAGCATGTAAAGTAGAGGTTTTTTTTTTAATTATCTATAGCTCAGCTGCATTTCACGTTTTTTTACTGTCCATAGGCAGAAGTTGTAGGGGAACCTTGATACTTCGAAAGTTCCTACAGTAAGATTTATGTGACAGGAACGGGGCCAGAGTTAAAAAATGTAAGAGTCGATTTGTATCGATTTTTGCATATTTTTCAAATTTTTCGTAGAAAATATTGTAGTTACCGAAAAAAGGCATATGACAAATTTGTAGGAGATCGAATTTGCTACAAAAAAGGTCCTGTAAGCCAAAGCTGTAAAATCTGTTGTTTCTGAAATAAATTGAATTATACATATGAAAATTCAAGATATCTTTGCAGTATATGGTTTGTTAAATTAATAATTTAATTTTCATTTATTAAATGTTTTTTTTTGGCCATTATATTATTTTTTCATGAAAATATAACTTAAAAAAAATTTATCTATAAGGGGCATGCCACGCTAAATCGGACGGTTTCAAAAATTGATTTTTCCGATTTTCTTAAGTTTTTGGTATTTTTTAGTACCCCTCAAAAAAGGCTTCCTGGTAAATTTTGAGATTTCTCTAATTAATGGTTCAAAACATATCGAATTTAAAAAAACCGCTCTTTTTATGGTTTTTTGATCATAACTTTCGTAATAATGGTCGAAATTCAATGTTTTTTTTTCAAAATTTTCGTTTTTGGATGGCCTATACAGACAAAAATGCATAACAAATATATAGAGACTCTAGTTCATAAAACAATCGTTAATGTAAAATTTTCGAAAGAACACGGAAATAAAAAATCAGTACCGATAATAATTTATAGCAAATCTTCATTTGTTTTACGAGCCTAGTATGTAAACTGCATTTTTACTTGCTTCATCAAATTTTAGTTTAAGAATTTTCTCGTACTATTGATATTTTTAATAATAAAGCTATAAATTTGCATGATTCTGAGTACTTAAGAGTTTCATGGCCTGTAAGTATACGAAATATAAAGTTTAAAAAATTTGACTCCTTGGACTTTTTGTTAGGAAATTTAATGCCCTGCAAGAATATTCCAGAGCTAAATTTTTATCTCACACGGTTTAAAAGTTATATTATTTTTAATCAAAAAAAATTTTTTTGCATGTTATTTAAATGGGAAATTTCAAATGGCTGCCAACACCTTTTAAAATTGAGCTAAAAATTTTACCCAATGGAAGAATTTTTTTCTCGGTACATAGATCCTACTTAAGACATAAATTCGATAGTTTGGTTTCTTTGGCTCACCCTAATACATATGGGGCATTCCATGCTAAATCACCGAGGTTTTGACCCGACCTCCTTCGATTTCGCTGAAACTTTTTTATCATTGTTTATCCTACCAAAGACATTTTTCTGAATTTTTTCACATTTTTTTACCCAACCCAAAAAAAGTTACGAATTTAAAAAAAAAAACCGCTCTTTTTTTTTAAATTGCTATAACTTTCTCAAAAATCAATCTTTCGGCACTTTTTTTTTTCAAAATTTGTGTTTTTAAATGTAGTTTTTAGAGAAAAATACAAACAATTTTTCAGAAGTCACGATATATGAAATATTTCAGTTTTTCCAATAAAACCGTTATTTTTCCGAAGTCCGAAACCTTCGATTCTCAATTTTTTTGTCTCAAAAAAAACTTCAACCAAGTCAGTATTTAACTCCGCTATTCCCATTTAGTGCCGAATTTCCTTTATATTTTTTTTTTTTTTTTCGATTGAAAATACAAACATTTCCAAATTTGGCTTATTTTTTATGACTGCGCTGAAGTTTTTTTTGGATTGTTTTTAAAAGCTCAGAAAATGAATAAAATTGGACAAAAACAACCGTAAAGTGTATTAGGGGCAAGGATTGATTTTTTCGGAAGAAAATTCCCAATTTTTAAATATAGTGAAACCTAAACTTACAATTAACCTTCTCAATAAGACAATTTATAGATAAACTTAGAAAAATATAGATAGCCTTATAGACAATTTTAAATCAAATTGAACGGAAGATAGTATAGTACCGGATATCTCAACTGGTAGAGCATTCGCTGCGATCCCGACATGGTCTAGGTTCGATTCTCAGTTCGGGCTATCTATATTTTTCTGAATTTATCTATAAATTGTCTTATTGAGAAGGTTCATATGTTTAGGTTTCCACTATATAAAAATGGTGTATAACCGTACGATGGACGGTGTGGCTCAATAAGTTATAGATCAAATTGAACGGAATATAGTATAGTGCCGGATAGCTCAACTGGTAGAGCACTCGGCGCGATACCGAATTGGTTTGGGTTTGATTCCCAGTTCGGGCTATCTATATTTTCCTCAATTTATCTATAAATTGTCTTATTGAGAAGGTTTGCATGTTTAGGTTTCCACTATATTTAAATGGTAAGACAAAATATTTCAGGTCGCTATTAAAAGTGAATTATTTATTAATATAATTAATCCAAGGCCATTTAAAGTCAAAAGTCAACAGAATTTTTCCGATTTAATAATAAATAAAAGGCCATTCGGCAGCCGAAATGGAAGGTAGATTTTCCAATTAATCTATATAAAAAGTTTCATACATACATATCTTGTGATACATGTTAGTGTATAGTCATGATATGAAATTATGCTCGTTTTCTAAGAGTGAGAGTAAAAAAAGACAACGACTATTTTCGATAGAGAACTTCAGATAGTTGATTTGACAAAACATTATATAGGTAATGTACTAAACTAACCTTCACGTAAACAAAGTATAGAAATTTTAATTAGTATGAGATCATAATTGTAATTACTATTACGATGGCAAGATCAGTTATAATTATAGGACGTACAGGTACGATTGAAACAGCATAAATAATAAAAAAAATACTTTTAAAATATAAAACAGCAGTGAAATTTACAGGTTATTTTGTTCACACTATAATACAACTGACAAAATTGTATTATAATGGGAAATGCATAAGTTATGTGAAATGAAAACCATATTTTCAACATTTTTTGATTCCATTAAAATTTTTAAGGCTATCAACTTATTGGAAGAAATGGTCAAAACATTAAGCTTAAGGTCTTTAATTAAAGCTTATTAGACAAGCTTTCAAATACTTTTTACTGGAATTGTCTATCAATTTTAGTTTTAATGTTATATGAACTTCAACAGTGAATAAAAACTGATTTTTTCGAAAACTCGTGGAAATTTCAAACAGCCATAACTTCACAACTATTCGAACGATTCAGCCCATCTTTAAACTTGATCAAGATAATCGCCTATAGAATAAGTGTGAAAAATTTCATTAAGATCCGATAAGAACTGTAGGTGCTATCGTAATGACAAGACCAGTCATAATCATACGTCGTAGAGGTACATTTGATACATCATAAGTAATAAAAGAAATACTTTTAAAATATAAAATAGCTGTGAAATTTACAGGTTATTTTGTGCACAATAAAATACAACTGACGAAATTTGATTATAATGGGAAATGCATAAATGATGTTGAATGAAAACCATATTTTCAACATTTTTTGATTCTATTAAAATTTTCAAGGCTCTCAAATTACTTGAAGAAATGGTCAAAACATCAAGTTTAAGGTTATAAATTAAAGCTTATTAGACAAGCTCTCAAATACTTTTTACGGAAATTATCTATGAGTTTTAGTTTTAAAGTTATATGAACTTAAAAGTGGATAAAATTTTTTTTTTTTTTAAAATCGTGGGAATTTGAAACAGCCATATCTTCTAAACTAATCGAACGATTTACCCCATCTTCGAACATAACTGTGGTAATCACCCATAGAATAAGTGTAAAAAATTTCATTAGGATCCGATAAGGATTCTAGGCGCAATCGTGTTCTCAAAACTTGGTTCTATTACATATATATATATATACCGTAAGAAGGACGGTGTGGCTCAATAAGTTATAGATCAAATTGAACGGAATATAGTATAGGGCCGGATAGCTCAACTGGTAGAGCACTCGGCGCGTTACCGAATTGGTCTGGGTTCGATTCCCAGTTCGGGCTATCTATATTTTTCTCAATTTATCTATAAATTGTCTTATTGAGAGGTTTGCATGTTTTAGGTTTCCACTATATAAAATGGTGTATTACCGTAAGAAGGACGGTGTGGCTCAATAAGTTATAGATCAAATTGAACGGAATATAGTATAGGGCCGGATAGCTCAACTGGTAGAGCACTCGGCGCGTTACCGAATTGGTCTGGGTTCGATTCCCAGTTCGGGCTATCTATATTTTTCTCAATTTATCTATAAATTGTCTTATTGAGAGGTTTGCATGTTTTAGGTTTCCACTATATAAAATGGTATATATATATATATATATATATATATATATATATATATATATATATATATATATATATATATAACATACATATATAAATTTTTCAACGAATGGTATTTTCGAACTCTACTCAACTAATTATGATAGGTTGTGACAAAATTCCTTGAAAAATCGACTATGAGGACAAATACAATACCTAGATTTTTAAAAAAATCTACCTAATAAAATTTACATCTCATCAAATGAATTATTGATTCGGCTACAGAAGCACGGTCTTTTGTGCAATCTTACACTGTTCAATACATGCTTGGTGCAAAACACGACCGCGTATCGTAATTATAGAACAAATGATTAAGCAATGAAGTATTATTTTAATACCCAACGAAATATTATTAGAACAGATGGAAATTGTATTGTTAATAATTGAGGTTAATCATTGCCATAGTAATGATAGTTTAATCCATTAATTACTTAATGCTACTATTTACTACGAAAATAATTTACTTATGCAGTGGAATTTCTCCAGTGACCCTTATGTCGTTTACCCATTTAAACATGATTTTATTTGCAATTAAAAGTCGTACGATTAGGTACTAACGGAGTCCAATTGATTAGTGGCAAGTGCAAAGTACCAGACGAATAGTAGTAGAATCTTTACTATGGCCCTCATGTCATTTACAAAGTTAAACGTGCTTTTATTCGCAATTGAGAGTGGTACAACAGGGTACTAACGGAGTACAATTGATTGGTGGCAAGTACAAAGTTCCAGACGAATAGTAGTAGAATCTTTTCTATGGCCCTCATGTCATTTACATAGTTAACCGTGCTTTTATTCGCAATTGTGAGTGTTACAATAGGGTACTAACGGAGTACAAGTGATTGGTGGCAAGTACAAAGTTCCAGATGAATAGCAGTAGAATTTTAACTATGGCCCTTATGGCGTTTACGTATGAGAACGTGCTTTAAATGGCAATTAATAGTGGTACATCTGAGTACTAACGGAGTACAGTTGATTGATAGCAAGTACAAAGTTTCAGTCAAATCACAATAGAATATCTATAGTCACTCTTGTATTATTTGCTTTCTAGAACGGGATTCTGTTAGCATTTACGACTGGTAAAATTGAGCACTAACAAAGTATAATGGATTGTTGCAAATTTTTAGTGACCTAGATGGGATGCAAGTGAATTCCTTCAGCAGCCCTTAACCTTTATCAATAGTTTTAATTTTACGATAAAATTGAGAACGGTACAATCGACTACAAATACTAATTAATGATTGTAAACGATCGTTTTTCAAAAAAATGTTTTTTTTTTTTTAGCCCTTTTAAGGGCTCACTGTATCTCAATCGTCATTATGGTACAAACGGAAATATGGGTGGTTCGATTCGGTACCTATGTAGTAAAATCGATCCCAAGAATTTCCGGTCCAAAATTCAAGGGTCAATTGCCAGGTTCACAGAGCTCGTGATGTAAACAATCAAATCTGGAATTAAAAGTAAAAAGATAAGTAAAATATTAAAAAATTATATTATTATGACACCCTCACTGCTAAAAGTGTAAGAAAAAATAATTCTCGACGAATTAAAGCCAAAGCTATTTGTTCAGTCACGAGCTTAGGCAATTTGAAAAGCTTCGTGCATTTCCGCTACGATCGGGAGTAGCCGAACTCGCTACTGACTTGAGTGTCAGTATAGTGCCGGGTCACTCGCTATTTGGGCCCGACACATACAATTTCTTGCTCATGACCGTGCCACGGCGGCATGAGAACTCGCTACCAGCCGGCCAATCAGAGAAATTGGCGGCTAACTATTTCCTGTTGGCGCGCTTTTAAGCCAATGGGAAAATTCGTTACTGCAGCCATGCTGCCACGTCACCACCGAGCAGCCACGAAGGAAGAAGACGCCGTCTCAATTGCTAATCTACATCGTGCAGTCTTACTAACCACCACGCGTTTTTAACCGCTTTACTTGTCGCATTCGCTATCGCTTATCTATCTTGTCGCATTCGCTATCTAATGTTAATTCTTACAATATTTAACTGTATAAAGTGTAAATAAATAACCAAATTATTTATTGATAAAATGTGTGTAATTTTTGATTGTTAAAATTCCATCACACCTAAACCAGATCCTTTTTGCGCATTCGCTCACTTTACACTATTAAAAAAAACAATGTTTTTTTGTTAGTCACTGTAGACGGACTTAGGGGTTGTTCACCCCCTAATCTTGATTTTTCGGAAAAACCCAAAAAAACGTATCCTCTACTTTTTTTTTCTCTTTCAATCGCCGTTGGTTTCGTTAACATCCATTGGTTAGATTTTTTTAAATAAAAGTTTTGAGAATTTCAACTCTTATAACTTTCGTTATATTTATTTTTTTATTATAACACCAATGGCACTTTTCGTCATTTTTTTGGCCCGAAAATAATGCCATTGGCCCCATTCGATTATTCAAACTGCAAGTATGCGAAACTTGCAAAACACCCTTTTGGAGCCTAAACTTTGACGGTTGATTTCACCCCCTAGATGTTTTTCCGTCGATAAAAATAAACACGTGTCTCTTAGATTTTGTCGGAGAATAACATATCTCAGTTATATCGAAATCAGAGGGGGACACCTGGGAATGTTTCCTTGTCAGTATTATGGAATTTTTCGTGATTTGTTTTAAAAGAGTATTAACATCGCACAATTAGCAACACTTGTCGCTATATTAAACACATGAAAAACTTATAACCTTTGGTTTGACAATAATTGCCGGCAAAGAGAATAAATAAACATGAATAATTTGTTTCAAACAATTACAAACTTTTTTCTACTTCAATAATATTGTTTTCTCAAAAAATACACTGGTATTTTACTTTTCAAGAAAAATCAAAAGAAATTATTATAAAGAAAACAAAGCTTCTCAAAGAAAAAATAATTTCAGCGGAAGAAAAAAAAAAACAGTCAAGAAACAAGAAGCTATCTGTGTGATGTTGCAGAACGATTAAATGATCAAATAAAAAGTATCGCTGTGGGGTCCGGAAACTTCCATGCTTCTTGATGAACAATTAAATAATGCAGGAAGAAACTTATCGAAATTTCGATAGAAAAACCCAGTCAGGGCATACTCTATTCTATGCTGTTATAATAATTGGTAAAACATGCAAGAAATATTTTTCACAATATTTAAACTTATCATATTCAATTTTCTAAAAATAGGTATTTTTTAATAAATAAATTGCAATCAAGACAAATAATTAGAGATTATATTGACATTTTTCTTTCTACATTGAAAATAATATGGAGTTATCATCACCAATAAGGTATTAATGTCAAAAACATGGGTATAATTTAGACCATCATTTCAGGGGTGCAAACGCAATCACCTTTCCGTGCCAGTGAGGCAACATTACACCCTAGTAACTCCAATTAGTGCCTCTAAGTTAGATCCTACCCCTCATATGAACAGCAATTATTGTCGCACGTTGATCACTAGCCACTAACAATCCATTGATTAGCGAGACTTCCTCCCCTAATTAATTGAAGTGTGTCGCGCTTGGCTGATTCTAGCTCGTATCGTACATCAACAAGCAATCGCATCTACGATACAGAATCAAGATAGAGGCAATAAATTTTCAATTTTGTGAGTAAATGTAAAGTTGAGAGAATACCGTTTATATTATGACCTATCGAGGTATTGGTAATATATATTTTTTTCTTCCATATACCAATAAAAATCATGTAATTTTGAATACTGTAACTAAGGATATTCTATTTACTGAGATAAATGAAAGTGTAATAGTCGAGTTATTGTGGAATCATAGTAAAAGCATGCATTCACAGGTCTACTGATTCTAATTGCCTCTCAAAGGCAATACTCAATATAGAGTGGTCAGTCAATGACCCTGAGCTATCGTTCCTCGGATGCCTGTCATTTAAGCTGAGACCTCTTCTGGATTTACGAAACTATCACTCAAGTATACTCGATGACTGAGACAAGGGTCGCTGATGTGCTTGCTATTGGCTACCACTTGATTATTTCGACACTTCATTCATTTAGTCTCCATAATATGTCAGTTGCTTCAGATATGATTATAGATCAAACAATGATATTCGTCAAAATAATTATTGATATTGTGGATTATGTCATTTCAATCATATGAAAATTTTCATTTAAAATGAAAACAACAATGCATTTAATAATTTTTTCTTGTATGTTTTTAAAAACAAAATTTCTATTAAATTTTAGAACAAAGTCACTTTGAAAAAATGCTATCTGACAGTCAGAATCGAAAGTACATTTCTCTAAAGACATTCTAAAAATTTTGAATTTTCATAAAAGTAATAAAATTAACGGTTTTTAGAACTATATTTAGTAATTTTCTTGATTTTGTTCCAATTTTCAAGGCTATTGATTAGAAAAAATAGTCAAAAAGTTAAGTGTAAGGACACAAATTAAAGCTTATTAAATAGAATGAAAATACGACAAATTTAGATCATAATTATTATATTATTATGCTTGAATCAAAGATGGTGACTTCGATACAATTATTATAAGAAAGAATTATTTTAACTATAAAAGTTGTGGTTTAGAAAACAAGTTTGGTATCAGATAAGAAATTTTAATTCACTCTTTTATGTCAAGTTCTTTTTTAGTACAACCTGGATACTTATGCCTATGGGATTGAACGAACTAAAGAAAGTGTTGTTTCTGCTCTTCATTTCTAGTTAAACAGCTGTTATAATTAGTAATCAATGCTACACCGCGTTCTCACTATTGTTAACTACTTTTAAACTTTAAAAAGTTTTTTTACATTTAATGAAACTCTGATTGATTTCCCAAAAATCCGGATGTATATCGAGAAAATCATGTGGCAAGTTAAGGACGTTCTTGTGCGAGGCTTATCATTAGATAAAATGAGTCAATTATCATTCCTAAAAATTCCAGAGTATGGTGTCGATCATTTTAAAAAGTTATTGACGTTTAAAAATCAAAGTTCTAACTTAGAATCTTGTGGGAAACTATGTACCTTTTCATGTTTCTATTTAAAAAATATGTTTTGTCGCACGACTGTTTTGCCGTGAGAATATCGTCAAAAATTATAATAATATTAATGACAAAAAAAGTAAAAAGTTTGCAGTAAAACTTAAGTTGAATTTTATTTAATGCATGGAGACCAAGCTGTCCCGTACAAAAATCGATGGATATCTGTCTTAAAATTACTAACTTAAAAATCTAGGTACAAATTTCATAAGAGCAAAGAGTGGGAAAAAGGGTGTACATTTTAGTGGTAGTAACGAAAAGTTCAGAAGTGATTGGTAATGCGGAAAGAAGAGAAGGGATAAGGGGCATTACGGAAAATGGGCATGAGCGTGGGTGTAGCGTAAGCAGGACGGAAGAGAAAGGGAATGACGTCACTAAACGTAGGAAAGTTAGGAATGGAGAATGCCAGGCTCAAGGGTCGCTAAGTATGGTAGGTTTTTAGAGAACATTAGGCAATAAAATTGAGAGGGCGAGCTTAAAAATATGAGTACAATATTTTCAAATAACTAAAATACTATTGATAAAAAAAAGAGTCTACGAGAGGCTTATGATAAAATACTTTGTAACTCACACACAAATATGTAAGAAAAATGAATATATAAAATAAACCTAAGGCTTGTGAAAGATTTTACTGCCTTGAACATCTGCTAGCAACGTGTTAGAAAACAAACAATTCTTAAGAATAAAATTAAACATTTAGAAAATATAACTAAAATATTTATGAGTGAAAGTTCCAAGGGATTATTTAACGATGGGCAATAAATTTAAGAATTTACATCTAGCACTAAAAATCGTATGTTTAAATTAAAGTAAATTTGAAAATAAATTAAAAATAAAAGTTTATTAATTAGCGCTTGAACAAAATAGTATATTGCATAGTTAGGATACTAAGATAGTCTTTATGCGGTGAGGGCAACGTTTTCAGCATGAGTCGTAGGGTCGATGGCAATGTTTTTCTAAATCAACTGCCTATATATATAGTAACTACAGCAATACATTTAAAGAATCCTCATTGATATATTTACAATCCGAATTGTTATATTAACCATTCATCAATACCAAGTATAGGGAATATAACCAAATGGTATTTTGAAATTGACAATGCTTTTGTTTAAAATTCAAGATAGTCGATGCAACAATTCGGTATTGCCGATTCAACGATAGGCTTTGTTGTGATATCTATCTACCACTAGTAATTCTCTAGATGGTTACGATAACCATACTTTTTTCAGTGTATGAATTACAATGTATCAACTCATAACAAATGTTATTCGTGAAAAAAGACATGTATACATCTATCTCTAAAAACAATCTTCAAAATTTCAACAATCACCAATTCCGATGTCTTATATTATAAATAAATATTGATAAATTATGATGTGTTAATAAAACAAACGTATTTTATATCTCTGTATTGACTTAGAGAAGTAATGATCTATTTTTTTGGACTTGTGCATTATAATTTATGATTTATAAATAGATCTAGTGATTCTCAATATTTTTGATAATATATTATAGAGATAAGTACAAGCATGCTTACCGCTACATAGAATAAAAACAATTTTAGTTAAGTTTAGTTCTTTTAAATAGATTTTAAGGAAATTAAGGCTTTTGGAAAATATTTCATGGCCAACTTATAACAAAACTGTGCCGTAATAGTTGAAAAAATGAGTATATGGTGCGACTTATATCTGATAACTAATAAAGCCTATTATCTTTCTTCGGTAGTGATTCCTACCTAAAAGCTTTGCAGCAAATGAAAATTTCCGCTTGACTACGTATTTAAACACGGTAGGATATGTCAAGATCAGTAGAGAACGCGCATGCACTTGCAAAACATCCATTTACTTGATCGGCAAATATGATCCTATAGTGATGAACTAATTTATATTTTTACATCGAGCTAAATTTGTGCTAATACTTAATTTTTAATGAATAACTCGATATTTATATTACAAAATTATTTTATACACTCATTCTATGGGCAATTATCTTGATCAAGTTCGAAGATGGGTTAAATCGGTCGATTAGTTTAGGAGTTATAGCTATTTTTAATTTTCACGATTATTAGAGAAAAACAGCTTTTATTCACTGTTAAAGATCATATAACTTTAATACTACAACTCATAGACGATTTCTGTCATAATAATCTTAAAACTTGTTGAATAAGCTTTAATTTTTGTCTTTCAACTTAATATTTTGACTATTCCTTTCAAGAATTCGATAGCCTTGAAAGTTTAGACAGAATCAAGAAAATTAATAAATATGGGTTTAATCTCTGATAACTTAAGCGTTTCACATTATTATCCAATTCCGTCAAGAATTAGTCCACAGTCGACAAAAGAATCTTCAAATTTCATGATTTCATATTATAAAAGTATGCCTTTCATTACTTATAATGTTTCAAAAGTACCTGTGCGCCCTACGAACATAACCAGTCTTGTCATCCCGATGACGCCTACAATTCTTATCTTATCCTAATGAAATTTTTCACACTGATTCTACGGGTAATAATCTTGATCAAACTTGAAGATTATAACAGGGCTAAGCTGTTACTCTGGTCGTCCTTTTTAAGGGCGCCACTGGAAGTATTAACGGTCTTCCAGAACCAGGTCTTAATGTTCAGGGTCGTGTGAGTTAAGAGTAAGAGAGAGGAGAAGGAGGATAAATTACAAATAAATTAGACACAGTTAGAATTTACACTTTTTACCTTTTATTTAATTGACCTTGACAATCTTTTATTTTATGTTACAAAACCCTTTGTCTCTTATGGACCTTATAACCTCATTTTATAAACCTTATAATTTTATTTTATAAACCTTATTAACCTTTTATGAACCCTTATAACCTAATGTCAACTACCTTTGACAATTTTTATTTAAACCTTTATTTCCAATTTATTATTAAGCCACTACCTTGGCTGTACACACACGCAACTTATTTTATACACGCCAACTACCTTTGGCTTTCCACACACACACGCAACTTATCTTATATATATGCCAACTACCTTTGGCTTTACACACACATTACCGAGTCCCCGGACTTTTTATCACACACATACACGCGGTTAAAATGGCGTCTGACTCTCGCCTACTTTCCCCGCCACGAATTTACTTTAATAAATTAGTTAATCCTTGAATTAATAAAATTAATTAACTAATTTAATTTTTTTTTTACTTTTACTTTTATTTTATCAATTTCCTCCTTTTAGTAAATTTCCGTATCAACCAAAATTTTTCATCGGAGATATCAACACCGCGTTCCCCCGATACTCAAAGTACGCGTTACTGACTACTTTTTACTTTATCTAATCCTTTTCTTTTCTATTAATTATTAATTTTAATCATTAATTTATTCTTTATAAATTCAATTTTCTCGTTACTTAATTTTTCATTTTAATCTCCCGGTGATTCTAATTTCTAATTATTCCCGGAGACTAAATATTCCAAATCTCTACTGGACTTTAGATTTTATTAATTTATTGTTATTTTATATTATTAATTATTACGGACTAGACTACGACTAGATCGCGAGGATTTCCGGCGTGTGTGGGGCGCACAACCTGCCTGGAAATTTTACTGCGCAATATCTCGACGAGCGAACGACGCGGTTAAATATTTTATTTAGTTTATTTAATAATTTCGACCCGTTGATTGCGACAATACGTCAACGGACTCGACGTATGACTATGTATTTTAATTAATAAATATTCCGGCCTTTATTGCCTGGAATATTTTATTAATAAATACCTGTTCTTTTCTTTAGCGTCCTTTTCTGGGTTACGCGTCTCGCGGGTCCAAGCTTGCGGGTGTCGGGTCCGGCTCGTATCGCTCAGCGTCTCGGTTGTCCTGCGTGTGTGCTTGGTCTCTTTTGTCTCCCAGCTCGTATCTCCTTCACCTGCTTTTATGATGATATTAGAAAAATATACCACGGATACCGGCTGTATGCCTGGTACCTTTTATAGAATTATCAAATTTTATCCACAATAGTAGCCAAGTCTCAATTTTATAATTACCTTTTTTCTTAGCGGTGTTTGGTGGACAGCGTCTCTCGTGGCTCTCTCACTGGAGGCTCCGGTCGGACTAACTTACCCGGTAGGAATGGGCGATATCTATCGATATTTCAACTATCGATGTTTTTTTCCTAAAGTATCGATGTTTTCTATCGATATTTTTTGGACACAATATATCGATACTTGATAATAAAAAACTAAAACTATCGATGTTACAATATCGATGTTTTCTTTCGATTAGGAATGGGAGATACCTGTCGATATTTCAACTATCGATGTTTTTTTCTAAAATATCGATGTTTTCTATCGATATTTTTTGGAGACGATATATCGATACTCGATAATATAAAACTAAAACTATCGATGTCACGGTATCGATATTTTTTTTCAATATCGCCCATCCCTATTACCCGGCTCTCGTCTTCCGCACTTAACTTTTTCGGGTGCGCTTCACTGGGACATCTTCGGAAAATTAACCACTCCTACTTACTACTAAGTGGGACTGACGACGAACTCTCCTAATTTCCACGCCCGACGACAAGTCGCTATATCTACCCCGGATAACCCTGGGGCAGTAAATCGATTTATCGACCGCGTGTATCATAGGTGTTTCAATTAATCAGCCGGGAAATTTAAATTCTCCCCGTTACAAGATAGGCCAAATCGTTTGATTAATTTATGTAGAAATATTTTTTTGTTTTTTTAAATCATTTTTCTCTTTTAAAATTGACATACCTTGGAAAGTAAAACTGATAGATAACTTCTGTAAAATGTATCTTCCAACTGCTGATAAATTATGCAGTACACATCCCAGTGAACACACCAACGTAACAGTGATATCACATCTAGAGAACATGTAACGTAACAAATTCAACGTAAATTTTACATTCTGATGATATAAATTGTAATGTAAATGGTACGTCACATTGGTGACGTAAATGTAACATCAAGATTACATGCATGTTACTGACCGAGTGATATCACATTAGTGACCTAAATGTAACGTTATATTTATATCACATACCAACGTTAGCTTTACATTCTAGATATTACCTCGGAATTACGTAACAAAATCGACTTATAAGTGACATAATCTTGGTGATTCTATTTTATCGTCACATTTACATCACAATGTAATGTTTCGGATATGTTCATACTGTTAAAGCACTGTAACATAAAGAATAGTTATATTTATTTTACATCGAAACATTCCATCACATTTATGCAAAAAATTTTACTGTAAAATGATGTACGTATTTTGACGGCATTGCGATAGAAAGGGTTATGCATAAGCATTATATATTTGTTATAATTAATATTTTTACATAAAATTTATGTTAAAAATAATATTTGATATTAAAACCCGCTGAGCTCAAATCTAGATTTATGTCGAATCGGTGGGGTACCGTTTTTTTTTATTCATATAAATTTGCATCTGTACTTTCATTTGCTTATAAATAATTGAAATAATTATTTTTATTGTTATAAATATATTTATTTTATGATTAGACATTTTATTTGTTTTTTCTAATTTTTACTGTTATTATTCTTTTCTATTGAATTAAATACAAATAAATAACAATAAAAATGATTATAAAATAATTATTTATAAGCAGGCGGAAAAATTAATAAAGTGTCTGACGTGAGAACATGCAGTCGCAGTTTGCACATGCAGTATGTGTGTGTGTGTGTGTGTGTGTGTGTGTGTGTGTGTGTGTGTGTGTGTGTGTGTGTGTGTGTGTGTGTGTGTGTGTGTGTGTGTGTGTGTGTGTGTGTGTGTGTGTGTGTGTGTGTGTGTGTGTGTGTGGATGTGAACGCTCTATAACTTTTTAACTAATGAACCGATTTGAATGGTTAAGGTGGTAATTGAAAGAGCTTGTTGGCCATCAACTTTCCTAATACTTTTAGATCATTTGATCAAGTAGACTTAGAAATATTTGTGAATTACGAAAAAAAAATTTTTTTTTTAGTTTTTTATTGATTTCTCAGAAACGAGTTGAACGATCAACTTCAAAATCTAATCAGCTTTAGAACTTAATAAAACGCGTCGATCACCGCCTTAAACATCTCAATCGGTTAATTTGTTCGAGAGATATCGTTGGAGATAGAAATGGTGAAAAACGGATTTTTCCAAATATCTTCGAAACGGCTAAACGGATCCGAATTTATGTTGGCTCTCGAATTCACGAAAACCCGCTGATTGCCACCTCAAACCTCAAAATCAGTTCATTAGTTCAAAAGATATCGGTGCTGAAAAGTTAAAAAAATAACATAAAATGTTATTTTTTCTGGATAAATCAAAATGTAATGTACTAAATGTGTCTGAAATCATACCAACTCTTCCACTTTATAGTCTCTTTCGATAGTCATATAATGTCATCTAACTTGTTCTTTAGTTTAAATCATATTATCAGCAAAAAATTGAGAAAACCCAGTTTTTAATATTTTTTTCAGATATTTTATATATTACTGCTCTACCCCAAGTCAAGACTCACTCAAATCTTGATTTCGATCACTGACATTGATTTCTGCCTCGATTCATTTATTTCATTGATCATAATCGAGAATAAAAATTTAAAAACCGCTTCTTCATTAATAATTTTCGATTTTTAACTTGTCAAACTTTAGCAAAAAACGTAACTTGGTAGAGTTTGAAAAGCTCATAAATAATGATCGCAGGTAATAGCATTTTCGAGCTCGAAGAGCTCGAAAATATATTCACAGTAATGTTTTCAAGCTCTTTGAGCTCGAAAACAGCGGGAAGTTTTGGGGCTGGCCCGCAGGGTCAACCGACGCCCAGATTTTTTTAATAGGGATCCCCGGGAAAACAGGTTAAGATCTGACCACGTACGATTATATCTGATCAGATCTGGCCAGATCTTGTCAGATAGAGACAATTAAAAAATCTGGCCAGTTCTGCTTTGTAAGATCTGATCAGATATAACTATAGGTGGTCAGATCTAAACCTTTTTTCCCGGGAGATTATCCTTGAGACTAAGCATAATTCAGAGTTGGCGCTATTATAATTTTCGCCATTTGTTTCTGTTAGCAGCACATAAAATTATAAATCTAGTAGATCTTTTAAGAACTTCACTAAAATATTTTTCCAATAGTTTTAACTAATTTATTTATTTAAACTATCACAAAATATGAAAATATATTTTGGTATAATAAAAAAGTAATTTTTATTCCTTAACTCTTTGGGTGTTAAAGTTTTCGAAAATCTACGCGTGTGGGCGATGGTAGTGATGTTGCCTACAGCCAGTGGCGAGCAGAGTAGATAATTTATTTAACACCAAAGCATTAACACATAATTTAAAGTAACGAAATCAATAAAAATAATTTTATTCAATTAGTTACTCAAAAATTCTATAGTTGTGTGCATAGTTGTGTTGAAACTTAACACTCGTTGGATTTATTGATTATGACAAAAACCGAGGATTTTAAAATTGATGTCTGCGAATTAAGTAGTATTTTGCGTTAAATTTTATAAGTATACGATGACTCGAGAAGTGATGTAAAAATTCCTGGAAATTCCAATTTTCAATCACTTGAAGATGTCCGTTTTTGAAACTCGATAAATGAGGAATCATAAAAAAAAATAATTGTGCATCTTATGAAATAATTGAGATAATATGAGGAAACAATTGCACTTACTCTCTAAAATTGAATTAGTGGAAATTAGTGAATAATCCCTATTCACTAGTGAATTTTGCTACCTGGGAAAAAAAATTTATAGATAATTATATAAAATTTTATATAAACGCTTAGATAAAATTAGATATGAGTTTTGGTTTGATCTAATTTTATATCATTATATATAACTTTATAAATTTATAAACTTATTAAAATTATAACTTAAGTTATATGTACAATAACTGTCATGAAAAAAAAAAAAAAAAACACCTGCCGACTCGTGGACTCGAGCCCGGATCCTTCTGGTTCGCAGTCTGAGCTGATAACCCGTCAGCACTCCCATTATGAGCAGTTTGCTCACAGGACACTATTCAACTTATAGGATGTCACTGTCGCGCAAGCGAGACACTAAAAATCACGGGAGTGCTGACGGGTTAATCACTGTGCTGGATCACGCACTTGACAGGAGAGGTTAATTGTATTTCTTTGAATACAAATTAACTTGAGAAAATCAAAAAAATCAATACAATTATTGATTCTGTTATTTGTATTGTTTTAAATTATATACTTGTTTATAGAGTAAAGAGACTAATAGCAGTATACCCACACGGAAAAAAAATTCTACCAAAATTTACGATGTTAACATCGTAATCTCGGACTAGGCTTTTATTAATGTCAATTTTTAAATGTTTTATTTCAAAATTTATTATGTGGGTTATATTTTTTACTATTTAACATCGTAATTTTAACAAAGACTTTTAGGATTAAAAATTACTGCGAAAATTACGATTTAACATCGTAAAAAAAAATAAATAAAAATTACACTTTAAAAACTATATTCGTACATTTAATATTTCTATTTACTTTTTAACAAAATAAATATTACAGTGCTGCCTCTGTTATAATACGATAGAAGCTATAAAAAGTACGATGTTACATCGTACTTTTTAAATAGTAACTGGGTCCTCCGCGAGTCGTTTATATAGATCTTAAAAACAACATATAGTATAGGCCCTTCAGTGGCTGAGTGGTCCAAGGCGTCGGACACTTTGCACTCGAAAGGACTCGGGTTCGAATCCAACTGCCGAACGATTATTATTTTAATCTTTTATTTAAAATTTCTCTTCAAATTTTACGATGTTACATCGTAATTTATATTAAAGAGCTTAAGACTTCGTATTATTTGTCTGAAGTATTATTTCTTAAATGAAATTTCCAACCCTACATCGTAAAAATTACGATGTGAAAAGTCTAGTCCACCAATACAATAATTAATGGGACAAATTACGATGTTAGCATTGTAAATTTAACTAGAATTTTTTTCCGTGCACTAACAGTGGGGTAATAATGACTTTTTTTTGGTAAATTGAAAAAAATGACAAGTTAAAATTTTTTAAACTTGGCTAAAATTTTTTAATTTTATATCATTATATATGATTATATCTAATTATATATAATTCTTTTCCCGGATAATTATTCTTTTAAGAGTAGAATGAGTGATTTTGATTTTTAAAAATTTTTATATCTTTAAGAACAACAAAATAACTTTTGAAATAGAAGATTTTCCTACGCCTAAGTTGAAACAAATGTTTCATCAAAATATATGATCAATGGATGGAGTCGAGCAAAACTAATTTGTTGATTTGTGAAATGAAAATACCCTATAAATGAAAAAAAAATAATAATAAATTGAACTAGATAAATAATTTTTACGAACCAAGTACGGCGTCTTTGGATAAAAGTCGATTGAACGCGCTCATGCGTGACAACGACCAGAGGATGCAAGATATCAATAGAAGCCGAAAGTCTCGTTTTTTTTTTATTGGTAAGCGAGTCTAAATTATTATTGGGAAACCCATCATCCATTGTGACAGTCTAGGAAAATCCGATAGCCAGATTAAATTTTTTTTCACGGTAACTTAAACAAATTTATTTTAATTTTTTATTAATATTTACAAATTGATATAGCAAAACCATGTTTATTTCATTTTACGACAGCTTTTCAATGCAAAAACGAATACTTTTTTAAAGCTTCTAGAAATTTCATAGACCGTAGACATTTATTTATTTTATTTTCCATTAATTTGTCATTTTATTCCTCACTGAAGTTGGAGAAAAATATAATTCACAGCTTGTGAAATACAGTCCTGAAGGAAATGAAAGAAGCCATCACGCTCGAGTTGAAACCGATAAAAGGCTTTACTCTTCGTGATTCTTCAGTTGACCGGAGTGTTCTTCATTCAAGGACAACAGCTGCTTCTAATTGCTAAATCAATATAGATACAGCGATACGTTGGTGGTATCCAAGTAACATGCACAGCCGTCGAAAATATATTATTGCTTTTTATTTTCTTTTCTTTACTTTACATAAACTTTATTTTTAACGTTTAGTTGGTGTTGTTTATATTTCTGTGTTATGAAACCAAAAAAGAAAAAAGAATATTAAATTAAAATACAAGAAAAAAAATATTAAGTAAAGACGTTTTGTTTTACTATCCAGTGCACACTTTTTCGTAAGTAGAGAAGCTTCATGTTGAACCTAACTTTTGAATATTTAACATTTGCCCACCAGAGTTACAGAAATACCAAGAAAAGATAGCGTGGTTGCACATATTGCCACATATATACTGAGAGAAAATTACATACACTAAAAAAAAGATTTATTTGAGTCAAAGATATCGTATATTTGGATATGGCCAAATAAATATTTAATTGTGAGAAAGATATAATATATTTGAGTAGTTTAATTGCGTGAAATAAGTGATTTAATTGTGGTGAAGAAATGATCCAATTGCCACAAATAAATAAGGGCTTCAAATATATGTATAGCATTGCCAAATTTTAGGTTATTTGTCACAAATTTAATATCTTTTCTCACCTCCGGGCGGAAAGCGTCAACTTTCGTTCCGCTGTGCAAAACGAAGTTGCCGCTTTCCGCCTCCGTCGAGGAGAAAAGTAGTATACACTCCACGGGAAGTAAATAAGAAAGCCTCAGATCACATGTAATTGTTACTTTACTTCCCTAGGTGTGTAATATACTATTACCACAAATATACACTGTAAAAAAAGATTCCTGACGTCAAACCAGATTCGTTTGGCTCAAGTACTCCGTGCGTTTGGATACAGCCAAGCGCGTCAAGCGATTGAGTCTACCGCCCTCTACGTTTGACAGTATATTTTGCTCCAACTAAGAGTTTCTTGAGGCAAGGTCCCGATTCGTTTGAACTAACTCTATAGTATTTGATATAACTCAATAGCTTTTTTCATTTAAAAAAAAATAGGAATTAGTTCAAGTCATGAATGCTGTTGATACAATAATGGTTTTCGTTTTACATAAAATAATCAAAAATTTCACTCAAAGTAATTTGTAAGGTCATTGAAGGTATGAAGAATTTTCAGTTAAGTCATAATTTTATTAAAGCAAATGAATTTTAGTGTTAAAAGTAATATTTTTTTAGGTCCGTAGAAACTCTCCTTGCAATTGATTCAATAAAAAATCGAATTGTTTCAAATTTCTGTATTGCATTGATCCAAAAAAAACAGTAATCTGAACCAAGTGAATATTGCCTTTAATTATTTCATCAATAATTAATTAAAAAAAAATTTTTTTTTGCATTTTTTTATTTTTGATTTTACTTTTATTATTATTATTTATTTATTTATTATTTTTTTTTTTTATCAAGTATTGGGACATTTACATTATATTATTATTATTATTATTATTACATTATATATATTAACACTTTACAAATAATTCTGACACACTCAGTTTTTAGTGAAAAATTAAATAATCGTACTATTGGTATCCGGAGGATTCGAACCCAGTACCCTACGCATGAGAGTCAGACGCTTTACCGCTACGCTACGGAACCTGTAGAAAATTTTTAGTTTAGTTGTGCTTCTAGTACTTTGTTTTCATATTGAATGTATATATACAGTCAATTGCTTATACATTGATCTAAACGAGATAAATATGTGACTCTTTTTATAAATAAATTTTTCTATTTAATCGATAATATAAAGACTTTCATTCAAATATAATTCAATATTTTGTAACGAATACATTTATATTCTTGTCGAATATTTTTCAGTTTTCATGTGAGTGCGTCAAATTACTCCAACAACCTCGTCGGATTCTCTCCCCAAGAAACTTGTCGGTTGACACGACACGTTCGGTATTATAGGAAACTACTTTTGTTTCATTGAAACAAGTGAAGTTGTCAAATTAAACGTTTCAAGAGTTTCAGTTAAATTTCTAAAAATTGAAGAGTTTGCGTTAACAAGTTTTTATTTTTAAATCAAGTACATCCAAAATTTAATTAAAATATATTTTACTATTCAATCAAATGTTACTTTAATTACGGTCCAACTTGAAAACTTTTAACATAAACGCTTAAGCAATTTCTCATAATCGAGTAAAGATTTTCATTCAATAAAAACGATTTTCTTGAGACAAACTAGTTTTCGTTGGTTCAAACGAATTTGGTTTCACTGAAGATGAAATTTGTCAAACTCTTAGGGAGTTTGATGTCAGTACCTTATTTTTTACAGTGTATCGATTACTTACCACAAATAAATTATATATTTCCATCAAATTATAAAATTATTTGAATCAACTGTCATATTTTGTTGTACCAAATATATTTATTTGTCGTTAAAAAATATTTTTAAAAAAGCCACAACTAAATTGATTTATTTTAGACAAATATTTCTTTTTTTCAGTGTAGTTGCAGTAACTAGAAAGGGATGAGTATGAAAAAATAGTAATCTTAACTAATAATATGTATAGTTTCTTGTTCTATATCATACTGCCCGAACCGATTTGAAAGTAGTAATATCAACTAAGTGTTGCTAACATTTTTCGTTTTTTATGGTGACTGTTTAACATTATTTCTCAGAACTTATACTTTGGCAATGATAATAGCAATACTTCGTTAGTTCACCCCTACAAAGAAAGAATGTACCAGTGATTATTTTAGTTTGTTTATCATCCAATAATTCCTGTCATTACTTTTAATAGTCAACGCAACTATACTCTGATAATGTAGTCACCGTTTTTCACTGCGCATAAATAGTTTCTCCAACTAATAATAGGTATATCGATTTAACTGTGATAAGTTACTTTAATTAACATTAAAATGGTGATTAAAGAAACCATTATTAAATAATTCGCCTAATGTATTAACGATTGTCAAAAGTTTGAAGACAAACGTGTAGTTAAGAACACTAAGATGAAATTATTATATTGCAATATACAGGATTAAGCGATCATAATTTTCACTTATTTAAGATAATTTCTGTTTTTTTTTACCGTTTCAAGTTTGCCTCGGTGCAATAGTAATTTTATTTGAAAAATAATAAATATTATTAGATTTTATTCTTCGTGTTGCATATGTCGTACTCTCTAAACATGGATTAGTGAAAATAAGTGAATATTCACTAATTCCAAGGGCAAACCGAACCACTAATTTCAAAAAATGGTTCGGTTGGCACTCAGAATTAGTGAATATTCATTTATTTCACTTATTCTTGTTTAGAGAGTACCCAAATTATTTATTTATATTAGACTATTGTCACTTGTAAAAGTTATAAAAAAAATTATCGTGTACAAAATAAATTGTGTATTTTATCAACACCAAACTATTTTAAGAATATTTCCAGGATATATTGTCAATGTTTTTTACATAATTTTATAATATGCCAATGTCAAAAAGGTGGCAAAAAGAATTTACAAATATTTCCTCGAAGGTATTGCTAAAAAATAAATTTAAAATAATTAAAAAAAAATATGTTACTAACATTCTATAATTTTTTTTTTTTATTATTTTGAATATTTTATTTAGAAATATTTCTGAAAAATATTTTTAAAAAATTTTTTCACGAATATTGTCATTCTTTAAAAATATTCCCGTTCGGTAATATTTGTAAAATATTTTAAAGCTAATAGGATATAAAAATTCAATAACGGAATAAAGCATTAGAAGCACAGTCGAACTGTAATTTTTCAACTTGTTCCGTAGCGTAGCGGTATTATCGTTGTTCTCTCGCACGGCTATTGTGTTAGGTGTTAGGTTCGAATCCTCCACAGGGTAGTGGCAAAAATCCAATTCTCAGAGAGAAGAGCGAGAGTATGTAGATACGATATTAATATGTGCAGTACAAACATAATTACCCTTGTACTTCACTTGAATTGAGAATTAAAAAAAAAAATCAATTTTTTGAATTTATCATTGTTGAAATAATTGAAGGAGCTAAACTAATATAGTAACTGAAACTATAAATTCTTAATAGTGGTTACTATATTTATATTGTGATGATAACTATATCAAATTAGGTTTTCTAATTATAGAAGTATAGTTGTCATAACAATTTTCTTCTGAACATGCTGAATAAGAAACTGTTAAATTTACTACTAAATAGTCACCTTGACTATACTTTTCTGTTACTGTAAACTAATATTATATTAGTTAAAGAAACTGCAGTTAATAGTGGAGGTCTCATTCAACTATGTTTTTTATAGTTTAGAAAACTATTTTTTTCTCTTAGTGTACATATTTGCGCGTCTAGTGTGTTACTTTACTCGTCGTGAGACTTTTGCATGTGTAAATTTTACCTAGTACTCTTTTCTTTTTTTTTCTCACAACATATCAATTTTTACTTACAATAAGAACCCTCTTTTCCATGAGACAAAAATATAATAATATAAACGTAGTAGTAATAAAAAGTACAAACATTAGATAGATAATAACTTGACAATAACATTTTTAAAGATTATATAAAAAGGTTGACAAATTAATAAACCTTTAAAAAATATACTGGGTAAAAACCACCTGGGCATTATTTTTAAATGTAAGTCATTTTGGAACGCATATTTTGAAAAAAAAGTTATTTATCGATTGAAAAAAGAATTAATTTAATTCAATCAATTCGATTACGAGATATAAGCTTTGAAAGTATTGCCCGGTGTGAATTATCCATGTGAGAATCTTGTGTAATTTTTTTAAGTGCGTCTCTTAAGGATTGGAAATGATTTTTTATTAAACATATTTTCCTTGTGAAAGAAATAAAAATTTATCTTTAAGTTTTAGTAAAATATTGGTTAAATTTTTTAAAGTATACACAGTTTTAAAATGACAGGGAAGCATTTAGTGAACGAAGGAAGGCACTCCAGTCTCATGATACGATGCAGCACGTGTGCCAAATGTATTTCCAAGAGGTAGCCAAAGCCTTATTTGTAGCACAAGTATTAACACCTGCTGTATGCTCGTGCAGACTCATCCTTAGCTCATAACTTTTTCTCTTCAGCGACATTACATTTTGTAGCAAGCTTCTACATGTTTTTGTTTTATATTTTTGGACTTGTTTCAGACATTTATTTTTTGTGATATATATACATATATTTTCTAAACAAATAACTATACCGTTTTATATTATTGACTTTTTTTCATAAAGAAACATACATATATTAATTAATATACGTAAAGACAAACGGTTATGTATGTGCAAACATAGTTGAATTTATTGTTAATCTTAACCTATAGTATACTGCTATATCAGGGTCCATAATTTATTGATAACATTAAAAGATCCAATTGACTCTCTGAATGATACACTTTGTTCGTTACTAGTGAAGATGCCTGTGGGACAGTTTTATGGCGGAGAAATGCCACAAATTCTCAACGCTTTACGACCGCTCGTGTTTCAGAGGCGCCTCGAGGGACTTATCTGCTGATAGATGGCCGCCGCTTGGACCCGGGAAATCAGTTCGTACCAGTCAAAGAAGGCTCGGAACTCACTTTGGAATGTGCTGCTGAGGGAGGCAATCCTCCTTCGGTACTGTCTTGGGGAATGACACTGTCACAAACCACATCGGAAGGTCCTGAGCAACCGCCAGACAACCTGACAGTAGTACCGTCCACCCATGCTGGTCACAGTGGAGCACATCTCAAAGTTCAACGTGGACATCACAATGCCACCATCATCTGTACTGCTCGACACGTCACACTCAATGTACCCATGAATGCTAGTATTCTACTCGATGTTCAATGTGAGTATCTTACACACACACATAGATATATAGGTTACTTAATTCAATAACGGTTTCCAATTGAGATGCCAAATGGTGTAGTAGCTTAGGTTATTATCTGAACTCATGGAAATTGAAATATGGGTTTAATTAAGCTAGACTAAAATTTTAAATGATTCTTAGATCAAGTTTGTTTACCACGGACCTGCATTATGTGATGTAGTTTATTTTCTTTTCATCTCTTTCTCTACTTATTCCCAAGTGGCAAGATTCTCTCTACCCAGTGTTTCTTTCTCGATTCTTTGGCCTCTCTCTTAGTCTTTTGTTCTCTCACTTATTCGATCCACATATATTTCTCCCCTTCTCTTCCGTTCTTACTTGTCCTGTTAGCAATGAAGGTAGGGTATTGGTGTAGAGTCTTAGACGAAACTGCTGGAGTTTCAGACAGTTTTCAGGAAAACTTGCTAGTACTAGGATTAACTCTTGTGCGAACAAAAACGGCAAGTGAGCAAACGAGGACGTGACTGTTAGAGAGAGGAAAGAAATAGTGAAGGGGAGGTACGAAACAGAGGTTAAGGGTTGCTAGAACTTGGAGAGAATATACATCACTCGAACCGCTTCTTCTTATTTCACAGTACCGCCTTTTCAACGCTCCCGACCATAGCGTTGTGCTTTCTTCGTCGTCTTCTGCAACAGGATCACCTTCTTCTACAAGTCAACTCTTACTACCATACTTTTGCATTCCCTTCACGTTCACTAAAAGAAATAAATCAATATTCGACACTATAATTAATTGAACACAAATTTTTCTTTTATTTTTTTCTTTTGAATTCTTGATTGTCATTTGTTATATTTAAAGTTACTTTGTATACAGCATGACTTATTTTTTCAGTGTTCACACTTTGAGTTTTATGTTTCAATAGAAACTCTTAACGAGATGAATTTTCCAGACGATTTATTCTTCTTGCAAATGATGCGGGCATCAATGCCAAATAAATCTTACATTCAAATGCTACGGGCGTGCAAATTTATTTTCTATTACAAGCTGACGAAAAAATTGTCATTCGATTACATTTAAAATATTTTCTTCATCACAACGTAAGATATTTAAAATGGTTGGTTCGTTCACAATACATTATCAAGTGAAATCTTATACTAAAAATAGTATTTACCGTACGATGTTATTTAAACTAAACAACCGCATGAAGAGAAAAATATTGTCAGAATGGCTATCCAGTGTACCTTCAACTGACGTATTTTCAGAATAACGATTAGGTTACCTTATTTAAGAATACTCACATGTTCATTTATTCGTCTATAGTATCATTAAAATAATGATGTGTATTTGTTTTAGGATAAGTATTAATTTATTTAATTTAAACATGCGACAAATAGCCTTTGTAAACATACATAGTTTCATTTATACAAGTAACTATTTTGCCAGCGTGAGGATCCGTGTGGCTAAATTGATTATAAAATGCATCGTTCTCGATTACCGGTTGCCTAAATACGGAGTTTGCGCAATATTCATGTCAGAGATTCATACAACGCCTAAAATGAGGATACGACCGTCATTTTGACGATCCACTGTAAGGAAACTCTGTACACGGAAAGAAAATTCTACCAAAATTTACGATGTTAACATCGTAATCTCGGACTAGACTTTTATTAATGTCAATTTTTAAATGTTTTATTTCAAAATTTATTATGTGGGTTATATTTTTTACTATTTAACATCGTAATTTTAACAAAAACTTTTAGGATTAAAAATTACTGCGAAAATTACGATTTAACATCGTAAAAAAAAATAAATAAAAATTACACTTTAAAAACTATATTCGTACATTTAATATTTCTATTTACTTTTTAACAAAATAAATATTACAGTGCTGCCTCTGTTATAATACGATAGAAGCTATAAAAAGTACGATGTTACATCGTACTTTTTAAATAGTAACTGGGTCCTCCGCGAGTCGTTTATATGGATCTTAAAAACAACATATAGTATAGGCCCTTCAGTGGCCGAGTGGTCCAAGGCGTCGGACACTTCGCACTCGAAAGGACTCGGGTTCGAATCCAACTGCCGAACGATTATTATTTTAATCTTTTATTTAAAATTTCTCTTCAAATTTTACGATGTTACATCGTAATTTATATTAAAGAGCTTAAGACTTCGTATTATTTGTCTGAAGTATTATTTCTTAAATGAAATTTCCAACCCTACATCGTAAAAATTACGATGTGAAAAGTCTAGTCCACCAATACAATAATTAATAGGACAAATTACGATGTTAGCATTGTAAATTTAACTAGAATTTTTTTTCCGTGTATAGCTGGATTGACTATACGGCGTATCATTAAGTAAGATGCTTTGCAAATATACGCAAGTTGATCTAAAATGATCGTGAACGATTCCTTGGACCTTGAAACGTCGGCATCTTTTGAGAATGTCAAAGTTGTTGGATCGGCAAAGGAGCTTACACTTTTCTCTCCTTCACATTGTAAATGAAAGTCACAGATAATCCCATGTATGAAATTTTTTGCAAATTCTATTATATAGATAAGAGATGTGATGATGAAGGACTGTTGGTATATTATAAATGTCCTATATGAAGCTCATAAAGAAAGGATGATCCTGGTTAGTTCGAGGTAAGTATACATTCGCGTGTGTTGGATTAAGGAGTCTTCTATAATCACGTTTCCATTGAGCCAGCAAAAAAGATGAAGTAAAGCCACATCCAGGCTGTGAATAACGTCAATATCTCTTTTGCTTGATTTTCTTATTTTATCCGAAAAGGACAGAAAAATTGAACTTCTAACTTCTCGTTCCTTTTCGCATTCAATTATATCAGTCAATGATGAATATTTCTGAGACGGAACATTTTTCTTGCTGATGATTCAATTCATCTTTGCAAATGAATATGAAAATAGTGTTTAAAGCCAACTTAGATATTTCACATTATTCTATTCAACTAGTCTACGTTTTTCTAAGATACCATTTCTTTCTTGACACTCAGTTACTTCATTCATGCTAAATATAAAGGAAATAAAAAATTGGAGCACTACAAATACAATTCTTAGTGGTTAAAAAGTATTAAAAAAAAGAAAAAAAAAGTTAGTGAGAGAATTACAGTTTCTACTATCGTCATCTTGTAGCTTTACTCAACAACTTTCATATACTCTCTTCCGAATCTCGACTGCCTCCTGTAGTGTTAGAACACCGCGTTTTCAAGCTCATCAATGTCACCAGCATGGACTGTTTTATTATAGTTGAACAGGTTCTTCAGATCCCAACAGTCTACTGGAGCAGCTTATAAGCTATAGCTTAAAATCGTTTTCACACGGCAAATATTTCACCATTCACGTCGAGTCCAGACTTACACTCAATCAATCATATTCAAATTTTAACGAGACAGCTTCTTGTTTCTCTATAAGGTGGTATCCTTATGCACACAGATACATATTCTTTCATTCAACCTTTAGCCAAAGTTATTACTTATATAAACTAGTAAGCTTACACCAGCACATATACGATAATCCTTAATAAACGGATTTTATCGCCTATCTAATGCTTATCGGTTTATGTTTATCATATATTGAAGAAATAATAAATTTGATAGCAATTTAGTGTTTAAAAATTATCGTTAATATATATTTTTTGAATTTTATCAACGATGAGAAATGATTAATATTTTTATATTGATGGCAAAGTGAAAAAATGAAAAAAATCGTCGAGTGCCTGAGTCTAGGGAGTTTGTTGATTGTATTAAGGCATCAAGCTTGGTGTAGAAACGGTACGTGCTATTTTCTCAGGAACTCGCGTGAGACTTGTAATTGATTTACAAGCTTTGCTTCCAAGCACGATAAAGGTCGACGTGAGGACAAGGATATAGAACGAAAGACCTGTAGAAAATGAAGAAAATTTTTTACCTTCATGTTGTTCAATTTCAGTTGAAAGGTTTTGTCTCGATAGTCTAAACGATTTTTAAGGTAAAGAAAATAATTTTATAAAAACAATACTCAAATAAAAGAATTAATAATAGAAAATAAAATATAATTTAATATTTTTAAAACGAAAAATTATGTTTGATCATAGTAATTTAGAATTATTGTAAGAGATATATCATTAATGTCTAACTATATGTTTCCATCAAGAAAATACTTGAATACCTGAGACTTTAAGCTTGTAGAGCAAGGATGAAAAATGTAATTTTTCAAGTTTTTTTTAAAATTATTTTCGGAAATCTTTCTAGCATATCTACATGAAGGAAAACGTTTTCATTTCTGTAGATAGACAATGTAAAAAAAGGTGATGTAAGTCAGAAGTTATTAATGAGTTTATATTTTTCTACTTAAAGAAAATGTCGCAATTTATTTAGTGTATAGATGCACAGCAACCCGATAAAAAATGATTTTATACAATTATATATGAGTCCATATATAATTAGATCTGAAAATTGGCCAGATTTGATCATGTATAATCATATATAATTAGATATAATCATGCATAAACGAATATAGTCATTTTTAAGATCTCATTGAAAATATCTGTAAATTATTAATTAAGGAATTTAATTAGGATTTATTGTCTTCATTAATATAAATGTCGGTTAAATTTAAATTGAAAAAAAAAAAAAAAAAAAAAAAAAAATTACTACCGGTTAACTAGTATTATACTAAGGGGTCACCCGTCCGATTAATGACCCACGTCGATGCTGCTTAACTCTAGTAATCGCTGGATGGTAGTCTGATCCTCTAGTCTGCTATACACTTTTAATTAAAAAAATTCATGGCATTATTTAACTCAAATAATCAAATTGATACATCCTAAGTAAATAATGCACCTACACAGTAAAAAATATTGTGTATTTATGTCGAAAACGGTTTGTGTTAAACTAACACAAAGTTTGTGTCTCTTTTTGTAACATAAAAAATGTGTTATACACTCTTTATTAACACATTTTGTGTGTTACTGTGGAATTCTTTGCGCCCTCTTGTGGCGATATTTCAACATAATCTTTGTGTTAAAAAGGGGTTACACAAAGTTTGTGTCGAAATTTCAACACAAATTTTGTGTCAACCGTTTTTAACACACCAACTGTGTTGATTTTACACAATATTTTTTACTGTGTAATGATGAATTTGGTTTTTTACATAAATTACAATAGAATTCATTAGATAGATATAATCAAATTTTTTTAATCTATAAACTTATTAAAATCCATATATAAATCGATATCGATTTATACTTTTAAATTGCTGCCGAAACCTTTGAATATTTTTTAAGTAATGGGGATTTAAGTTTGATGGATAGTTGACAAAATAAAAATTTAGTAACATTAATATTAAAATTGTCACATTATGTATGTATAAATATGTATATATTAGACCTAAATACAAAATGAAATATTTATAGGTTTCATATCATTAAAGTCTGATTAGATCTAATCATACATAGACATATATGTAATTAGACCTGATCATATATAGGCTTATATATGATTATACCTGACCTTCATAAGTTAGATCTAATTATATTGAGACAAATCGCTTTCTGTACTCGCAATTTTCACCAGCCGCCACTAGGATTCGCGGGTTGAACCCTGGCTTAGGCTGGCCTCTACGAAATTTTTAGTTATAGGACAGAGCAATGGGCTAGGGTTTTTGCAAAGTAAGAACCCGCACTTGTCCAAACTCGGCAACGTATAAAAAAGCTTATCAACTCACCTCATGGCTTATTATAATCATAGATTATTCTTATAAATAGTCGAATTACTATTTGTAACTTAATTAATATTTATTTTATCAGACTATTCGATAATCTTACCAGTAAAATAGGAAGTAAATAGGATGGACAGATAATAGATACAGTGAATGATTAATAATCCCTCGCGGAATTGCCATAACGGTATTTCTACGGTATTTTCCTAGTATTTTTTAGGTATAAGCATTATTGCGGTATACCCACGGTATAAATGTGGTATGTTTGTGAAATTTTATTACCGTATTAATACCGCAAATATATTGTGTTGATACCAAATTTATATAGGGACTATACCGTATTTATACTGTAGTTATACCGTATTTATGCTCTCGCTATACTGTATTTATACGATAATTATACTCCATTTATATGGTTTTTATGCATTACTTAAACGTCGGTTATACCGTATTTATACGGTTGCTATACCTCATTTAAACAGTGTATTATTATTACAGCACAAATGCCGTATTTTTACGGTAAAAATAACGTAATAATACGGTAGTAATGCCTTATAAGCTCCGTATAAACGCAGTATAAGCTCTGTAGGAATACCGTAATTGAATTTCACAAACATATCGTATAAATACGGTAAAACTACTTGTTATCGACTACGTTTATGCTCTTTTAATACAGTGTTCAAACCGTATCACGAAAACCGCGAGGGATCGCAATGATTGTTTATTGCCAATTATAACAATAAAAATTACTTACAAGAAAGTGCAAGCGCTGGATGTAATGTAGACAGATGCGTGGCACAGTATAATTTTATATTGCGAGTATATCGCCGGTAACGTACAGTAATATTTAATTGAACAAACTTTGTTTATAATAATCAGTAAACTTGGACAGTAAAGTATATCGCAAGAGAATTGCCGGTAATACAACTATAACGCAAGTTAATTTCCCGATTTACAAAGTAGTTATCCGTATTAACAAAGTCGCAGATAAATTGCTAGTATATGACAGTAAAACTAAATTATACGTCTTATCGCTAATTGATCCAGGATCGAAGTGATTGACCGATAATTTTGGGCGTAGGGCTAGCCTCGGGACCGTTCCCACTTCACCCTTAC
Organism: Microplitis mediator; assembly: GCF_029852145.1. Lineage (NCBI taxonomy): Eukaryota > Metazoa > Arthropoda > Insecta > Hymenoptera > Braconidae > Microplitis > Microplitis mediator. The sequence goes on from NC_079970.1 coordinate 14,441,746, forward strand.
GGACATGCGTCGACGTGATAATTAGTCATGTGACCACTGCACTATGACTTGGGTAGTTTCAGACGGCAACGAGACGGGGAAAAATGGGAACCGCAAGGCTGAGGAAGAAGATGACAATTCACATTGTCTCAATATATAGACTTATATATACTTATATCTGATCATCTATAGGCATATATACGATTATACCTAGCCTTCATCAGCCAGGTGGTTCAAGTGTCTGTGAATAAATATTCTATTAAAATCGAACGATTAACGTAATTTGTTAATTGAGTTGAGATTTAAATTGAGTTAATTTGTTCCAGAGATATTGTTGATGGAAATTACTAAAAATAGTTATTTTTCTTTTATTCAATTACATTTCGAATCTACTGATCTCGTATCACGTTTAGAAGTTTATGAATTGCAATCTAAATCATTTTATTTGTTTAAAGGTAATCGAATACAAGTTTCACACTAAGAGGAAAAAATGGTTATCCGGATTATAAAAAAATAGTTCGACAAAATTATCATCACAATATAAGTATAGTAACCACTATTATGAATTTATGGTTTTAGCTATTATATTGGTTTAGCGCCATCAATTATTTCAACAATGATAAGTTCAAAGAATTAACTTTTGAAAAATTCTTTTTAACTTCCCGCAAATTTCCCTGAAACTCCCCGAAAATTGTGAATTTTCAAAAATTCGGGAAGTTATAGTTTTCACCCCGATTTTCGAAAATCGAGATTTCATTAAAGGTCGATGTTTTGAGTTCCTATGAAGCTATTCCGACCATTTTCAGAATGATGTCCGATTGTCTGTATGTATGGATGTAAATTCTTCATATTTTTCCAATGAATTGACTGTTCAAAAGCTTAAAAATGTATTCACAATACAGTCGGAGCTCCCTAAAGTTAATCTTTCCATACAGGATCATTCTCTAAAGTTAGTATTTCCCTTCTCAACAGGCATCCATGATGAATATTTGTAATAACGACTTTTTCATATGGAGAGCGTGGAAGGTAGTTATCAAAACCTCATAAGATGTAAAAAATAATGGGCGTGCATCAGCGCGCAAAAGCCTTCTAGTATTATTAAAAAGTGTAAAAGTAGGTAAGTGTGAATGTATCAGGCATTTGTAGATTTTTCTCATTTTAACCCTTTCCTGGTTGACCTTGAATCCCTACTCTTAATTCGGATTGTAGGTTTTCGTTTTCAAGTGAGAGAGCGCTAGCCTATTTAGTCGAGAAGGCCAAAAAAAAAACGTTTGGATCCAACCAGATATGTCTGGATCTCGTTATATCTGTTTATATCCAAATACATCCAAATATTTGATCTTGCTAGATATAAGCATATATAATTATATCTGCTCAGATCCAACTATATATAAGCAGATATAAAGATATATATCCAAGCATATATAAGTACATATAGTTATATCTGCTCAGACCCAACTGTATATATATAGATGCAAAAATAATTCATATCCAAGCTGATATACGTATATCTGAAAATTTATGACTATATCCAACAATGTGTGTCTATATGTAGTCATATTTGGACAGATCCGATAATATTTGAATACAGGTAAGGCTCCTGAATCGTCAAACTGTCGGGGTTCTACTGCGAATAAGACATTAAATACAGAGTTTTTTGTTTAATTATACATGAATATCTGAGTAATATACGAAAATTAAAAATTTTTATCGAAGCAGATATAAATATTTCCAAAAATAAATTGTTACACATTGGTAGTATTATATCTGTTTACATTTAACCATATAGATTAAGGTGAATAAATATATATTTAGTCCTGTGTAATAGACAGAAGTTTACGAAAATATTCATAATTTTTTTGATTATATGTAATTAAATATAAACGTAAATAATTGAATTTAACAGTATTAAATTACGCATTGTTTCTAAAGTTTTCGTCTATTTTTTTTACTTAAATATCAATTGACTTTTGATATATGTTATACATAGGTTCATCAAAAGCATTAAGAGGTAATAGCAATACGATCCAAAATGTGAGTAGATATTGTTTTTAGAATGGTCTAAACTATAATATATTTATAGATGCATTCATTTGAATGTAGTGAAACTTCTTTAGATGTATGTGCTTAAATCTATGTAGATTTCTTTAAGGATGGACATTTACACCGATCTGCTTGGATACACTTATATATTCGTGGATATAGTGAGATCTATTTGGATCGCTTTGGACATTTTGAGATCTGTTTGAATCTCTTTTGATATTTTAAGATCTGTTTGGATATACTCAGATATAGTGAGATCTATTTGGATATTGTCAGATCTGTTTGGATCCGCTTGGATCGCGCCAAAATTAGGATCCAAGCATATCTGACTGTTTAAATCCAATCATATACGCTTGGATCTAATCATTTTTTATCGGGGGGGGGGGGGGGGGGGCAGAAAAAATAGTAGAAGGGGGAGCATGCATACACTAATACGATTGAACCGATACTCAACAGCCTTACTAAGAACTGTGATTGGTTATATCCCCACACAGCTCACACCGAGACTCCTCGAGACTCCAAACCGGGAAAGGCTTAATTTTTAAAATAAAAAAATCAATTAAGAGTCTTTAGGGGAGCGTGGGGTCGCTCCTGTCACCTGAGAAATAAACCTTCAAAATTTTTCGAATTATCCTCATTAGATCATAAATCGGACATTATCTTATTCTATGGAATCTAGAGAACCAAAGACACATACTTTAAAATGAAAGTATAAAAGTAAATAGAAATATTTGATGAATTAAAAAAGTTGTAAGTTTGGCTGGGGCGATCCGACGCGTCGGGTCGCCCCGGTCATTTGGCAGGTCATCCCGGTCACTGTTAATTTCAAATCAAAAATTAAGAATCTAAAGTCGCATTGCTGAAATTTCATCAAATTAAAATTTCATTTGGTCAACTAAAACTTAAGAAGTAAAGAAAAAAATGTAAAATTAATAACTAACAACATTCAACTTTTTTCAACAAAAATGTTATGATGTTGTAAAAGAAAAGTCTCTCGATGAACAAAAAAATTGTTAGCTCAAATTTTAAAAAAGCTTACCTTAATTAATTAATTGCTTATTAAATAAAATATTGGTTAATATGCTTATTGAACAAACACACGAATTGTCAGTCGAATAAAAAGTGAATGAATTGACCGTTGTGACCCCATAACTTTGATTGGTACGACCCCAACTAATTTTTGAAAAAATAAACTGAATTTAAGAAAAAAAAGGATTGAGTATTATACTTTTATAAAAATTAAAATGGATTAAGAACTGTCTGTAGATTACATACATATCAATTTTAAACTCTTTTCTTCTTGTAAAATATATAAAAAAACCTGATGATAATGTCCTTGATTTTTAGATCGAAAGTCGATCAATTTTTTATTTATTAATTATTATCAATTAGTAATTAATTTTTAACGTTAAGGCTCATTAATTAGCTCTAATTCAATGAGAGTATAAAATAAAATTTAATTCAAAATCTATTAAATGATAGACTTTTCAAAATTTTGTTAATCCGTAATTTGACAATTTTCTTACTTTAACTATACTCACGCTTATGAAAACAGCGGATATCCGACAGTTTTTTAACAATTTATAAAATTAGGCTTTTGCGCGCTAACGTTCGCCCATTATTTTTTTCATTTTGTGATGTTTTGATAACAACCTTTGGAACGGCATCGTGGAAAAATAAGTCACCTACTATAAAAACACAAAAACTTTTTTTTTATTTTAAAATAATCATTTACTATACGTAAAGGAAGAAAAGTTTCCAGGACAAAATAGACACTTCAAAATTTTCAATTCAAAAAATTACTTAACATAATAAACACTTATAATTTATGTGTATTTCCATACTTTCATGAGAATGTAAATAGTTTTTTTTTTATAATTCAAATATTTTTTTTACAAACTTATTATTGTTTTGATTAAGTACTACGAACCTACTCTTACAAAAATGACGTGGACTAGAATTTCACATTTGAGTAGTAATTTACATGTCTCTTGACGTATCAGCCGAAGTATCTCAAGCTAGCTTGGAACCTTAACCTTAAGTAGAAATTTAAAGCTCCTCATTAGTTTCGCTCAGCTTCACCTTTAAGTCATACTTCCCTTTAACATTGCTCAGCTCTAACACCGATGTGTAGATACTCGCTATACCAAGACTATACATCCTCTCATTTTCTCTTCCTTTCGTCTGGCTCTCGATTTAAGGGTAGCTCTCACGTAACGAGTTTTCTTTAGAGCGTGAGGCCACTTCACATACTTCTTCGGCACTTCAACTGTTTATCTTTAAAAAAAAAAATATACACATACAGTTGGTGCATCATTTATGTTAATGCCGTCAATAAGTAATTAGCCCAGTAAACAAAGAAAACGAACCATAGGATTACTCAAATGAATCGAAAAAATTTTCAGTCTTTAGATCGTACATTAATCGATACGAAATGAGTTAGCTTGGAGTTCTAGATAAAAATTGTGAAGCTCTTACCACCCGGGTAAAAAATTTCAAAATAACAAAATAATGATATTTTTAACTTCCCGCTAAGAAAATTGAAAATTTTCAAAAATTTGGAAAGTTATTGGTTTCGGTCCGATTGGCAAAAACCGAATTTCTATCAGATTTTGACGTTTTGAGGTTCTAGGAAGCTATCCTGACTAATTTCACCATGATGTCCGAGTGTATGTATGTAAATATTCATAACTCTTGAACGGATGAATCGATTTTGATTTTTAAGGCGTCATTCGACGCGGTTTGTTAATATTTTAAAGCTGTAAAAATTTGAGCTTAATCGGTAGGGTGCGTTCGGAGATATTTCAAAAATAAAATTTTTTCAAAAATGTTTTATTTGGATAACTTTTAATTTGCTCGATGGATTGATTCCAAAATCTATAAAGCTCTAAAACTTTATAAGCCGCGTCGAATGCCACCTCAACCATCAAAATCGGTTCATTCGTTCAAGAGAAACCGTTGACGAAAGAATTCGAAAAAATTTTTTTTTTTTTGGTTTTTTTGAAATTTCTCAAAAACGACTGAATAAATCAATTTCAAAATTTGATCAGCTTTAGAACTTGATAAAACACGTCGATTCCACCTCAACCGTCTTAATCGGTCAATTCGTTTACGAGATATCATTGATTAAGAAAATAGTGGAAAACGTTTTTTTTTCGGATATCTACAAAAAAATTGAATCATTCGATTTCAAAATCACCTCTAGAACTTAATAAAACGCGTCGATTGTCGCCCCAACCATCAAAATTGGTTAATTCGTTGGCGAGATATCGTGGGAGAAAGAAATGCTTAAAAATGGTTTTTTTGAAAACAATGGCAATCAAAAGTATTTTCAAGCTCAAGGAGCTCGAATACAGCGGGAAGTTTTGGGGCTGGCTCGCGGGGTTAACTGATAGACCGATTTTTTTTTTTAGCTAAAATTCAGCCGATAAAAGGCCCAAGGCCGAACTCGCTAGGCCTGTAAATGTCTGAACGGTGAGGCCTAAAATGGCTGAATTTTGGCCGACAATGAAGCTTATAAATGGCCGACGTTAGAGATAAGGACTTATACTGTTATTATAATTATTCTATTTGATTAAATAATAGAGAAATAATTGTTATTATTTAATATTTACTCACGCAGAGAAATTATTAGTAAAAATTACCTAAAAAGTTTAATACTGTGAGGACATGTGGTAGATACCTAAATTTTTCCCATGCATATTGTAAAGTATATTTTTCGATAGCATGTCAATGAAGTGCAATTTCTACTAACAACATAGTGAAAATTAAGTTACTGGCTAGATGTCTTTACCGTACCAAACTTTAAAGGTAATTGTTACTCGAAAATTCTCTGCGTGTTTAATTCCTGAGGAAAAATTAATTGTATGCGGACATAGATGGAAATTGGCAATATATGATCGTGTATGATTGAATATGATCATCTATATTTTGATGTGATCATGTAAAGAAATTTTAACAAAAAAAAAAAAAAAAACCTCGGCATCGGTTGGCTCTGCGGGCCAGCTCCAAACTTCCCGCTCTTTGAGCTCGAAAACATTATTGTGAATGATATTCTGACATTCGTGTCCATACTTAATAATAACTATTGAATTCGTAGGAAATAGGACCAGGAAATAAATGAATTACTTTAAATAAATTGAACGTTTCGTCATTTATTTATGACTTCCTCAGCAACTAAAAACAAAATAAAACCACAAACTATTTTTTCAGCACATAACAATTGTTCTAATAAAATTGATTAGGTTAGATTATATACCTTATTATTGTAATTCAATTGTCTATTGTATAGAAACTATGGAGAAAGACCTTATATCTTAAAATTACTGCCATAATCAGACTCATTATTGTTGTAAAATTTTGATTTTAAATTAATTATTGTTAAATAAACTCAAATTTTTAACTATTACGGTTTTCTCTATGTCACAACGGTTTCAAATATAATTTATATTATTATTATTATTATTATAGACAAGGTTCTGTCACGCCATCTATACTGACATGTTTCAACTTAATTAAGTTTAAATTTAAATTGAAAGTAGCTAAATAATTATTTTGAATTAAAATTTAGTACAGTTTAAAACTACATTAATTAATTGTTAGTAACTGATTATAAATCATACTGAGGTTATTTACATCTGATCTGAAATTTACCGTGTCATTAATTTTTATAAAATACATTTCACTAATGTTTCTTTTTACCCAATTTTGTTCTTTATCAACAATTGTAACATCTCCGTATGATTTATAATCAGTTACTAACAATTAATTAATGTAGTTTTAAACTGTACTAAATTTTAATTCAAAATAATTATTTAGCTACTTTCAATTTAAATTTAAACTTAATTAAGTTGAAACATGTCAGTATAGATGGTGTGACAGAACCTTGTCTATAATAATAATAATAATAATAATATAAATTATATTTGAAACCGTTGTGACATAGAGAAAACCGTAATAGTTAAAAATTTGAGTTTATTTAACAATAATTAATTTAAAATCAAAATTTTACAACAATAATGAGTCTGATTATGGCAATAATTTTAAGATATAAGGTCTTTCTCCATAGTTTCTATACAATAGACAATTGAATTACAATAATAAGGTATATAATCTAACCTAATCAATTTTATTAGAACAATTGTTATGTGCTGAAAAAATAGTTTGTGGTTTTATTTTGTTTTTAGTTGCTGAGGAAGTCATAAATAAATGACGAAACGTTCAATTTATTTAAAGTAATTCATTTATTTCCTGGTCCTATTTCCTACGAATTCAATAGTTATTATTGTGAATGCATTTATAACAGGAGTACTGCTATTCTGTTCGTCCTTGGAAAGAGCACCACTGGAAGTAAAACGGTCTACCAGAACCGGATCTTAATTCATTAAGGTCATTGTAAAATTTGATTTGTAAGAGAAGGACGAGGAAAGATAATTGATACACTAACGCAAAAAAATCAAAGGAACTAACAAATTTTGTAAATTTTTTAGTGATTTTTGGAAGGCTGTAACTTCCCGGGAAAAAATGATCAGACCTGATCAGACATGAACAGGCATGAGTCTTCAGGCCTGATCAGACATGAAAAATGGCCATGTCTGACCAGGCCTGATCAGGCATGTTCAGGTCTGATCAGGTATGTTCATGTCTGTTCATGCCCATCCGGGTAAAAAAATTATATATAAAAAATGGCCCTATATAATTATATATAATTATGTATAACTATATTCAATTATACATGTATATAATTATTGCTATAAAAATAAAAAAAATAAAAAATTCAGGCATGTGCAGGATTTGAACCGTAGACCTTGCGCTCGAAAGTGTAACTCGCTACCGACTGACCTAAGAGATTTAGTTGAAAAGTAAGTTTCGTATGAACTTCAAGTAATAAAAATCTTATACGTGATAGATTCTTGGTCAACAAAATTTTAGATCTATGAGCAGACATGAACAGACATGAACATATATGACCAGGCATGAACAGGCATGGACAGATATGATCAGGCCTGAGCGTATTTAACGCTTCAGACATGAACAGGCATGAACAGACATGACCAGGCATGGACAGGTATGATCAGGCATGAGCGTATTTAACGCTTCAGACATGACCAGGCATGAACAGGCATGGACAGGTATGAACAGGCATGATCAGGCCTGAGTGTATTCAACGCTTCAGACATGAACAGACATGAACAGGCATGGACAGGTATGATCAGGCCTGATCATGTCTAATTTCAGGCCTAATCATACATGAACAGGCATGATCAGGCCTGAGTGTATTCAACGCTTCAGACATGAACAGGCATGGACAGGTATGATCAGGCCTGATCAGGTCTAATTTCAGGCCTGATCATACATGAACAGGCATGGTCAGGTCTGATCATACATGAACAGGCATGGTCAGGTCTGATCATTTTTTCCCGGGTTTGTAAAAAATAATCATATCGAGAATTTAAAAAAAGCATTTTATAGCTTGAAATCTCCAGTTTCGGTACATACTTATCAAAATTTTTTAAGAGCTCCGGTTATTGCGCAAACATGAGAAACACCGCGAGACAATAAATTTCTAAATTTTTTTTTTTTTCCGAAGAGCCCACCGACCGTGGAAAAATTCTTTTAACTAAACCAATGCATAGGTCATTTAGCAAATTTATTCGTCTTCAATTTGGCTTTTTTTAAATATTTTCGTAGAACGATTTGTCGCAGAGAAATCAGCTTTCAAACAAAAAATTTTCTTTTTGGCTTTGATCATCGATATTTCAGGTACCAATGATCGCACGGTGAATTTGAGGGAATTACATTTTTTTTTGATTTTTAGTAAATCAACCGCTACTCTGTAAATAACGATGAAAAGAATAATGTTGCCAGGGACTTTTTTACCTTAATATAGCCCCCATAACCCTGTACATTTTAAAATTGATCTATCGAACCGTTTTTTGGGAAGGATCGATCAAAGTTTTGCTAAACAATTAAAGGAACAAGTTTTGTTCCTATAATTGTGTAATCATAATCAAAATGAAAAAATGATTTTTTTTTATTTTTCTTAAATTTTTGCGTTGGTTACTCAGTAAATGCGAAGAAATGACAAAAAAAAAAAATTTCCAAAAAAGTAGTAATTTCCAATTACTATTTTACTACGAAGTCACCCGTCCAATTCATGTCCCACACCGATGCTGCTTAACTTTAGTTATCGATGGATTGTAGTTTGATCCTCTAGTCTGTTCTACACTTATAATTAATAAAAGTTTATGGCATTACTTAACTCAAATAATCAAATTGATACTTTATAATTTTAAATTGCTGCCGAAACCTTTGAACATTTTTTAGGTATTGGGGATTTAAGTATGATTTATAGTTGACAGAATAAAAATTTAATAACTTTGATTTTAAAAAATTGTCATATCATTTAATATATATATAAATATATTTATTGAAACTATATACATAATTAAATATTTATAGGTTTCATATCAATAAAGTCTGATTAGATCCAATCATATATAGGCCTATATATCTAATTATATATGGGTTTGGATCAGTCATGTCTGATCAGATCTGATCATATATAGACTTATACATGGTTATATAGGGGGTTATAACAGCCAGGTATGATCAGATCTAATTATGTATAGGCTTATATATAATCCCATGTATAATTATGCATAATTTCATGTATAATTATATATAATTAGACAAAAACTTTTTTCATCGGGTACTTCTAATGGATGTTAAAAATAAAAAAAAAATTTTTTTTTTAAGGAATGATGAGAAGGTCTTGTAGGAGATTTATTCAATTTTTTAACGCCGCCCTCGAATTCACTGTGCGATCATTGGTACCTGAAATATCGATGATCAAAGCCAAAATGATAATTTTTTGTTTGAAGGCTGATTTTCCTGCGACAAATCATCCTACGAAAATATTTAAAAAAAGCCAAATGGAAGCTGAATATATTTGCTAAACGACCTATATGCATTTGTTTAGTTGAAAAAATTTTTCCACGCTCCATGGGCTCTTCGGAAAAAAATAAATTTTTGAAATATTGTGTCTCGCGGTATTGCTCATGTTTGCACAATAGCCGAAGCTCTCAAAAAATTTTGATAAAAATGCACCGAAACTAGATATTTCAAGCTATAAAATCCTCTTTTTAAAATCTTGATACGATTATTTTTCACAAAGTTTCAGCCGTCCAAAAATCACTAAAGAATTTATAGAATTTGTCTGTTCCTTTAATTTTTTGCGTTAGTGTAAATAATTTATCAATTCACAATTTTATTTAAAATAGCAATTTTAACCTTTATTTGGTTGATGATCGCTAGATAAATTATTGCAATCGGTTTGTTAGTTTCTATTATATCACCACCAAATTTTTTAAAAATCCCTGTTTCTGACATTTTTTTCGGATGTTTCATATATTAACCCGCTGGTTCAATCCAAAGTTTACGTAACTCTTTATTTAAGTCATTTCTATTAATTTCTGTCTAAATACATTGAATTTATCAAGCATAATCGTGAGCAAAACTTTAAAAAACGATCATTATTGATCATTTTCAGTTTCCCGAGTACTCGGAGATTAACACAATGCGTCACTTTTTTCGAGTTCGAAGGACTCAACAATAATAATGTATTCAAAGCTATGTTGACCTCAATCAGCTTGGACATGTATCGACATGAATGTTTTTGAGCTCAAGGAGCTCAAAAACCAGAGAAAGTTTCGGGCCTGTCCCGCAGGGTCTACCGTTTTTTAGATTTTTTTGAATAAAAAATCAAATCAATAGTATATTGCAGGTCAATCGAGGAAAGTATAATATTCTAACCTGCACGTGCAATTCCCTATCCAAGCTGAAAGTGGAGACAATCACGCGGATTGGGATGCCCTACCTTCCGTAATATTATCTATACTATTTTTTACTAGATTTTCACTGAAAAGTTAAAATTTTTGTATCTGTAGCAAGATTTGTGCATGCATTAATTTCTTATTATTATTAATCCTCATGAGAGAAAACTACGACTTTTTTCTCACTAAACTGCACAGAAATTTAAACTTTCGTTATAAATAGAGGCAAAAATTGTTAACTTTTCGATACAGAACAGGTAAAAAATCACATACTCACCACGGAAAAAGTAGGACATCCCAATCCGTATGTTTGCCAACCTCGCCTTCGGCTTGGGTAAGCAATTACACGCGCGGGTTTGAATGTCCAACCTCCCTCGCTTGATATTTATTATATCAACATAGAAATTTGAGTCTATAACTTTGAAATATAATATAAATTGCAAAAAAACCCCGAAAATTGCGGAAAATAGCAAAAATTTGCAGTTATTGTGATAAAATAAATTCTATAGAGCTAGATTAATAGATCAATCATGATTTTGGTGTAGTTGATCCGTTGAATCTAAATCTTGAGCCTATTTGGCTTATATATTTCTAAAAATAAGTAAATAGCAAAAAATCTTTGAAAATTTCAAAAAATTGATGTTGTGATGAAAATCATTTTTTAAATCAAAACAGAATATATTTATTACGTTATTTAATTCGCGGAGTATAAATTTAAATTCATTTCTCAGATTTTCATGGCTTCCCAGTCTTGTAATTCTTTATTTATTTAAAATTTTAACAATTTGTAAATAAATATAAATTTGAAGTTTATTTAGCCCGTTAGCCTTCAAAAAAATTAAGTTAATGCGAAAAATTGCACATATAGTAATGAAAAAAATTGATTGAATTTAATTAAATTTATTTCTATCAAAAAATCTTTTTTAAAACCATACGAAGATATGAAACAACCTTTCTGATTTCAAGCTGTTCATCGCTTGTGTCGAACCCTTTTGTCTTCGAATGACCTACGCAAAAGGTTTCTTTTTCGCTTCCTGTTTTCATCGGGTACATCTTTCTTCAGTGTCCAGCAATGATCTGCCATCATATAGACATTCCACTTTCCTTGATATTAACGCTCCATTTCACTCATGTTTTGGTGGAACCTTTCGCCTCACTCTTCACTGTAGTTGTCAAGATTTTCAGGAAAGTGTTGAAGTTGAGAAAGTAAGAAATGCAATTTAAGATTCATTAAGCAACCCATAGTATCGTAATTTTGCAACAACTCTTCAACTAAATTTTCGTAATTTTCACTCTTTTTATTTCCCAAAAAATTTTGTGACACATCTTTAAAACTTGACCATGCTACTTTCTCAATGTCATTCATTTCATGAACGAAGTTATCGTTTAAAAATAAAGTCCAAATTTGAGGCCCATCGAGTCACCACGTGGAGGTGCCCTAGCTACAGGTACAAGCTGCTACTTCAATTTTTTGCTATTTTTCGCAATTTTCAGGGGTTTTTTGCAATTTACTTAGATTTTGAATGGCTTATGGTTAAAAAACCTTCAGATTTGGATTTAGCGGACCAAAATACATAAAAACCATACTTGGTCGATAGTTCCATAAATTTTTTTCTTACCCAAACTGCTAATTATTGGCAATTTTTATGGTTTTTCGCAATTTACTCAAAATTTTAAGGGTGTACGGGCAAAACTGACTTCAGATTTGGATTCAGCGCGTCAAAATACATAAAGATAGGTGGGTCCGGTCAAAAGTACAGACCACTTTTTTTTGTGAGCCGGTGTAATTGTTCCGGGTCTCGGAAAATTATAAAGTTGGAGCTTGCTTGAGTTTATTTGTTTTATTTATTAAAGTTACCTGAGGAAAAACTTTACTGTTTTGGTTGAGGCTCTTCTGCCAAATCCATCCAGCGTATTTTTAAGGTTATCCGTGACGTCATCCCTCGAATCTTTTCCTTCCTCAATTGTTGCCTCTTCCCAATGCATAAATATCTTGTGATACTTGGCCGGTGCTTACTTCTACCTGCACCGGTCCAGAATGCACTCAAATCCTCTACTCTTCAACGTCTTATTACTCAGTACTTGCCCTTTGTAACGCCTACTCGTACCACTAATGTTGGGTTTCCTGTCTTTTTGACCACACCCTTTTTTTTTACTTAGCACTTCAAACCAACATTCCAAAAATCAGTACCAACCGAAACTCCGACTCTACACTTCATGATGTAACTGACACCAAATTTCTTCTTACATTCAGTCCGTAATTATATCTTAATTTACACACCTTTTTCATATACATCGACATTCATACAGATTTTATTCAATATCAGTTATAATCGAATAACTCAATCAATTAATGTAATATTTATATATCTTAGTTCGTTATATTTCGATGAATTAAGGAGTATTTAGTGAAGTTGTTTTTTAATTAACTTATCTCACGTTCAAACCAATCATCTAAACTATTGGCGTATTCGACTGCTTGCTCTAAATGACGACTCGGAGCATACTCGATTAAACATGAAAGAATCTGATTGCCAACTTAAAAATTATTTAATTCTGAAATTTATTGTCAAATAAGGTTATTTTTTCTTAAGTTTACATGTTATAACTTAAAACTTAAAAATATTCTATGTTTAATTAAACAATTTATGATTTTCATAAATATGTCAATCGCCTCATTATTGAAGTAAGAACTGTTGAAATTTTGTAGATATAAAGAGTTCAGAAAATATCGCCCATTTTTTAAATTTTTGAGGTAGCTCCGGGTAGCCTAGAGTAACCGAACACGCCATAAAAGAAATTTTAGTTTATACAATATACGAGTATAAGAAGCATTTACATTTAGAATTTTTCAGTCTAATAAATATATTCTATTAAATCTTTTTTATCAAAACTGTCAGAATATTAATAAATATATTTATATATATCCATATGTCGACCTAGAATAAAAGTCGATATTTGCTCACATTTCGTACGTATAACGAGATCTCACCAAAAGATGACTAGTTTTCACAGACATGATCCCATAAGACGCGTCACCCTCTACTGATTTGCATCTCAAATTTATACAGGACGCGACTCGTTAACAGTGCCCGGGGGTGTGTACCATATAGAAACGCGCACATCAAGCCTGTTCTGAACACGCTGTCAGTTGCAATCAATCCACTGATCTGGAATAGGAGAAAACGTTCTGTATTCAAAGACAAATATACTCTACTAGTCCATGAGATTTCTAACTTCATTTTCTATCTAAGTTTAGTAAAAATGTGTTAATATATACATAATATAAATTTTCTTTGTTTTTTTGTTTCTATTTTCCCTTGATTTTTTATTGTTTTTAAGATTTTTATTTTTGGCTATAAAAATTTTCAATTCTTAGATAAAAAATAGTTTTCTTCTTTCTGGGCGGAAAGCGTCGAGTTTCGTCCCGCTGTGTGAAACGAAGTTGTTGCTTTCTGCAGCTGTCTAACAGAAAAATAGCATACACACCTTGGGCAGTAAATAAAAAAGCCTCAGATCACATGTTTGTTGATTTCAGTTTTGTCTCGGCCCTAGGTTTGAAGTATACTATTTCTTACATCTTGATCAAAAGTTTGATTTTCCATCCTAATTTCAGAGACGAAAGTGCGAAATTCTCGCCCTGTTAAATGTTGAAATCAATTAGTGCGCATGGTCTCATTATTATGTTCATGTCTTGAGCTGTCCTGAAAATACCACGTAGCTTAGCGACGACTTGTTTATAGTATAAATCAATTTTCTTGATAAAATGAATTAAAAATATTTTCAATAAAAATTAAGATAAAGTCCTTAAAAAATAATTATTATCATGAAATATTCAGTTTAAAAAAGATATAATGAGCTCATATGAGTCTAGCAGTCGTGATTTGGAAGAAGAATTAACAAGAAATTTAGATTAAAAAAGACAGCTAATCTCTCACAATTGACTTCCTGAAAAATCAAAAGATCAATATAAATTACGTTACAAAGAGTTTATGTCCTGGAGAGAAAATAATAAATCCGATTCATCTACTGGGAACGTTTTTCTAGTTTATTTTAACGAGTTTGCACAAACTCATTTACCCTCAACTTTGTGGAGTATATGGTCTATGTTGAGAACGACCATGGATCGCCGGCATGGTGTCGATTTACATAAGTATCACAACCTGAAGGCCTTTATCAAAATCGTGCAATAGGCTATAAACAAAAGAAAGCACAAATGTTGAATTGAACTTGAATAAAAAAATTTTTGGAGGAATCCGATGACTCAATTTACTTGACAATGAAAGTAAGTCAAAATAAAAAAAAATATTTACAACTTAAATTCAATCATTTTAATATTTATAACTATTCACATTCTTATATACATAATCAGAAGCTGTTTAAGTGCTCAGCCAGCGAGATACGGTACTTATCAAATACCGTATGTGATGGTGAGAAGTTGATACACAACGATGAAATCATTCGTAGTCCAGAGGTTGCGCTGATAGTCCTAATCTGCAGGATGAACGAGAATTTGCCGGAACATCTTTACAATGTCCGTCAGAATGACGAATCTGTACTTTCTAAGGTACAGAAGCACGTCCCATATATTTGAAACCCCACATCACAAGAAACGCCTAATAAGGTCTTACTTGAATCATTGAAGACCACCCTCAACTTGGTCATTTCGCTGTCTTTGTGAACTACGCCATGATGAGGTAAGTACTATGCCTGAGATGGTTCAGGTGATGATGGTAAGACTCACCGCATGTGTCCGAGTGATTCATATTCACTGAAAAATGTGTTGTATTGACTCTGGAGCACAGGTTCCTGACACAGATGCTTGTTGAGATGGATGAGGCAGCGCTGCGTAACGTGTCGAGATTTACAGAGCTTCTTAGATGATGATTCAAATGGTAGGCGTACTTTGTACCGCCCTGATGAGTCACGAGAGTGAGCTTCACACTCAGCCTCTTCGACTGTGAGAGCGATTACTAGAACCTGGAACTTCTTCGAGTTCCTAGAACTTAATGAGAGAGTCATGAAGCTGAGAATTTTTGATGAGGTGATGAAATAAGTTTGGTGATTGAGAAGAGCTGTCGCTGACAGGTCCGAGAATTGTCCAATTAATTAATGTAACGGGACCTAAATCCGCCTCCACTAACTGGAGGCCGTTTCCACACCATTTTGGGCATACTCGCGCTGCGAAGTCCTTTCTTTTCTACCATAATACTATAAAAGTGAAACATTGAGCAAGCTCAATATTGGCGGATGTTACAACCCTAGGACAAGAGATCCTTTGCGCGTGGGTGCCGAACTAACAGCCACAATGAGTCTATGCCCATCAAATCCTAGCATTCTGTTTTCCTTATGCCAGGTTGGATGGAATTGCCTATAGTACCAATTTCATGTATTGGTCGGCATACCAAAGTTGGTCGTGAGGGGACGTGCTTTCTTCCTCTGCCTTCTTGAGAAGACACCCAGTTTGTTTCGCATTCATTCGTCCATTCTTTAACACATTCTCACACACACCTAACTTCGGACTGACACCCGGGATGCACAGAGTCCTCACAAATCGTGGGTTCTATACACCCATGCCCAGATGCTCCAACAACAACTAGGTGGATGCCAGTTGAACCGCTATCTAGTAGTCTTCTCCTGCTTCTTCTCGGCGATGGAACTGGCTGCTTAGCTTCTGGTGGTGACAATCTTTGCTGAAACCATTAAGAACTTTGAAGGAATTCGAGGATGAGGCAAAAACCTGACTGATTTGTGGTCACTCTGCGATCCACCCTTCTACGCTCTGGAGCACCTCACGCTGAGGCTCGAACTCGATGCATTTTAGCAATAAGTGCTGAACGGTATTCCCCCTTTGTTGCATTGAGGGCATTTGCGATCTTTTGCGAGTCCGTACTTGAAGAGTCTATCTCTAAAACAGCCATGACCTATTAAAACCTGGGTAAGCCAGAAATTGGGGCTGATGTATTTGCTCGCTTGACGTTCAGTAACGTCGGGAAAGAAGTTAAATGTCATTCGTCCTTTGTTCGTTGTGAACCACTTTTCTTGTCATCTACGAATGGTTTCTTTTCTGCGGGAGACAAGGCCTTCTTCGTCATCTGGCTGCATGGTCACGGATCCAAGGGATGCTTGCTTACCAGCGCGAAGATTTCAACGGGCGCAACGTTCGTTAATTACAAGGCGAATGGGCACTGCCCCTGCAACTACACAAAGTCCCTCATACGATGCCGTCTTGGATGAAGACGTCATGGTAATCAGGGCTCGCCGTTGCAAGGCCCTAAGAGCC
This sequence comes from Microplitis mediator, assembly GCF_029852145.1. NCBI lineage: Eukaryota > Metazoa > Arthropoda > Insecta > Hymenoptera > Braconidae > Microplitis > Microplitis mediator. Next base: position 14,458,885 of record NC_079970.1, read on the forward strand.
TTCCAATCCTCTACTCTACATAGATCACTCCAAAATGCTGCCGCATATGTGACAACAAGAAGGAAGTAGCCCCTGTAAATTGTGGACATAGCCGGAAAGCGCAGTCCCCATTCAGTCCGTGCGAGACAGCGTAAACGACCAAAAGTTTTATCCAATTTCGCGTGCGTTGTCTTTATGTGTATTATTGGTTTGAGGACCTGGTCGAAGTGTACCTCTAGGTATCTAGACTCGATGATTTCCGGTGCGTGGGTTACACGATCCACCTGGAAATTTCTAGAACATTTCCGACGACCTGCCTGAAAATATTTTACTACGCAATAGCTCCGGCAACCTGCCTGGAGTTAATTAATTAGTGAATTTATCTCCTTAAATTCTAGCCAATTTATAAATCTTAATTTTTGAATTACTTTAATTAATTTACGAGTTTTAATTTACGACGTGACGATACCAGATATACGACTAAATACTTAATAAATTTTTCCGGCTTCCGGCCTGGAATAAATTTATATAAATACCTTTACAACAATTAAATTTTCCTTCTCGTCGTGTTATTCGTCTAGTATCTGGTCCTGGGTTTTGGATATTTTCCTTTGTCCGTCTCCTCAGTATTTTAATGTCTCGTTCTGTCCTGTATTTGTACTCTCACTCTCTTTCTCAGGCCTCAAAATACTCGCTCTCTGCTTCACCTGTTATTCAGACACAGTAAATATTTTTGCAAAGAAATACCAGCTACCTGCCTGGTATTTTATATATAATTTTAGGAAAACTAATCGCTTGGTTCTACAATAAAACCCAAGTCGCAATTAAATAATTACCTGATGAAAAAATTTACAGTGTCCGTTGGTGGCGTCTATTGATGGCGTCTATCCAGTTGTGCACTCACTTTTCTACGTCTTGACGGTCCGGTCGTTCTCGTGACAAGTGCCGCTTTCCGTTCCGGCTTCTGTTTATGAAATCTTACTCCCCGCATGACTTCCCGTGTCTTCGGTTATCAGTCACTCCTACTTAACGCTAATTGGGGACTGACAGACGAGCCAATTTTCACTCGCCGGTCGACTAGTCGCAACCTACCCGGATAACCCTGGGTGGTATTGCAACTATATCGACGGTGTGAACAATAGATTTTATTTTGAATCAATTCGAACGCGGTAAATTCAATTTACCCCGTTACAACTTGATTAGTCTTTCAAATACCTTCCTGATTATCGAAAGTAAAACACATTGGCCTATAAAATTTAGGGTCACTCGCGTCTTTATCACTGCTCTTAAGGAGCATAATGATCCCACCCTCTTTCTATGTGATTGGTAAGCTCCTAATTCTAGGCATCTATTATAAAGCTCTAAAAATTCCCCTGACAAAATTACTGCCGCTCTTTTAATTACCTCGTTCTCTACTAAGTCCGGTCTGGGTGCTTTTTATTTTTAAGGGTCTTTAAAATTTTCTATAGTTCGCAAGGGGTGAATAGATCGGCGTCCGCGGTGTCTGGTGGCGTCTTTGAATTTTCCCTAGTTACTTTCTGCTCCTCCGTTTCTTCCTCTGGTTTGTCATCTACAATGTGTGTGTTGCGAAAGCAGCTGGCTGTGTCCGAAGCTTTCTGTGGATCGCCCATCACGCTGGAGAGTGGTGAGCACTCTGTTAACTCGGTGTTTGTCTGCCTGGAGCTTGTCAACGATGCCCCAGTGCTCCTTGTTACCGTTTGACGTGACAAACTCTCGCTAGGTCTTTTCTTTCTGTCTTTTAATGTGTTTTGAATATATTTTGCAAAGTCCTAAGTACGCTTTTTAAGCTCTGTCTTTTTACATTCTTCTGTTTCGCTCTGATATCCTCTTCTAGCTTTGTAGACTGCTCTTTTTTCTTTGGTTAGCTCTCTGGTCCACCACGGGTATGATGTGCGGCTTTTTCCACGGGATAGCAAATTCACACGACTCTATTATGGTTTTAGTGAGTGCATCGGCATACTTTCCCACGTCCTCAACCGTTTCCAGCGCCACTCCTTCAAGATTCACTCTTTCTAGTTCTGGTAGTTTCTCGTGGAACTTCTTCCAGTCAGCCAACGCAAGGTTGAACCACTTGGAACCCACCCCATTGAGACCCTCCCGATCTCTTGGAATTCCTAGGCTGATATCGATCGCATTGTGGTCAATACTTTGCACCCACTCGCATTTAATAGACCAGTTATGTACGTACAGTGCAAGTTTTGGGGTGGCAAGCGTGACATCTATCAATGATTCCCCTGGCGTGGAAGCATCAGTTGGACCCTCTCCTTTTATGTTTAAAATCTCCAACCCATAATCATCTATAAAATCTTCCGATTTCTCTCCCTTCTCATTTTGTTGAATTTTTGATGAATTTAAAGAATTCTTTAGATGTCATAGCTTTGATGTCATTGCAGTTTCTGAGACATGGTTCACCAGCATTGTCTCGGATAAACAGTTTTCATTACCTTTATTTACTATATATCGCAATGACAGGAACAGAATTGGTGGTGGAGTAGCATTATATATTAAGAATAATTTATCGTCACGTTTTATACATTCATCTGAATATTTACAGAATCATCCTGAATATTTGATGGTGGAAGTCTGGTCTTCTATAAGAGAAAAAATTTTGATTTGCGTAGTCTACAGGCCACCAAACACTGGTCATATTGATTTATTAGAATCAGATCTTGAAGAATTAATGATTAACTATAAGCATGTCATTATCCTGGGGGTCTTTAATGCAAATTTGAATATCAATGATTATAAATCTCAGCAGTTAGGAAGATTTTGTGATGGTCTTGGTCTTCATTTTGTTAATTTTCATTTAACTCATCACACAGCAACAAGTGATACATGGATAGACATGTGCATGGTTAATGACTTGAGTCACGTGTCATCGTTCAGACAATCAGAAGAACCATTTTTATCAGGACATGATTTGATCTCCATCGAATATGATTATTATGTGCCTCGTCAGAGCTCAAAAGTAATCCAATACAGAAATTGGAGTCTTGTTAATGAATCAGCTTTACAAGAAGCTTGTAGTAATGTTGATTTTGAATCATTTGAATTGGTGGAGTCAGTAAATATATTAAATAATTACATACATATGTCCATTAGTGAAGTCATTAACAAAGTTGCACCATTGAGATCGAAAAAAGTTTCGCGTCCAATGGCTCCTTGGATTACCCAAGATATTAAGGATCTTCAACGTCGACGTAGAAAGCTATAGAGAATCTTCAAGAGGACAGGTTTTGCGTATACTGAATTTTGTAATATTAGGAAGCTCATTAAGAAGCGAATAATTAGTTTTAAAAAAAGCTACTTTGAATCACGGTTTTTATTTGCAAATAATTCACGAGCTATCTGGAATGACTTTAGAAGCTTAGGACTAGTTAAGAAAAAAGAAAATAAAGAGCGACTTGATCTTAATATGGATGAAATTAATAATTACTTTATACATTCTGCGGGCGACTTTATCAATAATGAGATTTTTGAATTTATGGAATCAGAATATAATGAAACTCAATTTTACTTTTCTATATTATCAACTGAATCGGTAAAAAAGACAATAATGAGGATTTACTCTAGCTCTGTTGGGCCAGATGGCAATTCAATTAAAATCTATAAAACTTTACTTCCGTATTTTCTTGATACAATAACTTTATTATTTAATCAATCATTATTAACAAATAAATTTCTGGATCTTTGGAAACGGTCATATGTTATACCTTTGCCTAAAAACAAAAACCCAAATGGTTTTTCTGATTATCGTCCAATTTCGCTGCTATGTGTACTTTCAAGAGCACTTGAAAGGTGCGTATATGATCAGATCTGTAAATACTGCATTGATAATGATAAACTAGACCCATATCAAACAGCTTTCCGTGAGGGAATGAATACACAAACTGCTGTAATACGCTTTCTGGATGATGTTCGTCTTTCTGTTGATCACTCTAATGTTACTGTTGCTATTTTCTTTGATTTCACGAAAGCTTTCAATTCAGTTAATCATGTTAAATTATTATGTAAATTACGTAGAATGGGTTTTTCAGAAGATTCAGTACGCTGGATATTTTCATATCTATGTAACAGAAAGCAGTCGGTTCACAACAACAGTAATGGTGAAACATCATCTTGGAAGGATATATTGCGTGGCGTACCTCAAGGAAGCGTTTTGGGCCCTTCATTATATACATTATATGTTTCTGATCTAGGAAAGCTTCTTGACTGTAAATATCTATTCTATGCAGATGATTTAGTAATTTATCTATCGTGTACTATTAATGTAATTAATGATTGTATTGCTAGACTAAATAACATTATTAATATTATCTTGAACTGGTGTATTGATAATGATTTAAAGTTAAATGCTACAAAAACAAAAAGTATTATTTTCGGGAGTTCATATAATATTAAACAAGATCTATGTATAAACGCAGATAAAATAATTATTAATGATGTGGCTCTCGAATTTACGAAATCAGTAAAATATTTAGGTGTGATTTTGGATAATGTATTGTCTTGGAATGAACAAGCTAATTATGTATGCAAGCGTAGTATGCGCACTCTAGCTCAACTAAAAATGAATAATGAAATATTCAATGAAAAAATTAGAATTAAATTAGTCACAACGTTAATTTTCCCAATTTTCGATTATTGTGCTGCTATGTATACTAATTTAAGTCAATCTTTACAGCTTAAGTTACAACGTGGATAAAACTTAATGCTTGCGTGCGCTTCATTTTCAAAGTGAGTAGGTATGAGCATATAACACCTTATTTCAAAAGACTTGGTTGGCTGACTTTAAGAACCAGAAGAAACTTCTTCTTATCTTGTCTATTATATAAAGCAATATATGCCAATCAGGGTCATCTCTTTAAAAATGAACTGGAATTTTTAGAACCGATGCTACGTAGAGGTGATGTGAGGCAAGACTATCTGCGCTTGCCTGCAAGCCATTTAGTTATGTATGACAAATCATTTATTGTTACATCTATTAGAGTATGGAACTCACTACCTATGGAAATCACATTCATTTATAGGGAGAGTGATGAAATTTTAAAAACTTTGAAAACTGGAATGACTAAAATAAATAAAAATAAACAATTTAACTTTTAACATTAAAAATGTGAGAATTATTAATCTTAAGAAATTAGTATTATGTATTAAAATTAGAATATACTATAACTATATGTATTATAATTGTATTTTATAAACTGTATGGCCACAAGGAGTTTTGACTTCATGGCCAAATAAAATTCATTTATCTATCTATCTATCTATCTATCATTTATTTCTGAGCCCCATCTACTAGACCTAGTCCATTCGCGTTCATCCCAAATAAAACCCTTTTTCCCCTTAGTGCTTGAACTACCTTTTCTAGTTGCGTGATGTGAATTCCTATATTGTCAGGTCACTGGAAGTATGACGATACCACGTAGAGAGAAGTATCTAGGCCCACAATTTGAACGCATACACAGTGCGAGGTGCTCAGTTGAGAAACTTGGATCATTTTGTATTTTGGGTTTGTTAAACAAATGGCCACAAATGGCCTTTCCCCAGTTGTGACAGCGATTTGTACACCGCTGCCAAAACCGGGCATTTCAACACACTTATTACTCGCTGCTGCGTATGGCTCTTGCAGAAGAAGGACATCAATACGTTCCTCCTCCCACAAGGCACATGCCTCCAGTATTCCCGCCTTATCGTTTTACAAATTTACCTGCAAGATTCGAAAACCATCCGCGTTAATACCTCTTTCTCCTCTTCCTCTTTCTATTGTTATCGGATTTAGGGAGGGGGGGAGGAATTTCGTTTCACGTACCTGGCCTTTCTACTGTTTTTTCCTCTATTTCGAGCCCACCGTGGGCAAACTTACTCGACCCCGGGCACGTACGTCAGCTTGTGTCCCACGAACAAAGTCTCACGTCTACTGAATTTTCTCTGCACTCTCGCGTGAGTGTTACTGTTTCCTGTTTCGCGTTTTCCAACTTTCGTGCCGACGATTAACGGGGGTACCAGGGGGCTTAGCGATCAAGGCAACAACACGGTTTGCTACTCTGGCACTCCTTAGATGATGTTGATGTGCTGGTGTCCATATTGGTGATTGCACCATGATCCTCCTGTCCCTCGTGGACTGATCCCGCACAATCCGAGCGCCGGTCCGTTTTACGTGCAAAGTATTTTGCAAGAGAAAGAAAAGCCATGTTTCGTTTTGCTGCTGTTTGAGTCGCTAAATTCCTGGTGGGGCCTATATAGAAGAAAGTTTAGATTAGTGTGGTTGCTGAAGGGAAGGGGTGGGGGGGGGGTGGGTTTTTTCTGGGAGCTGATACTTGACCACCTTTCAACATAAGCACAAAAAGGTTTTCATATCGTTTATTTTTGTACGTATTGCTTTCACAGGCGCAAGAATAATCGAAAATTTGTGCAGGGCCTGGTCTCGTTTTTAGTGGAATCAGTCGACACTATCGACATATAATAGCCTTGGACTTTCGTTGCTTTAAAAAAATCGATTAAGTTGAAAAACCCGCAATTCCGAAGGAAGTGGGTAGTTCACTTCTTTATATAATTAACAAATTATTCAAATTTCGTTCAATTTCTGTTCATGTTTTCGTTCGATTTTTCATCCAGTAAAGTGACATGGGCCACTTTTTAGTTTTCATGACTGAGGTTCACAGCGTTGTACTAGTACAAATTATTACATACCCAAGGTTCATGCAGGACCATACATGATCATGTATGAGCAGGTATGATCATGCAGGACCATGTACGATCATGAATGAGCAGGTATGTTCATGTATGAGCGGGTATGATCAGGTATGATCATGCAGGGCCATTTTTCGGATCTGATCCTGCATGATCATACATAATCATATATAACCGTGTATGATTGTATATGATCATGAATGATCGTATATGATCGACAGTATCTTTTCCGAAGATTCGAATACTGTTCCCGAACAGATGGCAGTCAAGTGAAATTCCGCTGATACTAATTACACCGCAAGTGCCTATCCGACACGGAACGATGCTGTTCTCTCCACCTGGTATACCGACCAATCGTGAGCTATCAAAGAACTTGAACAACATGGACAACTACGGAAAATTGTTGGACCAACGTCAAAATTTTTCGACGCAACGAGTGCAAGTCAAGATCATACAGGCACGAGTAAACGCAGAAATCGAGAATTTACAACGTCAACAAGAAGAAGTTGAGCGTCAGGTCGAAGACCTAGAACGAAGATCAACCACGACTGTGACGACTAAACAATGAGCTGGCTGGATTGCCGATTGAACGGCACTACAAATCTACTAGGTGTTGGTGACGCTTAATGCGAATTCAATCAGACCGATCGAAGTTTTACATGACCGTTTGTACCGTGCAATAAATTTTCGAGACAATCCAGACACCGTATGGACGGTAGATGACGTAAGTTCCTCCAAGGCAAACACAGTATTCAATACATCAAGTGCGCTATTGATGATTGATGCCAATCAAACGCAACTGTTACGATGAATACCGTCAACGATACGACCGTTACCACCAACTAGTTTGCCAACCGGTCATGCGAGACCAATTTTGAGTCCGCAGACTCATCGAACGATCGGATGAGAGACCACTGCTACGGTGAATTCAACGTGTGTTCCAAGATGGAGTATGGAGTCCGGCCAATTATCACCTACAACTTAAAAATGAGCTGGAGGGGGGGGGGCTTGGTATCAGCCCACAATATTAGAACACATCGATAAATGGAACTTGAAATTCTCAAGACACGGTCAAGATAGTGCCGAGAAGTTCCTGATCTGATTCGAGGTATCGGATCGACTCATATAACCAATTCATCACTGAGTTATGAAAACGTTTCAGTGAACCCGACTTTGAGTGCCGCTTACTCGGTGATATCGTAAACTGGGCGCGAGGAGCATTAGAACCCGGTTTATATTATTTAGATGAGATAATTTGTATGTAGTCAATACAGTAGCGGTTAAAATAATATTATAGGAATATTTCACATATATTATAAGAGGGGTTAAAATGATGTATCGGGCTTATTAGTTGACATTTCATATATGTATTATGAATAGTTATCATAAGTTTCTCTTTGTGTAAATTATGACTGTCGTTAAAACAATTTATGGTGTTATAAAATCAAAATTAAGCACAAATTTCTACAATTTGCTTGAATTCAGTTATTGTCATATTTTCTACCAGTAAAACACCATTTCAATTTTTGATTATTTTATCTCTTTCATAATTAGTGATGGATCGACTCAATAAATTGGGTGCGTCATAATAAATTTTTATTTGATTTATTTAGTTTTTTTTTTCATAAATGCAACCATTACTGTTGATTTTCAATATTTAATGTAATTTCTGATAGAGACATACAAAATCATATAATGGCTAGAAAAATTGATATTTATGTAAGCTAAAAAATGAGTAACGTGTTATTTTAACAAAAACTCATTTGATACCGTAAGTAATTTTATTTTGTTCCAATAACAAAATAATCCGTTACCCCATCTCGTATTGTGATGACAAAACTCTTTTTGTCAATGCTCAGAACAATTTACATCGGTTGAAGTAACTTTGTTTTGCATTTTCTTTGGGTTCTTAAAAATTTACTGGACTTATCAGTTTTTAAATTTAATTAAATTTGAGTTTCGATTTAATGAGCCCTTTCTGATATCCAAAATCATACTTAAATTGGTCGATTAATTTAAAAATAATCATAAAAGATATATTTCACCACTAATTATGTTTCTCCCAATTATGATTTTTTCATTGTCTCCTGGAGCTTAGAGGTAGCAGAAAATTGTATTGCTGTCCCTACGGATTAAGTTATTTCCTGATTTTTTAATTTACATCATTAAATGAATTTTGTAGCGTTGAGTTAATTTTTTTACTCACCAATTATATGCATTTTGTTAACAGTTTAAACTTGTTAGCGTTACACATTTAAGCTTTACTGTTTCTTTTTCATTTATTTATTTTTTTTTTCTAATTTATGTAACTCACCGTTACGAACGTCGTGTAGAATTTCCTGCTTACTCTTTTTTGTTCACTACCCTTTTCTTCATTTCTGCTCTCACTTGCATGTAAAGAAAGAATAGTGTGCGAACGAAGCTTCATTAAAGCGACGCGACAACGATTTTCTTTCCACTTGGGCTCACGCGCCTGTTGTATAGTACATAGTAAAAACAAAAAGTATGAGAAAATTAAATAAGAGAAAGAACGAAAACGTCACTTGGTTGTCCGCAATGATATTCAAGCTTCGCATAGAGTTAAGACTATTTCTTATTTTATGTGATACTAACGATTTTTTTTTTTATTGTGTTGGTTTATTTTTTAATTTTTATTTATTCTTATAAATTTTAGATCCCACATTACTATTGCACGTTTGTCACGATTTAACATTTTTCTTTTTTTTTCGCTGTCAGCAAATCTGCGTGTGCCTCTTTTTTATTACTGCTAACTTATAATTTCTTTAAAAGTATCATTCTAGTTTATTCAATGAAAATCATGAAAATGATCGAAGTATAAAATATTTTGACTCAAAATAAAATATACGTGTAACCAACCAAGAATAAAGAAAGAAATATAATGAAAGTAATAGTATATTGTGCTACGAATGTCGCATGCAAATCATTGTATAAAACATGCAAAAGTCAAAGTAACTGTTGAATACACAAACAGCTATTTATCAAACGAAAAACAGCTAATTATGAAACAAAAAAGTGAGTACTGAGGTAGTACTTATACCGCATGAGTAATAAAAATAAATTTATTTTTAATTACTGACAACAGAAAGATTCTCTACCTTCAATATTTAAAAACCGCAATAAAATTTTACAGTAATGAATAAAATCTGAAAAACGGTTGGCCCTCAGGGCCAACCCCAAGACTTTCCGCTGTTTTCGAACTCGGAAAACTCGAAAAAGTTATTATTGGTAAGCTTTTAATCTCTTCGAGCTCAAAAACAGGTTAGACTGGCAATATGTACATCAGGGTGTCCCAAAAAAAAAAAGTATTTTTTTTTAAGGTCTTATGGGCTCAAAAGTTACTTCATATTATAAAAAGAATCCTCACAAAATTTCAGCCAGATATCATTAAAATTGAGCTATCACAAATGGGTGTCCCCTCTACCGTTTAAAATACACGCAAGAATTTTACATTTTAGTTTTTCGTTATTAAGACTATGGAAAATTTTTAATTTCCCGCTAAGAAAATTCAAAATTTTTAAAAATTCGAGAAGTTATTGGTTTCGGTCCGATTTTCGAAAACCGAATTTCTATCAGATCGAAATTGGAAATTTGTCGATTTTTGAAGCCCCGTAACTTTTTCCCAGTTCGTTTGACGTACATAATGCACCAGCACTTTTCTGTAGAGAATTTAATTTCCTACAAAATTATGCTAGGCGGAATTTGAAAAAAAATCAGTCTATCAGTTGACCCTGCGGGCCAGCCCCAAAACTTCCTGCTGTTTTCGAGCTCCTTGAGCTTGAAAAAATTGTGCCTACAGAAACAGCCGGTTGCTGCCATCTAGTGATCGTTCACCACTTGATAAATAAAATTTTTCACGATAACGTCGTAGATCGTTGCTTTATACACTTATCCAAAAAATTAAAGGAACAAGAAAATTTTATAAATTTTTTAGTGATTTTTGGAAGGCCGTATTTTGGTGAAAAATGATCGCATCGAAAAAATAAAAAAAGCAAATTGAAGCTTGAAATCTCTAGTTTGAAGATCTTCCAGCAAAATATTTTTTTGAGCCACGGTTTTTGCGGAATCATAAGAAAAAAGTCGAAACAAAATTTTTCTAAATTTTTTAGTTTTGTTTTTTAGGTCTACGGGGCCGGGAAAAATTTTTTCAAAAAAACGAATTCATAGCTCGTTTAGGAAATTTATTCAGCCACAATTTGCTTTTTTTTGTTTCTCTGTACGACAATTTGCTGCTGAGATATCAGCCTTTAAATGAAAAAGGAGCCTTTTGTCTTTGATTATTGATATCTCAGCAAGTAATGGTCACACAGTAATTTAAAGGGCAGTTTAATAAACTTGAATAAATTCCCTACAAGCTACATTTTCGATTTTTTCAAAAAAAAATTTTTTTTCATCCTTGATATCCATTTGAAAAACCCACAAAAAATGACCATTTTCTGGTTTTTTAGTCAACTCATCGCTACTCTGCAAATATTGATAAAAAAAATAATGTTGCCAGGTAATTTTACAGCTTAATGTACCCCCAAAAACCCTGGAAATTTTCAGATTGATCCATTGAACCGTTTGTCCGGTCCGATTGCTCAAAGTTTTGCAAAACAATTAAAGGAACAAGTTTTGTTCCTTAAATTGTGTAATCATTACCAAAATGGAAAAATTAATTTTTTTCGGATTTTCTTTCATTTTTGCGTTAGTTATTCAGTAAATGTAAGGTCAAGAGGAAAAAAAAAATTTTCCAAAAAACGAGACCAAACAAGAATATTTTTACATTTTTTTTTTTTTACGTTTCATTCGGGGGGTTATTTTTTTTTTTCGTTTTTCGGAAAAAAATTTTTTTTTTTCCTCTTGACCTTACATTTACTGAATAACTAACGCAAAAATGAAAGAAAATCCGAAAAAAATTAATTTTTCCATTTTGGTAATGATTACACAATTTAAGGAACAAAACTTGTTCCTTTAATTGTTTTGCAAAACTTTGAGCAATCGGACCGGACAAACGGTTCAATGGATCAATCTGAAAATTTCCAGGGTTTTTGGGGGTACATTAAGCTGTAAAATTACCTGGCAACATTATTTTTTTTATCAATATTTGCAGAGTAGCGATGAGTTGACTAAAAAACCAGAAAATGGTCATTTTTTGTGGGTTTTTCAAATGGATATCAAGGATGAAAAAAAATTTTTTTTTGAAAAAATCGAAAATGTAGCTTGTAGGGAATTTATTCAAGTTTATTAAACTGCCCTTTAAATTACTGTGTGACCATTACTTGCTGAGATATCAATAATCAAAGACAAAAGGCTCCTTTTTCATTTAAAGGCTGATATCTCAGCAGCAAATTGTCGTACAGAGAAACAAAAAAAAGCAAATTGTGGCTGAATAAATTTCCTAAACGAGCTATGAATTCGTTTTTTTGAAAAAATTTTTCCCGGCCCCGTAGACCTAAAAAACAAAACTAAAAAATTTAGAAAAATTTTGTTTCAACTTTTTTCTTATGATTCCGCAAAAACCGTGGCTCAAAAAAATATTTTGCTGGAAGATCTTCAAACTAGAGATTTCAAGCTTCAATTTGCTTTTTTTATTTTTTCGATGCGATCATTTTTCACCAAAATACGGCCTTCCAAAAATCACTAAAAAATTTATAAAATTTTCTTGTTCCTTTAATTTTTTGGATAAGTATATATACGTCAGTATTTGTGCGTCTCGTTGTATGTAATATTTTAATTAAACAGTGTAATTACAATAATAAGATGAATGAAAAAGTTTCATCGGATGAATCTATGGACGAGGATGAGGTGATAAAAGATTTTGATGCAGAGGCGAAGTTAATTATTGAAAGTTTACGTATTTATTTATATTTTTCATTGGCAGGAAAAAAAAAACTTTTTCATAGGCATAAATTTATTTCTTTTGAAAAAAAATAATTATTTTTTATTTTTTATAAGTATAAGTATGTCTTTTTTTTGTTTTGTTTCTGATGCCTGTCCCCGCCGACCGGACGCACTCGCTTCGCTCATGCTTTCAAATGTCGCGGGGCAGGCATCAAAAACGCAAAAAAAAAAAGAGAGACAGAAACAAATTAAAGTTTTATGTATGTCCGAAAGAGGCGCGTCAATAGGGAGCAAATAAAAAAAACATGGCCGACCTGTCAGCTGAAGGCAGAACGTGTTTGTATTGTTTATAGTATTCAAAAATGTAATTAATAAACGTACTTTCGACCAGATATAAAGAAAAATCGTATACACCACACGGGAAGATAGTTGAAAGCTCTGCCCTGTGTGTCATGATGCCCTCGGCTTCGCCTCAAGCATCTTATCACACAGGGCAGGAATTTCAACTTTCTTCCCTTGTAGTGTACTATACTATTTCATGTCGTTCTTTTCGAAAAAAATGTTTTTTACCATTTTTTCTTCAACGATATCTCTCACACGAATTGACCGATTGAGACGGTTGAGGTAGCAATCGACGCGTTTTTTTCACGTTCTAAAGCTGATTAGTTTTTGAAATCGATCAATTCGATGTATTTGTATATATTCGAAAAAAAATGTTTTTTACTATTTCTTTCATCAACGATGTCTTTCTAACGAATTAACCGATTGAGACGGGTGAGGTGGTAATCGACGCGTTTTATCAAGTTCTAAAACCAATCGAATTTCAAAAATTGATTTATGGAGCCGTTTTTAAGGAATTTCAAAAAAACTAAAAAAAAAAAAATTTTTTTAATTCTTTCGAAAACGGATCAAGCCCAATTTTTTACAGTTTGTAGGAATTAAGAAGTCGCGTTGGATGACACCTTGACGATCAAAATCGGTTCATCCGTTCAAAAGTTACAGATTATGTACATACACACATACATACACTCGGACATCATCGTGAAATTAGTCAGAATAACTTCCTAAAACCTCAAAACGTCAAGATCTCATAGAAATTTGGTCTTCGAAAATCGGACCGAAACCTATAACTTCCTGAATTTTTGAAAATTTTCTATTTTCTTAGCGGGAAGTTAAAAATTTTTCATAGTCTTAATAACGAAAAACTAAAATGAAAAATTTTCGCGTGTATCTTAAACGGGGAAGGGGACCCTCCTTCGTGATAGCTCAATTTTAAAGATATCTGCCTGAATTTTTGTGAGGATTCTTTTTATAATATGAAGAAACTTTTGAGCCCATCAAACGTTAAAAAAAAAATATCTTTTTTTTTTGGGACACCCTAATGTACATTTCGCTGAAAAAAAAGTAATTTTCGTTCGACGATATTTTCGGAATAAGTTAACCGATTTGCACGTACTTTGTGGCAATCGAAAGAGCTTGTTGAGACTGAAGTTTGATAAATTTTAAAAAGAAATCGCTTGAGCGATTCACGAGTGATGTAACAAAAACTTAAAAAAAAATATTTTTGTATTTTTATTTTTCGCATAGCTTGTAGACTACTCGATCGATTGACTTCAAAATGTAATCAGTACCAAGACTTGGTTAGCTCTTTCGATTACTGCCAAGAATGTTCAAATCAATTGATTCATTGCAAAGATATCGCCGGGCAAATAACGTTCACTCATATACATGCGTGGACGGGCGTTCATCCTGAAATAGTCAGAATAGCTTCTTAGTACCTTACTTTCGAAAATCAGATCGAAACCAATAACTTCACTTTTATTGAAAGTTGTCAATTGTCTTAGCGAGATGTAATAAAAATTTATTGCAAGTTAATGAAAAAGTTTTGTATACAAAATAGAAACTAACAAATATTTAATTGCTTTGTATAAATGTTTCATTACAGAGAATTAGTTGAGATTAAACCTTTTTTTTTGAAAAGGTCTACCATTTCTGAAGACGTGACCGAAAAAACCATCATGTAAACTTTAATCATTCCTGATAAAGACTTTTGAGTACTTTTCCTTGACTGTCGAGATAATTTGCAAATTTTACGAGCAAGAATATTGCCACAGACTTGAATAAAAAAATTTTAATGAATAGATAATGTCAGCAATTAAAACACCTCTCTAATGAAGGAATTAAAAATATTTCTATTAAAATTTTTTTAAAATTGTTAAACATTTGTAGTTATACTTATTCTTTGTCAATTACTTAATGGATTTATCAATTACTATATGATTCAATATTCAATTATAATGATATCTGATTATATTACTTACTATATTTTATTTTTAAAATATATATGACAAAAATGCTAGAGTTGTGCAGTGTTCAGCTATGTCAGAACTTGAAACTTTCAGTATGAATTAGGGTTAACAAAAAGACGTTGTCTTTTTGTTGACACGAACTCTCTGACAAAAACTGAAGACTGCATAAGCAACTAATGAACTACTGTGAACGATTCTAATTGAACGTAAGTGTGTTATACTTCTTATTATTCACACGGTATCATATAATAGAACTGTTTGCTCACGCGACTATAAATGTAGTTTTTTTTTATTATTATATTTTATTATATGTATTTTTGTGTCGCTAAAGTCCTTGAGAATTTTCAAATGTTTAAATTTTATTCTCTCGGCAAACTTTGCTTAACTATTTGTGCCTTTTAATAATATTTATCATAAGTCCAGTATTTGCTTTCTATATTTAAAATCAAATCCTAATTGTTGTATGTCGAAGTACGGATAGTAAGAAAAAACTTAAACAGACTAATAATTTATGACTTAATCCTCAAGGGTTCAGTCCTAAGTCTCCAAAAAATATCCATTTTTACCACTGTCTCGCCAGCTGAACTAAGTTACTTTATTACTCCTTCGATCCTAAAATACTTTCCCATGCCTTCTTCAAGCCCATGTGTTTGTTGTATTGTTCTACCGTAGTACAGTACTTCGAGAGTTCTATCCTTTTCTTTTCCTTATTGGTCTTTCCTTAGTTTCTCTCGTTCGTTCTACCCTTCTTCCTTCGCCTATCTGCCCCTCCTGTCTATTTTCCGCTTGCCAATCAGATGTCCAAATTTTCCGAAGACACCCCCAGCTGACCTTTTTCCCACCCACCCTTGGGGACTCTGACGTCACGATCGGGGACTCAGACTCAAGTTCGTTCGTTAAGAAATAGTAAGTTATCAACCATCAGTTGATCCGATCTGTCGAGATTCTTTTGAATTCTCTCCATTATCCAAAATTACCAATTGTCGAGACTCGCCGAGTTCTCTCCGTACTAATTAAACCGTATTCTTACTTCGACTCATAACAACTAAGAATTATTGTTCGTTTAACTTGACCATTTTTTACAATTTTTGTTTATATCTAAATTTAATTATAATTACTTTTGTTTGTATTGTAAAATCTAACGGAAGTGCATTAAACTATACAATCATTAATAAGACATTAGTTTTGTTCTTATTAAATTTATCATAAATTTATTTAAACATTCCCTTTAGATTTAAGTATTTTTTATGATAAAAAAAATATGGTCCTTCGAGCCGGATATAAACTTTTCGTGTAAAATTGAAACCAGTGTACAGTGTTGTGTTAAAATCATCAGAAGTGTTCGTCTGATTCCATCCAAGTTTCGAATACCTGTGAAAGTGCCAAATCACCAACAACGGGATTCATCGTCATCATCAACGAGTACCAAGCAGCAGCAGCAGCAGCAAAAGTAAGTTAGTCTTTGTTTTACCGCATTAAAATAGGCCAATTGTCGTAAAATCCTATTTTATCACCATAAAATTATAAATTAAACCTTTTCCTAGTTATCCTTTACCTCAACCGCTTTAATATGACTGACATATCTCGATTAAAACGGCAACGTGGTTACATTCAAGCCACCGTAACGAATTTAAGAAAATGTCTTGACCAAGCCGATGAAGATCCATCCACCCATAATTTGCATCTCATACAACATATGCTAGATACCGCGGTTAAAGCATTTGAAAAATGTGCATCTATCCAAAGTAATTTAGAGCAATTGGATGAAAAAGAAATTGATAATCGGATAGCATATGTTCAAAATTACACTGTTGAACGTGCACGTGCACTTAAACTGATCGACGAATTAAGTCCAGCTCCGGTTACTATTGTTAATCAACCACAATCTGTTGCGACGACAGTGGTTGAAACCAAGGCTGCAGTCACTCTGCCGGCTATTACATTACCCTCCTTTGATGGAACTCCGGAAAAATGGACCGCATTTTACGGATTGTTTTCAACATTAATTGATCAAGAAAATCTTCCGAATGTAAAAAAGTTAAATTACCTCCGAGCATCTTTAACCGGAAAACGCTGACATCAAAGTTGTTAGATTGATTGTACTACTCATTCTGAATATATTTAGTGTCGAGACTATTTGCTTCAGTAATTATAGTAAAGTTTGCTTTTGAAAACGGTCGATAATGATTTTTGAAGAGTGTGTTCATGGATTTATGGATTCAAACGCGGTTGTTTATGACTCCATAAACACACGCTGTTGAGGAACATGGGCATTGGGTAAACCCGTATGAAAAAACCATATACTGTCGATAATATCCCGGGAAAAAATGATTTTGCCTAATTATATATGATTATATATAATACGTTATATATAATTAGATCTGAAAATTGGCCAGGTCTAATTATATATAATCATATATAAGTTATATATACTCATATATAATTAGATATGATTATGTATAATACATATAAATTATATCGGATCAAAACCAAATCTATTATTGAGCATGTAATTCCTATAAAAGAAAGTGATAGGAGAATGCTGATTAATTATTCCAATGTTAAAATATTAACACAACTCATAAGAGTTGAAAATTATGTATGCAAAAAACCAAACACTTTAAAAACTGTTTGGTAACTGGGTATAATTAACTATACATAAGTTTATTACTTTTCTAACAGACTGAAAAATATATTGTAACCCTTCGTAAATATTTTAAAATTATAATTTATAGTAAAATTGTAATCATTATTTCTGTAAATATACACCTAAAACTATAATGCATTTAACGAGTATTGATTATTAAATATCAATAAAGACCATAGAGCATCTAATATATTAAATGAGAAAAACTAAATATTAAATATATTCTATAAATAAAATATTAACTTATATATATATATTATAACGCAAAAATTATACGCTAATCTTTGCGCTACAACTTCGTTCTCTGTCCTTAGCCTCCAGTCTCAATACTAATAGGGCGCCAGGTAATTTTTATCACTGGAATCACCAAACCAGTAAATTACGGAAATTTTGATAATTTTTGATCTGTGGAATTATCATCAAAACCATGCACAAATAAATTGGATAATTTTTGATCTGTGGAATTATCATCAAAACCACGCAGAAGTAAAATTCAAAAACTTAATAGCAAAACAAGACAGAGACTGGAGCACTAAAAACAGAGTTACGGTATGCCGTGTAGTCCAGTCGATGCGCACGAAAAAATGGTCAAAGATCATTTTTTCGGTGGGTAAAGATCGATTTTGAAAAATTTTTTTTTCAAAATACTAGAAAAAATATAAGGAAAAAAGTTACCATAAATTTTGAGGGTGATCTTTTTTTTTTTATAAACAAATTAGATGTAAAATGAAATATCTCTAAAAGTATTGAGAAGTTATCGAGACAAACTGGTATCATTGTTTTTGGGATTTAATAACGAACAAAATGAATTTTGAACGAAGTCTCTACGACGAATAGTTGCTGAGATAAAAATTATTAAAGCGCGAAAAACGAAAAAGCGCGTCATTTCGTTCGCGCGTGGATAAACAAAAGAGTGTAACTCGGCAGCAAATCGATATTTTGACAATTTTTTTTCATTATTCTCTTAGTAAATCATATATCAACCATAAAAAAATTTGGTAACATCCAAAAAAATTTTTTCGAATTTTAAATTTAAAAAAAGTAAAAATCACTTTTTGTTAAATAAAAAATAGAAAAAAAGAAAAATAAATAAAATGACCTAATGGATAATTTTGTTTGAACCATTACCCAAATAATTACGGGTAATGACAGTTAAAAAAAATTTTTTTTTTCATAAAAAAACCCGTTTTAAAAATTTTTGAAATTTATCAACAATTAAAAAAAAAATAATATTTTTTTTGATACGACAGAAATTCATCTCGCGAAATTCTGAATCGAATGGTATATACGAATTTTTGTCGATTTTTTGAAATTTTTCCTTTATAATTTTCAATATAAGGACTTTAAAAAAATAGGACTTCGGATATCTTCGGGAATTGCCAGAGAGAGAAAGTAGTCATTATCCGTTAGAAAACGATACTACGTCTTATGCCTACTTTCTCTCTCTAGCAATTCTCGAAGATATCCGAAGTCCTATTTTTTTAAAGTCCCGTAGCAAGAAATTTTTTTAAGTCCTTATATTGAAAATTATAAAGGAAAAATTTCAAAAAATCGACAAAAATTCGTATATACCATTCGATTCAGAATTTCGCGAGACGAATTTCTGTCGTATCAAAAAAAATATATTTTTTTTTTTTAATTGTTGATAAATTTCAAAAATTTTTAAAACGGGTTTTTTTATGAAAAAAAAATTTTTTTTAACTGTCATTACCCGTCATTATTTGGGTAATGGTTCAAACAAAATTATCCATTAGGTCATTTTATTTATTTTTCTTTTTTTCTATTTTTTATTTAACAAAAAGTGATTTTTACTTTTTTTAAATTTAAAATTCGAAAAAATTGTTTTGGAAGTTACCAAATTTTTTTATCGTTGATATATGATTTACTAAGAGAATAATGAAAAAAAATTGTTAAAATATCGATTTGCTGCCGAGTTACACTCTTTTGTTTATCCGCGCGCGAACGAAATGACGCGCTTTTTCGTTTTTCGCGCTTTAATAATTTTTATCTCAGCAACTATTCGTCGTAGAGACTTCGTTCAAAATTCATTTTGTTCGTTATTAAATCCCAAAAACAATGATACCAGTTTGTCTCGATAACTTCTCAATACTTTTAGAGATATTTCATTTTACATCTAATTTTTTTATAAAAAAAAAAGATCACCCTCCAAATTTATGGTAACTTTTTTCCTTATATTTTTTCTAGTATTTTGAGAAAAAATTTTTCAAAATCGATCTTTACCCACCGAAAAAATGATCTTTGACCATTTTTTCGTGCGCATGGACTGGACTAGTGGTGTCGCTCAGTGTGTAGGTTTATGGAGAGAGGGAGTGGTCCGGGTTAAATCATCCCAAACTCGTGTAAATTATTAAATGATTTGCAATTTTTATTTAACAATAAAACAAAACAAATACTAGGAGATAGTACAAATAATCTTACTCTCTATAACAAAATACTGAATCCGAAAAATACGACGATCTAGTAAGTCCGAACGGCAACTTGGCATCT
Source organism: Microplitis mediator (assembly GCF_029852145.1). Taxonomy (NCBI): domain Eukaryota; kingdom Metazoa; phylum Arthropoda; class Insecta; order Hymenoptera; family Braconidae; genus Microplitis; species Microplitis mediator. The sequence continues at coordinate 14,478,880 of NC_079970.1, forward strand.
AAATGATGCGCGTCAAAACCTTATATCTAAATTAATTAAAAATAATTAATTAAAATAATTAAATAACTGGATCCAACCGATACTCAAATAGTACTCGGTGAACGGGAACCATAATCTTAAATTTGTTACTCTAGCATACTTGCTGTAGCAAAAATCGTACGACTAACGTACCTGGATCTCATTTTTGACGTTCATTAGGCAATAATTAACTTACTGACTAACATATTCCCTATAATTATTTTATAAAAATAATATTAACAATAGATCGCGAACATGACTCTAAACTGTAACTACTTTCTCATAATTTTCACAAATCTTATATCTTTTCTTTTACTAAAACCGTAGCATAATACCTCAAGATTCTAACTCGAACTCGACTAATTATTTATAATAATTATCTCATACCTGATTACTGATGAATAAAATATCAAGTAACGTCTCACACTGTTTAAGACAATAATTCTGTAGCAATATTTCCAACCTGTAGCTTTCTGAAGCATCACTCCTGAACACGTCTGCTCGCTTCGAGCGACTAGAGTCGAATCCCCTACTGTACTCCCCAAACTAAAAACATCATCGCCATTTATACCGGCTCTCTATACTCTACTCCATAACTCCAACTCGATATTAAGTATGGATATCCCAATGTGTGCGCTCTCCTGGACTTGGCTTCGGTGAGATCGCAGACTAAATTCTTAAATCTAAGTGACCAATGGTTACCCTCAGCAGCACACTGGTCAAAGCTGTCCACTGAGGCCTACCAACAAAACCCAAAACTCCAAAAATGGCCAGAAAAAGCGGCTTTCACAGCGATGGTGGTCACTACTCCATCGCTGAGTCCTGCCATTCATAAAGACAAAAACTGATCTCATATTCCTAAGCCATAGTCCTTATTTTGGAGCGCTAGCATTTTAACTAGACCTCTGCACTCCACATGGAAGTCTCATAGGGTCAGGCAAGCATCCTGACATCAGATACGACCGGGTGGCAATTACTTGAGCCCCGTTCCACGGTTGCTCCGACTTTTCCACACACTCAATAAACCAAAAACTGAAAATTCCAAAACTCAAACTTTATCTTTTACCAGACTCTAATCTCAACCCATATCCCATAATAAATTTCTCATATAAATTTTCTGTAGCCAAACGTTACTCCATATTTTATCCTTAACTATAACTCGATCACCAAAAAAAACTGTATAAAAATCGCAATTTACTGTAGCTAAATTCTGAATCTTGAGTTATCATGCTCGGTTATGCCCCAAAATCAGTTGGTGCTTGTGATGTCAACTTAATCCAAGCCTCGTCCAAAAAAATAACGTCACAATATATATATATATATATATATATATATATATATATATATATATATATATATATATATATATATATATATATATATATATATAAATAGTTCATTTAAATTTGATTATACACTGGTCACAGAAATTAAGGGATAGAAAAAAAATCCGAAATTTTTAGGTGATTTTCAACATGCTGTAACTCGGTGAAAAAAGGTCGTATAAAAAAACTAAAAAAAGCAAATTGTAGCCTCAAGTTTCTAGTTTTCAGATCTGGACCTCAAAATTTTTTATCATGTACGGTTCCGAAGTAATCATAAGAAAACCAACGAAAAAAAAATTTTCAAAATTTTTGCTGGTCTTTCAATACCTCTATGGGCGACAATAAATTTTTTTGAATAATCCGACTGTCTGACTTTTCTCGGAAATTTTATGCCCTTTAATTTGGTGGCCTTAAAAAGTCTCTACGACGATTTGGCGCCGAGTTATCATTGATCAAAGCAAAAAAGTCCATTTTGGCTTTGATAATCAATAACTCCGGATGTATTGGTCGTACAGAGAATGGAAGCAGGGTTTTGAAAACTGGAAAACATTCTCTATAAGGCAAAATTAGTGGCATTTGATAGAAAAATTTTTTTTAAAGCGATATTGTTTGGTAAAAAATAGGTCAAAATTCACAAATTTAAGGATATTCGGAAATCTTGCTATAACTTTGGATATAACGGATGAACAAAGGATATCTTCGACTTTTTTTCAACCTCAAAGTGTCCTGAAAAAACCCTGAAAATTTCAAATCGCTGCGATTTTTCTTTCTTAGTGCCCCGAAGCTTTAAATTTATCGATTTTGTCGAAAATCACCATAATTGGTAGTATCTCGATTTTTGTTTATTTTTTCGATTTGAAAATGTTTTTTTCACCGATAATCTTCATTTCTTCGATCAAAAAGATCGATTATCGAAAAAAATTGAAAAAAAAAAATTTTGAAAAAAATTTTTTTTTTTTTTCAAAAACTTTTTTTTTTCAAAATTTTTTTTTTTGTTGTATCTGCAATGATTTATCATTGTCAATAAAAATTCCTAAAATTTTTTTACCGCCGGCATTAGAGTTACCCAAAGGGTATGTTTGTTAAGTTGACATTTGAAGCAGGTGCAGTTACAGCGGTAAAAAAAATTTTAGGAATTTTTTTTGACAATGATAAATCATTGCAGATACAACAAAAAAAAAAATTTTGAAAAAAAAAAAAATTCTTGAAAAAAAAAATTTTGAAAAAAAAAAAATTTTTTTCAAAATTTTTTTTTTTCAATTTTTTTCGATAATCGATCTTCTTGATCAAAGAAATGACGATTATCGGTAAAAAAACCATTTTCAAATCGAAAAATGAACAAAAACCGAGAAACTACCAATTATGGTGATTTTTGACAAAATCGATAAATTTAAAGCTTCGGGACACTAAGAAAGAAAAATCGCAGCGCTTTGAAATTTTCAGGGTTTTTTCAGGACACTTTGAGATTGAAAAAAGAATGACGATATTCTTTGTTTATCCGTTACATCCAAAGTTATAGCAAGATTTCCGAATATCCTTAAATATGCGAATTTTGACCTGTTTTTTAATAAACATTATCGCTTCAAAAAAAATTTTTCTATAAAAAGCCACTATATTCGCCTTATAGAAAATGTTTCTCAGTTTTCAAAACCCTACTTCCATTCTCTGTACGACCAATACGTCCGGAGTTATTGATTATCAAAGCCAAAATGGACTTTTTTGCTTTGATCAATGATAACTCGGCGCCAAATCGTCGTAGAGACTTTTTAAGGCCACCAAATTAAAGGGCATAAAATTTCCGAGAAAAGTCAGACAGTCGGATTATTCAAAAAAATTTATTGTCGCCCATAGAGGTATTGAAAGACCAGCAAAAATTTTGAAAATTTTTTTTTCGTTGGTTTTCTTATGATTACTCCGGAACCGTACATGATAAAAAATTTTGAGGTCCAGATCTGAAAACTAGAAACTTGAGGCTACAATTTGCTTTTTTTAGTTTTTTTATACGACCTTTTTTCACCGAGTTACAGCATGTTGAAAATCACCTAAAAATTTCGGATTTTTTTTCTATCCCTTAATTTCTGTGACCAGTGTATATAGATCTAAAGATCTAAAATATAATAAAAATTACTATATATGGGTCTATATAGGTCAGGTTTAATCAGATCTAATTATATATAAGGCTATATATACTTATATATAGGTCTATATATAACCATATATATTCTATATATAATTATATATAATTAGGCAAAATCATTTTTTTCCCGGTACAATTAGGTCTAATTATATATAAGACTATATATACTTATATATAAGTTTATATATAACTATATATATTCTATATATAATCATATATCATTAGGCAAAATCATTTTTTTCCCGGTATAATTAGGTCTAATTATATATAAGGCTATATATACTTATATATAGGTCTATATATAACCATATATAATTATATATAATACCATATATAATTATATATTCCATATATAATCATATATAATTATATATAATTAGGCAAAATCATTTTTTCCCGGGATATAAAAAAATATATGGTAAATAACTGAAAATATATGGCGGCAAAATTATTAATATTGATTAATATATGATTTATCATATACAGGGTGATTCAGAATTACCTTCACAGCGGGAAAACTTGAATAGAGGAGACGATTCTAAGCATAAAGTTCCTTAGCCATTTTTCAAAATTCTCAATAGTTTTTGAGTTATTTAAAATCTAAATTGACCAATCAACGACATGCTTTGAGATTTAAAAAAAATTAAAAAGAATAATGAATAAGTTTGGCAACGCCGCAACAGTAAACTTCAAGTTATACACTATTTATTTAATTTAAAAAGTTCGATTTGTCACAGAAGAGAAACAAAACACACAATTACAACATAGAATATATTCGTATATTTTATTTTATCTTTTCTCTTTTTATAGAAAGAATTATTAATAGAAAATAATGCTTTTATTGAAAATGAAGCTTTTGGAAATTCGAAAAAAAAAAAAAAATTACAGATTTTTAATTATATGATGAGCAACCCAGATTAAAAAAAGAAATTTGAAAACTAATTGAATTGTGTTTTACCAGAATGAAAGCAATTTCAAATAGACAAATATATAGATATACACATCATTTTAAAATCTTTTATTTCGCTTGCTCTGTCTCGCTCAAGACTTTGCTAAGCGCTCATTGCACGTCATACTAAACATATTTGTAAAGATCTCGCGGATTGTCTTGTGAAACATGTTCCAAGTGATCTTTCTCGGCGATTAGCTATCTGACTATCTCGCTAATGGTCTTGCTGGTGATCTTTCTTAGAATTTTGCTGGTGATCTTGCTGACCATCTTGCTGGTGGTCTTGCTGGTGATCTTGCTGGTGGTCTTGCTGGTGGTCTTGCTGAAGGTCTTGCTGATGGTCTTGCTGGTGGTCTTGCTGAAGGTCTTGCTGGTGGTCTCGCTGGTGATCTGTCTTGTGGTCCTGCTGGTGATCTATCTGGTGGTCCTGCTGGTGGTCTTGCTGAAGGTCTTGCTGAAGGTCTTGCTGAAGGTTTCGCTGGTGATCTTGCTGATGGTCTTGCTGGTGGTCTTGCTGATGGTCTTGCTGGTGGTCTTGCTGAAGGTCTTGCGGGTGGTCTCGCTGGTGATCTTGCTGATGGTCTTGCTGGTGGTCTTGCTGGTGGTCTTGCTGATGGTCCTGCTGGTGGTCTTGCTAGTGGTCTCGCTGGTGATCTTTCTTGTGGTCCTGCTGGTGATCTATCTGGTGGTCCTGCTGGTGGTCTTGCTGAAGGTCTTGCTGAAGGTTTCGCTGGTGATCTTGCTGATGGTCTTGCTGGTGGTCTTGCTGAAGGTCTTGCGGGTGGTCTCGCTGGTGATCTTGCTGATGGTCTTGCTGGTGGTCTTGCTGGTGGTCTTGCTGAAGGTCTTGCTGGTGGTCTTGCTGAAGGTCTTGCAGGTGGTCTCGCTGGTGGTCTTGCTGAAGGTCTTGCTGGTGTTCTCGCTGGTGATCTGTCTTGTGGTCCTGCTGGTGATCTATCTGGTGGTCCTGCTGGTGGTCTTGCTGAAGGTCTTGCTGAAGGTCTTGCTGAAGGTTTCGCTGGTGATCTTGCTGATGGTCTTGCTGGTGGTCTTGCTGAAGGTCTTGCTGATGGTCTTGCTGGTGGTCTTGCTGAAGGTCTTGCTGGTGGTCTCGCTGGTGATCTGTCTTGTGGTCCTGCTGGTGATCTATCTGGTGGTCCTGCTGGTGGTCTTGCTGAAGGTCTTGCTGAAGGTCTTGCTGAAGGTTTCGCTGGTGACCTTGCTGATGGTCTTGCTGGTGGTCTTGCTGATGGTCTTGCTGGTGGTCTTGCTGAAGGTCTTGCGGGTGGTCTCGCTGGTGATCTTGCTGATGGTCTTGCTGGTGGTCTTGCTGGTGGTCTTGCTGATGGTCCTGCTGGTGGTCTTGCTAGTGGTCTCGCTGGTGATCTTTCTTGTGGTCCTGCTGGTGATCTATCTGGTGGTCCTGCTGGTGGTCTTGCTGAAGGTCTTGCTGAAGGTCTTGCTGAAGGTTTCGCTGGTGATCTTGCTGATGGTCTTGCTGGTGGTCTTGCTGAAGGTCTTGCGGGTGGTCTCACTGGTGATCTTGCTGATGGTCTTGCTGGTGGTCTTGCTGGTGGTCTTGCTGAAGGTCTTGCTGGTGGTCTTGCTGAAGGTCTTGCAGGTGGTCTCGCTGGTGGTCTTGCTGAAGGTCTTGCTGGTGGTCTCGCTGGTGATCTGTCTTGTGGTCCTGCTGGTGATCTATCTGGTGGTCCTGCTGGTGGTCTTGCTGAAGGTCTTGCTGAAGGTCTTGCTGAAGGTTTCGCTGGTGATCTTGCTGATGGTCTTGCTGGTGGTCTTGCTGATGGTCTTGCTGGTGGTCTTGCTGAAGGTCTTGCGGGTGGTCTCGCTGGTGATCTTGCTGATGGTCTTGCTGGTGGTCTTGCTGGTGGTCTTGCTGATGGTCTTGCTGGTGGTCTTGCTAGTGGTCTCGCTGGTGATCTTTCTTGTGGTCCTGCTGGTGATCTATCTGGTGGTCCTGCTGGTGGTCTTGCTAACCATCTAGCAAGACCATCAGCAAGACCACCAGCAAGACCACCAGCAAGACCATCAGCAAGACCATCAGCAAGATCACCAGCGAAACCGTCAGCAAGACCTTCAGCAAGACCTTCAGCAAGACCACCAGCAGGACCACCAGATAGATCACCAGCAGGACCACAAGACAGATCACCAGCGAGACCACCAGCAAGACCTTCAGCAAGACCATCAGCAAGACCTTCAGCAAGACCACCAGCAAGACCACCAGCAAGATCACCAGCAAGACCACCAGCAAGATCACCAGCAAAATTCTAAGAAAGATCACCAGCAAGACCATTAGCGAGATAGTCAGATAGCTAATCGCCGAGAAAGATCACTTGGAACATGTGTCACAAGACAATCCGCGAGATCTTTACAAATATGTTTAGTATGACGTGCAATGAGCGCTTAGCAAAGTCTTGAGCGAGACAGAGCAAGCGAAATAAAAGATTTTAAAATGATGTGTATATCTATATATTTGTCTATTTGAAATTGCTTTCATTCTGGTAAAACACAATTCAATTAGTTTTCAAATTTCTTTTTTTAATCTGGGTTGCTCATCATATAATTAAAAATCTGTAATTTTTTTTTTTTTTTCGAATTTCCAAAAGCTTCATTTTCAATAAAAGCATTATTTTCTATTAATAATTCTTTCTATAAAAAGAGAAAAGATAAAATAAAATATACGAATATATTCTATGTTGTAATTGTGTGTTTTGTTTCTCTTCTGTGACAAATCGAACTTTTTAAATTAAATAAATAGTGTATAACTTGAAGTTTACTGTTGCGGCGTTGCCAAACTTATTCATTATTCTTTTTAATTTTTTTGAAATCTCAAAGCATGTCGTTGATTGGTCAATTTAGATTTCAAATAACTCAAAAACTATTGAGAATTTTGAAAAATGGCTAAGGAACTTTATGCTTAGAATCGTCTCCTCTATTCAAGTTTTCCCGCTGTGAAGGTAATGCTGAATCACCCTGTATAATAATTTATACGATTAATATTATAATAATCCATATCATTTATAATATGTGTGATTATATACATTGAGACAATGTGAATTGTCATCATCGTCCTCAGCCTTGCGGTTCCCAATTTTCCCCGTCTCGTTGCCGTCTGAAACTACACAAGTCATAGTGATATGGTCACATGACTGATTGTCACGTCGACGCATGTCCGTAAGGGTGCAGTGGGGACAGAGTCAAGAGGCTAGCCCTACGCCCAAAATTATCGGTCAATCACTTCGATCCTGGATCAATCAGCGTTCAGACGTCTTTATTATAGTTATTTAGTATCGATTATTAATCAGGCAATTGTACTTGTAATATTCACATATTTTATATTCTGTAAACTTTATATTCATTTCTGGCAATTAATTTGCAAAGTAATATTTTATTGTTTAGTTAATAATTCTTTCAAATAAAGTTTAAGCCAGTTAAATATTACTGTACGTTACCGGCGGTGTACTCGCAATATAAAAATATATTGTGCCGTCTACATTATATCCAGCGCTTGCATTTTCTTGTAATTTTTATAATTATAATTGGTAATAAACAACCATTGCAATTGTTAATCATTCACTGTATCTATTATCTGTTCATCCTATTGATTTCCCATTTTACTGGTAAGCTTATTGAATAGTCTGATAAAATAAATATTGATTAAGTTACAAATAGTAACTCGATTATTGATAAGTTTAATCTATAATTTTATAATAAGCCGTGAGGTAAGTTGATAAGCTTTTTATACGTTGGCGAGTTTGGACAAGTGCGGGTTCTTACTTTGCAAGGACCCAAGCCCATTGCTCTGTCTTATAACTAAAAATTTCGTAGAGGCCAGCCTAAGCCAGGGTTCAACCCGCGAATCCTGGTGGCTGCTGGTTAGAATCGCCAAGCGAAAAGGCGATTTGTCTCAACATGTGATATTGTATCAAAAATTATATGTCCGTTTTATATATTAATTTATAACGTAAAATATATGTTTCATCTTATAAATTAATTTATAAAGTCAATATTATTATAATCCATGTAATTTATAATATATGTAATGTATACATAGGATATTACATCAAATTATATTCTCGTTTTATATATAAACTTATAATTTCAATATTATAGTAATTTCGATATTATTATACATAAATTATGATACATGTATCTAATTTAATATTATTTCATTTATAATAACAATACGATAAAGTAAAAACAAATACACTACATCACGATAGTAAAAAAAAATAAAAATAGTTGTAGTTATCATGTAACTACATAAAAATACTAAAAATATCATAGCTTACATTATATATTAATTATATAAATCTATCATATATTAAAATACATATATGTTTACAAATATTTGTGCAAATATATGTTTACAAATATTTGTGCAAATATATGTAAACATATATTTATATAAATATATATTTACATACATTTATACATATATATGTGAACATATATTTATATAATTATATATTTACATACATTTATACATATATATGTGAACATATATTTATATAATTATATATTTACATGTATAAATATTATTTGTGAGTCATATAATTAAATCATATATCTTATCATATAACTTAAAGTATAGTATAAAATATTATAAGCAATACTTATAAGTTAGCATGCAAAAAAAATATATTACCGATATATATGTTGCAAATTATAAAATTATATAATATTTCGGCAAAATTTTGTATATGGATCCATATATGACTTCTTATAATTCTATATAATTTATCATATATTTTGAATTATACTGAAGCTCATATATTGCTTTTTCATACGGGAACAGTCAATTAGGGTTTGCTTTGCAGATATAATAAGTCGCGATAATCAGGCATGCGTTAGCACGAGACTAAAGTTGAGCGCACGAACGAAGTGAGTGCGCTCATTTGCTCGTGTGGGTACCAACAACACCGCACGAATTGAACATACTTTTTTTTATCATTAATGCGATATGAGTACTATTTTAGGGCTCGCTGTTTTGTTCCCTAAGTAGTCTTTTGCTGATTCAACTGTTGCCGCGACATTTTTGTGGGTTATACGATAATCTGCATGCGACTAGAAGTAAATTTGCGTGCGACAAGTTTACTTTTAGTCGCATGCAGATTATCGTTCAACCCATAAAAATGTCGCGGCAACCGTTGAGTGGGCAAACAGCTATTTGGCGAACAAAAGAGCGTGCGCTAAGATAGCACTTATATTGCATGATTCCATGCGTCTTCACCCCCAGACAAAATATCCCCGACTAAATATCCCCGGACAAAATATCCCTATGACAAAATATCCCCGGACAAAATATCCCCGGACAAATTATCCTAATGACAAAATATCCTTATGACAAAATAGCACCATATCGATTATCCTGCCGGCAAAATATCTTAAATGTAAATATTTGTAACATAATATCATTGCTCGACGAAAAAGACAAAAAAGAAATTAATTAGAGGAATCAAATTAAATATAATAAAGTAAATTATTAAGACGAAATATTTGTTACATCAGTAACTACAAACAATTCAATGAGATGACTGCAGGGTCAACTGTTTATCAAATTTTTTGTTTTTAAGTAATTCAATATTTATGATTATTGAATTTTGTGTGTGTTTATTAGAAAATAGACCAACACATATTCTTGTTATCGTCCTTTGCCCTTTTTTCATGGATTTTGTGTGTTTATTCGAAAATAAACTAACACATATGCTTGTTATCGTGCTGTGTTCATTTTTCACGGATTTATTCTTTTCGCCATATTTTTTTCCAAGTCTGTGTTTTCCAGTCTTTTTTTTTAGAAACTGCTTTTTTCGATTGCCAAGGATATTTTATCATGGGGATATTTTGTCACGGGGATAATTTGTCTGGGGATATTTTATCTGAGGATATTTTGTCACAAATATATTTTGTCACGAGGATATTTTGTACGGGGATATTTTGTCAGGAATATTTTGTCGGGGATTTTTTGTCCGAGGATAATAACGCCTGATACCATATTGCATAAATGATAAACAATAAATTGAGACAAAAAGTTAATGTCGATCGTAATTTTTGACGAATTGCAAGAGTTAGACGAATTTGACGAATTTGTCATTTTTCAAAATTTTTTGTGGAATATATTTTTTTTTATAGCCCCAAGTATCCTCTTTAAAACAAGCTATGGATTCGGGTGCTTCAAAAAAAAAATTTTTTTTTTCGCTCTTACCCCCTGAAACGTTAGTGGTTGCCGAGAAAAAAATCCTCCCAAAAGATAGGCTCTCTAGCTCAACTTTAAGAGGTCGCTATTTTAATTTTAATTACCCATCTAATTAACATGTAAAAATTTACTTTTTCACTAAAAGTGTAATTACTCGTAAGCTGCTCAATATTTTTTTAAATTTGTACATAGATCTCCAAAGCTGATTCCTTAAGCTTGCCAAAACCCTATGATAGGTCAAAATTATCGCCAATTGAAGCTAGCAAAAAACAAAAATGAAAATTGACAATTTCGTTTTGAAATACGAAATCGATACTATTCAGATAGCTTCAATTGGAGTTTTAATTATGATAATTATGACTTGTCATGGGATTTTGGAAAGCTTGAGAAATCAGCTTTGAAGAACTTTGTATAAATTTGAAAAATATTGAGCAGCTTACGAGTAATTACACTTTTAGTGAAAAAGTAAATTTTTACATGTTAATTAGATAGATAATTAAAATTAAAATAGCGACCTCTTAGAGTTGAGCTAGAGAGCCTATCTTTTGGGAGGATTTTTTTCTCGGCAACCACTAACGTTTCAGAGGGTAAGAGCAGAAAAAAAATCGGTCTGTCAGTTGACCCTGTGGGCCAGCCCCAAAACTTCCCGCTGTTTTCGAGCTCAAGAACCTCGAAAACATTATTGTGAATACATTTTCGAGCTCTTCGAGCTCGAAAATACGTTTGCATGCTGTTGTTTTCGAAAAAAAACGTTTTTCACCATTTTTTCTCCAACGATATCTCTCAAACGAATCGATTGAGACGGTTGAAGTGGCAATTGACGTGTTTTATAAAGTTCTAAAGCTGATCAAATTTTGAATTCGATTTATCGAGTCGTTTTTGAGATATTTCAGAAAAAATAAAAAATTTTTTTTTTTAATTCTTTCGACAACGGTTTCTCTTGAACGAATGAACCGATTTTGATGGTTGAGGTGGCATTCGACGCAGCTTATAAAGCTCTAGAGCCCAGTCCATTTTGGAATCAATCCATGGAGCACATTAAAAATTATCTGAAAAAAATATTTTTGAAAAAATTTTATTTTTGGAATATCTCTGAACGAGCCCTACCGATCAAGCTCAATTTTTTTACAGCTTCAAGATATTGACATGCCGCGTCGAATGACACCTTAACGTTCAAAATCGGTTCATCCGTTCTAAAGATACAGGTATTTACATACGTACATACGTACGTCCGTACGTGCATACATACATACACTCGGACATGATTGTGAAATTAGTCAGAATAGCTTCCTAGGACCTCAAAACGTCGACATCTGGTGAACATTCGATTTTCGTAAATCGGATCGAAACCAATAACTTCCCGAATTTTTGAAAATTTACAATTTTCTTAGCGGGAAGTTAAAAATTTAATTTCTTTTTTGAAGCACCCTACTATGCATCATTATTGTAACTATTATAATTGACGAGATATTTGAAAAATAAAGTTGGAAAACTGGAAAAATTGCAAAATTTTGAATTTTACATAACTTTTGAAGGAAAATTTTTAAATTTTTTTCCTTCAGCAGTATTGCATTATATGGTAATAGAAAACTTCTGACTAAAATTCGTTCAAGTCGAAAGGGGTTGATTCCAACTATCGGTCGATTTGACATGGAATGACCCATAACTAAATTATCCTCAAAATTAACCGTTAAATGGTAGAAGTAAACGACATTTGTATTAAGATATGCATACGTCTCGTATAAAAAATTTACATTTAAGAAATGCCCAAACGTGATTGAACATAATATAAATATGCTCAAAAGTAAATTCTATGGTTCAGTCAACAACCGTGACGAAGTGCTACTTTACTGACGGCATACAGCGCTCGATAATTGAATTCTAGGTGTATGAATAAAAAAAAGTGTTGTTATCGGCTTTCTAAACTACTAGTTCCCCTTTCGCATATTTACTTTTTTGTTTTATTATGTGAAAATATTTTGAGTAGCGACAAAAATAGTCACATCCAAATACTGCAATAAATAAAAGGAAAATAATAACAAACAGAAATTTTACGACATCTGCAGTGTATACATCTATGAAGATGGCTTGATGACTTCTATTGTGTTACATTGTTCGCTTTATTTGATATTTACCTCATCATAACCCGTTCTAGTTGTTAGCAGGCCGAGATCGTGCTTTCATTAACCGCGGTATTGTCTTAACTCTCGCATTATAACAACCAACCAAATAACTCGGCGTCATTCCTTTTAGTGACTTTTAACTATTGAATATAAAGCTTCACCTTTTAGGACCAACTTAATCATAAAAATGTTATCAACATTATTCTAGTGGGAAAAAATTTCTGTAAAACAAAAACGATCAATGAAACATATTTTGAATTATCAGCTTTTATGTCTTCAGTTTCATTAGTTGAAGTAATAAATCTTACGGCAATACCCGTGTAAAAAAAATTGTTCAAAAAAGGTTAAAGAAGTGTTGATTATTCTAAACTCCAAAACGTGACACAACGACGAACTTTTTTTGAACGTTTTTTAAACTTTTGAAAATTCAAGGGCAAAATCAATAAAGTCCTAATATTATTAAGATATGATAAAGCCAAAAATGTTCCGAAATAGTTCGAAATCCGTTTTTGGTGAACGTATTTTGCACTGAAAAAAGTTAATTTGTAATATGAAGTCGATTGTTTTTTTCTGTGCATTTTCAGAAGTTTGAAAATCGTATGAAAAAAGTTCGTCATTGTGTCAAGTATTGAAGATTAGAATAGTCAACACGTTTTTAACCTTTTTTCAACAATTTTTTTTACACGGGTATTAGAAAAAGTGTTTTTATCTTTTTTTCATAGAAATTGAATAAATTAATGAGAATCTACAGATATGTAATTCCTAAATAATATTTTTTTAAATTCATGTGAGAGATAAAAGTGATTCCACAAAATATTGTCAGTTCGGTAAACCAGTAACGATCTACTTTTTTTTGTTTTTATTATAGCTTTCGAAGCCATAAATCGAAATTATAAAAAGAATAATATCGACGTCCATATACAAATAATAGTTTTATATGTGTGTCCAGATACTCCATCATTCGCCATAACACGTTTACCTGGATTTGGAAATCCCATATTCGAGGGAATGGCTGTTAGTTTAAAATGCGATGTAGACAGCAACCCATCCAGTTTACCAATTTGGCAGTGTGGTAAGTAATACTTTTCATATACAGAAAAAAAATTTTTTTCAGTTGTGTTCCAATATATTCATAAATGAAGCTGTCGCACTCGCTTTCGAGCTTTCACAGCTCGATGAACTAAATAAATAGATTAAAAGCTGGCTTTTGAATCTTTCGTAATCCGCTGTTGTTATAAAAACAATATATTACTCATATAAAAAAAGTTTACAAATAAAATAATAAAACATTATAATATATTTCATTATTCGTTCAAATAATACAAAGAAAGATTTTATGTAATGTAAATACAAAAAAAATTTAAAAACGCAAAAGTGCATGGCTTAAGCATTCATTTTATATTATAAAATACTCAAGTGAATTTGAAGTTTATTGCAAATACAACAATTTTCCATTGAAAACCTTTATATTATTTTGATTTTTAACATATTTCTTTCTATCAACTGTGTAACAGTGCGCTTTGGATTTTTGACTTGAAAATTGATAGCCATCTAACATGCTAATTTTATATTAATCATACACTTTTCAGTTACTCAGGGCTCTGTAAGAGGCCCATAAAATCGAATTTTAATTGAATTATAGAAGGTAGTTGGGTAGCTCCACGTTAGCAAAACTTTACCTATAAAAGCCAGCAAGCAATTGCTCGAGGACTTAGGCCCTGGCTACCACCCAGAGTGGACCAGTAGGGTACTGGACTGATGACGCTTGGTGAGGTCCCTACTCTACAACCAGAGCTCATTACAATTTACTTGAGCCGACCTAACAATAAGTTTAGTCATATCCAGTCATTAATTCCCACTGACGAGTTTTATTCAATTTATTGTATATCCTTGAGTTTGGTCGTCCAGTATTAATAGCCGCAGTGATTATTTTAAAATCTTGTTTGAACAAAGTTAAATTGGCCATATCAACATATTTTGAGTCAAGTTTCTACACGCGGTCATTTAGTATAAAGTTAAAATAAAATTAAGTCGTGCTGATAAAATTTGATAGTGTTACCGTATCGTTGCTGTTCATTTCCTGGGGTTTTCTACCACCAAAGATTGGGCCTACATCGTGCTGCCTACGCTTCTTGAGGATCATTTTCCACCAACAACTACAGGGATGAAACACGCAGTAAGGTACACCATAAGTGGGATTCCGTTTTCCCCCAATTGTAATTATACTTGGTCTCCTCCCGTGTAAATTAAAATATTAAACTTAACTCTATACTTGTCCTAAATTACTTCATCGATACTTCGATACGACAATACTCGCTTAACGAAACATGTTTCTTTACATCGGATCGTGACAGTCAGGATCCGCTGATCGTTAGATTGTATTGCTACAGTAGCGATACCGTATCGTCACAACAACGATCTGTTGAATTACTGGGCGGACAATAATGTAGAAAAGGATTTGAAATAATGCCTGGGAGTAGATTCTTGAAATGAATCAAATTAATTTAAGGTTATACTTAATTCACTTACAATATTTAATGAGATATACATATAAATATATAAATATATATTAGATTGATTAAAAAAAATCGACGAATTTGTTTTTTCTTCATTAAATCGAAAATATTGTTGGAAATGACGAAAAAAAATACTGTAAAAGTTTGAGCTCTTAATATTAATATTAACAACTGCCGTATCACAATTTTCTATTTCCCGTTTAAATAACATGCGGAAATTTATTTTTTGAGCTTTGGAATTTTGTAGCTTTCGGTGGGACAAATACTTTTGAATGTTCAAGACGTATTCTCATGGAAAATTTGACGCTCTACAAAAAAGGTCTCTTATAATTTTTCGATATTTTTATTCCTCCCAGAGTAATTCGAAGTTAAAGTTAGATTGTCGATAAATTTTCACATTTTTTAAATTTTTTGACGCAACCATCAACTTTATCCGAAAATTTTAGAGGACATTTTTTGTAGAGCATTTTATTTCCTACAACTCATCCCAGAGAAAATTTCCGATATTTCACTTAGGTCGTATGTTATTTGCAATTAACTGAAAATTTTCTTGAATAATCTAAATTTTGTTGCTTAAAATTAATTATATTAAATTTTCAGTTAACTGCGAATAACTTACGACTTATATATCTTGAACATTTGAAAGTAGTATTCCCACCGAGAGCTACAAAATTCCAAGGCTTAAAAAATAAATTTTCCCATGTTATTTTTATTTTAATGTCATGCTCATAAAAAAAAGTCTTCTGATCGATTTTAAGAGCTTGACATTAAAATAAAAATAATTAGAAAACAATGCGAAATTCGAAAAAACTTTATAAGAAAAACTTCTAGGGAATAAAATTGTCTACAAAAAAGGACCAACGATATTTTGTAATAGGTCTGATAGTTTCACCGGAAAAGTAAAAAGATCTCAAAATTTAATATGAATTCGACTTCAACCTCAAATAACTTTTGAACAAATAGATTCCTCAAAAAATGATAAGAATCTTTTTTTGTAGAGCATTCAATTCCCTATCAAAATATGCCAGCCAATTATTCCTATGACGCATCGTTAGCTACTTATAAAAATCAGAAGACGTAAAAAAATTTTTTTCCATGTTATTCTTATGGAAAATAGAAAAGTGCAATACGGGCAATGTTAATATGAACATTAAGAGCTCTAATTTCCACAGGCGTCTTTTTTTATCTAAACGAAACTTTTGAACCTGTTTGGAAGAAAAAAAAATTTGTTTGTTTTTTGAATCACCCTAATATATATATATATATATATATATATATATATATATATATATATATATATATATATATATATATATATATATATATATATATATATATATATATATATATATATATATATATATATATATATATATATATATATATATATATATATTGTAACAGGTTTTTTCACCACCGGGGATCTACTGGAGTGAAGTCCAAGTACACGTACTATTTGGCAACCTTGTACAAAATTTTTAAAGTTGGGCGCCAGGTGATTCTATAATCACCAATAAACAATTATCGAAAATCGGCTTAGGGTGGCAGATCAGGGAAAGGTCAGGCACTTATGATTACGATAAATAATTGATCGAAATTAAACAAAATAATTAGTCGTATATTAAATAAACAAAATCATTGATCGGTATCATAGATCCAAAAATAATCGGTTCACAAAACAAAATATAAATGCCGTTGTCGGATGACTCGATATAAACAAAACAAAATTGCTCGTAGAACTCGTGCTTGATCAAAACACAAAATCAGTTCATTACTCGAAGAAAACAGTCGGTTGTCGAAATAAAATAAACTTGTTTTATTTTTCACACACACGGACGATATAGTTCTTAACCGAATACTTGACTGGTGACGTCAGAGATTTGTACACGGCAAGACTCGGCTGCCACAACGAATGAGAAAGAAATAATCCGCCATTCTCAGAAATACTCGAACGAAATAATATAAAATAGAAATAATATTTTATTTCGGTACGCGATGAATTTCGCTATCATATAATTATCACACGTAATTAATTATTTAATTAATAATTATTATTACGCGAATGCGTCTCACTTGTTCAATAATAAATTCACTCGTACACTTATTCAGTTTCGTGCCGATACTTCGGCTTGTTCACAGTAGACGGTTTATTGTTCACTCGGAATTTATTTAATATCAGTCGCTTTAATTAATCGTTAAACAATACGCGGATTATTCTCGAAAAAGTCGTAAATCGAATTGTTCAAAAATCGGAATCGAAACTGTTCCCTTGGTCGAAGTCGAATTGTTCAAATACAAAAACGCGGCCGTTCCGTTCGGCGTCTATCCCGAATCTTTCGTTTCAATCCATGCGTTGGATCGATTGCTCGGTTGAAGTCGGAATTTATGATTCTAGATGTCACTAGAATTTGCTCATCGGGTAACGATCCAAAAAATTATTCAAATAATTTTTAAATAATTTTGAACCACGGGTCGATGTCGAATTTCCTCATGTTACAATATATATATTGTAACGGGGTTTTCACCACCGAGGATTTACCGCAGTGAAGTCCGAATACACTTACGATTTTGGCAACCTTGTGCAAAATTTTTAAAGTTGGGCGCCAGGTGATTTTATAATCACCAATAAACAAATATCGAAATGGTCGGCTCAGGGTGGTGGTTTAGGGAAAGGTCGGGCACTTAAGATTACGATAAAATAATTGATCAGAATTGCAAAAACAATTAGTCGTATATTAAACAGAAAATCAATTGATCGTTCTCACAAAAATTATCGGTTTCAAACAAAATATAAGTTGATCGAAACACTAAGTCAGTTCATTGCTCGAAGAAAAACAATCGGTTGTCGAAATACAAAAAAAACTTATTTATTTTATTGTCCGAAGACACACATACAGCGTACGTATCAACGAAATACTTGACGAGTGACGTCAGAGTATTCTTACATGGCGAGGTGACAAGACTGCTGTTGCGAATGAGACACAGATAATCCGTGATTCTCAGAATTGCTCAAAAGAAATAAAATAAAATATAAAATAATGTTTTATTTCGGTAACGCGTTCGATGACACTATCATACAAATATGACGCGAAATTAATTATTTAATTAATTTTTCACGTACGCACTTTACTTATTTACTAACAGATCGGTTACAAACTTAGTTCAGTTTTCGCACCGAGGCTTCGGCTTGTTCACTTGTTCACCAAAGTGGTTGTTGTCGGTCGAAATTGTTTCTCGCGAGTAATTGTTCGTTGATGAAACTTAGATTGGTCGTTCTAGTTGTAAATCGCGTTGTTTAATCGTCGGGATCAAAATTGGTCGTTTGGTCGGAGTCGAATTGTTCAATTACTAAAACGCGGCCGTGCAGTACTGAGTCTATCCCGGATCTCTCGTTTCAATCCAAGCATTGGATCGAAACTCGGTCGAAGTCGGAATTTTTGCTCATAGATATCACCAGAATTGGCTCACCGGATAATTATTTATTATTTCAAATAATTTAAAACCACGGGTCGATGTCGAATTTTTCATCATGTTACAATATATATATTGTACACGGAAAGAACGAGATTGGACTGGGTACAATGTCGGATTGTACTGAGTCCCATCTGGTGTGAAAAAAATTTACACATTGGACCTGCTACAATCTACATTGTAGTGGCTACAATGTACATTTAACTCAGTCCAATCTGAGATTGTACTCAGTTCCATCCAAGATGGGGCTGCGTAACATGGGACTGAGTCGAATCCCGCGTGGTGGTGGCTACGATCTTACGTTGTAGTCAGTCCAATCTATAGGATGGTAACCAGTCCTATGTTACCGATGGGACCTATTTAAATCTAACATTTATTCAGTTACCATGCGACATTTAACTGACTACAATGTAGGATGGGACTCAGTACCATCTTACATTTATAAATTTATTGCCGTTAAAGGTTACTTTATTTGAATTTACATAGTTTTATTTTTCAGTGCAGTACAAGTGTTTATGTTCATTTGCATATTTTCATCTTTTTTAATTTATATGTGTTTATTATTAGAGTAAATTATTTTCAATTTTTATTCTTTTAATTTTTAAAAGGTAAGTTGCTAAAAGTATCGAATTTTAAACAATTTAATAACGTTTTACATTATCTCAAACACTTTGTCTTCAAACTAACCATTCTGTTTTTTTATTCATTTAATTTATTTTGTATGACCCTTAAAATAATTAATGATACTGAAGTTAGCCGACGTCTAATAATTTTTGGATTTTTTTCAAGCGAGAAATTATAAAAGAAAAAAAAAACCCAAAAATTGCACTTATAGTCTTTTAAATTTTCTACATGTGCATATTTTTAGTTTTTTTTTTTTATTCAAATTTGATGGTTCAAAAAAAATCAAAAAATTTTTAATTGTCTGCTAAATTCAGGATCGTAAATAATTAAGCATATTTTAAATATTAAAAAAGGTTATGCACAATAAAAGTTTAAAACTTTCTCAATTTTTATTTACTAAGTATATATTTGAAATTTTTGGAAATATTTTTTCCTTTATAATTTCTTGCTTAAAAAAAAATCCAAAAATTAGTAGACGTCGGCTAACTTCAGTATCATTAATTATTTTAAGGGTCATACAAAATAAATTAAATAAATAAAAAAAAAGAATGGTTAGTTTGAAGACAAAGTGTTTGAGATAATGTAAAACGTTATTAAATTGTTTAAAATTCGATACTTTTAGCAACTTACCTTTTAAAAATTAAAAGAATAAAAATTGAAAATAATTTACTCTAATAATAAACACATATAAATTAAAAAAGATGAAAATATGCAAATGAACATAAACACTTGTACTGCACTGAAAAATAAAACTATGTAAATTCAAATAAAGTAACCTTTAACGGCAATAAATTTATAAATGTAAGATGGTACTGAGTCCCATCCTACATTGTAGTCAGTTAAATGTCGCATGGTAACTGAATAAATGTTAGATTTAAATAGGTCCCATCGGTAACATAGGACTGGTTACCATCCTATAGATTGGACTGACTACAACGTAAGATCGTAGCCACCAACACGCGGGATTCGACTCAGTCCCATGTTACGCAGCCCCATCTTGGATGGAACTGAGTACAATCTCAGATTGGACTGAGTTAAATGTACATTGTAGCCACTACAATGTAGATTGTAGCAGGTCCAATGTGTAAATTTTTTTCACACCAGATGGGACTCAGTACAATCCGACATTGTACCCAGTCCAATCTCGTTCTTTCCGTGTAGTAGCCATAAAAGCTGATAACCTAAACGGAAGGATTCAAAGTTTATTTCATGTTCATAATTGTATGGTTAAAAGTATAAAATACTTCTCTGCCGGTCACAATCTGAATCGCTAATGTAGCAATACCTCTGTAACGATCCAATAGATAGTGCAGGTAACAAGAACTTTTATTTCGTGTGACGATCAATAACATTGAATATCGAAACGTCGAAATTTTTTTAAATCAGGCGTGAACCATCAGCTTCCCATTTTTAATTTTAATATTGTCAAGTTTATAAAATTCTGTGTATATTTACTATTTCATTACCATTAAACTATAGCTAATTTATAAATGTATCTAAGTAAGTGAAAAATTATGTTAACTATGAATTATGGAATTGGTAGTTTTAAATTACAAAAATTTCTATTAAAATTTCTTCATTTATCATATTTCATTATCTCACGTATGTCATTTTATTGAATGGAGAAATCTTTCTAAAAATCTTAAAGGTCTCTTATAAAACTCGTGACCTTTTTATACTTCCCATTAAACTTACAGTGCGTTGCAATTATCTCAATTTTCAGACCCTCTACTTCTTATGCAAGTATAAAAAAATATCAAGCACAAAAGCTTTGTTGGGTAGATTTTTTGTATAAGGAAAATTGCTATAAATGGTAATTTTCAAGTTTTCTTTCTTTTTTATTTACAATCATAAATTACAATGTTGAAGAAAATAATGTACCTAAAGTTTTATTAAAGAAAAAAAAAATTTATTTAACTTTTCGAATACCTCTCTCTATAACTTTATGCAAAAAAAAAATTCTGAGGAAAAAATGCAAATTAAAAATCACAGAATGGAACGGATTTATTTGCATTCAGATATCTCGTACTGTTTAACAATTCAATTGGTGAATGGTAATTAATTTTAACCATGATTATAAAATCATTAGTAAGTTATATAAATTAACGAAAAATAAATTAATTGAATTTATTCATCTTAAAAAAAAAATAAATCTGAAAACTGGTTGACCTTGCTGGCCAGCCCTGAAACTTCACGCTGTTTTCGAGCTCAAGGAGCTTAAAGCTTTAAGCTTGAAAAAAATCAGGTTTTGTATTTGTAACAGGGTGAAATAGAAATTCCCGAAAAATTAAACATTTGAAATTTGAATTTATTTACTGTCAATAACCGGTCATTGAACCCGTAAATTTTGGGTTAGTGTTGCGACTAGTCACCAGGCGTCGCATTGATCACTAAGACCGAATATCAGCCACTCCCATTAGTCTAAATTACGAGTAGGGATAAGTTTCCGGGAGTGAACCGAAGATGTCCGAGCGGAACAAGATATCTAGGACGGCGGAGCGTGGATTTGATCAGAGTTAGTCAGACGACTAACGTGACCAGACGCATTTCAATACTAAGGTAAATATTTAAGTACGTTTCCGCTTCGCGTGGAACGAGGTAATATTAATTAATTAAATTTGATTATCAGGCTACCCCAGACCGATATCTCTAACCATTTATATATTCTAATAGGTACTGTTCATTGACAGGTTATAAACATAATAATTGATAATTACACGAGGCGCAAGGAGAGAACGAGGAGACGAGTATTTGCGAAGCGAAAAACCACCAGCACAAACGGAGGAACAATTAAAACAGCCAAACACCAGCTACAGAAATCAGAGCAGACACGAGCCACAATTCATCAATTGGTTGATGTAATATACGTCAAGGTAAATTATAATTAATTAAGGCCTGCAATTAATTTATTAACCGGCCGAATTAATTATCGCGTCTTTTCTTGCCGCCATTTTGTCTGTAACTCTAAATTATTTATTCCAGGCCTATCGGCCAGAATAAAATAATTTCCCGCATGTAAAATCACGTGGTAAATAATTCAATTAAATTTAGTGCTAAATTATTAATTTACTCCGGGCCCGTCGGCCGCTATAAATAAATTTTCTCATCGCGTCATAAATTAATTCAGGCCGGAATTTATTCCGTTAGCTGAGTTATTCAATTAATTAAACAAATTACTCAATTTCCGTCCGCAAAGTCAGGCCCGGGTGATGCCAATTCACTGGCCGAATTTTGAAGTCAATTTATAACCTCTGATTCTAGTCACGTGTGTAAATTATATTCAGGCCCATAATTAATTAATTAATTAGCCGAATTAATTGCACATTCTGGGCGTGAAATGAATTATAAATTAATTATAAAACTAAATTAACAAATTCCTAAATAAATTAAAGTTAAAAGTGACGCCAAGAATCATGGTCGGAAAATTTATTAATAGAATTGGATAAGCGTCATGCTGGTAATGATTGTAACGAAATGGATTATTGCGTCATGGAAACGTTTTAATTTACAATAATAGTGAAATAATTAATCAAGAAAAAATTATGAGTGAAAAACTAATTAATATTTAAAACTAAAAACAAATTAGTTCATAAATTAAACATCACGAAAAAAGAGTATTCAAAATTAAAGTGTAGAAAATTGTGATACTGAAAGCATTAAGTACAAAGTAAAGAAAATATTTAGGTAGATTTTGAAGTTAATGTTAAATGGAACTGCGTCTGTGATTTAGGTCCAGTGGACAAACTAAGTTAGATTAAGATTAAGTCTGGGGAACTCTAGAATTAATAAAATTTGGTTAACGTCCATAGGACGGTTTTTTTAAAGAAAAATTAGGTTAAATTCAGAAAACGATTTTAAGAAAAATCCGGTCAACGTCCGAGAGACAAAATTAAATTTATACGTGTGTGGGTGTGTCGGAGCGTCCAGGGGACGATATTTTATAAGGAAAATTTTGAAGGAATTAGTTTTGTCATAAAAAATTAGCTAGTCATAACAATATTAGTTTGTTATAAGAAAATTTAATTTGCCACAAGAAAAATCATAAAAGAAAAAAAAAAGGTGCTTATAATAAATAAAATTGAAATTGACTTTTTATATATATTATTTCAGCCTCTCTCATTTTCCTCTCCTCTTCCACAAAATATTATAAATGACCCTGATTTCATTCAATTCATTTTACGACATCTGGTTGTGGAAGGCTGAGTCCATCTTCCAGTGGCGCTCTAATATTCGACTATAATACTTAGGTGCGACCAAACTTGGCTTATTTACTATTCAGAAAGTCATAAAAATAAGGAACAAAAACCATTTTATTCTATAATTCTTTAAACTTCGACCTTTAATATCTTTTATTCAACGCATGCCTGATTATCGCGATTTATCATATCTGCGAACCCTAAATGACTGTTTACCGGTCGGTGGTTAATAATTCGTCAAAAAACAAATATCGTCCCATGTTCCTCAACAGCTTGTTTTTATAGGTTTATAAGCAACCGCATTTGAATCAATAAACACGCTCCTCAAAAGTCATTATCGAAAACAAGCTCTACTATTATTATTAAAGCAAATAATCTCGACACTAAATATATTCAGAATGAGAAGTACAATCAATCTAACAACTTCGATGTTAATGTCTACGTATGAATACGTTGGTTATTTTTTATGAGTTAAAATAAATAAGACATGAGTGGTGAGAGAAGTCAAGAACTAGTATCACATAGACCCCCACCTGATTTAGGGTTTACTTTGCTGACATAATAATTCGCAAAAATCAGACAATTGTCGAATAAATTATAGTGCACAGCACATGGGTTAAGTCTTTATCCGTCAAACACAATGTTCTTAGCACTCGTCTCCGGTGCACACTAAGCACTCGCTGGCGCTTGTGCGTGTGCACCCGAGACAAAAACGTCGTGCATGATTCATACATGATTCAAGCATGGTAGTGCATGATTCATACATGACTCAGGCATGCTCGTGCATGGCTTCGCATGATTCATGCAAAGGCACGCATAATCATGCAAATCCATGTTCAATCGTGCATGACCATTAGGGTGTTTCATATTTAGGCGATATCCGTTCCAAAGTTGATAACAATTTTTTTCTTTGTTTTTCTTATGTTTTTCCTTTCAATATTAGTGTCAAGGGCTCATCTTTTAACAGGGTCTTTGTCTAGAAATACTCTATCGATTTTTCAATGTTCTTCGAGAAAAAAGAAACGTCGATTTTTTTGAAACGCTCGGGAACAAATCAGCATGCATGATCAAACATGTTTCGGACAAGACCAAGCATGGTCATAAATTTCCTACAAGAAAGTTCATAGCGCTTAATTTTATGGCTATGTATTAGAGAGTAATAAAATTTCAAACAAAAACGCCAATTTTCTTTAAACAAATCAATCTTTGACCTTTGAAGAGCAGTTAATTTCCTAATAGTTATGTGTTAGTCATTGCTGTACACTTATTTTTAAGAGAGTAATAAAATTTTTCTCATTGTACTAAAATAGGAATGTATCATTATTTAGGCAGGGTTAAATGGCATTAGAATAAACTTCATTATTTTTTTTTATTATTTTTGGATCACAAATAAATGATTTATATCACGGCCAAGTAAAAAAATCTAATTTGGGAAATAATGGACACCCTACCATGCATGATCAGGTCTAATGATTTTTTCCCGGGCACCTACGACTCGTGTTAAAAACATTGTGCTCTCCGTATAAAGACTCGCCTAACCCACTCGCTATGGAATTGCCTATTAATTGGTGAAATTAACAAAAAAATTATAAGAGAACTTTTTGAAGAGCGTTCAATTTACGACACCGATATGTATTTTAAATTGCAGTACGCCTGATAAACGGCAAGATATAAATTTTTTTGTATGGGACTCACCGAAAATTGAAAAACTGTGATGCGGGAAATCTTCCTAACATTAAGAGCTTATATTCGGTGATCATTTTTTACAGATGCCTAGCAACCAACTTTTAAGTTGCAGAAATGAAAAAGAAATATTCGTGTTTTTTGACAAATGCTTACTACATACATACATATATAATTTTTTTTAACTAATAGTGATTTTAGGACCTACTCGCCAAATTATATCAGGTTATCACGAAATTTATTGAAAATTCCACCAAGAGGACAAATTCAATAGCCAGATTTCTATAAGAAACCTACTAAAAAGCAGATATTGATTTTATATTTATTCTTTGTGTTTATTCTTTATTATTGGTTGACGATTTATCTTGAACAGATTATCCAATTGAGACATTTTTGGCAGCAATCAAAAGATTTTATCGAATTCTAGAGCTGATTAGACTCTGGAATCGATCGATCAAGCACTGTTCGAAGTATTCGAGAAAAACCAAATAAACCATATTTAAACTGTTCTAAAGAAATTCAATAAAATTCTAGAAATCGAAATAATCATTTTGGCATAATAGTAGCGATAAATTAACTTTAAAAATATATTCATCCAACTTAAAAAATATTTGCCAACTATTTTATTTGATATCCACTCAACATTCAGAACATTGATGATCCGCAATTGTTTGTTGTTTCTTTTCAATCAAAGGTGATCCTTTTTTTTTTCAAATCCAAGAAAAACTCTCTTACTTTGGCCAAATCACGAAGCTATTTTGTATCACCCATAACAAAATAACTCTACGTTCAGAAGACTCGACCTTACTGCTGTTAATATAATCAGTTGAACATTGACGAACTTATTTCTTTATTTTTTGTTCTTCTTTAGATTGATCTGTGACGCTTACATACGCTTTAACTTACATTTTTACTGTTAATGAAATGATTTTTTCTATTATTTATAATTCTTGTTATAACTGTATGGGGATTTCGTGAAATTTGAATACATAAGTCAATAAAACATCGAAGTACTTAATTTAAAAAATCTTACATTATAAATATTTTTTCATTCTAAAATTAATATAAAAATAAAGATTTTATAGGCCAACCAAAACTTGAAGTATGAAGAGATAGCTTGTTGTATTCTGAAAAATGATATTGATAATATGAAAACTTATGCCGCAGACAATGAAGCACCACCAGTGGAACAATCCGACGATGGCTGGTTAAACTATACCAA
Source organism: Microplitis mediator (assembly GCF_029852145.1). Lineage (NCBI taxonomy): Eukaryota > Metazoa > Arthropoda > Insecta > Hymenoptera > Braconidae > Microplitis > Microplitis mediator. The sequence goes on from NC_079970.1 coordinate 14,505,358, forward strand.
AATCAGCAGGAACGACAGTGGTTGGTACAAGTGTTACACCAGACATACTCTAGGCGTTTTTTCAAGCATTGGATACTTTCTTGTTGTTCGAGGTAAGTTTATAACAATCATAACATTTTTAATATTGAAAAAAATTATCAGGAGTATAACATCCAAAGAAAACTATAAATAAATAGGTATGCACTATTTAAGAAAATATGAGATGGATTTCTTATTTTTCTGAAAATCTAATGACAAAAGAACTTTTTGGTTTAGAAACTTCATGTTTTCGATAATGAGGAACCACAGTGATTTGTCACGAGAGGAAACCGCTAGGTCGTCCGGAAATTATTCACGTCTCGTAGCGAAAATTTGCAAATTTCCTCTGCGCTAATGGCAGCAACCAGAAACCATCTGGCTTTAGGCGCAGACGCCTAGTATCATCCTGTCTCTTTATCATTTCTCCCCCTCTCTCACTTTCTCTCTCGGTTTCACTCTGTCCTTTCTCTTCATACTCTATCATCACTCGACGCCTTATCCAAACGTGCTATCCCCTATGTCGACGCTTGCCACGATGATCCGGGTATACACCAGCTTCCGATCGCCTAATCTCTCCGCAATTTGGGCGGCTTGAGAGCCCATCACTAAAGATCGCTCCCTCTCTCTTTCTCTTCACTGTAGTTACCATCGATTACATGGTTCAACATCGCCTTCAAATACCCACCGGATTACTTATCCCAATTTAACATGCTCTAGGATCCGGGATTGGGCATCTCTGTGAAGCTCACAGTCACTAAGTTGATTCATAGGCCATTGAATGTCTGTCATCGTTCTATTAGCTTAAATTATAATGCACTTGATAATAACTGCTATTTTGTTAGTGCTCTTGATGCTACAGACGTCAAGTAATTGAAGAAAATCCTCGGCGTGTTGCTCTCTTATACATCTTGGAGCTCTTTACAGTGCAACAGGAGTACAGTAGGATTCACTCGGCATTTCAAAGACTTTTCAAGGCACTCTTTCTGCCAGTCTTTTATTTTTGTTATCTTCTTTCTTGAGCCTTGAAGATAACGCTCTTTCATCCTCTTTTACCACAGCCATCCGGTCGATACGCTCGCGTAAACCCCTTTCTCATCCTCTCTCCCTATACTTTAGTTTCTTTTTATTTTAATCCTCCCCCCTCCTTTATTGTTCATGCTGTTTTTTTCTTTTTCTGTCGATTTTTGTCCAAATAACAATCTCACCAGAACATTATTGTATAGTGGTTGTAAGTACTTATTAACAAAGCGCATTCACTTGAAGAGCAAACGATTAGACGTAATTCAGCTGAGGCAAAGTATGAAGTAGATTGTAGGAGAGAGAAAAGATTTAGTTGAAGGACAACGATAAAGGCAATGTTAATACATCCAGGCTCGAAAGGTTCTAGACTATACGCCAAAGTTTATCCTTAGTACGTGCTCAGTCGACTCGATATACTGCCGGATTTTCTGGACTTACTCGAGACATATAGATGACAAAGATGAGCAGTAGATGATTCACTATATTTCCTATCTTTGCCTCAATATACATACATATCACGTAGAAACGACGCCAGCGATCGCAGTGTACCCAGCCAAGATTTGGCACGTGCTCGAGTTAACTGAAGAAACATAAACCATTGAATGACTATGCTTTAAGATCATCAGAAATTAATTTCTTGGCTGAGACTCTATTTACGAGAATTTTCAAGTTATGAAAGCCCAGATCTTTAGACCTGATGGCTTACACATTCTTGGGTCACACGAGAGATACTTACCGAGATAATCATATTTTTTGGAAAATTGATTACAGTTAATCTCGTAAGTCATATTAGTACTAGGACCTAATCTTAAAAAATAGGTTATAACTCATGAATTGAAACATTTAAATTGCTTTAGAATTATTTATTAATTTTTTTTTATAAATTTACTGTAAACTCTTTTTTGTTTGATTTAAACAATTCATTGTTACAGCAAATCCAGATATAGAAATGGAAGCAGAAGCATTAAATGGAGAGGCAACAGACTCAAGAAAGATGGAGGTACAAATTGGTGGTGCAGTTACTCTTGAATGCGATGGTGGTTGTTGGGGTCATGGATCGGCAATGGATCCAGCTGGATCAGGACCATTGGCTCTTAATCGAGTAGTTTATCAAGATGCTGGAGAGTATCGTTGTGTTGCACCAGATAGAAAATTACAGGATACTTGGAGAGCCCAATTACCTTATCACATTAAAGTTACAGGTAAGTTTAATTCTACTGGGAATAATGAAAAAAAAATTATCAAGGCATTAACAAAGGCATTTACTTAAATTTATATAGAAGCGTTAAAATGAGTAATTCCCAGAAACGTGTGATGCATACTATTCCAATCTTGTCTGCTTTGCCTTCGTGCGTGTGACGTCAAGACCATGAGTAAGGCAAAATAGCGAGGGTAAACCAAGGCGTATTTACCTAAGAAATGCGAGTGAGGTCGGTGCTCGTATATTTTACTGATGATGGATATAGAGATGTTTCGAATGAAAAACACTCCCAAGGGGTGGTATCTTTTTTATTTGATAATAATCTCTAGAGGCTACGAGTAGATAAAATCTCTGTACTCTAGTACCAAGATGAAAGATGTCAACACAAAAATGTGTAATGTCATTTATTTCTGTACAATTGTTGTAGAATTGGAGTCAGTATATCGTAAAACCTCGGCCAAATTGTCATCTTGAATAAGAAGTGTTTGGATCATTTCAGCTAAATGTCACAGGACGAGGAAAATATGAATTTCTAAACATCGGCAATGCTTTTTATTTATTTTCTTTATTTTCAGTTATATATACAGAAAGCTTATTTCCAGTGATACATTTCGTGCTCGGTATACTGTCGAAGGCTTCAAGAGCCTTGGGGCAAAAGTAGTCCAGTGTTGTAGAAAAGTGATTGCATTGGAGGCTCTTTGCAACGGTAGTTCCATCGGTTCGAATAAGAATTGGCAAGGGAGGCGAAAAATTAAATGAGCCGGGAGTGTGTTGTATTGGAAAATAGATAGGAGTCCTCTGAGATTTGTTTGACAATCTTTTTCTCACTCTTTCACACTCCTTCGTTTCTAATGACCTGAAATACATAAACAGGGCAAAGAGGGCGGGAAACTGTGCATTATCCAAAGATTTATCATCAAGCCTGCCTAGTTAAAAGATCTTAATGTTACTACTTTCTCTTTCTACTCGTTTTCCGCTGGTTATTTATTCTCACTTTCTTTACCTTTCTCATGTTTTATTTCCTCTCTTTACTTTTCATTCGAAAAGTCACGCGGAAAATATTCACTCAAGTGTTCTCAGTCGTTTGGTTAAATCCGAGCGGAAAAAAGTCTAGTAGCATAGCATATGACTACTCACACTAAAAACATTTTTGGGGATAAAGTGATCCCTGAAAATTCTTAAATTTGCGACGACCAATTATCTTGCCTGCTAAACCCAATTTTATCTTGAGTGGATTTATGTACCCCTTATTCACGTCGCAAAAGTAGTACGAATAAAGGAATAAAATTTGGATTGATTTCTTCCTTATTATAATCCTTACGCAAAATGATTTCTATATTTTCATCGCGACCTATCGATGATGTTTTGATTAATCTCTTAAATCGAATAATACTTTTATAAGTTTATAAATAATATAACATACATTGTCATGAAATGCCATCAAATAATTGATTATAAAAAATTCTGAATGAAGTAAAAATAGAAATATACGTACTCTAAGCTATCCTATTTCATTTCCTTGCCAAGAGTTATGTCAGAGAGAAAAATAAATCCTCGGTCATGTTCTCTAGTGGTCCTCTTTCTCGATGTATTTTCATAGTTTAATGTATTTTTCTAGATTGTTCTCCCTTATTATAAGATTTGTAATAACTTACTTGACTTCGTGAAGTTTTCTGGAATGTCAAATACAACTTTCCAAGCGTCACTGCTACAGTTAGACCAAGTAAAGTCCAAAAAAAAGATGAGACTTTATGCTAGTCGATTGAAATATTCGAGTTTGTTCGGTTCAACGAACACTTGACAAGGCATTTTTTGGTACTTCATAGTGAACTAAAATGCCAGCCAATAGCAAACAAGAGATCAAGTTGTTTTTCATCACAAGATAAAAAGCTTTGCCATCAATTTTTATTATGAGTGTTAAGTAAATAAAAACGATTGCCAAAATTTTTGATAATACAAAAAAAAAACTCTATGATAATAATGACACACATAAATTACATGGCTTGTGCGTCACTTGTTTGCTCTGAACTATAAGCGAAGAAGGAAATACGTAGAATATTGGAAAACTTTTTGATAATCCTCAGTGCTTCCCTATTGCAGGGGATTATTTAAAATAATCGATTTCAACGTCAACACTATTTCACACTGTAATTCAGTAAAATTTATTGAAAATTTATTTCTACAGTAAACTATACAGACAAAATAGTACTCTCTTAACATGAATAAGTGAAATAAGTGAATATTCACGAATTCATGTTTAGAGAGTAATATATAGGAAAAATGAACTCGGTATTGAAATGAGCACAGTCTTAACACCAATGCAGAGTTGATAGGATATATGACAGGAAGATAGAACAAGGCGCTGTCAAACTAAAACGGGATTAGTTAAGCGAGCCATACTATAAGACTGACGAAATTTGTATTCTGAAATCGTATTTTCGTGTTCGTATTCGTATTCATGTTTTAAACTATGCCACACACGATATTTTTAATGATCGCCCGCATAGAAAACAAGTTTCAATATCAGCAGTTAGTCGGAAACAAGTTAGTTTGAGGCTAATGGTGTAGTAAATTATTGATGTATGCGTAAATTGTGATTTGAAATAAACAAAAAAACTTTTTTCAAATTTTTTTTTATTATTTTGATTAATTTTTATTGAATGCAATAGAATGTTCAAAACTGTCACATATGAGAATAATATACATAGATAAACTGAAGGAGCTGTCAAACAAATGGCCAAAAGTAATCAGGCTGAAATAAACATTGAGTGTAACTAACAGCGAGTGAAAACATGATTTAAGACATTTTCAATTTACGAATCCACTTATACTCGTTTGCAATATTGGTCTGAAATGAGCTTATCTTAACTGGTTGTATAAACACTGAAACATCAAATTTCGATGCAAGTATTCTGAAAAACTCCACTATACTTAGTAGTATTAGTCTGTAGTATTACAACGATATTAACCTGGTATAAATGCAGTATAAGGGTGATAAGATCCTGTTGATACGGAGTAAATTAATTCTATTTGAAAATTACATCAAGCCTGACATTCTTGAAGGTTCTCTGATAGGGTTCAAGCGAAGTAAACTAACATAACGTTTATAATTTGTATCGAGCGACTCTGTAGATGATAATGATCATCACCCCCAGTAACAATATTAGCAATGATAGCGCAAGATTTGTTCACAATATTGCCAATGTTGTGATATACAATATTGATTGTAATTTCGTACAAGAGACTTAAAACATATTTCTTGCGCTAGAATTAATCAATTATTGCTCCAGATTTTTACTCCAGAAACTTGCACCAAGTTGTTCCAAAGTATGGCAAGAACCCTTGAGCCCATCTCTTTTGTTCTTGCATGCTATACTTTTTATTGCTCAGCCAAAAAAAAAGAAGAAGGGAAATAAACTTATACTCTGTTTCGTTTCTAGAACAATTCTTGCTCAAGATTCTTGTACAAATTTTTGGCGCCACACTTATTGCATTTTGCGCTACTATATTTTGATAAGTATTGCGGAATTTTGTGCATGAGATATTTGTTTGAGTCTATTACAATTTTAAATCAAAAACGTATATTATAAATTTTTTGAGTAAGTACACAGAAAAAAAAGTTATCTTGAGTCAAGAAAATATTTTTGAAGACAAACGTTTTCGGGAACCAAGTCAAGATTTTCTTGAGCCAAGAGAATTTGTCTTGGTTAAAAAAAATTCGTCTTGGTCGGAAAAGATTTCTACTTTATCTGAGAAAATTTAGGTCTCCAAAAAAATATTCTTGAAACAAGAATATTTACCTTCAGTCGAGAATTTTTTTTTTCTGTGTACCTTCATTGTATAGACATATTGTTGATTATTGATTATATTAGTAATTAATCAACTAATGTATTAATTATTGAAGAAACAAATCAAGGGAAAAAATTCGAGTGTTTGCTCAAAATATAGATTACAAAATCGTTATAGAAGAAAGAAATCTTGCATTGATTCGTGTTCATTCCAGTCTTACTGTAACCCCTACATCTGTACCTGAATAAATGTCATCTTTTATCAATACTGACGTAGATATTAACACTGCATTCTCGATCATTTGTGTTAAATTGAACACTAGAACTGTACAAATAAAAGTAAGTTAATTCTTCAATAAAAGAACTTATAACGTATAATAGAAGTTAAAACGTATTCTACTGAGTTAACTAAGAGGTAAAGCCACAACATATCATGGGATGAGTACCATGTTAACAAGCGTGTGACGTCAGTCGACAGTAAAATCCTCCAGCCAATAAAGTTAGCTTCTAGCGAAACCAAACGAGAAACACGGACCACAGAGCATACGACATGGAGGGTTATACAATTTCTCTTGTCTAGCGACGTTTCATCACTACACCAAAGTAAAGCTGAATTAATTTTTACTTATTATGTTTATCATTAACTACACATTATAATCTATTTATAATTTATTGTAAATAAATGCATTAAATCTTTGCTGACTACACTGGTGCCCTAAGCACAAAATTGGTAGCATATAGGGATTCCATAGTAAGTTACCACTTCTGTGCTTAGCACGACAGTATACTAAATTTGACGAATGAAATGTTGAATCAATGATTAAGAAAATTGACGAAAACGAAAAATGATAAAATTTACTAGTCCTGTTGGTTAGTTCACTAACAAACCATTATGCCACTAGAAATGTGTAGAATTAGTAGAAAGATGTACTCAAAAATTACTTCAAAATTATCTTTTAGATCCTTAACTATGAACTATTAACGATAAATATTAACTACTTTGAGATGACTCTTTTTTAAGTCTATGTTTTACATATTTTACTTAGATATACAGAAGCTCTCTGATGTTGATAATATTAAATTCATGATTTTATTTTAAGGACTTCAATCTCAAAAGCATCGTTCGTAAAAGTTGTCTTTTTAAGCTGTTCAAGCTAGGGAATATCTTTTTTGTTATGTCAATAGGAATAGTATATTTGTGGCGAGGGATGAAACAAGACGACTTTCAACCCATTACATCGCTTGATCTGAAGTTGGCTTACTCCGATTAGCTAAAGAGACAGTGAAACTATACAAGTTTTGATATAGGTCGTATGAAAAACGTTAAAAATGATTATTTTTTTATTGACGCTATCTCACAAAGAAAAGATACCCGATAAAAATCAGTTTTGTGGTAGCCCATAGATTCGAAGTTCAAGATTCGATATTATTTTAAACCAATCGATCGAGCACTTTTATTCGAAGAAAATTAAAAAAACACCTATTCTTACATTTTCTATTTGTAATATCTTTCAAACAAATAGATCAAACCGTATGATTAACATCTTTCTAGTAGTTTTATAATTTCATCAGATTTAAGTTGTTACAAATTTTTGTAGTCATAATCGAGAGATATTGATTATTTATCCACATTCGTCTATTGATGTTATCTTAAAGAAACGTAGTAAAGAATCCTTCTTAAGATCGACCCAAAAAATAACCATGTTGCAAAAAACTGAGTCGTGAAAATCTGATTGAAATCAATAATTTTGTTTTGTATGAAAGTTTTCATTTTAAAAAACAAGGAGTCAAAAAAAATCCATACGAGCGACATTGTGTGGGCAATGAACCTAAAATTTAACTTAGAAATGAAGATAGAAAAGGGTTTTTGAACAGCGTGACATGCTGTCACATATCATTGGATACAACATTGAGAATTTTAGCCATCACAAGCTACTTCTATTTTTCGTCCCATGATACATACAGAAATGAAAAAAAAAAAAAAAAAAAAAAGAAAAAAGAGAGAAAAATCTCAAAAAGCCAATAGTTCTCAGTTGATTTCTTCATTCCCAAACCTTCAATACGTTCGTCCAGTGGGATTACGTTTCTTGTCATTTTTGTCACGTGTATACCCTATCAATGTTCCTTGTAAGACCATGCCCAGTTCGATTTATTTTTCTGAACTAACACAAAGTAAACAGCAATCGATAATCGATTAATTTTTCTCATAATATAAAAGAAATTATAAACTAACGAGTAATGGTTTAGTAAATTCTCTCATTTTTATACATACGATATAAAATAAATGAAAAAAAAAATTTTTATTTTATAAATTACCGTAGTGCTTAATTTTTTATTTTTTTTCTCATTATCATAAATTAATATAAAGTAGCAGCTATCGGTAAAGATGAAAAATTCGTTGATTAAAATATCTTCTCGACTTGACTTTGATGCACGAGAACTTTATGGGCATCATTGCTTGCTATCTATCTTCATGGTCTACTAACAGTGGCTTTACGATCGTTCAAGCACTATTAGGGTATTCCAACGAAAGATCTGCTATGCAGATGAATCGTATTCTTTAAGAGCCGCCTCCTTTCTAGCGCAGCCCTCGAAATATCACCAGCAGGACATTAGATATGCGTACCATGCCACTATGGTCATAAATCAATTCTTACACAACCCTCACACCCCTTTATACTTTTCTACAGCTCTTTGGTGCTACACTAATGTGTTCATAATTCATGCTTACGCCAACACGATGGGAAGACAGACTTGAAAAATTAATGCGACAAAAATAATTCATATGGTATTGCACTTCTTGTATGTCAGACTATAGGTCTATAGTTTGTGCTGCATAAAGTATGCAATTTAGTATTTCCCGATTAAATTTGAATTTAAATGTGTATAGTCATTTTTTAGAGGGATCAGCTTGACATTTTTATTTCTATTTTTATGTTTTAGTATCATGAAAGTTGAAAACCCAACCGCAAAAACTCAGAAACTTTTTTTTTAAAAACGAAAATAAAAAATCTGGGCGTCGTTTGACCCTGTGGGCCAGCCCCAAAACTTCCCGCTGTTTTCGAGCTCAAGGAGATTGAAAACATTACTGTGAATATATTTTCGAGCTCTTCGAGCTCGAAAATGCAATTACCTGGGATTATTTTTTATGAGCTTTTCAAGCTCCACCAAGTTACGTATTTTGCTAAAGTTTGACAAGTTAAGAATCGAAAATTATTAATGAAGAAGCGGTTTTCAAATTTTTATTCTCGATCGCGTTCAATGAAATAAATGTATCGAGACAGAAATCAATGTCAGTGATCAAAATCAAGATTTGAGTGAGTTTTGACTTAGGTCAGAGCAATAATATATGAAATGTCCGAGAAACATATTAAAAACTGGGTTTTCTCAATTTTTTGCTGATAATATGACTTAAACTAATGAACAAGTTAGATGACATTCTATGATGATCGAAAGAGACTATAAAGAGGAATAGTTGGTATGAATTCAGACACATTTAGTGCTTTATATTTTGATTTATCCGGAAAAAATAACGTTTTATGTTATTTTTTTAACTTTTCAGCGCCGATATCTTTTGAACTCATGAACCGATTTTGACGTTTGAGGTGGCAATCGGCGCGTTTTCTCAAATTCTAGAGCTGATATAATTTTGGAATCGATCCGTTCTGCCGTTTTGAAGGTATTTGAAAAAACCCGTTTTTCACCATTTCTTTCTCCAACGATATCTCTCGATCAAATTAACCGATTGAGATGGTTAAGGCGGCGATCGACGCGTTTTATTAAGTTCTAAAGCTGATTAGATTTTGAAGTTGATCATTCAACTCGTTTCTGAGAAATCAATAAAAAACTAAAAAAAAAATTTTTTTTTCATAAATCGCCAACATTTTCGAGTCTATTCGATCAAATGATCTGAAATTTTCAGGAAAGTTGACGGCCAACAAGCTCTTTCGATTGCCACCTCAACTATCTAAATCGGTTCATTAGTTAAAAAGTTACAAAGAGTTTACACACACACACATACACACACACATACATACAGTCGGACATCATCCTGAAAATAGTCAGAATAGCTTCCTAGGACCTCAGAACGTTGACATCTGATGAAAACTCGATTTTTGAAAATCGGAGTAAAAACAATAACTTCCCGAGTTTTTCGAAAATCATCGATTTTCTTAGCGGGAAGTTAAAAAAAATTAAATAAAAAGGGGGTTAAAAAATAGTCAAGTAAATATACGTAGTCGATGGAAAACTGTCACTCTCATTTGTTATTTGGTCTTGACAGTCACGAGGGGCTAAAATGGATTTATCAAGCTTAACTTTATATTGTTAGAGAAATGAATGAGCAATGTATACTAGTACATTATTATTCGCTTAAAAACTATTAGTTCCAGATAGTCAGTTAATTTCGCACATAGCGCGACGACCGATTCACCCGGAAAACTATGCATCCATTGGGAAAACATCGAATATTACACCTGTACATTTATGTTTGTTCATTTCGTCGTCCACTTTAGCCGGCAACATATATATTAGACTGATTCAAAAAAATCGACTAATTTTTTTTTTTATTCATTATATCGAAAATATTGTTGGAAATGACGAAAAAAAATACTGTGAAAGTTTGAGCTCTTAATATTGATTTTAACAACTGTCGCATCGAAATTTTCTATTTCCCATTTAAATAACATGGGAAAATTTTTTTTTAAGCTTTGGAATTTTGTAGCTCTCGGTGGAACTAATACTTTTAAATGTCCAAGACATATTCTTATGGGAAATTTGACGCTCTATAAAAAAGGTCTTTTATAATTTTTCGATATTTTTATTTCTTCAAAAGTTATTCAAAGTTAAAGTTAGATTGACGATAAATTTCTACATTTTTTAAATTTTTTGACGCAACCATCAACTTTATCGGAAAAATTTACAGGACATTTTTTGTAGAGCATTTTATTTCCTACAACTTATCTCAGAGAAAATTATCGATATTTCTCATAAGTCGTATGTTATTTGCAATTAACTGGAAATTTTCTTAAATAATCTAAATTTTGTTGCTTAAAATTAATTATATTCAATTTTTCAGTTAATTGCGAAGAACTTATGACTTGTGAGAAATATCGATAATTTTCTCTGAGATAAGTTGTAGGAAATAAAATGCTCTATAAAAAATGTCCTGTAAAATTTTCCGATAAAGTTGATGGTTGCGTCAAAAAATTTAAAGAATGTAGAAATTTTCCGTCAATCTAAATTTAACTTTGAATAACTTTTGAAGAAATAAAAATATCGAAAAATTATAAGAGACCTTTTTTCATAGAGCATCAAATTTCCCATAAGAATATGCCTTGAACATTTAAAAGTATTGGTCCCACCGAGAGCTACAAAATTCCAATGCTTAAAGAATAAATTTTCCCATGTTATTTAAATGGGAAATAAAAAATTGCGATGCGGCAGTTTTTAATATCAATATTAAGAGCTCAAACTTTCACAGTATTTTTTTTTCGTTATTTCCAACAATATTTTCGATATAATGAAGAAAAAAATATGTTGATTTTTTTGAATCAGTCTAATATATATATATATATATATATATATATATATATATATATATATATATATATAAGTGTGTGGATATGATTGTACATAACAATTTGATCCTCGTCAAATCGTTTTCGCATTCGTGATACACTTTACAATCACGTATGCGATTACTAATCGCGGCTGTTTAATCTACCGAAGTACAATCGACTCATCCAACATATCCGGACATTTCTACGGGCAAATCAATATAGCCAATCAAGATTCATGGCAAGCTATACGTATTTAAATTGCAAAATTTATGACTAATTATCAATTTTAATTATTTTTAATTCAGTTCAATATAATCGCGCTGATTATTGCCATGCTTCAGCTAAATTTAATTTTCTACTCTACCATCATTCATATATGTATATTGTGTATGTAACATAAAAATAAAAAAAGTGAGACAAAAAGGATTACAGAAACGAAACGAAACTAATTTTGTTTTTTAATAACTCCACTGTAAAAAGTAAAAAAAAAATGTTCTTTAGATTTATTGTTGTGCTAGCTATAGTCGTTTTTTTATTATGTGTTATTTTTCTTTGTTAATATAATTATTCGTAAAAATAATTATGAAAAAAAATTCAATTTCAATAACATAATGTTAAAATAAAACAAATAAACCAAGAAAAAAAGGTTAATTAAAAGGGAGAACGTACAAAAAAATATTTTATTAATAACGTAAAAACTTCAAAGAGCTGCTGGACTACCAGTTTAATTAACCAAACGAGCGTATGATGCAAAAACAGAAAATGACTAAGTTATGGTATTGAGAGCAGTCTACAATTTAGCCCCCATTGATCTGATCAAACGGAGTGATTTGATTCGGGGCTTACGCAACAACTATACTGTTATGTTACGTAACGAACGAACGAGACTTTATACTATGCTGTTACTGCTGCTCTTGTTAACTGGTGGTAAATCTATCGATTTATTGATACAATTGAGAAAGACGAGTGCACCTGTCGTATCTGGGCGTCATTTCGCGCTTGGTGTGCTGCAGCGAGCGCGAAAGTAGTCGAATTTCACTCCATACATTCGAGAATTCCCTCGAGACATGAAAGATAAAGTATATATTAAAATCTTCTAATAAATAAAAAGGAAAAACTATAGAGTATTACTTAGACCGTCACTTCCATATGCTTTCGATTTGTTAAACTCTTTGCATTATTTTATTTTATTTATTACTACACTGTCCCCGAAAAATTACTGATATTTGTCAAACATTTCTTTTTACAAATAAACACGCTTTTTTAAATCTTCTAACTCTCCAGGGAGCAAACTTGAGCTCATAAACTTTCCGTAAACATTTAACCTTTTTTATTTTTCTTTTCTTGTTTGTTCTTGTAAAAAACGGAAGTCAGACAATAGTACCGACATACCGTAACAAAGGGCATATGATTCGATTTTCTGTTTTATTTATATTCTATTCCACACGTCAAATGATATTTTTGATGTTTTGAGTTGGCCCTGTATAAGTGAAACTATTATATTCGTAAACGCGAAAATTTCGTGAGAAACGACAATACATTCCACACTTTAGCATATATATATATATATATATATATATATATATATATATATATATATATATATATATATATATATATATACCCAGAGAGGAAAGTACGACGGGCCCAGGCTTGGCCCAGGCATGACTCAAGTATGTAGAACCTTGACCCAAGCTTGTAAGCCAGCCTTGGTAGAACTCTGGAATCATAACATTGGGCCAGCCCTGGTTCCTAGACCTGGCCTATACTTGGTTGCCAGACCTGGCCCATGCTTGGTTGCCAGTCTTGTTCCAGACTTCGTTGCCAGACCTTGCCCATGCATCGAGGAAACGACTTAATTGAATTAAAAAAAAATTTTATTATTATTAACCTTGTAGAGTTTATGATCATTAACGTTTAAATTATCTAAGGAAGGTAAATGATGTGAAAAAAACTTATTGAAAATTCTGCTGGGCTTTGGGTGCGAACTGCCGTCCTTCTGATTTCTGGGTCCGAACGATAGCTACTGGACGATCCTACTAATGTTGAACTGATACATTTATATGATCTACTTCTTAAACCACAGGTATAGCCAAACTTGAGTTACCCTACCTTGGTCCAATTCTGGTTTGCCATTGAATGGCCAAGGCTCGGTTACCCGGTCTTGGCCCACGTCTGGCTTACCATTGGATGGCCGAGCCAGGGGAACCCAGTCTTGGCCCAAGCCCGGGTAATCATTGTAACGGCCGGTGTCACGCTTAAATAACCGCAGACAAAATAACCGCGACAAATTAACCGACGACAAAACACACAAAAACCATGATAAAAGGGTGGTTATTTTGTCATTTGGTTATTTTGTCATTCGGTTATTTTGTCGTCGGTTATTTTGTCGTGGTTATTTTGTCTTTGGTTGAACTGTTACGCTTCAAATTGCTCAACATGCCCCGCTAGCAAGACTATCTGAGCATGGGTATGGGGCTAGTTGTGCAATGGCTAAAATGGACGGAATGACTGTATCTTATGATATGAATACAACATAAAATTAACAATCCCAAATTATTAATCATTTTTGTCATTATCACAATTGATACGAACATAGGTTAGACCATGATTCGGCATGTATTTATTGCATTCAGCATGCCTTGCTCAACAAGCCCCTAATGAGGCAACAAAGTAAAAGCTAAGTTATAAAAAAATGATAAGAGTTAAAAATAAATAACCATATATATTCGAAAGAGCAATAATTAAATAACTTTTGAATACTTACGTGATCACGAAAAAGTATTTTCATGATACCAGCATCGAAACTTAAAATTTTAGAGTCTCTAGAGCCAGTCGACATAAGCTAATTTCAAGCCGATGCTGCAAACAACTGTAAGGGAATTCGTAATTCACAAATACCTCCATACAGCGGGCAGAAATATGCATGTTTCTATATCTATATGTATATATATTATATCTATATGTATAATATATGGCTAATCATATATATATTTAGAAACGAATGAGGCAAAATGAGACACTATATTTTTTGCGGACATGAGTGGCATGAGTAGCAAAATAAGAGACTATTTTATAACAAAAACGAAACGTTTCTTTATATTTTCCTGTTCAGAAAATTAGAAATTAAAAAAAAATCTGGGCGTCGGTTGGCCCTGCGGGCCAGCCCCAAAACTTCCTGCTGTTTTCGAGCTCAAAGAGCTTGAAAACATTACTGTGAATATATTATCGAGCTCGAAAATGCTATTACATGCAATTATTTTTTTATGAGCTTTTCAAGCTCTAACAAGTTAGGTTTTATGCTAGAGTTAGAAAAGTTAAGAATCAAAAATCATTAATGAAGAGAGCGGTTTTTAAATTTATATTCTCAATTATGTTCTATGAAATTAATGTATTGAGGCGGAAATCAATGTCAGTGATCAAAATCAAGATTTGAATGAGCTTTAACTTAGGTCAGAGCAATAATATATAAAATATTCGAGAAAAATATTAAATACTGGGTTTTTTCAATTTTTTGCTGATGATATGATTTAAACTAAAGAACAAGTTAGATGACATTATATGATAATCGAAAGAGTCTATGAAGACGAAGAGTTGGTATGAAATCAGACACATTTTAGTACACTATATTTTGATTTATCCGGAAAAAAAACATTTTATGTTATTTTTTTAACCTTTTAGCACTGATATCTTTTGAACAAATTAATCGATTTTGACGTTTGATGTGGCAATCGGCGCGTTTTATTGGATTCTAGAGCTGATTAAAATTTGGAATTGATCGGATGAGTCACTTCAAAGATAATCGAAAAAAACCGTTTTTTACCATTTCTTTCTCCCGCTATATCTCTCGAACAAACTAACTGATCGAGATGGTTAAGGTCGCATTCGATGCGAATTATAAAGTTCTAGAGCTCAGTAGATTTTGAAGTCGATTGTTTAACTCGTTTCTGAGAAATCAATAAAAAAGGTAAAAAAAAAACAAATTTTTTTTTTCGTAATTCGCCATTATTTTCGAATCTACTTTATCAAATGATCTGAAATTTTTAGAAAAGTTGGTGGTCAACACGCTCTTTCGATTGTCGCCTTAACCATCCGAATCGATTCATTAGTTAAAAAGTTACAAAGAGTTTACAAACATACACAACACACATAAATACACACACTCGGACATCATTCTGAAAATAGTCAGAATAGCTTCCTAGGACCTCAAAACGTCGAAATCTGATGAAAACTCGATTTTCGAAAATCGGAGTGAAAACAATAACTTCCCGGATTTTTAAAAATTTACAATCTTCTTAGCGGGAAGTTAAAAATCAACACGACAAAATTTTTTTTTATTGGTCAAAATTTAAGAATGGTTGTAATATTTGGGATTACCAATTAGCCCCATATTTTTTCTAGAAACTGTAGAAAAAAATTGTCAAAAAAAATTAATTTTTGTTAATAAGTACTGTTTATTTTTGACCCACGCACCTGAAAAACTGCGAGAAAAAATGTGAAAAATGTGAAAAAATGCGAGAAAAAGTTTCCTCCATTGATGTACTGAATGTTCAATGTAAACTCGCTGATGAATCCAAGTTAATTTATTTGACCAGGAGTCATTGACATATCACTGCGTCTTTGAAAAGCAGAAACAAGCGGCTTGTGATCAGTCTGGATACTAAAATCTCTAGCTTCTAACCAGTGTCTGAAGTATTTGACGGACTCAGCAGTGAGCTTTCGATCATACGTCCTGTTATTTCTTTGAGCTGGTGAAAACTGACGTGAATAAAAACCAAGTGGTTGCCATTCATCATCCACTTTCTGGTCCAGGACTGAACATATGGCAGTGCTTGATGCGTCAGTAGAAAGGCGTAATTCAGCTGATGAAACTGGATGTGCTAGCAGCGTAGCACTAGCAAGCTGTTGCTTGATGCGTTCAAAAGCCTGTAGTGTGTCTTCAGTCCAGGGTACTGGACGTTTGTCATTCTTCTTGGAGTCTTTGAGTAGATCATTGAGTGAAACTTAAATCGTTGCAGCATTTTTTCGTTTAATTCGTTGCAGCACCAAGGAAACGTCGGAGGACAACCAGTGTTTCAGGTTTCTTGAAGTTCACTAAAGCTTGCACTCTGTCTGGTAAAGGTGTAGAACCTTGAGGTGTAATACGATAGCCCAAGAAATCAATAGAGTCCACTCCAAAGACGCACTTGTCAATGCTAATGCAAAGACTTCCTCATGCTGCTCTTTATCTTCTGACGTGACTAAGACGTCATCAATGTAGAAGTATAAGAAATCAAGACCTTGAAACACTTCACTAGCTAAACGTTGAAAGGTTTGTGCAGCGTTAGGGCGACCAGGAGGCATACTGACGAATTCGAAGTGGCCAAAAAGCGTAATTACAGCTGTTTTTTCAATGTCTTCATCGGCTACTGGTATATGTTGAAATGCTCGTCTTATGTCAATCTTCAACAGTATTTTTTTAACAGCAAGGTTAACAGTACAACCAGATAAGAGAGATATTGGTGTACGGTCTGGTAGTTTTTGTGTTTAGCTTCCGGAAATCTCCATATGGACGACAATCTCCACTTTTCTTAGGTGCCATATGTAGTGGACTAACCCAAGGACTTGTAGATGGTCTAATATGACCCAACTCTAACATAAGTTGGAATTTATCTTTAGCTTGCTTGAGTCTTTCAGGGCGTAGTGGTCTGATACGTTGAGTACAACGAGGACCAGTAGTTGTGATGTAATGTCTTACTGAATGTTTGATAGCAGTATAATTTGAAGGATTTTCTATTAACTCGGGAAATTGTTTGAGTAGATTAGTATATTTAGAGTCAGTAACTATGACTGTAATCGAATTAATTGGGGCTTGTGCAAAAATACCTGAAGCTTGACAAATAGTGTCTGGATCGGTGATTTTTCCTTGACGCAGGTCAACAATTAGGCCATATTTATGAATTAGGTCAGCACCAATCATTGGATAAGGTACGTCTGGAATACAGATTATCCACTTGATTGGCCTACGTAATCCAAGGTTAAGTGTTAAAGCTCGTCCCATCCATATGTTTGGATAATACCGTGGTTAGCTGCATATAGTTACATGTCGGTTGCTCTTGATCTGTCTTATTGGATAGGTGGAATAACTGAAATGTCAGCACCAGTATCAATGAGGAATTTGACTCCTGATTCTATTGATGGCTCGGCTCGTTTCCCTGCTGGTTAGTTATGAGACGACCAAACACATGGAGTGTTGCATTTGTGCGCTTTAGGACCAAATTTATTATGGTAGTAGCAGGTTTTCTGGTTGTTCCTGTTGTTGTATAATGGTGAACGATGTCTAGCATCACGACTAGATGATCTGTGTCATGACTGTCTTGAAGTTAACTCGACAAACATGCTGTCCATTCTGGCTGATAGACTCTGGATTTGTTCAGTCAGTTTTTGAAACTACCACTGGTTGAACCAGTAAAACACTCCGGTGCAATATATAAATAAAAAGAAAATAGGTTATAAATTATTAGCTTCGATAAATTTTATTTTATGATAAACGTATTTTTAAAACCGAAGTGAAAAATTGACGTTATTAACTAAATAATTCTTAAGAATAATTATGTTCAAATTTAAATTATTTAGTAATAAAATAAAGTTTTATTAGAGTATCGTCATCCTTTATAATTGTCTTTAAATAATCCTATCATTGTTGAATATTAAATTTTGAAATATCACGCATGATTAAGGTTAGTTCCAAACTATTAAATTAAATCGAAAGTTATTCAAATTTTTATAATTTGTAAAAATTTTAGTCACATAATTATTATTGTTACATGAAACTTAGTTGAAATGTTACATAAAGATAGTAAGTAAATATTACTTTGAACAGATTCACAACTATTTTGCTGTGAAATATTTGCTCTTAATATTTAAATAAATATAAGGGCAGTCGAATAAATTAAGACTCGGCTTCGTTAAGTTTTATTTTTGATTTTATTAGTAGTAGTTATAGACGTATTTTCGATACGGTACATTTATGGTAACTAACTGACAGACTTAAAAAATAATTTGGTTGTACAAATTTTAACGGATGTAAAAAACTGGAGAGGGTTTACAATTTTGGTAGAAGGAAAATTAAAAACGAGTGATTGATAACTGAGTAAAAGAAAGGGAAAAAGGGGCTGAAGAAAGTGGTACGTAGGTGGGTCAATTCGGACGGGCCCAAGAGGCTAAAGGAGCGCTGAAAGGGTAAAGGTCATAATTTATAAAATGTCATTCTGCTTAAAACGTACTTATATAAAAATTCACAAATTTCTTAAAAGTAAATAAGTAAAATATTTGAAATACCGGGTTATTTTTCCAAGGTGCCGTAAACAGCACGTGAGACCCAAAAGGTCGGATTGTAGAGCAAAAAAAAAGGTTTAGGAACTGACGGTCAACGCGTTTAAACAAAAAAAAAAGACACGAAGAAAATTTAACTTTTATGGAAAGGAAAAAATATAATATTTTAAGGCTAAACAGATGTTGAGTTGGTCGTCGTGAAAATTTTACAATTTTAACGTTAACAATAAACAATAAATTTTACAATCTACAAAAATAAATTTAGAGAAAAAATGTAGAAAAATACAATAAATTATTTTTCGTGAAAAAGTTTGTAGTCTTAAATTACGAACTGAACAACTTATTTATTGCCGTAAATTTACACTTATTTTCATAACTTTTTACTTGTTTTCATTTTGTAATTTCCCGCTATGATAATTGAAAATTTTCAAAACAAGGGAAGTCATTGGTTTTGGTCCGATTTCCGAAAATCGAGTGTTCACCAGATGTCGACGTTTTGAGGTCCTACACAGAAAAGTTGGAACCCGACTAGTAACCGTACTGAGTCGGGTGCAAAACAGTAACCAGTCGGGTTCCGATCTTTCCGTGTAGAAAGCTATTCTGATTGTTTCCAGGTGGACGCCCGCGCGCGTCTGTGTGTGTGTGTGTGTGTGTGTGTGTGTGTGTGTGTGTGTGTGTGTGTGTGTGTGTGTGTGTGGATGTAAACCTCTCATATCTTTTTGATGAATGAACCGATTTAGATGGTTCTTGCGGCATTCGAAAGATATTTT
Source organism: Microplitis mediator (assembly GCF_029852145.1). Taxonomy (NCBI): domain Eukaryota; kingdom Metazoa; phylum Arthropoda; class Insecta; order Hymenoptera; family Braconidae; genus Microplitis; species Microplitis mediator. The sequence goes on from NC_079970.1 coordinate 14,525,030, forward strand.
CTGAACTTAGATTTTAAAAAAAATTTTAGACCATTTAGTCAAATAAACTCTGAGATATTTAAGAAATACGAAAAAAAAAAAATGTTTTTTTTTCGTTTTTTTTTTAATATTGTGGAAACTGTTGGATCGATCAATTCCAAAATCTAATCAGCTCTAGAACTCGATAAAAGCTTTCGATTGCCACCAAGAACGTCTCAATCAGATAATCCGTTCGAAAGATATCGCCGACGAAAGAAACAGTAGAAAACGGTTTTTTGCAAATATCGTCGAAACGAATAAACCAATCATTCCCAAAATTTTATCAGCTTTAGACCTCAATAAAACGCGCCGATTGCCACCTCAACCGTCTCAATCGGATAATCCGTTCAAGAGATATCGTCGACGAAAGAATGGAAAAAAATTGTTTTTTTCCGTTTTTCGTGGATATTTAGGAATCTATCATATCGATCGATTCCAAAATCTAATCAGCTCTAGAACTCGATGTAAAAAATTCACGTCACGCTAAAAAAAAAAATTTTTGATTATACAACAGAAATTCATGTCACGAAATTCCAAATCGACTGATATACACAAATTTTTATAAAATTTTTTGTCTTCTACATTTTGGGCACAGGAACTTATAACAACTTTAACTTTTCAGACTCAGAAAAATTTTAAGTTTCGGGACTAAAAAGATTATGGTGCTAAAAAAAAACACTTTTAGAACGCAATTTTAACGATATATATGTAGATCATATCGGAAAAATGTATTATTTTAACACCGAACTTTTTTCTAAGTCCCGATTTTAGTTTGATTGTACCAAATAATATTTGATTCAACTAGTTAGTATTTGTTGTGACTTTCGTTGTAGCGATAACTAAAAATAAATACCAAAATAATTTTAGTTACGTTAACTATTTTTTTAAAGTCATCTGAACAATAAATAGTTATCATAACTATTTAAATTAGTTACATCAATTAAATTAAAATAGTTGGATTTAACTATATAAAATGTTTTACTACTACAATTTAAAAATTGTTGCATCAACAGCAAAATTTTAGTGATATACGGAGACAAATAAAAAAAAATTGTTGAATCAACTATTTGAAAATAGTTAAAGAAATATAGTTATTGCTACGATTTGTTATTAGTTACACTGTTAGAAGTATTTATTTGAGCCAAATAAATATTTGTTAATAGTTAATAAATGATTTATTAAATTAGATTTATTTGGGCTAAATAAGCCATTTCTTAATAGTTAATAAATGGCTTATTTGAATAGAAAGAAATGACACGTGATGTTAATTAAGTAAGGTTATGACAAATATTTTATAGGACTGTTTAATTTTATTTTTTTAAAGAAAATAATACACACAATTAATGTTAATTGAAGATAAAAATTATTATACAAAAGATATAAAAAAAATGAAATTTTATAATAAATTTTTACTAACAATCACACTCATTCCATTCAAAATTATAACCTGAACTTTATGTGTCATTTCTTTCTATTCAAATAAGCCATTTATTAACTATTAAGAAATGGCTTATTTGGCTCAAATAAATCTCATTTAATAAATCATTTATTAACTATTAATAAATCTTATTTGGCTCAAATAAATACTTCTAACAGTGTAGAATGAGTTCCTAATAATAGTTGATTTAACTACTTAATTTTTTTTGTGACTACTAAACTTTTAAATTAGCAATAACTAAAAATAAATAACAAAAAAATTTACAGTTACTTCAACTATTTTTTTAGAGTCATCTAAACAATAATTAGTTACAAAAACTATTTAAATTTATTACACCAACTAAATTAAAATAGTTGTCTCTTTTTAGTTGTGGCAACTACTGAGATTTCTCTCAGTGAACAATTAAAAGCAGAACATAGTAAAATGACGAGTTATTTAAAAATTCAAGTTGTAGTAAAACACATGTACCTATTATAGAATCTGGAGATTGCTTGTTAATTATATATAACCATATATAATTATGTAAGATTATATATAACCATGTGATTTTTTTAGTGACATTATATATCATTATATGCAATTATATAAAATCATATATAATTATATATAATCATCTGTGATTTTTTCTCGGCGCTATATATTTATATATATAATTTTGTATAATTATATATAATTCGATATGAATCAAACATAATTCTATATAAATCATATGAAATTATATAGAATTATATAGAATTTTGCACACCTCAAGCGCGAAAGCGCAGGTGTGCTTTATGGACGGTTTTTTTTTTACTCGGGTTGATTATAGGAACGGCACCCATATATATTATAGTTATCGTTACCATGATATTATGGTAACCGTTACCATAACATTGTGGTAATGGTTACTATAATATTATGATAATTGTTGATATATGGTAAAAATTACCATATTATATGGTAACAATTACCACAATATATGGTAACCATTACCATAATATTATAGGAACCATTACTATAACATTATGGTAACCATTACCATAACATTATGGTAACCATTACCATAATTCTTTCACATACGATATGGGAACTGTTACCATAATGATGGGAATCGTTCCCATACTTATGGGAACTTTTCCCAGAAAGTATGGGCTCATATCCCATAATTCCATGTAATCATTACCATAACGATATGGGATGATATTTCATACACGTGCTTGGAACAGTTACCATAAATTTCTCTCCGTGTATTAACAACTATCTACTGATGGTAGAAAATTTTACCATAACTAGATAGTAATTCCTATTACTTAATTTTTTCCGTGTGGCTTAAGTATTTCTTGTCATGATAAAAATATCTACTTTGGCGTACTATGTAAATTTCCCTATCGAAATTCTTGAAATGTTCAAAACCGGTAGTTCTACCCTGATTCTACTTCATTTAACTAAAATTCGAATGTTCTATTTCACATTCAATTTACGTTTCGAACATCGTATATATTTATTTGTTTTATCCTGCGGGAAATAATGAACACACTACAATACAAATTTAAAGTTCTAAAATAATTAAAAACATAAAAGAGAAAAAATGGATATCTGCAAATATGTCAACGCAATACTTTGTCGGACTACAATTTATTTCACATCGGTGCCATTGCCAACGGTGGTCATAAACGATTAAATATAAATGCTTTTAGAGAGATAAAATATAAACGTCATAGAGTGAGAGAAGAAGAGGATGCACCAAGTAAATATGAATGCAAAACCTCGATTGGAATAAATTTATTTTAAATATAAATTTATGATTTTCAACAGGACAAATGTGGTGAAAGTTGACTGTTGATATTTCATTACTAATATTGAGTTTTAAATTAGCTCATTCAAACATACAGCAAAAAAAATACCACTTCGATATAAATTAAAGTGATATCAGAATATTTTTATAGCGTAAATTTTTTCCAACCTATATCGTCGTTCTTAGCAGAAAACCGGCTAACTCAAAATTTTCATCCGTTCAAAAGTTACAGATATTTACATAAGTACGTTCATACGCATACATACACTCGGACGTCATCTTGAAATTATTCAGAATAGAACATCATAACGTCAAGATCTGATAGAAATTCGATTTTCGAAAATAGGACTGAAACCAATAACTTTTCGAATTTTTGAAAATTTTCAATTTTCTTAGCGGGAAGTTAAAAATCTATAAGGAATTGCATCAAAACCTATCGGAATCCATATAAAAAAGTATGGACTTATGTAAGAATCCGTAGAAATTAATATAAGAGAGTATGGTTTTATATAAGAATCCAAGTAGGAAACCATGAGTATCCGGATTCCCATATGGAATATCCACATAAGAAACTGTGAGTACTTAGATTCCCATTTTGACATGGTGCACATTCCCATGGCAAATTGAGGCAAAAATTCACATGAGATTCCATACGGTTTCCATATGGCTTTGGCATGGTGAGGATTCCCATAGGAGCCCATGTGAGAGTCTATATCGGGATCTATGCTGGATTATTATATAGGAAGTCATATGAGATTCCATCTGAAACCGCCATGTGGATACTCACATAGAAGTCTAGACTGGATTTCGATATGGATTTTTTGATAGCCCGAGAAAAAATCAGCATGCATGATCATGCTTGATTCAGGCAAGACCGTGCTTGGTCAAGCATGATTTATGCAAAGTCATGTTTGATCATGCAAAAATATGCAATCGAGATCTGATCGAGCTTCAATCGGATTTAATCGAAGTTTTTAATCGAGGATAATCAAATATTTTTGATGAAAAAATTTTGATAATTAAACATTTATTTTTATTTTGACGTTAGTAGTTAAAGTTATGTTTTTTTTATCGATGATTAAAAAAATGTAATTTATAACTTTTGATTCATTTAATAATTAAAATAAATCTTTTTTTTCCAAAAAATAATTAAAAAAGATTTAATTACATTTTTTTTTATCAATTGAAGAACTGAATTAATAAATTCTTGCGAAATTAATAATGATAGTCAATACAATCGCATATTTTTTTTTTTTTTTCAATTAATAACTAAGATTAATTTAATTGTTATATTTGCTTGTAATTTATAACTAGAATTCTTTTCATTCATTATTAAAATAAATATCTAATAACCAAATCAAGATTGAATTCAAATAATATTTTATTTTTTACGACCCTGAGTTTTCAAAAGATGTTAAGAATCGTCGTAAACTAAAGGTGACAGGTCTAGTAGACAGCGGACGTACTTCATAACACGACGGTCGTGGGTTCGAGACCCGTCACGGGTAAAATTTCAATAGTACTTTTCAGCCAATAAACATTAACTATTTATCAATACTAACAAAATAAGTTAATTTAAAATTGAATTATCATCATTATTTTTTTTTTAATAATTCTAGGGATTGTGCTTGATCAGGCCTGACCATGCTTGGTCAAACATGATTATGCTTGCTTAATATTTGCCAGCCATGAGCATGCGTGATCATGCATGAGAAAGCATAATCATGCCTAACCAAGCATGATCACGCATGCCCAAGGCTGGAAAATATTCAAGCATGATCATGCATGATCAGGTCTGACGATTTTTTCCCGGGTGTATCTATTTTATGATAATCGAGCAAATGATAAAGGTAATATTGTGTTCACTACTAAGCCTTGATTTCAAAAGATTAATGTTTTGTAGTGACCATAATAAGGCAAAAATAGTTTCTTAAGTTTAGTTAATGCAAATATTTTTTCATGCTGATTCACACTAGTATATTATTCCAGTAACAATAAAAATTGGTTAGGGAAACTATATATATCTGTAGCTGAATAGTTCAGGTTACTATGCACTTTTCTCTCAGTGAAACAAGTCAATTTTAAGCCGATGATGCGGATACCTGTTAAAGAATGAGAAATATGTGATTTACAGTCACTTATTAAATAGTAAATATGACAAAAATATTATTTCCATTCATTTTTCATTAATTTTATTTGATTAATTAAAACTGTTACTTAAAAAATGAAATAAGTAAACTGAAGTAACAAGTAAACAAATGAGAGTAATAAGGCTGCAAATGATCATTAAATATGACAAACACCGAGCAAAAACAATTGTGTTTCTACCCGCTGTATCAAGGTATTGGTAAGTTACGAATTCGCTAGCAGCTGTTTGCAGCGTCGGCTTGAAATTAGCTTGTTTCGACTGGCTGCGGAGACACTGAAACTTTAAGTTTCGATGCTGGTATCATGAAAAATAAAATTAATTTGATAAAATGAAATTGTTTATAAACAATTTAGATAAAAAAAAGTAATATTAACATAAATATTGTGCACAATGTACATGTATAAGTGTAAAAAATAAATTTGTTTTATTATTAACTTTTTGAAAAAAAAAAATTTTCGATTTTGCATTGGGATATCCCGACAAGTTCCCGATTGGGTCCCGATGTGGTTAAACCAATAAAAGACAATCAATTTTGAATTGGGCTATCCCAATGAGTTCCCAATTAGGTCCCACTCAGGAAAAGCTGATGTCGGGTAACTAATTTTGGCATTGGGATATTCCAACAAGTTCCCGACTGGGGTAGGCCTACTGGGCATGCCACAGCGATTCCCAATTGGGACCCAATATATGTATTGGAATAATTTCTAGTCGGGAAGTGCATGACCTTTGCCCGATCTGCCACCCTGAGCCGACTTTTTTTTGCTGATTGTTTATCGGTGGTTATAAAATCATCTGGAGCCTAACTTAAATAATTAAAACAAGATTGCCAAATCGTAATTGTATTCGGACTTTACTCTGGTAGATCCCCGGTGGTGAAAAACCCGTTACAATATCTCAACTAGAATCTTTCATAAAGAGCTGATGAGGTTCTTATCAGGTTAACCTTATTTCAAAAAAGTCCAGATCAGGATATCCCGACGAGGAACTGATATGGATGTAACGCTTAAGGCTCATGAGGTCATTATCAGGATTGCCTTATCAGGTCCTTACCAGGATATCCTCATCAAATCCTTATCAGGATTGCCTCATCAGTAATTATTCTTTAAAAAATATTAAATTGCGAAAAAAAAGTAAGAAAATTTCAATTCGATCCGGAATGTTATCTATTGTATTAAGAGCATTGATTAGAGAAAGTAAACATGTTTTTTATTGATGAAAAAATTCGTATAACTGCTGGGCTCGAACCTGCATCCTTCCGATTCAGAGTCCTTGATGCTATTCACTGCGCTGATATACATATGTGATCTTGTAAATATAAATATTATATTTATTATGATGTCAAAAAATAACTGATGAAGAAGTAAAAAATCCGTGTTGCAATGATTGACGTTATTTTTGTATAATATTTTTTTGTACTTTGTTTAATTTTTAGCCTGCAAATAAAATATTTAAAGGAATTGGATAACTTTTTTTTGAATAAGGATATCCTGATGAGGTTCTGATAAGGAAGTCGTCAAGTTGACCCGATGGCTAATAATCTTTTTTTCAATAAGGATATCCTGACTAGGTCCTGACTATTAATTAATAATAATTAAGTTAATTCGTGGGCAGTCGCCATTTCCGATTTGATTGTATTAAAATATAAATTCTCGGCAAGAAGGCCAGAATTTCTTAAACATTAAGTATAAATTAAAAAGTTTAATTTCTCGGCAGGAGGGCCAGAAATTATAATTAATAAATCTAATATTAAAAAATTATATATAGTAAATTAATTAATTTTATTTAATGGAAAAAATTAAAATATAAAAATTACAAGCCTGAAAATAAAAGTGCCGTGAAAATAGTGATAACGATAAAACAGTAATTAATTAAAATTATTATTAATGGAAGTCAGTTCTTGATGTGAGATTTTTTATTAACGTGAAGACAAGTCGTAAACGAATTAAAGAGAGATTAACACAAAATTCTCTACTCAAAACTGATGTTTGAAAAACTGGAAGTATCAAAATTGTCGTGTTGATAAAGTGGCGTTATTAAAATGTAAAAGAAATAAAATTGGAAAGTTAGTAAATTAGTAAATTGAAATTTCGTATATAAATTTAGTCCAATTGACAATTAAATAAATTTGAGATTAATTCAAAGTATGTGTGAAGTTAATCGGTAAAATAATGATTTGTAAACGCGTGTGTGTGAGTGTGAATAAAGTCCTGGGGACTCGAGTGTTAAAACGTGTGTGTGTGTGTGTGTGTGTGTGTGTGTGTGTGTGTGTGTGTGTGTGTGTGTGTGTGAGAAAAATTAAATTTCCTGTGGAAATGTTTTAAAATAATAGATCCAGGGGATCTGGCAAGTTGCCAATTTATTTTAATTAAATTTGATCCAGGGGATCAGGCCGGTGGCCATTTTTGATAAAGTCCAGGGGACTATTTTAATTAAGATCCAGGGGATCAGGCCGGTGGCTCATTATTAATAAAGTCCAGGGGACTCGTTTGTTTAATTAAAAGATCCAGGGGATCAGGCCGGTGGCCAATTCGTTTTAAAAGTCCAGGGGACTCGTTCGTCGTAAATAATAAAAGATCCAGGGGATCTAGCCGGTGGCCAATTTATTATAAAAGTCCAGGGGACTCGTTCGTATAATTAATAAAAGTCCTGTGGACAGTTTTGTTATAAATAGTTATAAGGAATATAAAAGCCCGGTGGGCAAAGTGTTAATTGGTGAATAAAATTTAAAATTATATTGATTTAAATTGTGTGTAAAAATTAATTTAATCCCTCAATCTCCTCACTCTTATACTTTTCAACGACCCTGATTGATAAAATTATAACATCTCCGGTTCTGGAAGGCCGAGTCTTATCGTCCAGTGGCGCCCTTATTAAGATCAATTAATAAAGGGGCCAAACTTGGCAAGGTTGAGATATACCCTGTTATAACTTACAAGTGGCCTCGTGAGATTCGTGCTTTTAGGAAAAATAAAAATAAAACTGAACACTGTCTCAAACGTTTAGATACTTTTAGTGTTCAATTTATTCTTACACTATCTTTAGAAAATGCAACATTATCGATATCTTGGCAAGAGAATTAAAGTCGTTATACACTTATTGAAACGAGAAAAAAGTCGAATGAAGAAAAAATCGCGAAAGAAAATGAAAGAAAAAAAAGTGTGTGTATCAGCTCCGACGCACGATTGGAGTTTACTCCTTCAGATCGACTGTCTAAATAGATACAGAATTAAAGGCTTACTGGTCTAAGAAAAAGATTAATACCATATCAAATGGTAAATAAACGAATCAATGAAAATACCTAAATAATGTATTTTTATTCCATTTTAGTCTAGTCGAGAAGTTGAGTTCCTGCGAAAAATAGTTACAGGTCTCCTAAAAATATAGTTGATGGCTTAAACGATCTGGAATGGCGTCTAGAAAAAGACGTTTTTTGGATTTTTTTTGGAAAAATAAAATTACAATTGTTATGAACAAAAAACCGTTCAAAAAACTAGCCGCCCAGCTTTTTGGCAAAATCTCAAAAAGTATAAGTAATAGCTCAAATATTAGAAAAGTTTCTGAAAGAGCAGAAAATTTTAGTAAAAAAGTTCTCGACTCCCCGAATTGTAGCTCCAATATTTATAAATTTAATTTAACGTTGAAAATTGGCTTTTGCGCGGCAGTTTCGGCATGCGCGCGCCGTCACTCTAGTGAACGCAGTTTTTATATAATTTTTTTTTGCAATTAAATATCAATTAAAAAATTTGAAAACATTCTGGTGTCATCTAGACACTTCAAAAAATATGATTTCGCGGTAATAAAAGTTGCATCACCATTTTTCAAAAAGTTATTCAATTGTTGATCAACATTTTTTTTACGGGTATGTGTTGTCATAAAAGTTTAAATAATTTATCTATAAATTTTTTGTTTCTTGGAGCCCTTTTTATAAACATACTCAAATAGATGACAGTATGAAAGTTTATACAATATTTTGATTTCATTAATTATTAATTTTTGAACTACCCAAAAAAATTAAAAATTGAAATAACGTATGTTAAATAATTTTTTTTTTTAATTTTAAGTTATTACTGATTTTATATTCTTGTTAGGCATTATATGATTACTTTTCAAATTTTTTCTTGCCATTTGTTTATAAATTTTTTATAAACAAATGGATTAATTAAATATTTTTGAAAAATTTTTTTTCACCAAATTGTTAGCGTAAGGAAATAATGATTTCAAAAAACAAAATTGCCTTAAAAACTATATCTTATTGTTTACAATCGTTTTTTAACTTCCCGCTAAGAAAATTGTAAATTTTCAATAATTCGGGAAGTTATTGGTTTCGGTCCGATTTACGAAAATCGAATTTCCATCAGATGTCGACGTTTTGAGGTCCTAGGAAGCTATTCTGGCTAATTTCAAGAGGATGTCCGAGTGTATGTATGTATGTACGTACGTACGTATGTAAATACCTGTATCTTATGAACGGATGAACCGATTTTGAACTTTAAGGTGTTATTCGACGCGGATTGTCAATATCTTGAAGCCGTGAGAAAATTGAGCTTGATCGGTAGGGCTCGTTCATAGATATTCAAAAAATAAAATTTTTTCAAAAATTTTTTTTTTGGATAACTTTTAATGTGCTCGATGGATTGATTTCAAAATGGACTGGACTCTAGAGCTTTATAAGCCGCGTCGAATGCCACCTCAACCATCAAAATCGGTTCATTCGTTCAAGAGAAACCGTTGTCGAAAGAATTAAAAAAAAAAAAATTTTTTATTTTTTCTGAAATATCTCAAAAACGACTCGATAAATCGAATTCAAAATTTAATCAGCTTTAGAACTTAATAAAACGCGTCGATTGCCACCTCAACCGTCTCAATCGGTTTATTCATTTGAGAGATATCGTTGGAGAAAAAACGGTAAAAAACTATTTTTTTCGAAAAGAACGGCAGACAAAAGTATTTTCGAGCTCGAAGAGCTCGAAAATCTATTCACGACAAAGTTTTCGAGCTCAAGGAGCTCGAAAACAGCGGGAAGTTTTAGGGCTGGCCCGCAAGGTCAACCGATAGACAGATTTTTTCCTCAAGAAATCGTTTTTTTTTTAATCATAATTTGCATTTCTAAATATAATGGCAACAACAAAAATTTTTTTGTCAACAATTTATTCATTTGTTTGTTTGACAACTTTTTTTTTTTATTTTAATTTTTTTCTAGAACATAAAAAAATTACAAAAACAGCAACCTGCAACAATATGGCAAATAAAAATTTTTTCAATTTTTTAAAAAACATCTGGATTTTGGAGTACGACAAAGTCCAAGCACTGACTCAATTTGTTAACAAACAAATTGCTGGAACTTTGCAACTATTGCGGATACAGTTTCGACCTTCCAGTCGTTTTTATACAGTATGAGTTAAGCTTTCTTATAAATTTTAAGCCTAACGTTTATCTGTTATAGTTCTCTAACAACACGCATTTATTTATAAAAATCATAAATGCATTTTTAAGAAAAATTTTTTTTTTTTTAATTATTATTAGTGATGAGCAAAGCAAGACTAAGACCAAGCCTAAGACAGTCTTGGTAACGGTCTTGGTCTTGCTTGTCCGGTCTTGGTCTTGGTCTTGCTCAAATCCTTGTAGTCTTGGTCTTGGTCTTGGTCTTGCGTATTCAGTCTTGGTCTTGGTCTTGCTCAAATAGTCTGCTATTTATAACTTACTTCGTTTTGGATATTTTTCAAGGCTTTTTATAAATATAAATTATAAATGATCAACAATTAATATCTACAATTAATTAAGCTTTAATTTACAATAATCAAAAAATTTTACCGTATTCTATTAATTTTAATACTTATATATTATTATAATATAATATGCGTTATTTATACGCATATATTTATTATTTTTTATTTGGTGACCAAGAATTGATGCATAATAGCCATTGAACCGACTCGTTATTCAATATATTGCGATGTTTTCGTATCACAAGAGATATGCTTTCGAAAACAAACTCTCAGCTGGGACAGATGTAGCCGAAGTTGACAAAAAATATCGAGCCATTTTTGCCAAAATAGGATATTGAAGCTCATGACGTTTCCACCAAAGTAGTATATCGTCGTTGCTTAATGCTGTAGGCTGACTCAAGTACTGTTCTAACTCTTTTCTCGAGAGTTGAGAAGCTGACGAAGAAGATGGAGCTAAATATAATTTATTGAAATCTATAGTGTCTTCATCTTCCTGACACTCCACTTATATCCATTGATAATCCTCCTACTAGCTCTTGAAGTCGATATTCTTCAAATAACTTCTCAAACCGTTTTTGGCTTTCATATGTAATATCCGATCCCCATGGTGTTAAATCGAATGTTTCTACTTTATGTTTAGGATCTAAAGTTAGCGTTGTCCAATAAAACCAATTATTTTTTTTTATAATGCTTGAGCATTTTATCTCTAGCAGCTTGAAAATCTAGGATGAGCTGCTCATCTATTGCAGTGCGTTTATGGATAGAATCTAATTGATTTGTCAAGAATTCTATCCGATCCAGCAGCAGACTGAATGAAACTATAACAAAAGGAAGCGTTGCATACTTATCACCACCAAGTCGAGACGCAAAATTTTTGAAATTAATTAAAAATTTATGAATTTTTTTTAATATTGTCCATTCTTCTTTCCAAACTTTGAAATCGTTCAATTCAGGCACACTATTGCATAATGTGACGATACCTTGCTTTAATTTTAAAGCAACCCCAATCATATCATGCGTGGAGTTCCATCTTGTTGGGCAGTCTAGAATTGGTTTCAAATTAGTCGGTACACTAACTGTTCCACAAGCGGAATGGAATATTTTATTGAGTTTCTCACTTCATCTAATTTTACTAAAATTAGAGCGTATTTTCGTGATTGATGTACTTGAATCTCCATTACAGTAGTGAAATGCTTAAATTTTCTTAGATGCTTACGATCGTATCATATCGTCCTAAGAAAATGGTATGAATAGTTCTCAGAGTAACGAAAACTAGAAAACTTACCCTTCCAATTCTTGAACGCATAAATTGACCTTTTAGTGTAATAAAAAAAAGTACAAAGTACTCGGAGAAAGTAAAAATATAAAAAAAAATTAGCTTAGCTCTACATAAACCATGTGTTAACCAGACATCGGAAAAGAATAGTTACTTCAAGAATATTCTTGTAGACCCTTTTTTTCAGACAATGGTAAGGTTTACCAATGCCTTTTTTATATTCGGTGTTTAAATTTAGTGGAAGAAACTAGAAATTTTAAACACACAAGTTTTTTGTTTCGACAAAAACTCGTTCATTCTCATATATCCTATTTACAACGGAAGTTATAATTTTTAGTTTAGTCTTGCATTTTGGTCTTGGTCTTGCATTCTCGGTCTTGGTTCCAGTCTTGTTCTTGTTTATTCGGTCTTGGTCTTGGTCTTGCAAAATCGCAAGACCAAGACCAAGACTGCAAGACCAAGACAGATTTTGCTCATCACTAATTATTATTTCCTTACGCTAACAATATGGTGAACGAAAATTTTCCAAAAATATTTGATTGATCCATTTGTTTATAAAAAGATTATAAAGTTTAAAAATGGCATGAAAAATGTACAAAGTAATCATATAATGCCTAACAATAATATAAAATCAGTAATAGCTTAAAATTAAAAAAAACACTTGAGAATACAAAATAATAATGCTCACTATACGTATTATTAGAGTACGACTGACATACTATATATATATATTTATCATTTAAAGACGCCGTAGAGCATATATTATATACCTATATATATATATATATATATATGTCGGAGATAAAATAATACTTGGGTTTTTCCTGAGACTTGGGAAAGTCCCAACTATATTGAGTTTGTTTTTAGACAATAAAAACTTAGTAAAAATATTTTACAATTTAATCCGCTTAAGATTTTGTTAGTTTTCATATTTACGTTTATGACAGTAGACTTAAGTCGAAGGAGCCCGTCTGGGCATCCAACGTAGACACGATCGAGAGATAGCAATATTTTCGGTATAATGAGTTTTTAAACATATGGAAGTAATTGTACGAGTTTGTAAAATTACCTGAGATATAGTTTTGGTCGAGTCGGGGACTCAAGAATATTGGGTACAGAGAGTTAGTTCTAATTGAGCAAAGGAACGGACAACATTGCTATCCGACCGATCGTGTATTCGTTTCGATTTTAATTTTACCGCCGTATACATTTTACAACAGTAACTAGAATATTGTCAATATTTGTTATTCTCTAGTAAATTAATCGCTTGTAATAATTTGTGTATTTATTATTGTGTAATATTTGATATTTTTGTAATCTTTAATATTTTCTTGAATACTTTGATATTGTGTAGTTGCCCGATACTGATATTATTGCTTGTAATCTTATTGTTTAGTGTATACGATATTTGTGAGTAGTAATTACCTGTGTGTGTTCGTTAAATTGTTTAATAAATAAGATGAGTGGCAAAGATAACGGCGTAGACCCGAGTCTCATTAATACCTCAACTGGTAATTCGACATATATATATATATAGGTATATTGCATACATACAATGCATTCGTACGGTGCCCCGTAGGATACCCTATCCCTTGCGACCTTCAACCCACTCTGGAAACACTCTGGAATCATTGTCAGAATGTAAACATTCTAAATCCAGTATGTTTCCAGAGTGGTTTTGTGCCCTTTTTCCAGAGTGAAACCAAAGTGGTTTCAGAATTGATCCAGAGTAGATCAAAGTGTTTTCAGAATGGACCAGAAGTGAATCCAGAATGAAATCAAAGTATTTTCAGAATGGACCCACAGTGAGTCCAGAATGGAATCAAAGTGTTTTCAAAATGGGCTCAAAATGAGTACAGGATGAAATCAGAGTGTTTTCAAAATGGGCCCAGAGTCGATAAAATTTAAATACTAAGGAATAAAAAAATTGGGTACTTTCTAAACACATAAATCAATAATAATCTACAGAAAAACAATTTTAACCCCAATTTTTTAATTAACTATGCTTTTGTTAATTAGTTAATTTTTACTTGTTGAAAGTTTACATAAAAACCCTGATTATTTCCAAACTAAAAACCCCGAATTCTTTTTACTTCTTAAAGCTATTCTTAAAAGGGTATAGAAAAGATCGCTGGTGAAAAAATAAAAAAATTTCGATTTTATTAACAATCTAAGCCATTGAAAAATAAAAAACGTAAATAAAGCAATCAAGAAAATTTTTTTTTTTTTTATTATTTTGTTTTTTTATTGCTGAAAGCTACATAACAATAATTTGAAAAAAATTTTTACTTGCATTGTTAAAATAATTGTCATAAACAAATACATTGCTAATTAGATTTAATAAAAGTTTTTTTTGGGAGAAAAACGCTTAATAAAAATAAGGAATTTTAAGAAAAAAATCGTTTCTTAAAAAAATTTTTTTTTGCTAAACAGCGCATTAGCTAATTAATAATTTTTTTTTTACTCAATATTGATATTAAGGAACCATAATTTTTTTTAAATCATCATTTATCGTGTTCTGTTATATTAGAAAAAAAATTTTTTTCATTCATTTATTATTTGTTTATTAAACAAACAATTTGTTATAAACAAATAAATTTTCACGCAATATTTTTTTCAAATACTAAAAATAACCATGCGTTTTTTTTGTAGAAAAAATTTTTTTTTTATCTTTTATATAATTTTTTAAATTATTGTACACTTGGACTTGTCGCTACCTTTCTGTTCTTCTCCATTGTTATTAAAATAACTTATTGAAGACACAACTACAACACTTCAAGTCTTTTTTATTATCCATTAATCATCAAACAAATCGAGCTTGTAACCGTAGCTCTAACTCAATTGCTTAAGGAATTATGAATAACAGTAATTTTTATGAATACTTTTTAATAAATACAAAAAAAATTATTAATTAGCAAATTCGCTTTTTAGCAATAAAAAACATTTCTTAAGAAACAATTGTTTTTTTAAAACTTGTTATTTTCATTGAGTATTTTTATCCCAAAAAAAATTTTTTGCTTTGACCCGGGTTTTAATGTGAAAGACTTAAGAGAAAAATTTGCTGAGAGACGATATATGTGAAGGAGGAGAAAGTCACTGGTGCTAAGCAGCAGTGGAAGTAGTTCAGTGTTCACCGCTAGATCGCGCCCAACTTATGATTGTCCTGTTCCTGGTTAGATAGGTGTTTCAGAGTTTTTATATTCTATATTCAAAAATAATTCTGGCACGGGTACTCCTCTGTTATTTGACAGAGTGACAAGTGCCTGTTTGGATGGTCATATAGTAAATGCTATATTACATTGTGACAATAATGTCAAATATTTTTGTTTTCTTGAAAAAATTGTTTTTACAATCCAGAAACATAAAATACGTTTCAGGTAATGACAAAAAAAAATTGATTTTTGTATTCAATAAATGCTCTTGAATATTCTTAAAATAATATATTTCGGTAAATTTTTTTTTTTCTTTCAGTATTCATTTACTCTGAATACCCTCTGGTTTGAGTATGTATTCACTCTGATCCCACTCTGGAAACATTCTGGAAACACTTTGGTATCAGTTTGTGTTCAATGTGAATGCATAACGGTGTCAGTATGTATCCACTCTGGATACTTTCTGGAAACACTTTGGATTTACTCCGTATCCGCTCTGGAAATACTCTGGGTTCACTCTCAGAAAAGGGCACAAAACCATTCTGGAAATACTCTGGAGTCCGTATGGTTGCATCGTGTTACCAGAATATTTCCAGAGTGTATCCAGAATGTTTTTAGTGCCGCAAGGGATACTATGGAGACTATATATACGTATATAGTCTCCATACCCTATACACTCACGCCGTAAAGTATATATTATATATCTATTAGGGTCTGTCAAAACAAAATGATTTTTTTTTTTTTCAAGGTCTCATAGTCTCAAAAGTTTCTTTGGGACCTAAAAAAAATCCTCCTAAAGAATCAGCTCGATATCTCGAAAATTGAGCTGGCGGTTTACAAGTTCATTTTCCCATTTAAAATACATGTAAAAAGTTTTTGTTTTAGTTTTTCGAGGAAAAATCGAAGAAAAATTTTTTTTTCCAATTTCAAATTTGACACCCTCATAGGAAATTAAATTCCCTACAAAAATGGCTTGAATAGTCATGCTCGTAACTACAATATACAAAAAGTTTCAAGCCCCCAAAGTTAAAAAAAAAATAATTTTTCTTTTATGTACAATTATTATTTTTACTTTTTTGTTATTAATTGGTGGTATTTTTTAGGTAGATTTTTCTAAAATCTAACTATTGTATTTGTCCTCATGGTCGATTTTTCAAGGAATTTTGTCACAACCTATCATAATTAGTTGAGTAGGGTTCGAAAATACCATCCGTTAAAAAATTTATATACACTTATCCAAAAAATTAAAGGAACAAGAAAATTTTATAAATTTTTTAGTGATTTTTGGAAGGCTGTATTTTCGTGAAAAATGATCGTATCGAAAAAATAAAAAAAGCAAATTGAAGCTTGAAATCTCTAGTTTGAAGATCTTTCAGCAAAATATTTTTTGGAGCCACGATTTTTGCGGAATCAGAAGAAAAAGGTTGAGACAAAATTTTTTTAAATTTTTTGGTTTCGTTTTTTAGGTCTACGGGGCCGGGAAAAATTTTTTCAAAAAAACGAATTCATGGCTTGTTTAGGAAATTTATTCAACTACAATTTGCTTTTTTTTGTTTCTCTGTACGACAATTTGCTGCTGAGATATCAGCCTTCAAATGAAAAAGGATCCTTTTGTCTTTGATTATTGATATCTCAGCAAGAAATGGTCACACAGTAATTTAAAGGGCAGTTTAATAAACTTAAATAAATCCCCTACAAGCTCCATTTTTTATTTTAAACAAAAAAGAATTTTTTTCATCCTTGATATCCATTTGAAAAACCTTTAAAAAATGGCCATTTTCTGGTTTTTTAGTCGACTCATCGCTACTCTGCAAATATTGATAAAAAAAATAATGTTGCCAGGTAATTTTACAGCTTAATGAACCCCCAAAAACCCTGGAAA
Organism: Microplitis mediator; assembly: GCF_029852145.1. Taxonomy (NCBI): domain Eukaryota; kingdom Metazoa; phylum Arthropoda; class Insecta; order Hymenoptera; family Braconidae; genus Microplitis; species Microplitis mediator. The sequence goes on from NC_079970.1 coordinate 14,542,445, forward strand.
TTTTCAGATTGATCCATTGAATCGTTTGTCCGGTCCGATTGCTCAAAGTTTTACAAAACAATTAAAGGAACAAGTTTTGTTCCTTAATCTGTGTAATCGTTATCAAAATGAAAAAATCAATTTTTTTTCGGATTTTCTTACATTTTTGCGTAAGTTATTCAGTAAATGTAAGGTAAAGAGGAAAAAAAAAAATTTTCCAAATAACGAGACCAAACAAGAATTTTTTCCAATTTTTTTTTTTTTAAGTTTTATTCGGGGGGTTATTTTTTTTTTTTCGTTTTTCGGAAAAAAAATTTTTTTTTTTCTTTACCTTACATTTACTGAATAACTTACGCAAAAATGTAAGAAAATCCGAAAAAAAATTGATTTTTTCATTTTGATAACGATTACACAGATTAAGGAACAAAACTTGTTCCTTTAATTGTTTTGTAAAACTTTGAGCAATCGGACCGGACAAACGATTCAATGGATCAATCTGAAAATTTCCAGGGTTTTTGGGGGTTCATTAAGCTGTAAAATTACCTGGCAACATTATTTTTTTTATCAATATTTGCAGAGTAGCGATGAGTCGACTAAAAAACCAGAAAATGGCCATTTTTTAAAGGTTTTTCAAATGGATATCAAGGATGAAAAAAATTCTTTTTTGTTTAAAATAAAAAATAACTATACACTAACATGTATCACAAGGGATGTATGTATTAAACTTTTTATATAGATCAATTCGAAAATCTACCTTCCATTTCGGCTGCCGAATGGCCTTTTTTTTCTTCTAGTTTTAATTTGCAATCTTCTATGTAAAATCTTCACTAAAATTTTCAAATTTTAAACGTTTTAGTACTTCACTTAACCGCTACAAAACATTATAATAATAAAAAAATCTATTTTATCGAGTGATGGACACAAATAATACAAAAAAATGTTAATCGTCACAGTTTTAAATTATTATACAAATATTTCTTGCATAAAAATAGCTTTTATATGGAAGAATGGAAATTAATATTAAAAGAAAAAAATACCACCAATTAATAACAAATTAGTAAAAAAAAAAAATAATTATACATAATAGAAAAATTATTTTTTCTTTGAACTTTGGGGGCTTGTAACTTTTTTTATATTGTAGTTACAAGCATGACTATTCAGGACATTTTTGTAGGGAATTTGATTTACTATAAGGATGTGAAATTTAAAATTGGAAAAAAAATTTTTTCTTTGATTTTTCTGCGAAAAACTAAAAGAAAAATTTTTTACATGTATTTTAAATGGGAAAATGAGCTTGTAAACCGCCAGCTCAATTTTCGAGATATGGAGCTGATTCTTTAGGAGGATTTTTTTTAGGTATTAGAAATATCTTCCTAGTTATGAAAAAAGAAGCCTGTGAAAACGGGAGCTCTTAATGTCAAGTTTGAAAGGTCGCTCATCGTAAATTTCTATTTTACGTTTAAATAACATGAAAAAAAAATTTTTTTAAGTTTAGAATTTTACAACTCCTTTTGAAATTAACATGTCGGGCTGAGAGATACATACTTTTAAAGGAAATTAAACGCTCTAAATAAATTGTCTCTTGTGTTTTTTCTCTAAGTCTAGTCCTCTAAAAGTTATTCGAGTTTAAAGTTAAACATGTAATTAATTTAACCTTTTTTTCTTAATTTTTCTTAATATTTCATAATTATTATTGAAAAAAAAATTTATCTTAAAATATTAAATTATCAAGTTTAACGTCGTTGACAAAGTAGATCTTTATTGTTCTACTATGAGGAATAATTGACTTTTCAATTTAAAAAATCTGAAATTAATTCTCTCTTTGAAGTTTAAAAAAAATTTGAATTGTATGTACATAATTTTTCGGAAAAACGACCAACTGTGGTTTGTAGGAAATGTAGTGCACTTTTTTACCAGTGAAATAGAGATGTGCCGCATTATCAACTTACTTCCCAGTGAACACACCAACGTAACGGTGATATCACATCTAGAGAACATGTAACGTAACAAATACAACGTAAATTTTACATTCTGATGATATAAATTGTACTGTAAATGGTACGTCAAATTTGTGACGTAAATGTGACATTACGATTACATGCATGTTACTGACCGAGTGATATCACATTAGTGACCTAAATGTGACGTTATATTTATATCACATACTAACGTTAGCTTTACATTCTAGATATTACCTCGGATTTACGAAACAAAATCGACTTATAAGTGACATAATCTTGGTGATTCTATTTTATCGTCACATTCACATCACAATGTAATGTTTCGCATATGTTCATATTGTTACAGCACTCTTACATAAAAAATAGTTATATTTATTTTACACCGAAACATTTCATCACATTTATGTAAAAAATTTTATTTTAAAATGATGTATGTATTTTGACGGCATTGCGATAGAAAGGGTTATGCATAAAAATTCTATATTCGTTATAATTAATATTTTTACATTAAATTTATGTAAAAAATAATATTTGATATTGAAACCCGCTGAGTTTTATGTCGAATCGGTGGAGTAACCTTTTTTTTTTATTTATATAAATTTTCATTTGTATTTTCATTTGCTTATAAATAATTGAAATAATTATTTTTATTGTTATTAATATATTTATTTTATGATTAGTCATTTTATTTGGTTTTTCTAATTTTTATTGTTATTATTCTTTTTTATTAAATTAAATACAAATAAATAACAATAAAAATGATTATTTACAAGCAGGCGGAAAAATTAATAAAGTGTCTGACGTGAGAACATGCAGTCGCTGCACAATAAATATTTGTTAGTTCAGGAATCCACCGCTAAGATATTCATAGGCGCGCAAATTGTTCCTCCAAGGATACATATGATCCACCTTTTATCCCCCAGTCGAATGCACATTCGAAGTAACCAGTCCAACTAAAAAAAAAATAATATTTCAGTATCGAGAAAAATAAACAAAAGTAAGAACTTGGAGATTTTTAAATATTTATTAAAAAAAATGTACTTTCGTATAAAAAAAGTATGTATGTTTTTCAGCCAATAAATCACATATTAATATCTCTTATATTTTTTCTTTATGAATTTTTTTTTAATATAGCAATTATAATTTCTAGCACACAATAGTGCTTTGTACAATTTAATAGAAAATGATGTCACTTAGAGGTCACTGTTATATAACCTTAACGTAAAATTTGTATTTTTTCATGACTTCTATGTTATGTAAATATGATACTCAAATAACATCACAGTTATATCACCAATGTAACATGTACGTCACATTAACATTACATTTACGTTCATTATGTTATGTAAAAATTTTACGTAAATGAATTTAAAATTGTGATATACATGTTATGAAGATGTGATGTACCTGTGACTTAAGATTTTATGTAACCGGAAGTTTTCATTCTATAAATGTGACATCCCTGTTACGTTGATGTGTTCACTGGGATTTTTTGGTACTGTCGCTCAATTATTGTCCTGGTTCCTAGCTGTTTGTTATATTTACGATTTTGATGTATAATAATTTAAAGATATTTCACTTCTTAAAAATTGTATTATTTTATTATCAATAATGGAAAAAATGTATACTTATTAAGTATAGATTCCGAAAAATTATGTACATACAATTCAAATGTTTTTTAAACTTCAAAGAGAGAATTAATTTCAGATTTTTTAAATTGAAAAATCATTTATTCCTCGTAGTAGAACAAAAAAGATTTTTTTGAACCGGTCTAGTATATATAGGTATATTGTATACATACGATGCATTCGTACGCTGCCTCGTAGGATACCCTATACTATGGAGACTATATACATATATAGTCTCCATACCCTATACTCCATACTCTATATTATACGTATATAGTCTGAATACCCTATACACTCACGCCTGAAAAGTGAAAGTCGTAACGCGGACGGTCGTAACAAAGTCATTCGTTGAACGTATTTTACTCCTCAAATTTTTTCCATACCGGGCTCCTTATATGAAAATCGATTCTTAAGGAGTAAACTCCAAAACAAAAAGAAATAAAATATATTAAGTTCTTGAGGTAGCACTTGAGTTATGCTACATTCGTTTGAGGCAATCAATTAAAAGTCGAGCAAGAGTTCCCACAACGAAAATCGAAAAACTCGAGGGGCGTGAATAATGAATGTAAAAGAAAACTGAAGTGAAACGAAGTTCCACTGAAGTCATACGAATTTGTTAGAACGTATACAAACATCAAGTTTACATTCAATGAATTATGCAAATGCCTGGAAATTTTATGCCAAAGACTTTAAACTGCTTTCCTAGGATTACAATTGATCGATTTACCTAGTTGGTTCAAGAACCTTATTATACTTGACATATGCGCTATATGCGTTCATTAGTCGAGAGCTCAAATGCTGCCTATGTATTTGCAAATGGAACTCCTAATGATGCCACTCACCTAAATTCCCAGCCAGTAATCGTTAGAGTCCTTCTAGTAACTAGTTCCTACACAATAACTTAACCCTAGAAATTTAATGTAACTAATTAGTCGGTTATCAAGTTAGTTATAATAATAATAAATAATCTTTTAATATTAATTGGATACATAACATCAAATTGAGGTTGTGTTATTTTATTGCTTACAACGATCTTATAAATAATTCTAATTCTCCTGAAAGAAAGCTCTCGCCTAGACATAAGTTCACAAAGCGGCTTTTGTGTCACCATCGCTATGCAAACACAGTGATATCAATTTATTATAGCTATAAGAAGATAAAATAAAATACTAATTTATCTATACAAATAGATATCTTATTCTGTCATAAATGGCTTTAAAAAATATCTATTCTTTTGTTATAGAAAATTTAGAAAAAAAAATCTCTAGATTTGGTCGTGATTTTCGATCATAAATATCAGATAAAATGCGTGAGCTGATACATTTGCTAGTAGGTTTTCAGTTTCGGCCTCAAATGTTACTTACTGCTCCACATCGACATCGGAACAATAGCGACGCGTGCATCCGGCCTGGAGTAATATCGACAACCACTATTCACGCGGAAGCCTGATAACATGATGGCAACCAACTAAATAACCAAGAGGTCAAACTCGGCTTATTTTGAGAAGAAAAAAAAACAAATATTCCGTTTTAATTATTACTGATTTTATTTGAAATGAAATCGAATAACACTAATATTCATCCGGAATGAAATTAAAAAATCGATTTAATCGTAAAAGGTTCCAATCTCGTTGATGTTTGATTTACCGCCTAAAAAGATGCCTGTTTTGAATGTATAAGATGAAACATAAGAATAAATACGATGAATCCAAGCCCAAAATAATAATAATTTGTATAATAATGAAAATTATATTTGAAAAGACCATTCTGCTACCGAAATAGAAGTAGATTTCTCATCATAGACTCAATCTAAAAATAAATCGTTTATTCATTATAACGTACAATTATTTTTTTAGTATGGATCCTCTTAGATTACATAATTTTGCAATATATTGATACAATGTTTTTAGTTGTTTTGGTTTGTCAAAGTTTAATATATCGTTTAGACTGTCATGAGATTGTACGATGCCGATGCTGCTGAGAAAATTTTTTCTTAAATTAATTAGGGTGGGACAGCTGAACAAAAAGTGAGCCAATGTATCTTTTTCTCCGGACTTGCAAATAGGGCAGTTATAAAAAGGAAAGAATTCGTTTACTTTGTCATTTATAATTATTTTAAAGCCGAAGTTATTAGCCGTGTGAATTTGAGTAAAGTCATTTTTTACTTGTAAATCTACATTACTCTTAAGATAGTTATTAGTATTAGGGGTGTGAATTAAATTTGATTCTAGATAAGCAATGTTAAGGGTTTGGTTTGGTATATTTTGCTCAAGGAGCCTTTTATATTTATCCAGAAGTTTTATGCCGGCCTTTTCCCATATTTTACTGTCTAAGGTGTCAATGAGATACATGAAGTTAGCATCTACTATGTTAATAAGTTACTGACTTGCGCGAACCAGTTATACTCAGTATTTTTGTTGCTTTTATACAAAGTAATTTGTTTTTTCAGACACAAATATGGTAATCTATTTTCGTCTGTGCTTAAAATTTTTATCAACTAATTCCATGTATGTTTCCATATCTTATAGGACAGACTTAATTTATTTGTTTCCATTTTAATCAGGGCATTAGACGTAGTGCGTTTAAGGCTGAGTATATAGATTTGAAAAATTCAGTTAATAAACAGTCTAGATCATCGGAGTATCTCAGTGCCCATATAGGTGCGGCATACAGGGCTACAGGGGCTACGATCCCGTCAAAAAGGGAAGCAATAATATCAAAATTATTTATTTTTGAACGACAGATTAGGGAGATAACGGCCCCTACCGTGGATCTTGCTTTTTTGATTATGAATGTCAACGCTATCCTTCCCCGTCCAGATGACGAGAAAGGTATGCCTAGATAAGTATAACTTGAGACCACTTTAATGTTGTTATTATTATAAAAAAAATTTAGTTTTTTGGGAATTCTCCCAGCTTTACGGCAATAGAGAATCTCCGTTTTACTTTCATTTACAGTAAGTTGGTTAGTTTTACAGTACATATATAGCACTTTGAGCATAGCTGCCACATTAGCCCTGCTCCTCCCAAGTATTGCCAGATCGTCCGCGTAGAGTAGTAACAGAATATCGATTGTAGTGTTAATGTTTATACCATACAAGCCCTTCGAGCGGAAGAAGTCCTCCATGTCAGAAATATACAGTATAAACAGGAGTGGACTTAAGATCTCACCTTGTAAAACACCCTCGTTTATTTCTACTTTTTCAGATAAACCGTCTTTGGCCTTTATTCTTATGGAAGTTTTTTCATACAGATTTTTCAGGATTCTAATTAATTTAGCACTTACACCTAGCTTTAGGAGTTTACTCCTTAATTTATCTTGCACTATAGAATCAAATGCCCGTTTAATATCGACAAATATGACGTAAGCGTTGCCTTTTTCCTGTCTAAGGTTTGTATGAATCGCTTCCATTAAGACAAAAAGATCATCCATACAACTTCTCTGAGATCTGAAGCCCGCCTGTCCTTCGTGTAAAATATTACATTTATCAGTCCAAGTATAAAGTCTATCTGCGAGCATTGAAGTAACAAGTTCAGCAATATTATTCACCAGGGCAATAGCTCTATAATTATTTAAATCATTTTCATCACCTTCTTTATGAATCATAGTTACTATTGTGTTTGACCAGGTATCTGGGACTACTTCCTCTCTTAGAACCTTGTTGAATAAGCCCAATACGTAGTTTCCAGTTATAAGGAAGTGACTTATAGAATTCATTTGAAATTGCGTCCTCTCCAGGGGCCTTATTTAACTTACTCATGTGTAAAGCCTTGAAAGATCAGACATAGTGAAATCTCTGTCCATAAAAGGATTTAAAATACCATAGGATAAGCAATTATTAGATGTATATTGCTTTGAGATGTTTAAATAGAACTCCACCCATTGGGTTGCTGTAATATCTGGCGTGTTATAGGTCTTACCGCGAAATTTACTTGGCGCTTTCCAAAATTCTGAGGGTTTTTTTGCATTGCTTACATTGGAGGACAGTCTACTTAAATATTCATCTTTTTTTTGCTTACAAATATATCTATACTTTTCAAATTCTGTTATGTTGCATTATAATTATTCCTCAATAAATTCTCTACATGATGATGTAAGTTTTATCCTTTTATAAAAAGTGTAGAGGTGATTGAATGTGAGTGAGGTACCCGAAAAAAATCGAGTGAGAATAGAACACCCTCAGCGCTTTCGTGCTTGAGGTGTGTAATATTAGTTCGATAGTGCGTTATACAACTGTATGATAAAAAGTAACGAAATAAAAAAAAACAATAGCTCTCAAATTTTTTTTTAATATGAGCATTCGAAGAGTGCATTTTTTGAATTTTCCAAATGTTTTCATTTTTAAACTTCTTTGATTTATTTTAACTTGAAACCATTTAATAGTCACGAACGCATAGAATAATAATAACATAACTTATTTGTAAGATATTACTAAATAAAATATTATAATAATTAAGATTTAAGGAAATAAATTATTAATTCATTTCAATATATTGATGCTAGAAAAATTCTCTAATGAAAACAACATAGGATTATTAAATCTTAGAATATAATTTTTAATAGATATATGCTTTTCATGTAGAGTTAAACATGAATTAACCCTTTAGCCATGAGGAGTCTCGAAATGTCTCAAAGTGTATCGAGAGGGGAGAGCACGTATGTATGCAATGTGAGAGGAGAAGTGTTACTGTGTGTCCCTTCCCACTCATTTTAAAGCTTCCCTGTGTACAGTAACAGTGCCGAAGTTACAAATGTTTACGTGGCTGAGTTGAATACACGGAAAAAAATAGATAGGAATAGTTACTGTGATACATCAGAATGATCGTAAAGAATGTAGAAACTGATCTTAGCATATTACTAGTTCTCGTTATAATAGAAGTAGGTAGTTTTTCCATATGACTGAGGATGATTTAACATAGTAACCATTACTATATTACACGTTATGTCGAAAACACGACTGGTTATCGTGTTCACATTACCGTTTGTTTACCAGGTAATATAGGCTCCACTCAGCAGTAGATGTGTTACTATCTAAAATAGATATAGGTGATGAAGATGTAAAGGACTCCCCGGACGAATACATCCCTCGCAGATTTAAATCACGGTGGAAACACGGTGGGTTTGTCCCATTTTACCACTGTGATTACGCGGTGTATCCACTGTGATTCCACGGTGGCTTGACCACTGTATATACACGGTGTTTCCACTGTGATTACGCGGTGAATACACCGTGGAACCACGGTGGTGAAATAACACAAAGTCACCGTGGAATCACGGTGGATACACCGCGTAATCACAGTGGAAACACCGTGTATATACAGTGGTCAAGCCACCGTGGAATCACGGTGGAGACACCGCGTAATCACAGTGGATACACTGTGTATACCCGGTGGTGAAATGGAACAAACCCACCGTGTAACCACGGTGGATCCACGGTGTTTACACTTCCACGGTGTTTCCACCGTGATTCAAATTTGCGAGGGATTCCATAGTCGTTCAACATAGTAACTATTCCTGTGTTGGGTAGGAACTGTTTTTTTCGGTCACATCTAACTGATGTTGACGAAATTCGTTCCCACTAATCAGTAGTCAGACATGTGACTGAAAACAACAGTTTCTGCCCAGTACAGAAATGGTTACTGTGTTGAACGACTATGGAACGCATTCGTCCGGGGAGTCCTTTGCATCTTCATCGCCTATATCTATTTTAGATTGTAACACATCTACTACTGAGTGATACCTATATTATCTGGTAAGCAAACGGTGAATGTGAACACGATAACCAGTCGTGTTTTCGACATAAAGTGTAATATAGTAATGGTTACTATGTTAAATCGTACTCAGTCGTATGGAAAAACTACTCACCCCTATTATAACGAGAACTACTAATATGCTAAGATCAGTTTCTACATTCATTACGATCATTCTTGTGTAGCACAGTAACTTTTCCTATCTATTTATTTCTGTGTTCACACAGCGCCTACCTATTATAGATAGTAACACATCCATAGATGTATACAGTAAATTGAGGCAGTATACTGCTGAAAGGAACCGGTATTATCTGGTAAGCGAACGGTAAATGTAAACACGATAACCAGTCATTTTTTCGACATAATGCGTAACATAATAATGGTGACCATGTTAAATCATACTCAGTCGTATGCAAAAACTACCCACCCCTATTATAACGAGAACTAGTAATATGCTAAGATCAGTTTCTACATACTTTACGATCATTATTGTGTAGTACAGTAACTATTCTTATCTATTTTTTCCGTGTACTGAAAGAATAATATACTCTTTTTCTGCAATACGCCCCTGCTGTGGTTGTTACACGTACACTCTAGTTCGACAACAACTCACCTAAACATGGAGCGGGGTTTTAAAGTCAAACGACAAAGGGTTAAAAATAATTACCCTTGTTTCTATAATCACAAAGCCAGTTTTATATTAACGTCTTTTCAAAAACTAAGTTCACTATTTTTCGTTATTTCTCGAATATATTCAAAGTATTTTACCAATATATACGGAGAACTACTCAATTCTTTTTTCGAAAAAGCTAACGAGAACTTTATTGACTCCATTCAATAATGCATGTTTTTTTTATGATTGTCGTTATAAAGCAAGTCGGTGCAATGTTTTAAAAATAGCTAGATGAAAATTGTGTATGCAAACACCGTGAGACCTACATTGAGAGCTGATGATTTTGCAAATAGTGTCGAGACGAAGAACCACGAGAGTAATATAAGTGCATCTACTTCATCGTAAAAAAAAGATCGAGATATTTTCTTTATAACACAGAAACTCGTGCTGCATTCAAATCGTCTTCCATCGAATATATGTATATAACTTTTCGGGAAATTCGATTCACTATCATCTAGCTGAGAGGCTTCTGGTAACTCACTGTAACGATTCTTTCTATATAATAAGTCGTATGAATTAAGAAAATGATTTTGAACTATAAATCTAAAAATACATATACAATAAGAATGTTAACTGAATTTGTTAAAATGTATTCCAAGTTAAAAGCTTTAATGGTTTAAGAGTATTACAATTGTTAATTACTACTTGTTTTTTGTTATAAATTCTGTAATTTTTAAGTTTTTAAAATTTTTATTACGAAATTTTCGTTTTTTATGCTGAATAAATATATGTATATGGTTATAAGTGTTATGTCAGAAATTGACATAAATGATGAATTTGTGGGTATTTGGCTCAAGCCGAAGCCTATAAACCAGGAACTCCAGAGATCTTATATTAAGGTGGATAGGTTTGTCTTTGAATTAATTAAACGATGTGTAAATTTTAATTTTTAACTATATTGTCAACTCAACTACAAGAATTTTTAAGGTTCGAAGATTATGTTTCTAATAACAATGTTTGAGTTAATTCCTAATTCGTTTTTAATTATACAATTTTTTAGTGCGACATTCAAATAAATTTTTGATAACAATTCAATAATAATGCTTAACTGATTTCAAATTAAACAATTAAAAAAAATGATATTTAGATTGAATTTTAAGTTACGATTCGATATATTATTCAAATTAATTTTAATTTAAATAATGCAAGATGATATTTAAAACAATTCTATAATAGATACACTCAATTCATTAATGGAAATTCGTTTTATTCAATTTTCAAATGATGAGGATAGGATGGATTAATGAAAATATTTTTCAAGACTAACTTCGCAAATCCGTTTAGCTTAGCGATGAATTCAAAGACAAAATCTGCGAATAGTTGAATCGATTTTACCGGAGGAAATGGGATGCACGGATTTCCTGGAAAGCTTGCCACATCCCCTTGGGATGGCTCACTATTCGCCGCAAGTAATACTCTGCTACAAGCAGCTTCACCAACCGGTGATTCGTGCAATCTCCGTAGATGGCGTTGATGAACCGAACGTTCCCCAGCCAGTCAGTTTCTTTTTCCTCCTCAGGACGATACTGAGAAATGAGACAACAACTAGGTCGCAGTTAACTTGATACTATTCCCTCGGAAAATAGTCTTCTGAGTAAATGAAAAAAGAAATTGAAATATGATGTGTAAAACGGAAGGGACGAATGAAAAGCCAGCATGAAAATCCACTGGTGAGAAATGTGACACAAACTTCCGCTTGACGCGTTGTCCCTGCTAATTTTTTATTCGTCGTCCTGGCAGCGACCCGAGAATTGTCAGACACCTTTTTTCACATGATATATATTTTATTATCACCATTTAGGACTTTTTTTCGTCATCATCTATTTTGTTTTTTAATTTAGTGTTCAATTTAGTTATATTTAGAAAAAAAAAAACATCTTAGTAAATTCGCAAGCATTGTTAAAAATTTTGGATGAGTTTTTATCCATCGCGAGTATACACCGATGAAACATCGGACAATTGAATCCCTAGGGTGTCATCTGAGGATCACGACAATAGTGTACCAGCAAACTGAACTCACAGAGAGAAAACCCAAAGATCTTACAACGAGTAAAACAACAAGTCTGTTGAATTGCAGGGACTACTCAAGATATAATACCCAAGGGATCGATGATACGAAATGGAAAATGTATAAACAACATCGAACATCTTTCTCGTCTCTCTCTCTCTCTTTTTCGTAAGCAATATTACCTCAATGTATGAGAGAAATTGTGTTTTAACTTCAACTTTAACTACGCTGTGAAAAGTCGGGAGTGAATTCGGAGTGATTACGGGTTTTATTAAAATGCAAATTCACTCCATCACTTGGAGTTCCGGACTTTTAGAAAAAATCACTCCGTATTCGGAGCAAATAGAAAGGTTGTTTTTATGGTATTTTCAGCGAAGTGATTTTGGAGTGACCTGAATTTTTTTTCAAATCCATAATCTTTCCGATTTTATGATTTCATATTAAAATATACTCCCTTCAGGTGTTAATTTCGCTCTGAACTCGAGTTTTAATAAGCTTTTTGGTACTGAAATTATCACTCGAACAGCAATATGAAACTCTAGACAATGGTACCACCACTCACCGTAGCACACGGCTAAAATAGCTTACTTAAAATACTAGAAATTACAACTGAAATAAATAGTTTTACTCAAAGCATAATAAATATTATGATTTGTATATACACTCCTGACTAGAAATTTTTAAGTGCACCGCCTTGGAACCCAATTGGCGTGCCCAATGGGGACCCTACATTGGGATGTAACGCAGAAACGTACTTTAGGCCCTGATCGGGCAATCTATAGATTCCCAATAGGGTAAGACCTACGTGTTCCAGAATGAATGATCTCTATTTAAAAAATCTGGGCGTTGGTTGGCCCTGTGGGCCAGCCCCAAAACTTCCCGCTGTGTTCGAGCTCTTCGCTCGAAAACATTAGTGTGGATACATTTTCGAGCTCGAAAATGCTTCTACATGCAATTGTTTTTTCATGAGTCTTTTAAGATCTAACAAGCTACGTTTTATGCTAAAGTTTGAAAATTTAAAAATCGAAAATCAGTAATGAACATGCGGTTTTTAAATTTTTAGTTCTGATTATGTTCAATAAAATAAATAAATTGAAGTAGAGATCAATGTCAGTAATAAAAATAAAGATTTAAATGAGTTTTGGCTCAGATCAGAGCAATAATATAAAACTGTGTTTTTTCAATTTTTTTGTTGACAATATGACTCAAACTAAAAAACGAGTTAGATGAAATTATATGGGGATCGAAAGAGACCATAAATACAAAGAGTTGGTATGATTTTGGACATATTCTAGTACGTTATATTATAACTTATCCGTAAAAAATAACATAGGAGCTTGAAGTCAAGTTAGAGTAAATTTCGAGATTTTTTTATTTTTCCGGCGAAACTATCGGACTTATCATAAAATTTCATAGGTTTTTTTTTGTAGACAATTTTATTTCCCACAAATTGTTTTTGATAAATTGTTTTCAAATTCTGCATTGTTTTCTAGTTATTTCCATTTCAATGCCAAGCTCTTAAAATTGATCAGAACACTATTTTTTTAGGAGCTTGGCATTAAAATGGAAATAACTAGAAAACAATGCAGAATTTAAAAAAACTTTGTGAGAAATAACTTCTAGGGAATAAAATTGTCTACAAAAAAGGTCCAATGATATTTTGTAATAGGTCTAATAGTTTTGCCGGAAAAGTAAGAAAATCTCAAAATTTAATATGAATTCGACTTCAACCTCAAATGACTTTTGAACAAATAGATTCCTCAAAAAATGATAAGAATCTTTTTTTGTAGAGCATTCAATTACCTACAAAAATGTGCCTGCTAATTATTCCTATGACGCATCGTTAGCTACTTATAAAAATCAGAAGACGTAAAAAAATTTTTTTCCATGTTATTCTTATGAAAAATAGAAAAGTACGATGAGGAACCTCTTAATGTTAATAATAAGAGCTCTAATTTTTACAGGCGGCTTTTTTTATCTAAATGAAACTTTTGAACTTGTTTCCGAGAAAAAAAAAATATTTGTTATTTTTTAGATCACCCTAATATATTAGGAGGAGAATTTGAATATAATGGGTGAGTCAAAACAGGCTCATTTCACACTAATATCATGGCAACATAGTTATTACACACCACAAAAGAGAAAAGTATAACTTTCTTTCCCCTCAACAGATCAGTAAATGAAACTTGCGATGCAAGTTTGATGAAAAATTTTCTTTCGAATTTTTTAAACTATAACATCAATTAAATACAGTCAGCTACCCGTCATAAGCCTACCTGTAATGAACCTCTTCCCCTTAATCGGCAGTTACTGAGTCCAAACAGCTTCCCCCATTTAATCACTCTGTTGGGTTTCATACTAGACTGTCCGTTGTAAGCCTCCGTTAAAATTGTCAAAGTTATAAACCAAGAATAAAAACAAAATAAATTAATTAATGATGAAAATTTACTACCTATCTATTTCGGAGATTTTAGGGCTAGAAGCACGGCTGGTCGAGGACAAAACTAAACCCACAGTTATGGAAAAATTGAAATTTCCAGAAAAAGTTCATTCAGCAACGTGAATTATCTTTGTGAATTTATTTATTCTTTCCTGAGCTGCCCATTTTGCTCTAATTTGACCTACACAGAAAAAAAGGTTGACTTAGCCCAAGATAATTTTTGCTTTCATTTTTTTATTCTTGGGCTGAGTAATTGGGTTTTTTTAATCCGAGAACATTTTCTTCGACTAATACTATAAAAATATTGTGTCAAGAATAATTAACTTTTAATTCAAGTTAAATAATCTTGATTCAAGAATAATTATTTTAAATCAAATTTATTTTGTTTCCAACTAAGTAAAAAAAACTATCGAAACAAGATACTTTTCTGTCTTGGTTGGTGAGTATAGTAAATTGTCACAATATATATCAACATCTCAAACCAAGAACTTTTTTTGCGTGGCAGAAGAACATTTACTCTCAATTTTAGAAAACTACATTATCGACTCAAGACAACGGTCTATTGTAATGAGAAAATTATAATTTTGATTTAAATGAATTATAATCTTAACTTAATAAAATAACTTTTCTTGAATCATGCAAATATTTACTTCACGGAAGACATAAAATTCTCCAGTTGATGATTTTTTTTCTTGACTTAAAAAAAATGTAGTCTCGATTCAAGAATATAAATGACTCTACCTGAAAAAATATATCGTCCTATATTTTTGAGTGAATTTAGCCTAGTATAAATATTAAATGTTTTGAAGCAGGAAATTATATGTGTATATTCAGAATATCACGATACGGCAGTAGAGAGGATAAGAAATAAACATCCTCGATTAATGGTTTATGAACAACTTAAGAAAAAATAAATGGTTTACTCATGGTAGGAATCGAACCCAGACAGATTCGACATCACGTGAGAACTTTACCAGTTATGCTATCCGATCATTCCCTGAACGTTCGTTTACTTTACCTATATCCAGCACACTGTACAACGTAGAGACTACACTACCGCCACTTTAGTATAGTACAGTTAGCTTTCCCAAGAGAATTTTTGCGTTGGGCCGTGAACGCAGTTGCTGTTGGTTCAAACGTCTACGCTTACTTGCCGCAACACAACAAAATACTTGAACCAAGATATTTCTTACCATTGAGTCGAGTACTTTTAATTCTTGACTCGAGTCAAGAATTATCTGGATTCAAAATAAATTATTCTTAAACAAAGAATATTTTACTTTTCTGACAATTGATTATATATTGGGGCAAAATATTTATTTTTCTCACTGTAAGAAAATATTTCTTACTTCAAGAAACATATATTATATCGGTTGAATAAAAAAAAAAATCTTATGCCAAGATGACTAAATTTAAGAAAATTTTTTTCTTGAACCAAGAAAATTTTCGTTTTCATTCAAAATAGAAAAAAATATTCTTGCGGCAAAAAAAAATTTCTTGCGCCAAGGTATCCTTTTTTTCTGTGTACATATAACGTCCAACAATTACCAAAAATGTCGTAATACGTTGTTAATAAACATAAAAATTACTCAAAATTTACTTATTTTTTGAGGTGCTCTATCACGGTACAACAATTCATCTTGATACTATATTCCATATGTGTATGTATATATATATATATATATATATATATAAATGCATATACAAGTGTAAAACCGGTAAATAGGTTGCTTGAAAAGGATGCTGGACAAACCCGGGTGTAGAACTGGATTAGCGTAATCCCCGTGGGAGTATCCAGAATGAAATCGCATCAGCAGACGTGGAATATCGATTGTGACGATCGGATATACGTAGAACAATGACAAGTAACTCGGTCGAGCGCATATTTGCATGATCCGACGCATTGGACGTCGATTGCTTTTGCAAATCACTGAACGGCTGATGCCATAAACACTCATAACACCACTGCCTTTCATTTGAATGGATTTTCACACGTAGCTCCATATTAATGGATTTAAATTTTAGCCATGGCTAAAAAATGATCTAGCTGTTATTCATTAATAAATTTTTAAAAAATAAATTTTAAGCTATACAATTTCATTATTTATTACTGTTATCCAAATAGTTTCAATTCAGTATATTCGAATTAATTTTACAAAAATTTCATACTGTTAATAATTGAGTGAAGTAATCTCTTAATTGCATGTTTCTCTTCAAGCTTATACAGACTAAGAAATTCTCACGTTACAAGACCGTAAGAAACTCTTGTTTCTAAGCCCTGCCATTGCCTTAGGCTCATACTTGACTATACTTTCTTTCTCTCTATCCCTTTCTTTCTCTCTCTCTCTCTCTCTCTCTCTCTCTCTCTCTCTCTCTCTCTCTCTCTCTCTCTCTCTCTCTCTCTCTCTCTCTCTCTCTCTCTCTCTCTCTCTCTCTCTCTCTCTCTCTCCCTTTCCCTCTCCCTCTTCCGCTATTTCTCTTTCTGTCTTTTCTTTTCTCTTTCTGCTTTTAGTACTACTAAGATTTTTAAAAAATTATTAAAAACATACAGCATTGAAAATGATTAAACAAAAAATTTATAGATAAAATAAACGGATTAAGAGAAAAACTTAGGTGAATGTATATTCATTGTAAGGATGCTAGGGAGAGATTTAAATTATAGTCGTCGAGAATACACCACTTGGCAGCTATTGTCCTTATCTTACGCTCAACTCCATGTGCAATGTATAGGGATGAACGAAAGTGGTTTCAAGTGGTCGAGGATTTCTCTAAAGTAGTAGGAGAACAAAATATACATTCGGATACGGTTTGAAAGTGGAAAAGCTAGGGTAGAGAGCCGAGTCACCTCGGGTTTCTGGCACAATTACAGAGATAACGTAACCTCTTGTGCATCCTCCTCTACCTAGTTTTATCCTTCGTCTTCTCTATTCCTTGTCTCGCCAGCATACATCGTACTCTGCAGAAAATTCACTGAGAAAATAACCTATTTACCTTAATGTGTGTTAACTTGAAGACAAATTGAAAGCGCAACGTCGTCAGGATGAAACTAAAAGAGATGGAAAGACAAAGAGCTTACATCTATACAATTCGTCATAGTGCATGATAAAATAAAATTTTCGTAACTTTGACGAACTCTATACTAAAACAAGGGCAAATCTATTCACTGTTCTCCTCAACATAACTGAACCACCAATCCTCTAGCTGTCACGCGATCCTGAAAATTAGTTACGTCTTTTCTTGACACATACAACAAAGGGAAACGACGCGACCTAGTTCCGCAAAAGGCTTTCAATTCAAGCGCCGACCTGAAAAGTACACAATGTACGCAAATGTTGGGCCTCTTGTTTCTCTTGACGTATCGAGAGTCATCGACTCAGTGGTTCTTTTATTTACTTCTCCACTTCACTGCTAGATAAAGCAATGGAGATGAGCTTGCATCAACTGCTTATTTCCCATGGCAATTTCGTCATGATATAACTTTTCTATCTGCGCTTTTCTACGTACACCCAAAGTTATTCGTATTTGAGATCAAAGGATACCACTCAAGAGTCCTCGAGATGAGATCAAGTACAAGTTCCGAGAACAGAGATCGTGACAATCGTTGAGAAAATCGTTTCTTTTCAAAAGATATATCTGTTGGGTACGTTTCCAATTTCAGTCGCACTCTCAAACTAGCCTATTCCCGCTACAAAATATTGTCGAAAATCTAAAGCAAACCTGTTTAAAACGTTTTAATGAACATAGAGAACAATGGGAAGATAGCCAGAAATCGTGCTGCATTCTAGATAGCATTTGTACCCGAGTAGACAATAGCAGTACATTATCTCACGTACTAGCTCCAAATTAACATTGATACTATCGTTACGTGTGCAAGTGGACATTTAAACAAAGTAAGATTCACCAGAATTTTATATTAATTTTGTAATTTTCCCTTTTTTCATAATATACTTATATTCGATATTGTATGTAGCTTGTTAGTCAAGAGTTGAACATGAAACTTAGGTATTTGGGCCATTTGGCCACTTCTCAAATTGCTTAAACAACGTGATAGTGCAGTCACAAACTTTTGGAAAGTTTGCAGCGGTTATTCCTACACACCCGTTTATGAGCAACAGCACGAGTCATTTTATCGACCTTTGTATTCCATTGGCTCCAATTCTCTAATCAAAAGTTTGTGAATGCATCAATTCACACAGTTAATTTTATTACCTGCTTCTTTTTCCTTTTTTTTTTTAGTTAACTATATAATATTTGAACATTGAAACAATATTGTCACCACTATAATTTAATAAATAAATGTCAAACTAAACGTAAACATCAAAGAACGAAATTTTAAAATTATGTTTTAAAATATTTTTTAATATGACAAATCAAAGCAACTAAATCATATATTCCGATGCAATAAAGTGATAGAAAGTATTAAAACAGATGAAAGCTCTTCATATGAATGAACAGTATTGAATAAATTGCAAGTAATTGTTAAATTTTACTGCTTCAAATAAAATGAAACAATGCAATTACGTTTGTAAATAAAGATGAATTCTACAGCTACACGATAATTTTCTATTTACTACTTAGAAAAGAAATTAAGTAAATACAATAATAAAGTTTTATTTGAACTGTGAATTTCAAAAATAAAATGTTGGCAAATCCAAAAGTGCCAGGGGATTATATAATCACCAATAAACAACTGTCGAAATTGTCGGCTCAGGGTGGCGGTTCGAGGAAAGGTCAGGCACTTGAGATTACGATAAATAATTGATCAGAATTAAACAAAATAATCAGTCATATATTAAATAAACAAAATCATTGATCGGTATCACAAATCCAAAAATAATCGGTTTACAAAACAAAATATAAATGCCGTTGTTGGCTTGACTCGATATAAACAAAACAAAATTGCTCGTAGAACTCGTGCTTGATCAAAACACAAAATCAGTTCGTTACTCGAAGAAAACAGTCGGTTGTCGAAATAAAATAAACTTATTTTATTTTTCACACACACGGACGATATAGTTCTTAACCGAATACTTGACTGGTGACGTCAGAGATTTGTACACGGCAAGACTCGGCTGCCTCAACGAATGAGAAAGAAATAATCGGCAATTCTCAGAAATACTCGAACGAAATAAAATAAAGTAGAAATAATATTTTATTTCGGTACGCGTTAAATTTCGCTATCATATAATTATTACACGTAATTAATTATTTAATTAATAATTATTACGCGAACGCGTGTCACTTGTTCAATAATGAATTCACTCGTACATTTATTCAGTTTCGTGCCGATACTTCGGCTTGTTCACAGTAGACGGTTTATTGTTCACTCGGAATTTATTTAATATCAGTCGCTTTAATTAATCGTTAAACAATACGCGGATTATTCTCGAAAAAGTCGTAAATCGAATTGTTCAAAAATCGGAATCGAAACTGTTCCCTTGGTCGAAGTCGAATTGTTCAAATACAAAAACGCGGCCGTTCCGTTCGGCGTTTATCCCGGATCTCTCGTTTCAATCTATACGTTGGATTGATTGCTCGGTCGAAGTCGAAATTTTCGATTCTAGATGTCACTAGAATTTGCTCAACGGATAACGATTTATTAAATTTCAATAATTTCAAACCACAGGTCGATGTCAAATTTTTTCTCATGTTACAATACATATATATGGGGCATTCCACGCCAAATCGACCACTTTTGACCCCGACCCCTTTCGATTTGGCTGAAAATTTTTTTCCTTTTATACCCGATTAAAATCATTTTTCAGAAAATTTTCAAATTTTTTTACCCAACCCAAAAAAAGTTATGAGTTTTTCAAAAATAAGGCTTTTATTTTATCAAATAGCTATAACTTCTTCAAGAATTGACTAATCGGGACGTTTTTTTTTTCAAAATTTTTGTCATTGAATGTACTTTAAAAAAAAAAATACAAAAAAATTTTATGATGATAAACTCTATGAAATTTTCAGTTTTTTTGAAAAAAACCGTGATTTTCTTAAAGTACGTCATGTTTTATTTTTTTTTTTATTTTCTCAAAAAAAACTTCATTTAATGCTGCAATTTTTCCCGCCAATCCTAGAGTGGGCCGACTATTCCTTCTATTTTTTTTTATCAATTGAAAAAAAAATTTTTGCCCAGTTGGGCTTATTTTGCTAAACATCAGTCTGGAAATTTTTGAGGATTTATAGATGACATCCGGCTTTGAAGAATTGAGACGAAAAAATTAATTGATAGTGGTAATCCTCCAAAATAAGCCCAACTGGGCAAAAATTTTTTGACAAAATCAAGGCTGTGGATGGTGATTCCGTTTATGTAAAACTGCTACGTGAGTTCGCCGATATCACACGACCTGATCCGTCCGACAATAAGAAAAGGAAACATTCAACGGTGCATCATATTCGTACAACACCTGGTCCACCTGTTTCTAGCAAAGTTCGTCGCTTATCACCTGACAAATTAAAAATTGCTCAAGAGGAGTTCCGTAAAATGATTGAGCAAGGCATTTGTCGGCCATCGCAGAGTGCTTGGTCCTCGCCATTACACATGGTCCAGAAAAAAGACGGTCAATGAACACCATGTGGCGATTATCGCCCATTAAACGACCGTACTCTTATCGATAAATATGCGCTTCGATATATGGATGATTTTGCCGCGTATTTACATGGGAAACGAATCTTCTCTCTGTTGTCGATTTTACCAAAGCTTTCCTCCAACTTTGAGTAGTTCCAGAAGATGTAGAGAAAACAGATATTATTACTTCGTTTGGCTTATTCGAGTTTTTATACATGACTTTTAGACTAAAAAATGCAGCCCAGACGTTTCAGAGATTCATCGACGAAATCACCCGTGATCTGGATTTCGTATTTCCATATATCGAAGATATACTAGTCGCATCCAAAGACGAAGAGGAGCATTTAAAACACCTCAAGATTTTATTTCACCGTCTTCGAGATTACGGACTAGTAATAAACGCTCCGAAGTGTCAGCTAGGCAAAACCGAAGTTAAATTCCTCGGTTATTTAATCAACGAACACGGCATTAAGCTATTGCCGGAAGAAGTTGAGGCTATCGTTAATTTCCAGCCTCCAAAAACCGTTAAAGCACTTCGTGGATTCCTCGGCACAATTAATTTCTACAGAAAGTTCATTAAGAACGCTGCAGAAATTTTAGCGCCGTTAAATAAAGTACTGGAAGGACCAAAAATCAAAGGATCGCATCCTGTCAACTGGACAGCTGATTTGCAAAACGCCGTTAATGCCGCTAACCGATCTCTCGCTGATGCAACACTTCTCGTGCATCCAAGAACTGACGTGGATTGGGCAGTTTTTACCGATGTATCAGAAATCGGGATCGGTGCCGTCCTCCAGCAACGCATAAACAATGACTGGCAGCCGCTGGCTTTCTTTAGCCGGAAATTACAGCCGTCGATCCAAAAACTGTCGACTTATGATCGAGAACTACACGCAATCTACGAAGCCGTGAGACATTTCCGACATATTTTCGAGGGTCGACACGTAACGATCTACACAGATCATAAACCGCTCCAACACGCATTTAAACAGCGTACGGAGAGAGCTTCACCATGGCTATTCCGCCGTTTGGATTTCATCGGTCAATTTACGACTGACATTAGACATGTGTCGGGCAACGACAATATTGTCGCTGACACATTGTCACGAGTCGAAACAGTGTCTACTGCTATCACATCGGAAGAACTTGCCGATGAACAGAAGCAAGATCTCGAGCTTCAACAACTGCTGCAACAGACAACCGCGTTGTAGCTTTGACGAATCAATTTCGACAACGGTTTAGCATTGTACTGTGACATTGCGTCAGGCACGGTGCGACCATACGTTCCAGGACCGCTGAGAAAGAAAGTGTTCGATTCACTACACACGCTTGCTCATCCCGGAATCAAAGGATCATTAAAAATGGTCTCCAAACGATACGTCTGGCCATCGATTAATAAAGATTGCCGTGAATGGGCGAAATCTTGCATCGCTTGTCAGAAAAACAAAATTCAGAGACACGTGTCATCGCCAATCGCCAGTTTTGAACCTCCAACTGAACGATTCAAGCACGTTCACATCGACCTAGTGTCTTTAAAATCGTCAAGAGGCTTTAATCAATGCCTGACCATCATCGACCGATTCACGAGGTTTCCTGAGGCTGTCCCGTTGTCCAATGGAACTGCAGAGACGATAGCACACGCACTATCGCTGCGCTGGATTTCACGCCACGAAGTACCAAAACGCATAACTTCGGACCAAGGTCCGCAATTCGAATCGTCATTATTCCAGTCGCTATTAAAAATGTACGGAATAAAACACCTACACACGGTCTCGTCGAACGTTTACATCGTCAGCTTAAATCAGCACTTTTGTGTCACCAAGAGTCATGGTATGACGTATTACCAGCCGTTTTGCTCGGCTTACGTGCTGCTTGGAAAGACGACATCCAGACGACCCCGGCTGAACTAGTGTCCGGTGAACCAATTCGTTTGCCTGGTGAGTTACTCACTCCCAGTAACAAAACTACACCTCGCGATATCATTAACACATTAAAACGTCATTTTAATTCATTGGCACCGGCCGAAATGTCGCGTCACGGTAAGCATTCTGTTTTCTGCTTCAGGAACCTTAGTACTTGCAGCCACGTACTGGTACGGAATGACGAAGTTGGACCATCTTTCTCGCCGCCGTACGAGGGTCCATATTGTGTTATAACTCGACATGATAAATACTTTATTGTCGATTTTCGAGGACGACAAATCGCCATTTCAATAGACAGATTAAAGCCGGTTTACGAGGCGAATTCAGTCGACACGGCGACGATGATAACAAACTCCCAGCCGATTAACACAGCAACCAAGACCCAAAAACGCCGAGTCCGGTTTAATTTTTAAAAATTTACGCGATTTAATTTTTTTTCACATAAAAGTTTTTTTTACAAAGTAATCAATCACCACTTTATAATATTCATCCATTTAATTATTTATTTATTCATATCATTTGTAAATATTCCATTACTTTAATTATCGTGTATTAAATTTAAAAAAAAAAAAAAGGGAGTTCTGTAGCGTTGCTACTAGGTGATGCGATCGATAAAATTCGGCAGTTTCCGTCGAACATCGATTTTTCATGTATCCGTCTCTAACTGATTCGTTGGGACAAAAAGTAATAGACTGCTGGACTGCATATACGCATCCAAGCATTTTCCTTTACTGTATACTTACAATTACTGTGTTACTTTCGTTTATTTAAAAAAAAATTTGTTTAAACTAATTAGTTGATTTTAATAATTTATATTATTACCTCAACCACTAATATATATATATATATATATATATATATATATATATATATATATATATATATATATATATATATATATATATATATATATATATATATATATATATATATATATATTTGCACGAGGGCTACCTCTGACGGATATTTTTGCAAGCCTCGTTTTTCCTCCTCAAATGACACGCCTCTTGCACACGAAGCGAGGAGATTGGACTTTATATTTTCTTTAACGAAAAAAAGAATTGTCGATATTGTACCGTCAACAAATATTTCGTGCTGATATAAAAATATATTATTGATTAATAAAAATATATTTTATTTTATTTATTTATTTATTTATTTATTTATGATTCGATCATGGAGCAATGCTTCTTGATATAACATGGCTGTTTGAGATGTGCATTTTTGGATTCTCCAAAACTTTATCATTTGTAGATAAATAAAAAAAAAGCTCCATAACTTTTTTTATTAACAGTACAATCTGGTTATAAGCAATATTTCTGTCTATTCCCGGACAAAAATGATCAGACCTGACCATGCCTGTTCATGGATGATCAGCAATTTATTGTATTTTACGGGTTTTCACATCACTGTATATTTCGTGTCTGTGGTTTTTTACGTTGAATTTACTATATTTCACGGTGGTTTGAACGTATCTTTTTCCGTAAACAAATAATTTTATGTGAAATAAAAGGGCTGAGTGTTACAATAGATTTACCGTAGCACAGGCTAAATTTATCGTATTTGGAGACACGGTAGTGTCTCATGCCAAGTACATGTTCAAAGACAAATGTGTGTGTGTGCGTGTACATGGGCAGCGCGAGCGGACCATGTTTCTATACTAGAGTCAGAGCACTCATATTTCAAACGGATAGTTCTTTAAAAATATTGCATAATATCATTTTTCACTGATTTACCACATAACAATCTTGTTCAAGGCATGAGCAAGTTGGTCTCAAGTTCGATGGACGTTAGTGTCTTTTCCTACCCATGTGTCTTGCTGCAGATACTTGTGGCTAGATTTCAATAGCAAGTCCAGTGCAAGCCTTACACAAAAAATTCGGTCTGGATTATAACCCAATTCTGGAGGAAGACTATACTTGAAAATAGTTGCCCATGGCTTGCTCGAGATCTGCTCAAGGCCCAAAATTGACCTTGAGCCTTGAACAGATCTTGAGCAAGCCATGTGTAAGTACCTACCGTAAGTTACTGGTGCAAGAAATGCGCCAGAAACTTTTCATCTGAACCGTATCTAAGATATTTTCAATATTCTCGTATACAATGCCTTGAGCAAGTCTTGCACAAGTATTGATGACGATTTCTTGCTAAATGATCTTGCGAAAGACCCTACGTAGAAGAAGACACTAGTGACTAGAGGTTTTGCTCAAGGTACTGGCACCAGAATCTTGCTCAAGCATGTGTTATTACGGTATATATTGATAATTTTCTTATTTGTACCGAATTCACTCTAAATTTGGGTGCTTTTATGATCTATTGAAAAAAAAACTTTAAAAATCGGTCTCTCAGTTGACCCTGCGGGCCAGCTTTAAAACTTCCTGCTGTTTTCAAGCTCAAGAACCTCGAAAACATTATTGTGAATACATTTTCGAGCTCTTCGAGCTCGAAAATACGTTTGCATGCTGTTGTTTTCGAAAAAAAAGTTTTTTACCATTTTTTCTCCAACGATATCTCTCAAACGAATAAACCGATTGAGACGGTTGAGGTAGCAATCGACGCATTTTATCAAGTTCCAAAGCTGATCAAATTTTGAATGCGATTTATCGAGTCGTTTTTGAGATATTTCAGAAAAGATAAAAAAAAAAATTTTTTTTTAATTCTTTCGACAACGGTTTCTCTTGAACGAATGAACCGATTTTGATGGTTGAGGTGGCATTCGACGCAGCTTATAAAGCTCTTGAGCCCAGTCCATTTTGGAATCAATCCATCGAGCACATTAAAAGTTATCCAAAAAAAACATTTTTGAAAAAATTTTATTTTTGGAATATCTCTGAACAAGCCCTACCGATCAAGCTCGATTTTCTTACAGCTTCAAGATATTGACAAGCCGCGTCGAATGACACCTTAAAGATCAAAATCGGTTTATCCGTTCAAAAGATACAGGTATTTACATACGTACATACGTACGTCCGTACGTGCATACATACATACACTCGGACATGATTGTGAAATTAGTCAGGATAGCTTTCTAGAACCTCAAAACGTCAAAATCTGATAGGAATTCGGTTTTTGCAAATCGGTCCGAAACTAATAACTTCCCGAATTTTTGAAAATTTTCAGTTTTCTTAGCGAGAAGTTAAAAAAATATTAAAATGCGAAAAAAAATGAGGTAATTTTAATTAAATCCGAAATTCCGATTCAAAATCTTGGACGCTATTCACTGCGCTGACCAACGTATGTGAACGCGCGAGTGTAAATAGTATATTTATTATGATACCAAAGAATAATAAGTGAAGAAATAAAAAATAATATTCGGAGTGTATAGAAAAAATTTTCAGCTGCCTTTAAAAAAAATTTTTTTATTTTTTGCGGCCAAAATAGGGTACCCCCTAAAAAAAGTGGAGAATTTTTTTTATTTTAACGTCGGGTTTTTCCACTTAGGTCCCACCCAGAATCTAGTGGCGAAAAATGAAAATAATTTTTTTATTTTCACGTTAGGATTTCCCACTTAGGTCCAACACAGAACTCGGTGGGGAAAAATGACAACAATTTTTTTATGTTCACGTTGGGTTTTCCCACTTAGGTCCCACCCACAATCCAGTGGGGAAAATGACAATAATTTTTTTATTTTCACGTTGGGATTTCCCACTTAGGTCCTACTCACGTCCCAATTAGGAAATATTGACGATAATTTTTTATTTTTACATTGGGATTTCCTACTTAGGCACCACTTCGGACCTAGCTGGAAAATACTGACCATCAATTATTTTATTTTTATTTGGGATTTCCCTATTGGGTTCTGATTGGGCCCTCATAAGGATTTCCCTATTGCGAATGCCTTGGGAATTTATTTTTTATTCCAGCCAAAGTAATTGTTCAAAAAGTCAGATGAAACTAGGACACTCTGTGGCAAGGCCGGACTTAGGCCTATCATTGGAATTCCTGACTGGTAGGTAGCAATGGTAACTATACTATATATATCCCGACTGGAATTCCATAAGGCATGCCAAAATACTGATTCGGGACGAATGAGGCTTTTCGAAATACGGCAAGCCTAATTTGAACCTTGTCTGGTCCTTATGAGGAAAGTTGAAACTCAATATACCAACACTTTTCCAAATTTGGTTGTTATTAGGAGTTTTCGGTTGGACGTAAGTTCACTGTATCTTTGGAATTCCTGACTAAAACGCAATGAGGATGACTAAAGGCTTGCCAAAGCGATCGCCTCATTTAGTGCAAACTCGGTTTAAGCAACCACCAACAAGTATGGTTTCCAAACCGTTGCCTAAGAAGGAAGCCAAATTAGGCAGGGCCTCGCAACTGCGTTACTTTCGGGATCTCGACCTAGTTTGGTTGCCTTATTTGGCGCAAGTCTGGAATTTGACATGCCATATTCGGGCCTAATCACTGCCTAACTAAAATTTCTAGTCGGGTCGGTATACCCGCATGAAAATATATGGTAAACATATTTTTAAAAAATATATGTTACAGATAGAGATAATAATATATATGTGACAATACATGAAATCTTATATAGAACTATGTATAGATTTTGGCCGATTTTATTATATTTCTCTATAATTCATCATTATATGGCATGATATATGTACCATATATTTAACTTTACAAACTTTTGTATATTTTTCGATATATAGAACCATATAAGTCTCCCTATATATATAAGAATAAATGAAATCTATTCTTTTCTGTCTTCCTCTCTCTGTTATAAGATTCAAACATTTAGCCCACAGAAAGTAGTCAATTTTACAAAATCAAATAGAAACACCTTTGATTTTGCTCCAATCGTTTTTTTCCGATACCCAATAGGATATTAAGAAATTCTAGAAAGAATCAAAAGACGCTCGCCATTTGTTTATAAATAATAAGCATTTGAAAAAAATGTAAATTGAATAATTTTTTTCTCAGAACCTATTGGTTTTAGGTTTTTGAGGTCCGCAGATAAATTGTAGAGCTTAAAAAGAAGAATATGTTACTTTTTTTTAAATCCCCGTCCGATCAGTAGCACCGAAGTTATAAATAATTGAAATTTCGGCTTATTTTTATAAACAAATGGTGTATCTTTTGAACAAATGATCAGATCGCTCTGAAATTTTAACCACTTATTTGTTACATTGAAATAAACATTTTTTTAAGTTGGTCGGAATTTAAAAAAAAAATTTTTGATTTTTTAGAGCCAAAAATGTACTTCAACTTCACGCGACAATATCTTTTGCTCTATTAACTTCCTGGACTTCGGATAAATTAGTAAAAATCAAGAATATTGTTGTTTATAAATTGGCTATTTTCAAAAAATTTATTTCTATAGTCACACCGAGTTATAGCGAGCTGAACGCAATTACAATTTTGGCCCGGCGCGCTCTCGGGAGTAGAGTAAGACTAGTAGTGGGGGTCACGGACAGTTGTGCTCAACTGAACTGTTCTCCGCGGGAGCTCAGTTGCTGTCTTTCTATCCGCTCTACTTGTTGAGCACAACTGTCCGTGACCCCCACTACTAGTCTTACTCTACTCCCGAGAGCGCGCCGGGCCAAAATTGTAATTGCGTTCAGCTCGCTATAACTCGGTGTGACTATAGAAATAATTTTTTTGAAAATAGCCAATTTATAAACAACAATATTCTTGATTTTTACTAATTTATCCGAAGTCCAGGAAGTTAATAGAGCAAAAGATATTGTCGCGTGAAGTTGAAGTACATTTTTGGCTCTAAAAAATCAAAATTTTTTTTTTAAATTCCGACCAACTTAAAAAAATGTTTATTTCAATGTAACAAATAAGTGGTTAAAATTTCAGAGCGATCTGATCATTTGTTCAAAAGATACACCATTTGTTTATAAAAATAAGCCGAAATTTCAATTATTTATAACTTCGGTGCTACTGATCGGACGGGGATTTAAAAAAAAGTAACATATTCTTCTTTTTAAGCTCTACAATTTATCTGTGGACCTCAAAAACCTAAAACCAATAGGTTCTGAGAAAAAAATTATTCAATTTACATTTTTTTCAAATGCTTATTATTTATAAACAAATGGCGAGCGTCTTTTGATTCTTTCTAGAATTTCTTAATATCCTATTGGGTATCGAAAAAAAACGATTGGAGCAAAATCAAAGGTGTTTCTATTTGATTTTGTAAATCCATGTAAAACTGACTACTTTCTGTGGGCTAATTGTGTTCAGAATATATATACACAGAAAGAAATTTTCTTTAAAACTTACCGTTAAATTCACTGTAATCGTGGGACATAATGCGGCGCTTTTATTTATTACCATTTTTGAAATAAAAATTACAAAAAAATTTATTTATTTTGTGGTAAACTTTATGAAATTTACCGAAAACCGAATAAAATTGACAGTAGACTACGGTAAAATTTGTTGAAAAAAAGTTAAAAATTATCTCACTTACCGACAAATGATTAGGTCGTGCCATTCGTCCCACGATTACAGTGAATTTAACGGTAATTTTTAAAGAAAATTTCTTTCCGTGTATGCTAGCTTACAAATTTACATATATAATTATCAATATATGTAAACCATATATGTGCTAACTTATAAGTTTACATATTATGATTATAAACATATATAATACATGTATTAACTTATACACTTACGTATATAATTAATTATATTGAAACTTACTATACTATATGTAAGAAAATATATCCCGAGTAGAATTAAAACTCATAGGTGGCCAGCCCGTAGCTAACAGATTTTAGTTATACCTCATCACTGCCTAATAGAATTGGCCAGCCATAACCTCACTATGTAACGCCATCTTAGCCGATGGCTGACTGATCAAAACATGCCAGTGGATAGATTCAAACATATATCCAATAGCTAGGTTAAAACAATGAGGTAGTAAGTGTGCAATTATAAATAGCTAATCGCTGGCAAAAAAAATGAGCTAATGACAAGATATGAAAAGTAGCCAGTGGCTAGCTTAAAAATATGAGTTCACGATGACTCGGAAATTGAAAAAAAAAAAATAAATTTTTTTTTTTTTTTTTTTACACTGGCTTTACAATTGGTATTTAGATTAATTTTTTTATGAGTTTATCATCGAATTAATCGTGATGTCCAGTTGGTCGGTGACAGGAGTTGAACCCGGATCCTTGGGATGATGAGTCTCGCGTGTTATCCACTGGGCTGCTACTGCTCGTTGAAATCGACTACAATTTGATGATCCATATATGTTTTATACAGTGCTATCTGTAACTAATAGTGACTAGACAACTATAAGATACTGGTGAGGTGAAATTTATTTTTCAAGCAGCTCCATCTATAGCTAATAATTACTGGACACCCATTAGACACTGGTGAGTTACATTTATATTTTTATGCAGCGCCACCTGTAACTATTAGCGACAAGATAACCATGAGATATGGGCGAGGTGAATTTTATTTTTTATACAGTTCCATCTGTAACTAATGTTAACTAGACAACCATGAGATACTAATGAGTTGCAGTTATATTTTTATGTAGCGCCACCTGTAACTATTAGCGACAAGATAACTATGAGATACTGATGAGGTAAATTTCAGCTTTTGTACAGCTTCATCTGTAACCAATTTTCGTTGGATAACCATGAGATACTGGTGAGTTCCAGTTACATTTTTATGTAGCGTCGTCTATACTTATTTGAGGTTAGGTTGATTTATTGTTATTTACTAAGTTGATGCTTATTAAGCTGAGTATAAATTGGTTACAATATTATTTAACCTTCTAAATAATGGATCGTAAAATTTCGTGAGATTAAAAAAATTTTTTTGTTCCAAAAAGGTTTTTCTCGCTCCCAGAAAATTTTCATTTTCATTTCATGATGTAAAATTTTTCCTAGGACAAGTGAAAATTTTCTGCGTCAAGAAATCCTTTTTTTCTGTCTAGAACAATAAGTATTATCTAGATAAAAACCAATAACAAATCAGTAAATTCTTTTTTTTATAGCGCCATTTGTAAATCATAGATAATGGCCAGCTATCAGTTTGCAGTGAGTCGTCTTTTGACTTGAAAACGACGCCATCTATCAATAATTATTTTGAGCTAGCTGTGAGGTAATGATTAGTCAGCGTTAGATTTCTACAGAGCGCCATTTGTAAATCATAGATAATGGCCAGCTATCGGCTTGTGGTGAGTCGTCTTTTGACTTGAAAACGACGCCATCTATAAATAATTATTTTGAGCTAGCTGTAAGGCACTAGTGAGTCAAGATTTCATTTTTGTACAGCGCCATCTGTAAATATTAAATATTGTTCACTCACGAGATATCGGTGAGCTAAAAATATTCTTGAAACAAAAATTAGCCAACGGTGAGCTCGTTATTAGCTAAATCTGCTAGCTAGTAATGCTGAGCTAGTGACTGGCTCTAAACTCATCTTCATTAGCCAGAATTCTACTCGGGTATATCGTTTTTGGCCACCCTCGCAGATTTGAATCACGGTGGAAACACGGTGGGTTTGTTCCATTTTACCACTGTGATTACGCGGTGTATCCACCATGATTCCACGGTGGCTTTACCACCGTTTATACACGTTGTTTTCACTGTGATTACGCGGTGGATACAGCGTGGAACCACGGTGATGAAATAGCATAAAGCCACCGTGGAATCACGGTGGATACACCGCATAATCACAGTGGATACACTGTGTATCCCCGGTGGTGAAATGGAACAAACCCACCGTGTAACCACGGTGGATCCACGGTGTTTACACTTCCACGGTGTTTCCACCGTGATTCAAATCTGCGAGGGCACTTATATAATCCCACATTGATTATATATTTTTCCATATACATTTATCATATATGGTATTTTCATGCGGGATAGCTGCTACCGATTATTTTTTTTCGTGTCGTATCAACAAAGGGAGTAACGTGAATGACACTGTATAAAATTAATCTTTACTGTAGCAGTTCTATTTACAATGCGACTGGGGTCAAAATTTGTAGGCTCAGTAACTACTCAATGTAGTACGGAAAATCCTCTGGTTTCTTTACCACACAATTTTATAATTATTAGTTGGTATTACTTTTTTTGAAGTACACAAGTTTAGATATACACACACACACGCCCGCTCGAAGGACCATCTGAAAATGGTCAGAATAGCTTTCTAGAACCTCAAAACGCCGAGATCTGATGAAAGCTCGATTTTCGAAAGTCAAACCGAAACCAATAACTTCTTTTTTGTTTAAAATTTTTAATTTCCATAGTGAGAAGTTAAAAAATTAAAATAATATTTTTTTATAACGTATGATGTTTGAGCGTTGATTAATATCAAAGTTCAATTGATTATGAACATTCCCAGTGTTCGTGCATCTGGAAATAATGGCTTTTGATTTCATTTCCTTTGATGATTTCACGCATAAATTGATGGTGTGTAACTAAACGTGGATAAATAAAAGTATTAAATAAAAATAATTGACATAAAAAATAATTAATACATCAGTTGAATAATTTAAATATCTGTAATTTTAAAAAATGATATTAATTAAAAATGTTGGTTAGTTAATTTAATACCAGAAAATTTGTTACATTGCTTGATGAAATTTAGTTGAATAATAATCTTAATAAATGCTTTTATACATTTGCCCACATATATGTTTCTCTTTTACCATATTCTCGAAACGGTATTCAAGATATATTCAAGTGTAATTCTACGCAGGAATATTCATGAATTACTTTCCCTCAAATTGTATGTGTTCTCTACTATACATACACTTTACTTTGAGAAGAGAGTGCAAATGAATCGGTCGAGGTCAGAAAGCTGATTTTGCGAAGCGAGAAATCCATGCAGATTAAGAGTATATTCGCAAATTAGTTAAAAAGAAAAAAGTTAGAATATCCTACAGTTCAATTAACTGAAGTGCATACTAAAACACTTTGAATCATATCATACAAACTCTTTTACAGCTAGTTGCCACGTAAATATAATTCTACACTTATCTTTAAAAACACGACTTTTAAACTTTTTTGTCGGTATATATTTTGTTTATACACTCACAAGTTTCAATTTAATGTGGAAAATGTAGTTGCTTTTTATATGGACTTTCGTCGTCGATCGACCGATTTTATTCGATTACTCACGAAACGCAAATACGACAAAACTCAATTCTATTTACGAGATTCGATACATGCGGCGGATTTAGTTGAGGCTATGGGACAAGAGTAACCGGATTGATTGTGACATACGAAAAGCAATATCGATACATGGATTTAATATAAATATATCAATACATAGATATAGATATATATGTAAATAGAAATATTTAAATTTAAATTTCAGGTCGACCAATGGTAAATCCAACGATGCAGTCGGTGTCTGCAAAGGAAGGCGACGCTTTAGAAGTCGCTGTCGAATTTTGTGCAGAACCTTCTTATACGAAGCTCCTCTGGCTGTCTTCCGAGAGTGTCTATGTACCCGGGGGCAACGCCCGAGATGATGTTCGAGTCTTAGAAGTCGAGGTAAATTATCCTCCAATGTCTCTCCATTCACTTTGTTTCGTTGCCTGCAGGCCAACGATATTCAACATTACAAAACCCTTAAGATCTCTTAAACCTCTTAAACTTTCTTTTAACTTTCGTTAATTTTCAATAATTCTCTTTTGAAGTCTTAATTACTTAGCGGACATCACAATATAACCACGTTAAAGGAAAGCATTTAAAAACTCAATAACGTTGTTTTAATAATAATTATGATTTCACGTTAAATGTAAGCATAAAAATTTCATTCGAAAATTCAATTCGGAGTTAATCAGTATTTTAAATAAAAAAAATTTAAAGAAACTTTTTCACCACCATTAGTGAAATTTTCCTACGTGATGAAACGGAAATCTCGTCCGATGCATTTATTTTATTTTATGCCTGTCTCCTCCCTTACTCGTCCTTCGCATATAGTCTTTTAGGTAGTATTTATCGCTGTGGCGTGTCTAAGACCGTCGGATGAGATATATGAATGATAGAACGACGTGCCCACCTTTGCTAAATACTTGATACTATTTTTTATTTAAAATAATATACGGTATATAAAAATCATAATCTCTACACGGAAAAAAATTACAATTAAATTTACGATACTAACATCGTAATTTTTCCTTCACATTTTTCCTTTATGCTTTTAAAATCATAATTTTACGATTTAGCATTGGAAATTTCATTTAAAAAATAGTACTTCAAACAAATATCACAAATTCTTATGCCCTTTAATATAAATTACGATGTGAACATTTTTTAATTTGAAGTAATAAAAATTTTAAATAAAATTATAAATTAATAAATGCTCGGGGGTTGGATTCGAACACGAGACCTCTCGAAAGCGAAGTGTCCAACGCCTTGGACCACTTGGCCACATAAAAACCCTCCAATTGAGAAAGTTTTGAAGGTCCATGTAAACAATATAAATAAACAGTCATAAGTCACGAGAACGCCTCTTACAGTGGACACAATTACTTACATCGTATCATAACACTGTAATATTTATTTTATTTAAAAGTAAATAACAAGATAAATATAGTTTTTGAATTGTGATATTTATTTTATTCTTTTTACGATGTTAGCATTGTAATTTTTGAAATAATTTTTAATCCAAAAAGTCTTTGTTAAAATTGCGATGTTAGATAGTAATAATATATATTACATACACGGAGAAAAATGCCGCTGAAAATTAAATAGTAATTACAACCATGACTAAAAATTTGCTATCTCAAATGAGAAATTACAATCCATAAAAAAAATTACGATGATTTACAGAAAATTAATTTTTGATTTCAATTATTACTGTGTGGATCGTAATTTTCATTTATCATGGTAATTACAATCCTTCGTAAAGATAATTACTTAAAAAATTGAAAAATCTCTCACGACTTTGATAATTTTTATTTTAAAACTGTAATTTTTGCTTAATTTGAATCTAAAAATGATTTTGTCCCGCTAAATAAAAAGTACAATTATGTAAACAAAAATATAATTTTTAAATTTATATTAATCATCATTAGATATTGAAAAATTTTATCTAAAATTAAAAATTACAATTACCCGATGAAAAAAGATTTTGTCTAATCATATATGAAGTTATAGATAATCATGCATGATTATATATGGGGTCATATATAATTATATATGACCCCATACATAATTAGATCTGATCATACCTGGCTGCTATTACCCCATATATGATCATACATAAGTCTATATATGATCAGATCTATTTATATATAAGTCTATATATAGTTAGATCTGATCATACCTGGCTGTTATGACCCCATATATAATTATATACAAGTCTATATATGATCAGATCTGATTATATATGAGTCTATAAAGTCTATATATAATTAGATATAATCATACCTAGCTGTTATAACCCCATATATAATCATATATAAGTCTATACATGATTAGATCTGATCAGACATGGCTAATATAAATTCATGTATAGTCGTGCATAAGTTTATATATGATTGGATCTGATCAGACATGACTGATGTAAACTTATATGTAGTTATATATGTCTATGTATGATTAAATCTGATCAGACTTTATTGCCAGAAACCTATAAATATTTAATTATGTATATAGTTCCAATAAATATATATATTTATCAAATAATATGACAACTTTTTAATATCAAAGTTATTAAATTTTTATTCTGTTAACTATCAATCAAACTTAAATCCCCAACCCTGATTAAACAAAATGATTAAAAATGATTTCACACGTTAAATGTCCATAAGAGACAGGATTAGAAATGATTTAAAGGATTAAAAAGTATTTAAAATGATTAAAAAACAAATCATTTTAAATCATTTTTAATCATTTTGTTTAATCAGGGAATACTTAAAAAATGTTCAAAGGTTTCGGCAGCAATTTAAAAGTATAAAGTATCAATTTGATTATTTGAATTAAGTAATGCCATAAAAAAAAAAATTTGAAAAAATCGATTTTCTTAAAAAAAAAAAAATTTTTGAACAAATTTTTTTTTTCCAATTTTTTGAAGAATTACTGTTTTTGATTGAAAAAATGAAGCTTGTCGCTAAAAAAAACTTTTTGACATTGAAGAAATGACTGAAAACCAAAGAATCGCTAATTATGAGATTTTCGGCTAAATCTAAAGCTTCGGGACACTAAGAAAGAAAAATCGCAGCGCTTTGAAATTTTCAGGGTTTTTTCAGGACACTTTGAGATTGAAAGAAGAATGACGATATCCTTTGTTTATCCGTTACATCCAAAGTTATAGCAAGATTTCCGAATATCCTTAAATATGCGAATTTTGACCTGTTTTTTAATAAACATTATCGCTTCAAAAAAAATTTTTCTATAAAAAGCCACTATATTCGCCTTATAGAAAATGTTTCTCAGTTTTCAAAACCCTACTTCCATTCTCTGTACGACCAATACGTCCGGAGTTATTGATTATCAAAGCCAAAATGGACTTTTTTGCTTTGATCAATGATAACTCGGCAGCACATAGGGACTTTTTTGGGCCGCCAAATTGAAGGGCATAAAATTTTCTAAAAGAGTCGTAAGGTCGGATTATCCAAAAAAATTTATTGAAGCCCATAGACTTGTTGGAAGACGAGCAAAATTTTTGAAAATTTTTCTTTCGTCGGTTTTCTTAAGATTCCTCCGGAACCGTGCACGATAAAAAATTTTGAAGTCCAGATCTGAAAACTAAAAACTTGAGGCTACAATTTGCTTTTTTTTTTTTCTACGACCATTTTTCACCGAGTTACAGCATGTTGAAAATCACCCAAAAATTTCGAATTTTTTTTATATCCTTTAATTTTTGTGACCAGTGTATTATGGTAATCGTTCCCATTATACTATGATATTATTGTGATGGTTACCATATATTATGGTAATGGTTACCATATAGATGGTAATGGTTACCATATAGATGGTAATGGTTACCATATAGATGGTAATGTTGACTATAATGTTATGGTAACGGTTACCATATATTATGGCAATGGTTATCATATATTATATATATTAACGATCACCATAATATTATAGTAATGATAACTACATGGGTGCCGTTCCTATAATCAACATTTCAAAAAAACCTGTTACCATGCATTATGGGAACCATTCCCATAATATATTTTAATTGTTACCATCAATTCTCTCCGTGTACTAAAAATTGTTTTTAAATGCTAAGAAATCCTTCTATCAGCGCGTGTATTTTTAATCTCAACCATCGATTATTATTTATCAATATTTTTTTTTCATTCGTTAATTATCTTTTTTGTTTTTTTTTTTCCTGATTTGTTTGCAGAATGGTGAAATAGAGGCATGTTTCAAAACAACATTACAAATTGACGCCGTCCAATTGTCACATTCAGGCGAGTGGACGCTGATTGTTCGTTCACCTGCTGGCGTCGCTGACGCATCTGTGTCAGTAAGCGTCACACGTACATCAAGTTTTAATGGTGACTGCATCTCCAATTGTAATATTACAACATTGTTCCTTTGTCTGGTATTCATCACACTCTATCCTCAACAACGTTAATTCAACACCACTTTGTTCATGTACCACAAGTCTTGCTACTCTTGGCTTTAGGAATTTAACGCACTTAATTTTATTCAACCGTTTCATTCAATTACGAGAGAAGCAAATCGATTTTATAGGAAATGATACAATTATAACTACAAAGTCGAAAGGGGATGATCTTTCCATATATAACTATGTTGATTAGTTTTATTAAACTTAAATTGTAAACAATAAAATAATTTCAAATAACTAAAAATTGTTCACTATTTGAGATTGGTGAAACATATAAATGAATGACTTGTTTATTATCACTGGTGTAAATATTTGTATAAATAATTTATACTCGAGCGACTGCATTTATATTATAAAATTGATTGTAATTGTGTAGTAAAAATTATTAAATAATAAAATTATTATTCATAAGAACCAATGAATAGTAAATAATATCTTGAATAATTATAATCAAATATTTAAATATAATGTTTCATAAGTTGATATAAATAGCTCTCCTTTCCATAGATGCCGAAAGTTAGATTAAAAAAATATATTGTTGTACATTTATTTGGTGAAATAAATTTATAATATGTATAT
Source organism: Microplitis mediator (assembly GCF_029852145.1). Taxonomy (NCBI): domain Eukaryota; kingdom Metazoa; phylum Arthropoda; class Insecta; order Hymenoptera; family Braconidae; genus Microplitis; species Microplitis mediator. The sequence goes on from NC_079970.1 coordinate 14,580,457, forward strand.
AGTAAATGTATATTTAAATTAAAAGCAACGTATAATGTTACAGTTGTGAAGGATATATGAAAAAATACAGTAAACAACTGATAGAATAAATATTTATGATTTCTTGATATATTTTTATAAACTTATTTTGATACATAAGTTTCTATTTAGCTAATTCCAACCTTTCATAAATATTTCTTCGTTGCCAAATTTTAAAATAAATCTTCGTGAGTCTTTTTCTTCATAAAATTTTTTAAAAAATTTTATTTATTAAACATTTATGTTAATGAACAACTTTAAATTATTCATTTTATCACTTTCATAATAACTTAGAAAACTATATCTATGAATATCCTAGTAGATCCGATTACGGTAAAAATACGGCAATTTACCGCAATTTGCAATAAATAACCGTATTTTGCCGTATTTACCGCAACTTGCCGTTATTCACAGTAAAATCTCGTAAATTACCGTAAATTGCGGCAGCTCTGCTGGATACCGTAGATCACGGTAATTACTGTAATTTACCGTAATTTGGATCTACTAGGGTAATAATGAACGTAAAAATTTTTACAAATGATTGATAATAATGATTATAATCAAGTAATATTATGTCAACTTCATAATACTCGATAAAAAAAAGTCCTTATTAAATTAAGAAACTGAAGAAGAAAGTCAATTTGCAAGTAAAAAGATATGATAAAAGGATTACTATTTAACTATTACATTAATAATACTAGTAAAATAATAATAATGATAATAATAATGATAATAATAATAATAATAATAATAATAATATCGATAGGTATAATAATGGCTCACGAAGAAAATCTGTAATTAACATTTCATCATTGTATTCTCTAGACAGTGAAAAATTGTAAATTCGACTCTGAAGTTGATCGAGAAAAACCATTTATTATTAAAAAAAAATAATAAGTATAATCATGAACAAAATACACATTAGTGTTGGCGATAATAATATTTATATAGGAAAAAATATTATAAAATAATAGCTAAAATCCCTAGCAGATCCGAATAATGGTAAATTACGGTAATTACCGTTATTTACGGTATTCAGAAGAATTACCGTAATTTGTGGTAAAATACGGTAATTCGCCGTAATTTACGGTAAAATGTAGCAATTTTTCTAAATGTACCGTAATTTGCGACAAAACACTGTGAATGCCGTAATTTGCGGTACATTGCTGCATTTTACCGTAAATTATGGTAATTCTGCTGGATACCGTAAATTGCGGTAAATTACGGTAATTATCGTAATTTACCGTCATTCGGATCTGCTAGAAGTAATCGAGCTTACAATTAGCAACGATTTATTTTAAAAAAATTTAATTTTTTAATTTAAAGAAATAATTGATAAATAAAAACCGATAGTTTTGAATAGCATTGTATACAATTCCCAATTGGATTGTTGGTTCCATCTAGTGAAAGCTCGATATACACGTCTATTCTGATAAAGAAATCTATCATGTATGAAATAACTTGAAAGATTCCATTTTCTTAAAAGACTTGTTAAAGATAAATGAAACAAATAATTAAAATTTTCAAGTTCACTATTAATAGTTTTATGATGTGGATGACTCATTATAAATTAATACTCAAAAACAAAAAGAAAACGATAAAATCAAATTAGACTTGATAGAAAATTTTTGTGACAGAATAGTTAAATAAATATTAGTTATGAAATATTGTAAATATTTTAATTAACTAATTGAAAAACATATATGTGTACAGTAAGGTGATATATTATAATTTATCTGGATGCATAAGCGAATATTGTCTGTTCCTCTCTCTTTTTTTTTTTTTTTTGATTGTATTTCATTTTACATAAACCAGCGCAATTATAAATTGCAATTACAAATTATTTATAAATAAACAAATATTTTGAAGTGGCAGTTAAACCATTTCCTAATGTTCGCACAGATTTTTTTTCGGATATGCAAATAAGTATATAAGTTACCACGAGACATTTGATAGTCCCGTTGGAGTGTACTTAATTATAGAATATACAATAAAAAAAAGAACAATGATCAATTTACTGTGTATTATAAATAACAAGAGCATAAAAAGTTGATGTTGTACCTATATGTAAGTATGATAGTCTTACGGCCAAGGAGTAAAGTGTATACGTCCAAATTCAAGAAGAATACGATAAATTGAATTTATTTACCCTTTACATTCCTGTAGTAACACCCACTTATTTTCATTCTAGTGCAACTTACAACTTAAGCGGCAAACAAAAAGCTATGTTATTTGACATGCCTGTACTTAAACCCGTAAGTTAGAGTTGTACTTCGATACAATAAACGTCAGTTGATTTTTACACTACACTTCTTTATTGTAACACCGCCCTTTAGATTCAAAGAAGAATAATATCTTTCCTCGGTTATTTAATTCCTCGATACAAATCAAGTTGAATCGAGGGCAATTAGCAATAGTACCATAGAGCCTCCGAAAGCTGTACTAAAGTCAAATAATGTCTAGAATAACGTCAGTAAATTATTCTTAACATTTTAAAGACTAAAACTTACGTGCTTGTAAGGTAAGGATGGAGCTTAAATACTTCCATAATTCTTATACTATCTCTGCCGGGTAAGTATTGCCAGAAGGCTTAGCCTACAAAAATTTCTAGTTATTTATTTATTCCTCTTCTGGGATGTGATTTAGAATGTAGTTGTGAATCAAATAATACCTTACATCTTTTATTATTTGACATACATACCCCCATGAAAAAAATTTATTAAAAAAATATATGTTAAAATATAAAAAAAATATATTTTTCATATAAAAAAATTTATTGAAAATACATAAAAAATATGTAAATATATATAAAATATGTATAAAAAATATATTTTAAATAGCTAACTTTTGGCCGATTTTCGTACACTGTAAAAAAAGATTCCTGACGTCAAACCAGATTCGTTTGGCTCAAGTACTCCGTGCGTTTGGATACAGCCAAGCGCGTCAAGCATTTGAGTCTACCGCCCTCTACGTTTGACAGTATATTTTGCTTCAACTGAGAGTTTCTTGAGGGAAGGTATAGTCCAGTCGGCAAGTGATTTAAATGGCGGTCCTAGTAGATTAAGCGAGGCGGAGACCGATTTTGACGATTTTTTTTTTGATTCCGCACTAAAAAAGGATTTCCAAAAAAGTTGAACAGGTTTCCCGTGTTGCTTTTGATTATTTAAATATTTAAAAATTAGTACTTAGTTAACTTTTAAATATCTCGGAAACTATAGGGAAATCGGGAAAAAAAATCAAGAATAAAATGTAGAGAAATAATCAAAGAAAAAAATGAAACCAATCCGAAGTCTATACGACTAATAGTTTACGAGATATGATTTTTTTAATGCAAATTAATTTTTCGCCGCGCGCGCGGGAGTAAACAATTACCTGGAACTTTTTGAAAAATGCATAAATTAATAAAAATTTTTTTCTAATTCGTAGTTCTTACAATTCAAGCCGATAAACGAAAAGTTTCAAATCGAAAAAATAATTTTTTCGATTTTTTACATTAAAAAAACCATTTTTTGGTTTTTTGGATTTAAAAAATCAAAATTACCAAAAAAATTTTTTTGATGCAAATACAATTATTCTATTAGTTAAAATATACTCCCTAAATAAAAAAATAATCTAAAAAAAAATTTTTTTCTACAAAAAACAATCGATTGAAAATTTTAAATTTTATGTCGCTGGCCCTATCCATTTAATGAGTAAGACAGAGATAGCAATATATGTCTGTCACTCTAATCGCTGGTCGAGCGCCGCTAGTGGGGGATTCACAATAATAATAAAGATATATACGGTGGTCATAATTCGAAATATCCAAATCGTTTTATTTTTTTTTTATACTCCAAACTTTTGTAATAGAAATTTTTTTTTTTATTCAAATTTTTTTTTTTTTCTTTAATTTCTTCTGTGTGTAAACAAATTTTTAACGTGATATAAAAGTAATTTAACTTGTACTTAATGTTCTTAAATAAATCTCAATATTTTTAAAAATGATTGTAATTTATATCCAAACCATTCCTTATTTACAATAGTATTAATAAAATAAATATTTATTGATTCCTAAAAGGTTGAACTTAGATTACTGTAAAATTTTTAAATCTTTCATCGTGGAGTACAGTTAATATTTAAATTTTTTAAATGTCAAATTTTATAATTACAGCAGATATACTGTTTGAAATATATATTTTCAAAGAATAATTTTCAATCGATAAAAAAAAATAATTTTTTTCACGCAAAAAAAGTTGAGATAAAAAAAAAATTTTTGTAAAATTAATTTTTCAGATAAATAATTTTTTTTTGCAAAAAAAGTTTTGTAAAAAAAAAAATTTGTTTACACACAGAAGAAATTAAAGAAAAAAAAAAAAATTTGAATAAAAAAAAAAATTTCTATTACAAAAGTTTGGAGTATAAAAAAAAAATAAAACGATTTGGATATTTCGAATTATGACCACCGTATATATCTTTATTATTATTGTGAATCCCCCACTAGCGGCGCTCGACCAGCGATTAGAGTGACAGACATATATTGCTATCTCTGTCTTACTCATTAAATGGATAGGGCCAGCGACATAAAATTTAAAATTTTCAATCGATTGTTTTTTGTAGAAAAAAAATTTTTTTTAGATTATTTTTTTATTTAGGGAGTATATTTTAACTAATAGAATAATTGTATTTGCATCAAAAAAATTTTTTTGGTAATTTTGATTTTTTAAATCCAAAAAACCAAAAAATGGTTTTTTTAATGTAAAAAATCGAAAAAATTATTTTTTCGATTTGAAACTTTTCGTTTATCGGCTTGAATTGTAAGAACTACGAATTAGAAAAAAATTTTTATTAATTTATGCATTTTTCAAAAAGTTCCAGGTAATTGTTTACTCCCGCGCGCGCGGCGAAAAATTAATTTGCATTAAAAAAATCATATCTCGTAAACTATTAGTCGTATAGACTTCGGATTGGTTTCATTTTTTTCTTTGATTATTTCTCTACATTTTATTCTTGATTTTTTTTCCCGATTTCCCTATAGTTTCCGAGATATTTAAAAGTTAACTAAGTACTAATTTTTAAATATTTAAATAATCAAAAGCAACACGGGAAACCTGTTCAACTTTTTTGGAAATCCTTTTTTAGTGCGGAATCAAAAAAAAAATCGTCAAAATCGGTCTCCGCCTCGCTTAATCTACTAGGACCGCCATTTAAATCACTTGCCGACTGGACTAGTACCAAGTCGTTTTAACTAACTCTATAGTATTTGATATAACTCAATAACTTTTTTCATTTAAAAAAAAATAGAAATTAGTTCAGGTCATTGAAACTGTTGATACAATAATGATTTTTGTTTTATATAAAATAATTAAAAATTTCACTCAAAGTAAATTGTAAGGTGATTGAAAGTATGAATTTTCAGTTAAGTCAAAATTTTATTAAAGCAAATGAATTTTAGTGTTGAAAGTAATATTTTTGTAGGTCCGTTGAAACTGTTCTTGCAATTGATTCAATAAAAAATCGAATTGTTTCAAGTTGCTGTATTGCATTGATCCAAAAAAACAGTAATCTGCATCAAGTGAATATTGCCTTTAATTATTTCATCAATGATTAATTTAAAAACAAATTTTTTTTCTTACGTATTCTTTTATTTTTGATTTTATGTTTGATTTTATTATTATTATTATTACTATTAGTATTATTATTATTTTTTTTTTATTAAGTATTGGGACGATTACATTATATTATTATTATTATTATTGTATTATATACATTACACGTTACAAATAGTTCTGACATACTCAGTTTTTAGTGAAAAATTAAATAATCGTAGAATTGGTATCCGGAGGAATCGAACCCAGCACCTTACGCGCGAGAGTCAGGCGCTTTACCGCTACGCTACGGGACCAGTAGGAAAGTTTGAGTTTAGTTGTGCTTCTAGTACTTTGTTCTCATATTGAATGGATATGTACAGTCAATTGCTTATACATTGATCTAAACGTGATAAATATGTGACTCTTTTTATAAATAAATTTTTTTATTTAACCGACAATATAAAGACTTCCATTCAAATATAATTCGATATTTTGTAACGAATACATTTATATTCTTGTCGAATATTTTTCAGTTTTAATGTGAGTGCGTCAAATTATTCCTACAAGCTCGTCGGATTCTCTCCCCAAGAAACTCGTCGGTTGACACGACACGTTCGGTATTATAGGAAACTACTTTTGTTTCATTGAAACATGTGAAGTTGTCAAACTAAACGTTTCAAGAGTTTCAGTTAAAGGGTATAGCCGGATTAATATGGGAATTCTGCCCCCATGGCTTTTTTGACTCAAACTTAGGGGGTCGATTTGGTGTCGAATGAAAATAATTCACCTCAATTTTTAGCTCTTTAACTCAAACGGTATTCGAGAATTTCAAAAAAACCTGTTTTTTCGAAATTATTTTTATTTTTATAGTAAAATTCGGAATTAATCAATGATAATTTTTTTCCAAATTCTTACGAGTCCAAAACATGAAAAAATCATATGATCGTGATTCTCAAACGGAAAGCCGATTTTTAACGGAGAAAAGAAAATTATAATCTTTTTTTTTTTAGCCTTTTTGAAATATGTCACTCACCAAAATTCGTCAGAAAAAGTCTTTCATACTCCTCTATACTCAGGAATTTTTTGAATTGGTGGAACAATTCAAAAAAAATTAAAAACTCATTTTTTTCTTAAAATCTTGCGTTTTAACAAACTTGTATTTTTTTTTAGTACAAATAAATGCGTAGAAAATTTTTTTTTTCCAAAAATATATCTTTGCAAAAGATAAACATAAAAAATCAGTAGCCTACAGTCATTATAAGCGTTATTAATGATTTAAAAGACACTTAGAGGTAATACTTATTAGGGTGTCCCGAAAAAAAAACAAATATATTTTTTTTCAACGTCTTATGAGCTCAAAAGTTACTTTATAATATAAAAAAAATCCTCACCGAATTTCAGCCAGATATCTTTACAATTGAGCTATCAAAAAGGGGGGTCCCTTTTCCCATTTAAAATACAAGCGAAAATTTTTCATTTTAGTTTTTTGTTATTAAGACTATGAAAAAAAATTTTTTTTTCCAATTCCACCTGGTATAATTTCATAGGAAATTAAATTCTCTACAAAAAAGTGCTCAAGCATTATATACGTCAAACGAACTGGGACAAAGTCACTGGGTTTCAAAGATCAACAAAAATTTAGTTTCCTTAATGTTAATTTTTTAAAAATTATGTTTCATTTTTATTCCATCAAAAAAATTTTTTTTTTTTCAAATTTTGACGAGCACATTCATGTAGAAAATTTAATCTCCTACAAAAAGTATCTGATATCATATATACGTCAAATGAATGAGTAAAAAGTTACAGGGCTTGAAATGTCAACGAAAAGTTAAGTTTAAAAAATTTTAAATTTTTGAACTTAACTGTCAACGAAAAAATGAACTTCATTTTTCGTTGACATTTAAAGACCTGTAACTTTTTTCTCATCCACTCGACGTATATAAGATGTTAAATATTTTTTGTAGGAAATTAAATTTCCTACAAGAACGTGCTTCTCAAAATGTGAAAAAAAAAATTTTTATAGATCAAAAATGAAAAATAATAAAAAATAATTTAACACTGATGAAACTAAATTTTTAGTTGATCTTTGAAGCCCCGTAACTTTTTCCCAGTTTGTTCAACGTACATAATGTATAAGCACTTTTTGTAGAGAATTTAATTTCCTATGAAATTATACCAGGTGGAATTGGAAAAAAAAAATTTTTTTTCATAGTCTTAATAACAAAAAACTAAAATGAAAAATTTTCGCTTGTATTTTAAATGGGAAAAGGGACCCCCCTTTTTGATAGCTCAATTGTAAAGATATCTGGCTGAAATTCGGTGAGAATTTTTTTTATATTATAAAGTAACTTTTGAGCTCATAAGACGTTGAAAAAAAATATATTTGTTTTTTTTTCGGGACACCCTAATAAGTATTACCTCTAAGTGTCTTTTAAATCATTAATAACGCTTATAATGACTGTAGGCTACTGATTTTTTATGTTAGTAGATTTCATAAAAATCTAACTATTGTATTTGTCCTCATGATGGAATTTTCGAAAAATTTTGCTACCTCTAAACTCAGCTCGGCGAGCTGAGTCAGGAAATACATTCAGTTCAAAAGTTTATATATGTATTTATATATATATATATATATATATATATATATATATATATATATATACAATATAACGCGCCGTTCTCCAACGATAGCGTCCGCAATTCTACACCGATCTTAATGAAACTGAGTATACTTATTCTATGGACGATTACCTTGGATGAGTTCGAAGATGAGCCAATTCGGCCAATAAGTTTAGGAGTTATGGTCAATTGAAATTTTGTAAAATTTTCAAAAAAAAATTGTTTGCCGCTTTAACTGGATGTAACTTCTTAACGGAAAGAGATAGCTTATTTTCGTTTGTTCTATATGAAAGCTCGTTCGATTGCCTTCAATTTTGACTATACAGCTCATTGATTTGACCATTTTTTCTAATAGATCAATGGTTTTGAACATTTACAAAATATTATAAAAGCTAATTTTATGCAGGTTTTCACTTTGATTATAGCCACAATTTCAAACCGATCACCTTAAAACTTAGTATACGTATTTTGTGCGTGACTACCATGTTCGAGTTTGAAAATGAGCTCAATCGGTCGATTAGTTTAGAAGTTATAGCATTTCAAAATTTTCAAAATGTCAAAAATTCATATTTTTACTTATTCTTCCTTCAATATCTTTTGAATGTGATAACTTATCGACTTTATATCAAATTCATCTGAAAGCTCTTCAAATAAGCTTTAATTTTCATGCCTATATATATGCCTAGACCACTGAAATTACTTATTTTACCATTCATTCAATGAAATTTTGCTATTGCATTAGTTCTCCTACTTCTTAGTACATTCATGGAGCTACTTAAATTCATATTATCGCAGTGTGACACTTATAAAATCCATACATCTCAATTCAGTGGGTATATACAATTTTGTTTTATCGACAGTGTATAAATGATATGATATATCAATAACAAGATTAACATTAGTTATGATGATAATATTCTCTATATCTACTCGTCGTTTGATATTCTAATAGGCTATTTATTTCAAATATTAGTACTAATTTCAAGTATGACACTTTGATCTATCGCAATCAATTTTTAATTTTAGAATATTTTATTAGTAGATTTTATTGAAAGCCAATTATCGCCTTTGACCTTATGGTAGAATTCTCGAACATTAAAACCATAATCTATCATAATTTTTCGAATAGGGTCCAGAATACCATTGGTCCGATAGTTTGAATATATGCATACGTATCTTTAAATAATGTCAAATCAAAACATATAGTGTATTATCATCAAAAATTCTTCTGAAAATCATTTAGTTAGCTTCAATTTTTGGCATGATACTTATAATTTTTTGTTTTTTTTTGTTTTAGTATCTCGAGAATTTTTAAGAAAATGTAAAAAAAAATTTTATTTCATTATTAACTTTTATTTGAACAGTGAACAAAATTAAACAATGAGAAATCTACTTCCATTTCGGCTGCCGAATGGCCTTTTTATTTATCTTTTGCAAAGATATATTTTTGGAAAAAAAAAATTTTCTACGCATTTATTTGTACTAAAAAAAAATACAAGTTTGTTAAAACGCAAGATTTTAAGAAAAAAATGAGTTTTTAATTTTTTTTGAATTGTTCCACCAATTCAAAAAATTCCTGAGTATAGAGGAGTATGAAAGACTTTTTCTGACGAATTTTGGTGAGTGACATATTTCAAAAAGGCTAAAAAAAAAAAGATTATAATTTTCTTTTCTCCGTTAAAAATCGGCTTTCCGTTTGAGAATCACGATCATATGATTTTTTCATGTTTTGGACTCGTAAGAATTTGGAAAAAAATTATCATTGATTAATTCCGAATTTTACTATAAAAATAAAAATAATTTCGAAAAAACAGGTTTTTTTGAAATTCTCGAATACCGTTTGAGTTAAAGAGCTAAAAATTGAGGTGAATTATTTTCATTCGACACCAAATTGACCCCCTAAGTTTGAGTCAAAAAAGCCATGGGGGCAGAATTCCCATATTAATCCGGCTATACCCTTTCTTAAAATTGAAAAGTTTGCTTCAACAAGTTTTTATTTTTAAATCAAGTACATCCAAATTTTAATTAAAATATATTTTACTATTCGTTCAAATGTTAATTTAATTACGGTCAAACTTAAAAACTTTAACATAAACGCTTAATCAATTTCTCATAATCGAGTAGAGATGTTCATTCAATAAAAACGATTTTCTTGAGACAAACTAGTTTTCGTTGGTTCAAACGAATTTGGTTTCACTGAAGCGGAAATTTGTCAAACTCTTAAGGAGTTTGATTTCAGTACCTTATTTTTTACAGTGTATATATTTTATATATTTTAAATACATTAGTATATATTAGACCGGTTCAAAAAAATCGACTATTTTTTTTTTTCAAAACCCGCAGTGAAATATCTTCTTAGTCATGAAAAAAAAGCCTGTGAAAACGGGAGCTCTTAATATCAATTTTGAAAGGTCGCTCATCGTAAATTTCTATTTTACGTTTAAATAACATGGAAAAAAAAATTTTTCAACTTTGGAATTTTACATCTCATTTTGGAATTAACATGTCGTGGTAAGAGATACATATTTTTGAAGGAAAGTGAACGCTCTAAATAAATTGTCTCTTATGTTTTTTCTCTAACTCTACTGCTCCTTTGACAGTTATTCGAGTTTAAAGGTCAACATGTGATCAATTTAACCTTTTTTTCTTAATTTTTCTTAAATATTTCATAATTATTATTGAAAAAAAAAAATTCGTCTTAAAATATTAAATTATCAAGTTTAACGTCGTTGACAAAGTAGATCTTTATTGTTCTACTATGAGGAATAAATGACTTTTCAATTTAAAAAAAAGGCCATTCGGCAGCCGAAATGGAAGGTAGACTTTCCAATTAATAAAAAGTATCATACATACATATCTTGTGATACATGTTAGTGTATAGTCATGATATGAAATTAGGCTCGTTTTCTAAGAGTGAGAGTAAAAAAAAAAACGACTATTTTCGACAGAGAACTTCAGATAGTTGATTTGACAAAACATTATATAGGTAATGTACTAAACTAACCTTCACGTAAACAAAGTATAGAAATTTTAATTAGTATGAGATCATAATTGTAATTACTATTACGATGGCAAGATCAGTTATAGTTATAGGATGTACAGGTACGATTGAAACAGCATAAATAATAAAAAAAATACTTTTAAAATATAAAATAGCAGTGAAATTTACAGGTTATTCTGTTCACACTATAATACAACTGACAAAATTGTATCATAATGGGAAATGCATAAGTTATGTGAAATGAAAACCATATTAACAACATTTTTTGATTCCATTAAAATATTTAAGGCTATCAAATTATTGGAAGAAATGGTCATAACATTAAGTTTAAGGTCTTTAATTAAAGCTTATTAGATAAGCTTTCAAATACTTTTTACTGGAATCGTCTATCAGTTTTAGTTTTAATGTTATATGAACTTCAACAGTGAATAAAAACTGATTTTTTCGAAAACTCGTGGAAATTTCAAACAGCCATAACTTCACAACTATTCGAACGATTCAGCCTATCTTTGAACTTGATCAAGATAATCGCCTATAGAATAAGTGTGGAAAATTTCATTAAGATCCGATAAGAACTGTAGGTGCTATCGTAATGACAAGACCAGTTATAATCATACGTCGTAGAGGTACATTTGATACATCATAAGTAATAAAAGGAATACTTTTAAAATATAAAATAGCTGTGAAATTTACAGGTTATTTTGTGCACAATAAAATACAACTGACGAAATTTGATTATAATGGGAAATGCATAAATGATGTTGAATGAAAACCATATTTTCAACATTTTTTGATTCCATTAAAATTTTCAAGGCTATCAAATTATTTGAAGAAATGGTCAAAACATCAAGTTTAAGGTCATAAATTAAAGCTTATTAGACAAGCTTTCAAATACTTTTTACGGAAATTATCTATGAGTTTTAGTTTTAAAGTTATATGAACTTGAAAGTGGATAAAATTTTTTTTTTTTTTGAAAAATCGTGGGAATTTGAAACAGCCATATCTTCTAAACTAATCGAACGATTTAGCCCATCTTCGAACTTAACCGTGGTAATCGCCCATAGAATAAGTGTAAAAAATTTCATTAGGATCCGATAAGGATTCTAGGCGCAATCGTGTTCTCAAAACTTGGTTCTATTACATATATATATATATTAGGGTGGCGCAAAAAAACCGACTATTTTTTTTTTTCCATCTCGCATGAAAATTTGTTGGTTTACGATGTTTTAAGAAGCCTCTCCTCAAATCAGCTCAATTAAAAATTTTTAAGAGGTCGCTCACGAATTTTGAAAATATCAAAAATGATCGAAATTCGGATTTTTATTTAAAAAATTTTTTTTTTCTCGTGGCAGCAATAGTTTAGATTTGTAAAATCATGACTATGCTGAAAATTTCAGCCCAAAATTTAAATATTTAAACGGCGCTCAAGAATTTTGAATATTAACTAATAATATGTAACTAATAGTTTAAATTAGTTTTTATAACTCAATTATTGTCATTCTACTTAAATATAACTTTGGCATAACCAAAAATATACAGGACAGTCTTAAACAATAAAATTTGGTAAGTTTTGAATAAGCGGAAAAACCTACAAATTGGATTAAAAAATAAAAAAGTATGTAAATAACTTATTATTTCTATTTCTCGGGTTATATTTTCATTCATTGTCATGCAAATTGATGGTGAAAAAATCGAGAAGCTTTATTATTAATATTTAAGGGTCGCTCAAAAACGTCCAAGAGACTGCGCTCGGAAACATTCAAAATTCTTGAGCGCCGTTTAAATATTGAAATTTCGGGCTGAAATTTTCAGCATAGTCATGATTTCATAGATATAAACTATTGCTGCCACGAGAAAAAAAAAATTTTTTAATAAAAATCCGAATTTTGATCATTTTTGATATTTTCAAAATTCGTGAGCGACCTCTTAAAAATTTTTTATCGAGCTGATTTGTGGAGAGGCTTCTTAAAACATCGTAAACCAACAAATTTTCATGCGAGATGGAAAAAAAAAAAATAGTCGGTTTTTTTGCGCCACCCTAATATATATATATATATATATATATATGTATATATGTATATATACATACATATATAAATTTTTCAACGAATGGTATTTTCGAACTCTACTCAACTAATTATGATAGGTTGTGACAAAATTTCTTGGAAAATCGACCATGAGGACAAATACAATACCTAGATTTTTAAAAAAATCTACCTAAAAATCTGAAATTAATTCTCTCTTTGAAGTTTAAAAAAAAATTGAATTGTATGTAAATAATTTTATAAACTGAAAATAATCGTGTTAAACTTAAAGCTATAATCTATACCATTTAAAAATTGTAAAATAATTTTTTTTCAAAGATGAGTTTTATTATTATACCACAATTTAAGAAAAAAAGGTTAAATTGATTACATGTTGAACTTTAAACTCGAATAACTTTTAAAGGAGCAGTAGAGTTAGAGAAAAAACATAAGAGACAATTTATTTAGAGCGTTCAATTTTCTTCAAAAATATGTATCTCTCACCCTGACATGTTAATTCCAAAATGAGTTGTAAAATTCCAAAGTTGAAAAATTTTTTTTTCCATGTTATTTAAACGTAAAATAGAAATTTACGATGAGCGACCTTTCAAAATTGATTTTAAGAACTCCCGTTTCCACATGCTTCTTTTTTCATGACTAGGAAGATATTTCACTGCGGGTTTTAAAAAAAAAAAAAAAACGATTTTTTTGAACCGGTCTAATAAATATATATATTGGGTCATTCCCCCAATTAATATATTTTAAAGTGTGACCACCGCGGATTTTGTTCAAATTCTGTGGAGTGATTCTCTACATCAGAATGAAGATTCCCTGAAGAGTTGAGCTCTTAATATTGAGTACTTTCGAAGTAATGATTGTTTGAATTACGACGATTTTTTTTTTATCTTTTTCATTAATTTTTTTCTGTAGTAAAAACATTTTCTATTAAAATACCAACTCTACATTATTCTTGTAAAAAATTCTCAGCATTTTAATAAAAATATTCAATTGTCATTATAAGTAGCGGAAGACGCTCAAAACTTTAATTAAAGTAGAAAAAGTGATTTTTCTGCCCTTGTGACAATTTTTACTTCAAATTTGATATTTTTTTCTGAAAGCTGAGAATTTTTTACGAAACAAATGTCATTTTGAGGATGGGGTTATTTTTGTTTAAGCGTAAAGTTTATTTTTATAAATTAATCTGTAAACGTATCAGTAAACACCGGGTTTTTAAAAGTATGACTTACAGTTAAACAGCAGCACTCTCTAGATGTACAATATACTGAGAAAATTAAATATTAGGAATTACGATCTAGTTATTGTAAAATTTTTTACCATTAATCCAATAGTAGTGAATACAATCATCTATATAGTATTCACTACTATCGAATTGATGGTAAAAAATTTCACCATAACTAGATAGTAATTCTTATTATTTAATTTTCTCGATGTACACGGAAAGAACGAGATTGGACTGGGTACAATGTCGGATTGTACTGAGTCCCATCTGGTGTGAAAAAAATTTACACATTGGACCTGCTACAATCTACATTGTAGTGGCTACAATGTACATTTAACTCAGTCCAATCTGAGATTGTACTCAGTTCCATCCAAGATGGGGCTGCGTAACATGGGACTGAGTCGAATCCCGCGTGTTGGTGGCTACGATCTTACGTTGTAGTCAGTCCAATCTATAGGATGGTAACCAGTCCTATGTTACCGATGGGACCTATTTAAATCTAACATTTATTCAGTTACCATGCGACATTTAACTGACTACAATGTAGGATGGGACTCAGTACCATCTTACATTTATAAATTTATTGCCGTTAAAGGTTACTTTATTTGAATTTACATAGTTTTATTTTTCAGTGCAGTACAAGTGTTTATGTTCATTTGCATATTTTCATCTTTTTTAATTTATATGTGTTTATTATTAGAGTAAATTATTTTCAATTTTTATTCTTTTAATTTTTAAAAGGTAAGTTGCTAAAAGTATCGAATTTTAAACAATTTAATAACGTTTTACATTATCTCAAACACTTTGTCTTCAAACTAACCATTCTTTTTTTTTATTTATTTAATTTATTTTGTATGACCCTTAAAATAATTAATGATACTGAAGTTAGCCGACGTCTACTAATTTTTGGATTTTTTTTTAAGCAAGAAATTATAAAAGAAAAAATATTTCCAAAAATTTCAAATATATACTTAGTAAATAAAAATTGAGAAAGTTTTAAACTTTTATTGTGCATAACCTTTTTTAATATTTAAAATATGCTTAATTATTTACGATCCTGAATTTAGCAGACAATTAAAAATTTTTTGATTTTTTTTGAACAATTAAATTTGAATAAAAAAAAAAAACTAAAAATATGCACATGTAGAAAATTTAAAAGACTATAAGTGCAATTTTTGGAATTTTTTTTTCTTTTATAATTTCTCGCTTAAAAAAAAATCCAAAAATTAGTAGACGTCGGCTGACTTCAGTATCATTAATTATTTTAAGGGTCATACAAAATAAATTAAATAAATAAAAAAAAAGAATGGTTAGTTTGAAGACAAAGTGTTTGAGATAATGTAAAACGTTATTAAATTGTTTAAAATTCGATACTTTTAGCAACTTACCTTTTAAAAATTAAAAGAATAAAAATTGAAAATAATTTACTCTAATAATAAACACATATAAATTAAAAAAGATGAAAATATGCAAATGAACATAAACACTTGTACTGCACTGAAAAATAAAACTATGTAAATTCAAATAAAGTAACCTTTAACGGCAATAAATTTATAAATGTAAGATGGTACTGAGTCCCATCCTACATTGTAGTCAGTTAAATGTCGCATGGTAACTGAATAAATGTTAGATTTAAATAGGTCCCATCGGTAACATAGGACTGGTTACCATCCTATAGATTGGACTGACTACAACGTAAGATCGTAGCCACCAACACGCGGGATTCGACTCAGTCCCATGTTACGCAGCCCCATCTTGGATGGAACTGAGTACAATCTCAGATTGGACTGAGTTAAATGTACATTGTAGCCACTACAATGTAGATTGTAGCAGGTCCAATGTGTAAATTTTTTTCACACCAGATGGGACTCAGTACAATCCGACATTGTACCCAGTCCAATCTCGTTCATACTCTATAGAGTATGTTATGCGAATTTTTTGACGATAAATTAAATGTCGAAACTGGGAAAATTTGTATAAAAATATTTTACCGTTTAAAAAATATCATAAAATTATTTATTATCATTTTATGATTTATTTACGTTCAAACAAAAATAACCCCATCGCCAAAATGACATATTTTATGTAAAAAATTCTCAGTTTTCAGAAAAAAATATCAAATTTGAAGTAAAAATTCTCGCAAGGCTAAACAATCACTTTTTTGACTTTAATTAAAGTTTTGATCGTCTTCTGTTACTTATAATGAAAAATGAATATTTGTATCGAAAAGCTGAGAATTTTTTACAAAACAATGTAGAGTTGGTATTTTAATAGAAAATGTTTTTACTATAGAAAAAAATTAATGAAAAAGATAAAAAAAAAATCGTCGTAATTCAAACAATCATTACTTCGAAAGTACTCAATATTAAGAGCTCAACTCTTCAGGGAATGTTTATTCTGATGTAGATAATCACTCCACAAAATCTGAACAAAATCCGCGGGGGGGGGAGGTCACTCTCCAAAAAAAATTTTAATTGGTGGAATGACCCATGTATATGCATATATCTTTTTTTTTTGTTTTGATTAATTTTTTAATTTATATTTTTCAAGTTTTCTAGTATATACTTCAAAGCTCTTGGGATGACGATTTCCAGGGCGTGACTTTATTTTACGAAAGTGCCACTTGTACATCTAATGAGAAAATTACGCTCTAAATGCTAATGCTCTCATTTTCAGACTATGAAAAGAAACCGAGATTTTAAAGGCTTCGAGAAGCTATAGTGCTTACTGTCTCTCAGCCACCGAGTAAAATATATTCGTCAGGAAAAAAGCTTTGAAAATCCTTTTTATCGTCGTTGGATACGCGGTAAAACCCAAAAGAAATGGAAGGTAGATAAAATGAGAGGAATTTCATTTCCCTAGTGAATCGAAGCACCGCGATTATTCGCGTCCCCCCACAAAGCCAATCCCCCTTAGTCATTTTTATCACAAGGACTCTACGTAATAACTAACTCTTATTCCTTGCTTACTGCTCACGTAATGAATTCGTCAAAAGTTGAGCTTCCGTCGAGTTAAGATGACACCAAAGAGTTCTTGTTCTCTCAGCGTGGTGCAACCTCAACGATTACAAGTTAAGAAGAAAGAGAATAAGAGGAAATGTCGGTGTATTGCGTAGCATCTATAGAGCTAGAATGCACTATATACAAGAGGTCTTGGATGTAGGTGGGGAAATGGTAGAGGCGGTGTTATAAGCGTTAAAACTTAAAACTTTACCAATTTAACTGCGAACCGAGTAGAATGCGACGAAAGCAAACAACTTGCCGAGAGACGTACGCCCGTGGGTAAGTGGTCGTAAGTTTTCCAAGCCTCGATGTCAGTCAGAGAAGATTAAAAAGAAAAAAATACTTCATTCAAGCAAATGTTGTATATATTTTTAATTATTCTTATATATATATATATATATCCACGAAAAATAAAAGTTAAAATTTTTAACCAAACATATTATTTTTCATCACATTCAGCCCCACACTTTTAAAAAGAAAAATAAACCCCGATGGGATCATATACACTGATTGTGAGACAGATTTATGGGAGAACGAGGTAGAATTGCGGATCACCGCTCCAACGAGTGGATATAATGGTTCATATACTTCTCCGAAAGACTTTGATGGATATCTCTCTATCCAGGCATCCATCCGCTACAAAACCTAATCCCAAAGCGGTGGCGTAGATTTGATTTATTTATATGCTTCTTTCGCCAAGAGGCATCACCATCAAATCGATACTTTGTACTTTATTTTACAATTTTTATTTCTTTTCATCATGTATTTTTTTGTAGATCTCACAGACGATATTTGGCAAAAGCAATTTATTTTTACCATGACATAACTTTATACCTGACATTCTGACACTGGTTTGTGCATCAATACTCTTTGACTCAATTGAAAAAATAAATATGCATACACTCACACAATACATATATACACATACACATATCTGGATAGTGATATTGAATATTATTATTACATCGAGAATCATTTGAAAGCCGTCAGTGTGAATGTCGTCTGTGCATTTATCAATGCCAAACAATTTGTGCCGATTACATATAAAATATGCACTTATTGTATGCCATGTCCAAGGTGAAATAGAGATAATCAAGAACGCTTCTGTTATTAAATGGAATTGTGTCATGATTCAGTAGAAAACGCATCATTTCTAAAAATTTAATTTACAACTTTAGATAAATTTATCATGATTAATCTAATATTGAGAAATCTCTAGAATTTTATTTCATTAATGAAAAAGCTTCGATTGAAAGGATTTAAATTGATAATATACGGAAAAAAGGCAACTAAAGACTATAATCAATTATCGATAATCTCTTTTTTTCTTCCGATTGAAGAGAAAAAGAAGTGAACGTATAGAAAATGAACCAACGGTCGATTGACTATTGAACAAGAGCGATTACCCGGGATATTTTTTTTTTTTTTTTAGGCTAGTGGGACTAGGTCAACGCCGTAACTGATTTTGCAGCTTCTCACTTTGACATTCAAATCCTATCATTTAAAATTCAACCAAGTGTAGTATCATCATGAAAATTTTTCCTAAAACTTTTTTTTAATCACGTATAATGTATCTTTAATTTTATTTTGTATTTTAAATTGAAATTAAGAAAATATTACTTAGAACAGAAAAAAAATAATAAGTTGTATTAACCATTAATATATACACGGTAAAAATCACCCATCTCTTTTTCCAATAGGCGTCGACATCTTGTGGAATCGGTATTGTATATAATATTTGATGTGACTAGATATATACTAGTACATTGCATGGCAAGTGGGCTAGGTAAGTATTTCCCAGGTAGGAAAAAATAATAGGCCCAGGCTTGGCCCAAGCTTGCGCCAAGCCTCGTGAGACTTGGGCCTAGCCTGGCAATCAAGCTTGGCCCAAGCCTGGTTAAACTCTGGAATGATGGCCTCGGGCCAAGCCTGGCTGCCAATGCTCGGGCCACGCCTGGAAAACGAGCTTGGCCCAAGCCTGGCTGCCAATGCTCGGGCCACGCCTGGAAAACGAGCTTGGCCCAAGCCTGGCTACCAATGCTTGGGCCACGCTTGACAAACGAGCTCCTCCAATTGTCATAAATAATAGTTTGTTTGTTTATTTATAATTTTTTTTATTTGACGCCATTTGTAAGCAATACATATTAAAAATAATCTTTTAATCAAATGAAAAATGAAAATAAAAATAGGAAACCCTCGCGGAATTGCCATAACGGTATTTCTACGGTATTTTCCGAGTATTTTTTGGGTATAAGTATTATTACGGTATACCCTAGGTATAAATGCGGTATGTTTGTGAAATTTTATTACTGTATTAATACCGTAAATATATTGTGTTGATACCAAATTTATATAGGGACTGTACCGTATTTATACTGTGTTTATACCGTATTTACGCTCTCGCTATACCGTATTTATACAATGATTATACTCCATTTATATGGTTTTTATGCTGTACTTAAACGTCAGTTATACCGTATTTATACGGTTGTTATACCTCATTTAAACAGTGGTTACACGGTATTCATATAATGTTGGCACCGTATTTAAACGGTATTTATGCGGTATAAATATGGTGGTTATGCCGCATTTATACAGTGATTATGCCGTCTCACTCTTACAGGCTGAAAAATACTTTTCATATCTTTCAGTTTTATTAACAAACAATCTTCAGATTCTATAACAGATACAATATGTTTTACTACTACTTGCATTCTTAAATGGCTCATCTCTTCACTATGTTCTGCTTTCAATTTTTCAATAAAAAAGTACAGCTGTAAAAATGAACTAGTTTATTTTTACTTTCACAAAAAAATTTTTTTCAAAAAAATTTCTCTCATTAACAAATAAAAACTCTTGAAACTAGTAAAAATTTTTCAATTTAAACATAAAAATATGTTTACTTGAAGAAAAAAAATTTTGATTCAAGATTAAAATTTCAAGATAATTATTTACTTGGTGCAAGAAAATTTTACTTTTCCGAATCGTTAAAACAAAATTTCTTGAATCAGGAATTGTTTTCTTGATTCGAGTTAATTGTTTTTTCTATGTAGTAATGATTCGCAAGAACATCAGATAATTTTGAAATACATTTAGGATCAATATTAATAACTAGGATTATTTTATGATTAAAAATTACATTCTTCAATTGAAACATGTCTAAACACTGCAGTGTTTATGTCGTATGCCCTATCCAAAACATCCCATAGAATTCATTACAATGGGTCAAAAGCCGCATAGAATCCTATAGATTTGTATTGGTGTTTAAGCGGCTTTTGACCCATTCTAATGGATTCTATGGGATGTTTTGGATAGGGTGGGTATTTTGACATAGAAGTCTTTTTTTAGCTCATCAAGTTTTTTATTTGTACATTATAAAAACCTTCACGCGTCTTTTAAATTTTAGTTTCTCTACACAGAAAATACAGTTAACTTGAACTAAGAAAAATATTCTTGATACAAGAAAATTTTTTTTAAAGATTCGGAAAATAAAAATTTTTTTACATCAAATAAAAAATTATTTTGAAATCTTTACTTTGAATCAAAATTTTTTTTCCTCAAGTTAACAAATTTTTATGCTTTAGTCGAAAAATTTTTAATTGTTTTAAAAGTTTTTATTTCTTAAAATAAGAGATATTTTATTGAAGAAAGCCGTGCCAGGTTATTGTAGCAATATTGCATTTTTTTGTTTGAAAAAAATAAAATTTCTTGGAATAATTACTATTTGTTTAACAAAAGAATTTTCGTATGCTCCAACCAAAAAAAAAAAAAAGTTACTCAAACCGAGAGAAAAATTTCTTGGGAGAAAAGATATATATGGAAGAGAGGGAAGTCACTGGTGCTAGGCAGCAGCAGCGAGAATAGTTCGGTGCGAGCCACTAGGAAGCGCCTACGATTTGTAGTGTCCCTGGTAAGAAACTTATTTCAGAAGTCTTATATTCCGAAATTGTGACCATTCTGGCGCGGATACTCTTCCGTTATTTGATAGAGTGATAAATACCTTTTTTGATGGTAATATAGTACAACCTATATTACGTAATGACAAAAATATTTATTATCAATGTTTCCATAAATAATTTATCTCTGAATTTGAACTTGAGCTTTAACAAAAATACTTTAATCAAAAGTCTATAGAATCTCTACTATATAATTAAAAATATACGAGTGACATAATACATTGTAAAGCAATATAAATAATTATATAGAGCCATTTATCATTAATAATTATATATAGTTCTTTTTACCTTGTACTGGATAAATTCCGTATAAACACCTCATTAAATCAGTAGAATTGTTGTGTGAACTCGGTAGAAATGCCGTATAAATTCAGTAAAAATGCCGTATTATTGTGCTAACAATGTCATATTGTTACGGTAGAAATTTCGTATTAATATCATATACATGAAGTATTAATCTTATAGAAATGCCGTATTAATACAGTAGAAGTACTGTATTATTACGGTAGAAATAACGTATTAATACGGTAGAAATGCCGTATAAGCTTCGTATAAACGCAGTATAAGCTCTGTAGGAATACCGTAATTAAATTTCACAAACATACCGTATAAATACGGTAAAACTACTTGTTATCGACTACGTGTATGCTCTTTTAATACTGTGTTCAAACCGTATCATGAAAACCGCGAGGGAATAAAAAACCAACACTTAAACGGAAATAGTGCGAGCTTTTCTACCACCCTCTCGGTCACCTGAACCAGCTAAATAGTTACTGGTGACAGACAAAATCTTAGGAGGTGCTTCAGCACTTCGGTATTTTTCTTCAATAAATTCTGAAAGTTAATTTTTTAAATTTTAATAAGCCATAATTTTTCGTTCGTAAAAATATTTATATTTGAAATTAATATTATCAGTACATACCTTTTAAACATTGATAAACCGAAGTCGCCGAAAAGTTTTTTTTTCCAACTCCTCTCATTTGCCGACCTGTGCCACTGTATTCCAGTTGGACTGTTTTTTTAATTATACTGGCAATGATGGTTTTAATGTCTTTCTCGTATTCTTTAAATCCTGCAGTGATAATTTTGAAGTGCAGTTTCTTAAATTGAAAAAGTGATAGTATTTAAAAACTAGTTAAAAGCATGTGTTATTAAAACTTGATACCACTGAGCCAAAAAAATATGTCATAAGAGCAAAATAAATTGTGTCATAAGAATATTAATTGATTCAAGAGTAAAAATTTCTATAACAAGTACTAACGTTCTCAAAATATGAGAAAAATATGAGAATATTTTTTTAAAGATAAATATATAATTAATTAAAATATATATTTAAACTATTACTGATGTAAGATAATATTTATTGACCTCCTCAGTGCATCAAGTGGTAAAATATGAAAAAATTTTTAAATAATACTCACAAGAGCTTGTTGTTTTTCTAAACTTAAATTAAGTTCCTCATCGAAATCAAGAAATTTGTTCAAATTTTCTATTGGCAAGGATATTAAGATGTTTTGCCGTTCATTTAGTAATCCATCAGGGACATTTGACCCTGAAGAACTCATTGCCAGTTTCAGTTGATTGATTTTAGCGTCAAAATCATACTGGAGACTAAGTTTGGCACTGTTAACTTTACTAGTGACCAGAAGATCCATGTATTGAGCAAAGATTTCTATAGTATAATAAATACAAATATTAAAGTATTGAAGATATTTTGTACGTCAATTTTAATAATAATTTTATTTTAAATGTCTCTCACGTTGTGAACCGTCCATTTGTTCATATAATTGTTGTAACTTTTCTTTTGTGGTATTTCGGGTCACTCTTGCTGGACCATTTTGATTATTTGATGTACCTGAAAGAGTTTATTAATAATCTAAAATTGAAATCTACTCAATAAAATCGACATAAAATAAAAAACAAATATTAATATTAATATAGAATAACAGTTTTATATATATTTTATAAAGAAGTAATATTTAAAAAACCTTGAACTTGATGAACATCGTCACTGCTCGCAGCTGTACTATTTGGACGTTCGGAGTTATGACTTGTACTGCAATGAAGGTCTCTGGTGATGTTTTGATCTATTTGACACATCAAAAATTATTATTTTTAGATTTAAGCATATTTTTATATACATAAATAATATTTTCATTTATATAATTATACTTTTTGTTAAATTCGATTGGGTTGACAAAATTACTGACTCAGTTAACATAGATTTTGCCAATGTCTTAGAAATATGTGGTGGTCTGTATTTGTTATTTTTGTTATTTTCTATGTCAGTACTTTCTGTCTGAGACAATGACGTAAATGCCCGTTTAAGCCGACGTTTACCTTGTTCGTAGTCATCTAAACATTTTAATAATAAATAAAAAAAATATTATCAAGTTGACATAAAAAGAAATTAAGTAACTCAGTAAAATACTCACAAGCTTTGTTGATGATCGAAACATCTGTAAAAGTTTTCCAAGTATCTACTGGATCGCTTTCTTCTTCAACCCAGCGGTCCAAGAACTTATAATGATGGTGAGGAGGATATTTACATACCCAACCACTGTCAAGTTCTGAAACCCATGAAGTTGGAACAAGCTCGATAACCAATTTGTCATTCAAAATTTCATCAAATTTTATAATGAGAAATTTTGCGTCACTAATAAACTCTTCCATTTGTAGATATTTAAATACTATTTTTCAAATCAAATTTTATTTCAAATTTTTTTAAAGGTTATGTTCTTCACTTGGGCATTAAAATAGAAATTAATCAAACTGAAAAATAATAGGATTATTGATTTTGTGTTTACTGCGACATTAAAATTAAAATTCTAATATCTTAATTTTTATATTGTTTAAATTTTGTAATAAATATTGGTAATTACCTAACAATTGTAACAATATGTAGTAATTGAGGTAATTCAACACTCACTGTTGTGGAGATGACGCCAACTTTGACGCATGCGTCAATTTCGACGCGCATGTATAACTAGTGCGTAGGTTCTGGAGGAGGGATAAAACGAAACGCATGCTCTCTCAGTTTGCAGCAGTTTGAAGTACGGATAGTAAAGAAAAAATATGAAAAGAATTTATTTTCAACATTAATTTTAATTTGTGCTTTTATTTAAATAAGAAAATTGGATAACTCGAAGAATACAAAGTTTTAAAATTAAACAAATTGAATTAATTGTCCGAATTAAATTAAAAAAATAAAGATTAAAGATTTATAGATAATCGAGACTTAAAATAGTGATAGACACTTTGAGGATAAGAACAATAATCAGTATATAAAAAAAAATTTAACCAGTCTTGGCTGAGCAATGGCATTCAAGCTTGGCCAAGGCTTGGGCGAATCCTGGTCGCCAAGGCTTGGCATGAAATAACGGGGCCACGCCTGGGCCAGTTGTGAGCGTTGGGAGTTCTTACCTGGGTTATACGCACAAGCGCCAGCGAGTACTTAGTTTGCACCGGAGACGAGTGCTACACGGAGAGAAAAATATCGCCAGATTAAGTATACGTATCGCTATTTTGGCTATACGCTGTATAGTCATCTTACTTAACGATACGCCGTATAGCCAGTTCAGCTATACAGAGTATCCTCACAGTGGATCGTCAAAATGACGATCCGTATCCTTATTTTAGGCATTTCATGAATCGCTGACATGACTATTGCGCAAACTCTGTATTTAGGCATCCGGCAACCGAGAACGACGATTCGTATAGCCAATTTAGCTATACGGATCCTCACGCTGGCGATACGGATACCTATATTAACGAAACTACATATCGTTACAAAGGCTATCCGTCGTATTGTTAAATTAAATAAACGAATACTTAACCTAACCCAAATACGTATGTTTACTTTAACGATACTATAGATTATTAAATTAATATGAGAGTATTCCTAAATTAGGTATACGAATCGTTATTCTGACGATACGTCATTTGAGGATACATTGGATAGTCATTCTGGCGATATTTTTCTCTCCGTGTAGGAACATTGTGTTTGACGGTTAATGACAGCCCTCGTGCGATGCACTATGCTTTATTCAACAAATTTCTGAATTTTGCGAATTATTATATCAACACAGTATACCCTAAATCAGGTGGGGTTATATATGATACTAGTTCTTGACTGCTTTCACCACTAATTTTTTATTTATTTCAATTAATAAAAAATTAACAACGTATTTATATATCAACAGTGACATGAAAGTTGTTAGATTGATTGTATTCCTCACTTTAAATATATTTAGTGTCGAGATTATTTGTTCTTATGATAATAGTAGAGTTTGATTCTGAGAAAGTGATTATCATTTCAAATTCATTTGTTTATGACCCCCATAATCAAACGCTATTAAGAAACACAGAATACCAGTTACAAATAGTCTCAAGTTAATGCATAATGTAATAAAGTACCAGATAAATGCTTTTTTTCTAAGAATAGTTCCATCTTTAATTTAAACCTGATTTATTAATAGCCTTAGCTTAATTTATTAGTTTCTAGGTGACTAACTATACAAAGATATTGCTGACTTATCACAGATACGCTCTATACTAGCCTGAAGTTGTTGAGTAGGAGACTTCTACTATCTGGTCATAAAGTACAGACCCTAAATTTAAAACATGAATAACTTGTGTTTAAAAAAATCGCATTAAAACGTGAAATATATAGGTTGGTCGATTGAAGTCTCTTCTACTCCTATCCAAACTTTCATAAACCAAAAAAATTTTTTATCCGAGATATAAACAATTGAAGGTTGAAAAACGTGGGTTTTGAGGGGTATTAATTCAAGCAATAACTTTAGTTGTTTCTAATTTGGTAAATAATTGTTCGGTTGCTACGCTGATTTTTTTGGTGTATAGTGGATCCTTTCCGAATAGAATTCACGAAAAAAAAATTATTTTTTTATAATTTATAGTTTATCGTCACGGACTATCTTGGGATCTAATTAAGATACGCATTTAATTCAAATTTGTGTTAATGCAAAAAGCGATATTGAGTTTTGTATGTGAGCGCGCTCACTGATGACTGATGCTGATCGCGATTCTTCTGAGTTATAAGCTTTTTTAGTTTTCACGCAGGTGTTGATGACGGTCATAGGCTTGAAAACCTTTTGTAAGTGATACGTAGCCCATCGGTGTAGTCACTGAAAATATTGTTATAATATAATTAAAAATTATTTTACATTTTTTATAGAACAATGCAGTTTAAACATTTCAAAATATGTTATTCATTTATCACATAATAGGTTTCAACAATTCAAAATGATGTGTGTGTGTGTGTGTGCGTAGTTAAATCTAGGGAACTCAAGTTGCGTGTGTGTGTGATATTGCCATAAGGTTCAAGGTCAATGATCCACGGGATCAGTAAATATGTTTTATTGTAATTGGTGAATTAATAGCTAGTTTAAAATTCAATAAAAGTGTGTAATAAACAACTCAATTATAAATTATCCTTCCTCATCCTTCTCTTACGAACAAATTTTACAACGATCTTCATACATTAAGATCCGGTTCTGAAAGACCGTAATAGTTCCAGTAGCACCCTTGTTAAGGACGACCAGAGTAGCAGTTATCTGTTATAGAGCCGATGCTCGGCAGCTTTCTTTCACTAGTTCCCTCTCTTGCGGTGACCAGTCTTTGGTCACTGTCCCCCATACCCAATTTTCCACACCCGGAGTATAAGATCGTCTGCCTGTTATGGTGGTTTTCCTGTTGATTGACCTATCAGTATTTGTTCCAGTTCCTTGATTGCCATCGGGGGTTCTAAGCTCTGACTGGTGAGGTCGGGCATACAGAACGTTCGACCCCACTTAGGGGTTAGGGCTACTAGCAAGAATTGCCGTCGACACTTGTTAAGATGCGCCAGCACCCTTGGTATCATGCTGGGTCATGGCAATAACCGTGCTAGCTCGTAATCCGAGATTTGATTGAAGGCATCGATGAATTTTGCTAACTGATCTTTGCAATCTCGCGAGACATACTGTCTGACTACTGCAGACTCGGCAGTAACAAACAGGTCGACCTCTTGAGTACCCCAGTTTTTGAAGACCTCCTCGAAAGCTGCAGATAACAGATGACATTCTGGTAAGGAGCCCCCTCGGGACAGCCTGTCTGTGATACCGTTATACCTTCCAGGAAGGTAACATGCTGACATCTATATTTCTAACTAGACGATCAACTGCAGGAGTTGGTATGTCAGATCATACGGCCCTATTGACCTCGTTCCTCCCTTCTTCTGGATGTAGGACACGACAGTTCGATTGTCTGATTGCAACAGAATGTAGGCTCCGAGGTATTGAGATTGCTGCCTGATCGCTAGACATACAGCCAGAATTTCTTTTTTGTTGGAATGCCAAGCCAGCTGGCTCTTTGTTCAGTCCCTCGTCATGTGGACATCGTCCAGTTGTGCTCCCCAAACGCTGTCAGCTGCACCTGTGGTCAGGAAGTGCGACACCGGACTTGTAAAGCTGAAAGGACAGAACAGTGGCTCTGCTCCATCAATCGAGCTCTTCCATTACTTGAGCTCCAATCTAATTCCTTTGCCTTGGGTGATTATAGTTGAATTGTGTGAGAAATCGTTGAAGATGGCGGCAATGAAGACGACCTTTGGGTGTTGCGGAGCTCGCAAAATTCAGGCGTCCTAGTATGGACTGAGTCTGATTGAGAGTGCAACTCTGATTCTGTCTCATCTCTCGTAACAGTTTCTTAATATTCTCGATCTTCTTTGTTGGAAGACTGCTTTATTGTCTTTCGGTGTCCCAGGTTATTTCCAAGAAGTCTAACCTTCGACAGGGCATTAGAATGCTCTTGTGACGGTTTATCTGCCAACCTACTGTTTCTAGCAGAGTTATTACCGACGCTGTCTGAATCTTCAGTTGCTCTTCGTCTTAAGCAACCATTTAGAGATGGACAAAAAAATCGATTAATCGAACATCGATGTTTTTTTTAGGTAGATTTTTTTAAAAATCTAGGTATTGTATTTGTCCTCATGGTCGATTTTTCAAGGAATTTTGTCACAACCTATCATAATTAGTTGAGTAGAGTTCGAAAATACCATTCGTTGAAAAATTCATATATGTATGTATATATATATATATATATATATATATATATATATATATATATATATATATATATATATATATATAATAGAACCAAGTTTTGAGAACACGATTGCGCCTAGAATCCTTATCGGATGCTAATGAAATTTTTTACACTTATTCTATGGGCGATTACCACGATTAAGTTCGAAGATGGGCTAAATCGTTCGATTAGTTTAGAAGATATGGCTGTTTAAAATTCCCACGATTTTTCAAAAAAAAAAAATTTTATCCACTTTCAAGTTCATATAACTTTAAAACTAAAACTCATAGATAATTTCCGTAAAAAGTATTTGAAAGCTTTTTTTATTATTTATGCTGTTTCAATCGTACCTGTACATCCTATAATTATAACTGATCTTGCCATCGTAATAGTAATTACAATTATGATCTCATACTAATTAAATTTTCTATACTTTGTTTACGTAAAGGTTAGTTTAGTACATTACCTATATAATGTTTTGTCAAACCAACTATCTGAAGTTCTCTATCAAAAATAGTCGTTGTCTTTTTTTACTCTCACTCTTAGAAAACGAGCCTAATTTCATATCATGACTATACACTAACATGTCCCTCGCGGATTCGGGGTTACTGTGAAATCACAGTGAAATCAATTTTACCGTAAGTTTACTGTGTATTGATGGTAATTTCATAGTGAATTCACAGTCGTTTTGTGCCATTTCGTCACTCTGGTTATATAGTAATTTTACAGTAATTTTATGGTAGTTCCATAGTGATTTCACTTGTGATTCTTTTGTAGGTTTAGAATTAAATTACCATACTTTCATGATAATTTTACTGTCGATCAGCTATCGATTTATGGTAACCCAACGATGGTAACACTGAGACTTTATCATGGGTTCACAGTCAGTTTATCGTGATTTCACTACGAATTCACTGTGATTCCATAGTAATTTGATAGTGTTAACTCTGTGACTTTACAATAGTTTCACAGTCAGTTCATAGTGGTTTAACCATGAATTTACCGTGATCCCATGACAACCTAGTAGTATTAGCACTGTGACTCTATGATACTTTCACAGCAAATTATTAGTGTTTTCTCCATGATTTCACTCTACTTTGATAGTGATCTGATACGGTATATCTATCATTAATCCAATTTCAAAATCAAAATTTGAATTTTTAATGTCATTAATCGATAGAAATGGAATTAAAAAAAAAATAATATCAATTATTTCATAAATGCTCCTATAATTATTTGTAAGTTTAGCAAATATTAGGGCACAAATGTATTTTATTTATTATAAATTTAGCTATTTTAGGAATTTCCGAGCGAAATTTTATCTGTAATTATCTAATTTAGTTAATTTTATAAAAGCTTAAGACGGTAAAATTCTTCAGAATTATGAAAAAAAATAAATAAATAAAAAAATTGAATAACTTTTTTTTTAAAACTGTATAAATTGAATTTAAACTACTGCAAAAAATAAAGAGAATATCATTTAGATTAATATTTCAATAGTAAATATTTATTATTTATCATAATTTAAAATAAAATATTCTTAAATTAAGAAAACTTGATGATTTACAAATGAAGGCAAAAATTTTTTTTTGATAAATATCGAATTCTTTTAATTTTATAGTATTTAATAAAATAATTTTTCTTATAGCTTAGTCTTGAGTATATATAGTATTGAATAGCATGAAGTAACAGATTAAATATATAGTTCCGAATGCATGTGGTGGCCGAGCGGGCTAAAGTACATGACTTAAGCTACTCTCAATCGAAGGGTCGGCAGTTCGAGTCCCATCATGCGTTAAAAAAAAATAAAATTCCTTCTTTACCGAGGGTAAAAAAATAGCATTTAATCCTCCAGAGGAATTACATGAAGTCGTACAAAGGGATGGATACTAAACAATTTTTTTAAACAAGAAAAATTATTTATTGAAAAACCAAGATTAGGATTATTGTTGCTATTATAATATTATTATTAATTTTATTATTATTATCTTTGAATCAATAAATATAGGATCTCAATATTGCCCCTAAATCTCGATGAAAACTAAGCAGATCCAGGATTAAATGATTAAGAAATCACAGTAACATTACTGTCAATTCACAGCGATATTATTGTGATTTCACGAAGAATCTATAGTAAGACTGCTGTGAAATCACTGTATGATCACGGTATTATTACTGAGAAAGCATGACTGAAGCACTGCAGATCCAGCATAAACTGATAGTGAAATCACTGTAAATACACAGTAATAATACTGTCAACTTACAGCTATACTACTGGAAATTGACTGTTATGCTATTGTGATTCTACTATGAATCGATGGTGAAATCATCATAAAATTACCATCGGATGATAATTATCACACAGTAAGCAAATGGCACAAAGTTACAGTGATTTCACTGTCATTTCACTATGATTTCACCGAAATTTCACCATGATTTCGGAGTAATCCCGAGTCCGCGAGGGGTATCACAAGATATGTATGTATGAAACTTTTTATATAGATTAATTGGAAAATCTACCTTCCATTTCGGCTGCCGAATGGCCTTTTTTTTCATAATCGATTATTTTTTCTCGATGTTCTCTAATATCGATGAATCGATTATTTGATTTTTTTTCCTTTTAATAATCGAAAAACATCGAAATAATTTTTTTGAACATTTAAAACAATAAACGGATGTACTTTTAACTTATCTAGCCTAACTTCTTGAATGCTAAAATCAACCATTCTACTGATGCGTGCTCAATAATGATTATATCTCATTTCATTACACTTTCGTTTGTAATTTTGACATTAATATTTGATATCTTTCTATTTATTGTTATTCATAATATTCTGTACTTTTATATTAATAATTATGAATCAAGCGAATCAAATTCGTGTTTTAACAGTCATACGTAAGTGATACGGTTTATCAGGTTAACTTTAGAGTAAACTAAACATTGGAATTTCCAATGGATAGTGACCCAATAAAATATTGGCTGTCTAAGAAAAATACTTTTCCAAATTTATTTTATGTTGCAATGAAATACTTATGTATGGTTGCAACTTCGGTCCCATCGAAACATTTGTTTTCAAAAGCAGGAGACATTAAAAGAGAAGGCGTAGTCGATTAACTGGGTCTCATTAAAAAGAATTAGTTTTTTTTAACTCTACTTCTGAAGAAGATTGGAACTTTTTAATAAATAATTAAACATAAAAATGTTTTTATTTTTAAATATTATTATTATTATTATTATTATTTATTCCCAAAAATATAGATAAATATACATATATACATAGAAATTGTACATTTAAATCCTATAGAGGAAAACAATGTTTCCTGTTCATAGGTTTGGGAGGAGTGAATAGGCATATATGATTTACATGAAATACTATCATATATGCCTATTTAACAACATATGCTTATTATTTAATATATCTAACTTACTTAAGTATAAATTATGAAGCGAAAAAAATTTTAAAAAGCACCATAAATATTTTAAAAACAATTACTCAAAAGGCGTATAAAAAAATTTATAAAGTTAATAGTTGCTCTTGACTAGACAGTAACCATTTTCTTAGATAGTATTTAATTGATTTAGTTAACGTTAGAGCATTCTTTATTTCATTTGGTAGCAGGTTAAAATATTTAATTGCAGTATACAAAGGACTATTTTGGTACTTAGTCTTGGTTATTTTGTGTCCCTGTATTATTTTGTGTCTAGATCTGCCTTCATAGTTATTATATTTATGTGTACAAATATTGAAGTATTTTGTCAGACTACTTAGAATGAATTGTTGTTTTATGTTTAATATATGGTTGTACTCTATTCTTATTTTTTTTAATATTCTTTCTTGTAAAGTAAAAAGAGGCTTGATGGAATTCTTGTACGCACCTCCCCAAGCTATAATACCGTGGTTAATGGTACTTTCAAATAGAGAATGGTACAACATTTTTAGTACATTACGTTCCATAAAGAGACTTAGTTTATACACAAGAAATTGGAAATATTTGACTTTTTTAATGATCTCCTGTATATGTATATCCCACTTTAAGCAACTATCAATATAAATACCTAAATATTTACAGTTATTAACTCTCCTTATTATTTCATTGTTTATGCTAATTACAGTTTTTGGTATAGAATCACTATAACAGGAGAAGGTTAAATAGACAGTTTTTCCCAGATTTAGTGTCAATTGGTTAATCCTTAACCAATTGCAGACAAATTTTAAAACTTTGTTCATGTCCTTTTGCACTTCGTCCCAGTTGTCACCTGAACACCGGATAGCAGTGTCATCAGCATATGATGTCAAGTATTTTTTTTCTACCGCACTAAAAATATCATTTATGTATAACAAAAATAATAGGGGACCAAGTATTGTTCCTTGTGGGACACCGATTTTTACACTTTCGAATTTACTGTGAATGCCCTTGTATATTACTGTCTGAACTCTATCGCTTAAGTAATCTTTAATCAAGTTATAAGCAACACCTCTTATACCATATCTCTCCAGTTTATTCAATAATATGACATGATTTACAGTGTCGAATGCCTTGGCTAAATCAAGAAAAGTTACAATAGTTCGCTTATCAGAATTTAAGTTGTCATATATGTACTGGACAAGATCAGCATGAGCGTCACTAGTGCTCTTATTTTTTAAAAAACCAAATTGCCTCTCAGAAATTATATTACATTCTGTTATGAAATTAGTTAACCGAATATGTATAAGTTTCTCTAGTACTTTTGCTAAATTCGATATCAATGATATCGGACGGTAGTTGCTAGGCTCACAATAATCACCGCTTTTGTAAATGGGTACAATAACTGCTGATTTTAGGGCCCTGGGCCAGATACCTTCTACTAAACATATATTGAAAATATGCTCTAAAGGTTTGCTAATACAGTGTGCTGATATTTTTAATACTTTACTATTAATTTTATCTAGACCACGCGCTTTATCTTTTAAATTTTTAATTGTTTTGAATATTTCATTTGAATCTGTAGGTTTAAAAAATATTGATTTGCAATTGTTATCTACTAGATTAGATGCCCTGCCTTCACTTATTTTATCAAGATTGATATTTTTAGCTAATTTTAATCCTATGTTGCTAAAAAAATCAACAAACATATCAGCCACATCTTTGGTATCTGTCACTTCTTTATCTTTATATATTAATTTTTTTATATCATTATCTGTTTTGCTTTTTCTTCCTAATTTATTATTTATGAATTGCCAAAGTTTTCTACTGTCGCTGCTGTTTTTGTTGACTTGTTCCGCATTATAGTTTCTTTTAGCTTGCGTAATTACATTATTTAAAATTTTACAATAGGTTTTATAGTTGTCTTTAAGTTTTGTGTTACTTTTATCGAGCTTCCACAGATTTAATAGCATTTCCTTAGTGTTACAGGATTTAACAATACCCTCAGTTATCCAATTTTTTCTAGGTAAACTAAATTTATCTTTATTTCTAGAATTATTTGATCTTGTTTTCATTGTTGCTTCTTTTGTTAAAATTTTGATTTCGTTAATTAACACATCTATTGCTATATTTGGGTCTTGTATATCAAATATGTAACTAAAATCAGTTTTATCGCATAGTATTTTTAACTTGTTGTAGTTAATAGCAGCTTTAGGAGCTCTAGAGATGTTTTGCTTTTGCCAGTTGATTGTTAGAAAAATTGGGTAATGATCTGTAAAGACATTAGTATATGTAAAAGAATTTGAAACAACTGTTTTAGATTTAATAAACATATTATCAATGCAAGTGCCCTCTATACTGTTTGGTCTAGTGATGTCACTGAAACAGTTGACATAATTTGAACTTAGCATAGTTTCGAGGAATTGTTCAGATATAAAGTCTGTTTTGAGTAGATTGATGTTGAAATCGCCGACAATACAATGATGCTTGACATTTTTATTCAGAATTAAATATTCTTTCATTTGAGCATTAAAATTTTCAACATTAATATCATGGCACCTATAAATACCTGTGATTTTGAAAGACATGCTATTTCTAACTCTTAACATAATTGATAATATTTTACATGGGCCTATATCTTCAATTATTGTTGTATGGGATAGAATAGATTTGACGTAAATCACCACTCCATCCGCCTTGTTGACATTCCCATAGTTGTAGTGTATAGTGTAGTCATCGAGTTGGTAATACCTATAGTAATCTAGATTCCACGTTTCGGTGCAAACAATAACATCCGGTTTTATATCAAGACTGTTTACTAAAATTTCTAAGTTTTGGTAGTTAGCATTCAAACTTCTCACATTAACATGTAAGATTAGTACGTTACTGGATACAAAGACTTGGTTTAACTTGTTTAAACAGTCATACTGTTTTTCAATACTTGTTACGTTTTCATCGTAGTTATCCATTATTATAGGTAGTTACTAATTGTTTGAAGGTAACGTAGTTTCTTTTCCTTGGCCGGGTATCTGGCCTAGAAATTTAGGAATTCTAGGTATTATAGGATAATCTGTCATATTTAATAGCTTTTGCAATTTAAATTTGATGTACTCGCATTTAGTGGTATCGTTTGGATGGTGATTTGTACACTTATCTTGATTATATTTCCTATTGTAAAATGCACAATTAACACATTTTATGGTATCAGCTTTACAGTTAGTAGTCTCATGGTCACCAGAACACTTCAAACATTTTGTCTCGTTTTTACAGTTTTTACCGCTATGGTTTAAGCGACCACATTTGAAACATAGATTTAAATTGATGTCATCAGCCACTTTGCAACATTGATATCCTGTATAAAGTTTGTACTCGTTCTTTACAATAGCGCTGTATATTTCAGGCGCAGCCTCAAGTATAACAGTGCGTTGTTTTGATGCATTTTTAAATTCATTAACTAATGTAAAGTTTCCGTTGAGCATCGCTGGGTTTCTGTTCTTAATATCTTCAGTGAGGTCATCGATGTTCATGTCATTTTGGACATCAAGTATTTTCATTCTCGGTGCCTTTAGAGTTTGCACCTCAACTTGGTATTTGTTTTTCAGTTTATTACTTAGTATTGCCATTGTTCTACCTACATCCTCTTTGTTTTTACACTTGATAGTAACATCACCAGTTTTGTTGGTCAGTAGTTTTTTGATCGGCACAGCGATGTCTCCCAGCAATTGGCTTTTAACTTGGTTGACGGTATCTCGATTGTTTTTATCTTTAGCTTTGACAACAATATTGGGTATGACTTTCCTTGAATTAGTTACGTCAGACTTAGTTATATCTGCATAACTAGCCGCATTACTATTGTTATTGTTACTTTTAACTTTTACTATTTCTCGCAGTAAATCATTTTTTTCTTTCAGTTCTGAATTTAATTCTTTGAGCAAGTCATTTTTAACTTTGAGCATGGCCAATTCATCTTCGATGATTGTATCATCCATCAGCATGCTTTCTCTGGTCTTGTTTAAGGAAATATTATGACGTAATTCCTCTCTTACTTTATCTTTTTCAAACATTTTAGTGTGCGCAATAATTTTACGTGCATTTTCACAGAGCTCGATATTATCAAACTTATTTTTTGAGGTTATGTCCACATTATGTTTCGCACATATAACTAGCATATCACTAATAAACTTGCCCGAACCGCCTTTATTACATCGATTGAAATCATTTGTGTGAAAAACACTTTCACAGATTATACAGATCACAATTTTAGGGACTATTTTGACGTCATACGTAGGTCATAGCAATGTCACGACATCTGATGTAAATTTGATGTCAATCTGACGTTCTACATGACTTTAATATAATGTAAAGCTTGTGACATCATATTGATGTAAGCTTGACTCTTGTATTATGTCACAGTTATGACTTATGTATTACGTACGTTTGACATAGAATCTACATCACATTGTTATGTAGTAATAAAGTCATTATCCGTATATCATAATGACGTAATTTTAAAATCATACATTTATGTCAGTAGCAAAGTCACGGTTATACACAATGTAGATGTCACTCTTAAATCATATCTTCACATCAGTGACAAGTCAGTATTTTACGCAATGCTGATGTAATGTCTGAGTCATAGTTTTTTATCATCTATTTATTGAAATAAAACAATCATAGAATGAATTTTCAAACATGTGCAAATGTGTAAAAATAACAACTAAACGTCGAACATTTTTGGGGTCAAAGTAATCGATAAATTCGATAATAGATCATTCAGACGTTTTAGATTAAAACATAAGCGTGAGCATAAAAAAATTAACTTTATTTTTTTAAATGATATATCGAAAATATCATTTAGGATGACAAAGAAAATGTAACGACAGTTTGAACTCTTTTGCTATTATGATTTTAAAGTTTAGTATCACAATTTTTCAATCGATTGAATTTCATACGATTTTGTGAAATTATTTAATGTTTCGCAAAATTTTATTTAAGATTTTTTAAATTTCACATCACAACAAAAAATTCAAAAATTTGATGAAACTTAATGAAATTTGATACAATTATCATCGAGGTCGACAAATATTGCTTCTATAAAATTTCATATAAGATCATGGAGTTTTTTAAATTTTGTAAAAATCCATCACGAAAACTTATTAACTATGTCTTTTCCGGCATTTCACTCTAAATACATCAATTAAGCACGAGATTTGAACTCTCGTGATGTGGACCAGTGAGCAACGTTCAGGACTCCCAGCCAAGAGGAGCCGTGTTCGAACCCAGCAGACGCCCAGGATTTTTTCATCATTTAACGTTATCTAATCTCGTTTCAGAATTCACAATGCGTTCGCGCGGTAATAATCAAATCAAAAATTCGGTATTTCATTTTATTTTTTTCGTTTTCAAAATATTTTTTCCGAATTGATAATTTTGACATCACCCATATGTCATATTGACGTCATAGAAGGTCACACAGACATCACATTTACATCATGCATAGGTCATTAGTTTTACATCATAATCTTACGTAAAAAAGTGGGAAATAATGAGTCACACCTGACTCATTCGTGACTTATATCTTACGTAAATGATGACATAGCGTAACGTCACTCTGACGTTAAATTTACGTCAATGTGTTTACTGGGTACTCACAGCGATGTCTGTATCGCTCGCCATCTTGGAATGTAAACCCTAAAATAATAATAATAATAATATTTAAGCATATACTTTTTATTTCTTCAATAATCACATAAACAATACAATTTTATATTAAAAATTGGAATCCAATTGTAGCGGTTCTTTTTTCATCAGGTGATAAAAAAACATCGATTATTTTCGTTAGTAATCTATTACACATAATCGATTATGTAAACATCGATTATTTTATTCAAAATCGCCCATCTCTACAACAATTAAAAAGTCATCCAGGTATACCACAACTCTAATACCCATGGGACGAAGGATCTCTGCGATCTAGTTCATAATCATGGTGAATGCATATGAAGCAGCTGAGAGGCCATAGGCAAGCTCGTCATCTGCAGCAGTTCCCCCTTGTATGTTAGTCTTACGAAACAGCGTTGCAACTCATTTACCAGAACATGGAAGTACACACTGCAAAAAATAATCGCTAGCTGCTAGCAATTTTTTTCTTTAGCAGCTAGCGATTTTTAATCGTTAGCTGCAAGCGATTATTTCGCTAGCGGCTAGCGATTTTTTCTTTAGCAGCTAGCGATTTTCAACCGTTAGCTGCAAGCGATTATTTCGCTAGCTGGTAGCGATTTTTTCTTTAGCAGCTAGCGATTTTCAACCGTTAGCTGCAAGCGATTATTTCGCTAGCTGGAAGCGATTTTTTCTTTGGCAGGGAGCGATTAAAAATACTGTTTTTTCATTGAAATAAATTTATAAATATACATATTCATATATATTTATACATATATATAAATATATATTTATATATTCATATATATATATATATACTTATATATATATATATATGTCGGAAAGTCATTACAACCTTGGGCGTTATCCCGAGTATTGGTCTCAATACTAATATCTCTTATTTTTATTTAAAATATGAACGAATATTAATTATGCAACACAATGATTTAATATTAAAAGTATCGTTCATAAATAACGATACTTAGACAAGTAAAAGAATAAACATAGTATCGCACAAATATCAAAATACACTAAATACTAATTAATGCAATAATTAATTACGCAGGGAATTATAATAATTGCAATACACGACAGTCCAATAATATTCAAATAAAACCTAATCGAATAATTTACAAATACTACGGTAAACTAGGCTCGAGAACGAATCCACGGTCGACAGGAAAACTTGTACTCGCACAACGAATGCTCAATCAGAATTAACTGACTCAACTAGTACCAAACTCTGTACTTTTCGTTAAAAACCTTTTTGTCAAAATATTCAAAGAAGGACAACCGTCTCATATTATCTTACTATCTTGTCCTCTGTGTCTTACTATACCCATCCTGTGACCGTGGCTACGTTTGGTGAACAGATGTCACAACGAGCCTAAGCCTCCCGTAATAAACATAATCTGCTTAAGTTGTAAACAACTAGAACTTAAATTTTGTTATTTAATTGTTACTATAAAAACTAGTCTCGACTGTTAGAAATTTCCCGTCCTATTGGAAAACCCCGTTTTATTCTTTCATCTCCGACATATATATAAATATACATGAATATGTATATTTATAAATTTATTTCAATGATAAAAACAGTATTTTTAATCGCTCCCTGCCAAAGAAAAAATCGCTTCCAGCAAGCGATTTTTAATCACTACCTGCTAGCGAAAAAATCGCTTCAGCAAGCGATTAAAAATCGCTAGCTGCTAAAGAAAAAAATCACTAGCAGCTAGCGATTATTTTTTTCAGTGCACTTGAGACATATCTATTCGAATCATGTAGCCCTCGCTTTGTAGAAAATCTGAAATCTTCGAATGTAAGATTAGTTGAAATGTTTTCACTTCCACGTACCTTTTCAGATTCTGAAGGTCGAAAGTAGAACGCACTTTCCTGTTGCGGTGGTAACTTCCTCATCAGTTGACAGTTGAAGGTTGAGAGTACCTACTTTTATGAAAGTTGATAAACAATCGAATACGTTTATTTTGATTTTATTGTAAAATATGAGAATTTAACTCGAGTGTATGATTAAAAAGCTGCTAAGTGACTTTTGCATACGTGATGGTAACTATTACCATACCCAGTGAACACATGACCTTCTTTTGACGTCATACGTAGGTTATAACAATGTCGCGACATCTTATGTAAATTTGATGTCAATCTGACGTTCTACATGACTTTAATATGATGTAAAGCTTGTGACATCATATTGATGTAAGCATGATTCTTGTACGATGTCACAGTTATGACTTATGTATTACTTACGTTTGACATAGAATCTACATCACATTGTTATGTAGTAATAAAGTCATTATCCGTATATCATAATGACGTAATTTTAAAATCATACATTTATGTCAGTAGCAAAGTCACGGTTATACGTAATGTGGATGTCACTCTTAAATCATATCTTTACATCAGTGACAAGTCAGTATTTTACGCAATGCTGATGTAATATCCGAGTCATAGTTTTTTATCATCTATTTATTGAAATAAAACAATCATAGAATGAATTTTCAAACATGTGTAAATGTGTAAAAATAACAATTAAACGTCGAACATTTTTGTGGTCAAAGTAATCGATAAACTCGATAATAGATCATTCAGACGTTTTAGATTAAAACATTAGCGTGAGCATAAAAAATTAACTTTATTTTTTTAAATGATGTATCGAAAATATCATTTAGGATGACAAAGAAAATGTAACGACAGTTTGAACTCTTTTACTATTATGATTTTAAAGTTTAGTATCACAATTTTTTAATCGATTGAATTTCATACGATTTTGTGAAATTATTTAATGTTTCGCAAAATTTTATATAAGATTTTTTAAATTTCACATCACAACAAAAAATTAAAAAATTTGATGAAACTTAATGAAATTTTATACAATTATCATCAAGGTCGACAAATATTGCTTCTATAAAATTTCATTTAAGTTCATGGAGTTTTTTAAATTTTGTAAAAATCCATCACGAAAACTTATTAACTCTGTCTTTTCCGGCATTTCACTCTAAATACATCAATTAAGCACGAGATTTGAACTCTCGTGATGTGGACCAGTGAGCAACGTTCAGGACTACCAGCCAAGAGGAGCCGTGTTCGAACCCAGCAGACGCCCAGGATTTTTTCATCATTTAACGTTATCTAATCTCGTTTCAGAATTCACAATGCGTTCGCGCGGTAATAATCAAATCAAAAATTCGGTATTTCATTTTATTTTTTTCGTTTTCAAAATATTTTTTCCGAATTGATAATTTTGACATCACCCATATGTCATATTGACGTCATAGAAGGTCACACAGACATCACAATTACATCATGCATACGTCATTAGTTTTACATCATTATCTTACGTAAAAAAGTGGGAAATAATGAGTCACAGCTGACTCATTCGTGACTTATATCTTACGTATATGATGACATAGCGTAACGTCACTCTGACGTCAAATTTACGTCAATGTGTTTACTGGGTAGTGATGAAGTAATCATTGTTACCTAAAATTATGAATATTGCTATTCGTAGTGTGAGTGATTACTATTGTTATAGTGAGAGTTATTATTATTCAAAGATATTAATAGTTATCATCAAATGATTGTTTCTAATAGCATTATTGTAGAAAATTATAAAATTACTATACAGTATAGTAACTATTAAAAATCTTCGATGAGAATCATTTGATTCAAAACCGTCAGGGTTACCATAAAATTCTCAGCGTGTAGCTTTATTTTTTCGCATCGACCAATTAGTGAACCAATTAATTATAAACTGATAAATTATTAATAATCGGATAATACCGTGAAATATGAAGCCTTTTAACAATTTTTGAAAAACCTTAGAAAAATTAAAATAAAGCAACTAAATTACAAAGAGCTTTTCCATTTATCCAAGATACTGAAGCTAATGTAATATAATAATGCAAGTAAATTTAATGAAAATATCATAAAAGTAACTCTAATATAACTTCATATTTTTTAAAGAAAAGTTAACTTTTTTTCGGTTAATAGTTTTCAAGAACTTTTCATTGATATTATTCAACGTTGACGAAAGAAAAAAGAAAGGGATAGAAAAAATGAAAAACTTAATGCTTCTTCAAGTTTCACTATTTAATCTCGGTAAGTCGCCTCTTGCTGTACTGTTGAATGCACATTATTCCATAATTCAATTGAGTTTTCTTAAGAAACTGTAATAACGGCTTAAAAATATGATTAAATACCAAATGCATTTGCGAAATTTTATTATTATTTTATTTATTTAAATAACAATACCATATAATTATAATTATATGTATATTTATATATGAAAGAGTTGAAGAAGAATTCCCTTCTAAAAATTTAATGATCAAACTAACCCAGATATTTTATTCCAATGTCTCGAAATGTATGCTAAATATAAATAAAATATAATGCACTCCATAGGCGACAGAGGAAGCCGTTCAGCACGCGTGTGGTTCGGGTGATCACCAAAGATAAGCAGCATCGAGCATGATTGTTACCTGGCTGGGTGACCGCTTAGCCATGCGTCAGGCTCGAACAGAGGTCTCTGAGTGTTAGGCACGGGATGAAGATCTAGTGATCGGTAAAATAGGAATTTTATCGATCACTAGAGGTTCGCCTCAGCCACACAATGAAGGCTGAAAGGGGAAGTAAGCAGTTTGCGAGATAAAAGGCAAAAGTGTACAAGGCCAATAAGGCTATACACTGCAACCCTCGCAGATTTAAATCACGGTGGAAACACCGTGGAAGTGTAAACACCGTGGATCCACCGTGATTACACGGTGGGTTTGCTCCGTTTTATCACCGGGTATACACAGTGTATCCACTGTGATTACGCGGTGTATCAACCGTGATTCCACGGTGGCTTTGTGCTATTTCATCACCGTGGTTCCACGCTGTATCCACTGCGTAATCACAGTGAAAACACCGTGTATACACGGTGGTAAAGCCACCGTGGAATCATGGCGGATACACCGCGTAATCACAGTGGTAAAATGGAACAAACCCACCGTGATTCAAATCTGCGAGGGAACTTCTGATTGATTTATTACAATGCACTGGATATTATATCTCACGTCTTAAAAGTTACAATGGCAAATAGTAATGTTTACCTGCTAAGTAGCAATTCCCTCGCAGATTTAAATCACGGTGGAAACACCGTGGAAATGTAAACACCGTAGATCCACCGTGATTTCGCGGTGGATCTACGGTGTAAATGTATTCACAATAATGTTTTCGAGGTTCTGAGCTCGAAAACAGCGGGAAGTTTTGGGGCTGGCCCGCAGGGTCAACTGACAGACCGATTTTTTAACTTCCCGCTAAGAAAATTGTAAATTTTCAAAAATTCGGGAAGTTATTGGTTTCGGTCCGATTTACGAAATAGTATATTACACACCTAGGGAAGTAAATAAGAAAGCCTCAGATCACATGTAATTGTTGGCCGAGGCTTCGCCAACATGTATGTATGTATGTATGTATGTATGTATGTATGTATGTATGTATGTATGTATGTATGTATGTATGTATGTATGTATGTATGTATGTATGTATGTATGTATGTATGTATGTATGTATGTATGTATGTATGTATGTATGTATGTATGTATGTATGTATGTATGTATGTATGTATGTATGTATGTATGTATGTATGTATGTATGTATGTATGTATGTATGTATGTATGTATGTATGTATGTATGTATGTATGTATGTATGTATGTATGTATGTATGTATGTATGTATGTATGTATGTATGTATGTATGTATGTATGTATGTATGTATGTATGTATGTATGTATGTATGTATGTATGTATGTATGTATGTATGTATGTATGTATGTATGTATGTATGTATGTATGTATGTATGTATGTATGTATGTATGTATGTATGTATGTATGTATGTATGTATGTATGTATGTATGTATGTATGTATGTATGTATGTATGTATGTATGTATGTATGTATGTATGTATGTATGTATGTATGTATGTATGTATGTATGTATGTATGTATGTATGTATGTATGTATGTATGTATGTATGTATGTATGTATGTATGTATGTATGTATGTATGTATGTATGTATGTATGTACGTACGTACGTACGTACGTACGTATGTAAATACCTGTATCTTTTGAACGGATGAACCGATTTTGAATTTTGGAGTGTCATTCGACGCGGCTTGTCAATATCTTGAAGCTGAAAGAAAATTGAGCTTGATCGGTAGGGCTTGTTCAGAGATATTCCAAAAATAAACTTTTTTCAAAAATGTTTTTTTTGGATAACTTTTAATGTGTTCGATGGATTGATTCCAAAATGGACTGGGCTCTAGAGCTTTATAAGCCGCGTCGAATGCCACCTCAACCATCAAAATCGGTTCATTCGTTCAAGCGACACCGTTGTCGAAAGAATTAAAAAAAAAAAATTTTTTAATTTTTTCTGAAATATCTCAAAAACGTCTCGATAAATCGAATTCAAAATTCAATCAGCTTTAGAACTTAATAAAACGCGTCGATTGCCACCTCAACCGTTTCAATCAGTTTATTCGTTTACGAGATATCGTTGGAGAAAAAATGGTAAAAAACTTTTTTTTCGAAAACAACAGCATACAAACGTATTTTTGAGCTCGAAAATGTATTCACAATAATGTTTTTGAGGTTCTTGAGCTCGAAAACAGCGGGAAGTTTTGGGGCTGGCCCGCAGGGTCAACTGACAGACCGATTCTTTTCTTTGTAAAGCGTTTTTGATTCTAATTTTTTTATCAAGGATTTTTTTTTTTAATAAATCACCCATTATAACGGATATTGCTACTCATAATGATTTATTTTTTGTAATAATAATATCAACTTCCTATTTGCAACTTGTTGATGTTTACTACGCGTATACTCTCTAAGTTTGAGTGGTATAGGATAAATAAGAATAAGAATAAAGCGACGTTGCCACATTTCCATACAGAATTATATTTCATAGTATGTGTGTATATGTATAGGGGATATAGTAGTAAAACAAGTACAGTCACGTTGAAAACAAATACTGTACAGTCATAGTACCGCTTATGTGCTTAAGGTTAGTGTTGATTCAAAACTTTTTGACTGGACTGTCGCGGTGGATCTACCTCATATGCCCGGTTGGGGTTACGGGTAGGGTTAATGACCATCAGTGAAAAATCACGATTTTAGTCGATAAAATAACTCATTTTACATTGTCACACCCCCAACTACAGAAACTTGAGAAACCACCCA
Source organism: Microplitis mediator (assembly GCF_029852145.1). Taxonomy (NCBI): domain Eukaryota; kingdom Metazoa; phylum Arthropoda; class Insecta; order Hymenoptera; family Braconidae; genus Microplitis; species Microplitis mediator. The sequence continues at coordinate 14,625,270 of NC_079970.1, forward strand.
TTTTTCCGAAGGTCTAACGAACTGACCCAAAAATCGTCAGTTGTGTCGTGAGTGCCGAACTATTCTTAATACCCGTTATTATCCTATCCAAGTGATCTCATTTTCATATAGTAACCCTGGCGGTTTCGGATCACCCTGGAAACACCCTGGAATCACGGTGGATCCACGGTGGTTACACGGTGGGTTTTTTTTTCATTTTATCACCGTGATTCCACGGTGGTTACACGGTGTACCCATCCTGATTCCACGTACACCGCGTAATCACCGTAAATACACCGTGGAATCATGGTGGGTACACCGTGTAACCATCGTAGAAACACCGTGTATACACGGTGATAAAATGGCACAAACCCACCGTGTAACCACCCTGGATCCACCGTGATTCCATCGTGTTTTCGCTCCCAGGGTGTTTCCAGGCAGTTTTCAGGGTGATTCAAAACCGCCAGAGAAAGAGTGGGCTGATAGCCACTTTTGTAAATCCTGATACAATGAAGGATGCACGCATAGTCAATTTTAAATATGGAATAAGGAATAGGCTCATAACTATTCATCAAAGGATGAAGACCTTCGATCAACTCATATTTCAATAAAATATCAATGTAAGATTATCGCCATTTAATACGTAGTAAGTCCACGAAATTTAATGTCTCATGTTTTAATATTTTTGTACTGTATCATTAAGAAAAATTCTCTACCAGTCATTTTAACTAGTGTAGGCTGGAGTATTACTCACATAAGCCATCTAGTTGATGGCACGTTTAAAATAATTGGATTTTTGTAATACATAGCGTAAAAGAAATAATTGTCATTCATCGTATCTAAAATTTATTTAGTAATTGTTGATGAGTTAAATTCCGAATAATTCTATATTATAATCTTGACTTCAATATTTTCATTTTAACTGTATTTAATCGAAATTTATTTGTAACAATGTATGCATTTATTTATAATTTAAATTCATGTTTTAATTTACATATTCCTTCACTAAGGTTTCTTGTCCCCGGTCTATTGGTCGAAAGACTAGGACCAAACATCTTTTTTTGTTACAAATCCGACGTAACAAAAAAAATCGAAAAAAAAAAATTTTTTTTTTCGTACTTCTCAATTATCTTCGGGTCTACTTGATGAAATGATCTGAAATTTTCAGGAAAGTTAAGGGTCAACAACCTCTTGCGATTACCACAAGAACGATTTGAATCGGTTAATTAGTTTAAAATTTATGAAAGGTTTACACACACACACATACATACAGCCACTCGGACATCATTCTGAAAATGGTCAGAATAGCTTCCTAGGACCTCAAAACGTCGACATCTGATCAAAACTTGATTTTCGAAAATTTGGGTGAAAACAATAACTTCCCGAATTTATGAAAATTTACAATTTTCTTAGCGGGAAGTTAGAATTTAGGACATATGAAACTTGTTCCTTATCCTATTATAGGATAACTTTATCCTAATATTGATTCCACAGGAAAAATTCTGTTGTTACAACAGGATTTTGTCCCGTTGCTCCCACAGGACTGTCTCCTGTTGCAGCATTTATTTTTTTTCCGTGTAGATGACTAAAAATAATTTTGACAATTCAAAAATAATAATAACAGTATAAAATAAAAAGTCTTGTAACTTAAAAAATTGTATATAGAAAATCATTTTAAAAAAAAAAATTAGAGAGGCAATATAATAATAAAAAATATTTTCTTTTAGACAAATCATATTATCAATACTTTAAGTAAGTAGGTCAAGTTTAGTAGAAGGTAGATAGAGTAAGACTTTAACACCTTCACTCTCAATTCCATACTGTCAAAGCATATTAAATATGTATAAGCAAGCTTATCAACATGTATTAAGTCATTTAAATGTCATTTGCGAAAATTAAATCTATTTCAAACTCTGTAAGGTAAGATATTGTTACAATCTTCTTTTAGATATTTTATATAGTAGAATATTGTAAATCGTAAAGTTGCTATTAGCTTAAAGATTAGCACTTGAGCTTATTGAAATAAATATTAGTGACTGTTAGCTCACCAAAATTTTAATTAATCGATAAATTCTCTTACTTATTATAAAAATTATTTATCAGAATTTTAACACAATGAAAAATCCCGGGTGGATCCGAATGACGGTATTTTACGGTAAACGTACTATATTTTACGACAAAGGTACGTTATTTTTACCGTAAATTTGAAGTAAGAGAACGATAGTTGACCGTAAAATTGCGGCACTCCGGCGTTATTTTACCGTTAAGTGAAGTATTGCACTGTAAAAACTATAAAAATCAAAAAGCATACAGTGCTTATGATAAAAATGCCGCAAATTACGGTAAATTGCCGTATTTTACCATGATTCTCCGAAAAGACCTATGACGGTAAAATACCGTAGATTACCGTAAATTGCAGCAAATGTTCTGTAGAAATACCTATTTTACGGTAAATTATGGCAAAATGCGGTGAATGACCGTAATTCGGATCCGCCAAGGATCACATAGTTTAAGCTGTAATAGCCCACAAATTTATCTACTAATTGTATCTACACATAATTTTGAAAATTATTTGTTTTCAAACTATTGATGGGCAGTACAGTGTATTACCTGAACGATCACTGGTATTTTATATTTATGTTGACATTTCGAAATAAAATGTGAGTTTACTAACTCTTTAAAGTTAAAAATGTTATCATTTTTGTGTTTAAATAAATGGGACGAAGCAAATAGAAATCATGTTAAAACTTATCGTCATTGATATCTTACGGTTGTGTGGTTGCCTGAAGGTATGAGTAGACCGATTAAAACGATTTTACCAATAATCGAAAAAGCTTATGAAAACTGGGATTTGATTTGATTTTAAGATTATTTGAACAAGAAGCTTACAAACTATTTTACGGTAGTAAAAATAAAGTTATTTTTTAAACCTTTCTCTCACGTTTCTAGTCCACTAAATCAGTTAAGATATAATTATTGCAGCAATCGAAAAAACTTGTCGAGATAAATTACTAATTAAATTTGTAGGCTTATTGAACTTGTGAGAAATAGTGCGACAAAGACAAGAATTACAATTAAGTTTTAAATCTTTCGTCGGCAGAATCTCTTCAATGAATTAATCGACTTTGATCGTTTTTGTGGTAATGGAACAGCCTTACTAGGCTTTAGAGCTCATAGAATTTTTACTAATTCAATGAGTTTTATTCAAGTATTTTTAAAAATTTTACTTCTTTAACAACTCAAAATATACTTGACTACAAAAACAAAAAATTTATTATTTCAAACAAAAATCTTATTAAAAGTTAAAAGAGAAGCAACATAACCTTTACAATAATCGATTTTCATTTTGTTTAAAGGACTTTAACTGACCGTGGTGAAAATTCAACCGTGAAACCCGCATGACCTAAAATCAGTAACTCAGAATACGGAAATGATGAGACATGTGATCATGTTATCACTGTAATTATTCTTTAATCATTATAAGTAATGATAAAAAAATATATACATGTTATCTATTGTATATATACATAAGTAAACTGTATTCAAAATTAATTTATCGGAAATTATGAAAACATTACTTAAAATATTTCAAATTCTTTCTATAACAGTAGAATATAAAAAAAAAAGACCTTGAGATTTATGAATGTTAATACTAATTTTTTCGGAATAAATTAAATTCGGTACGTTGGCCTCTATGAATGTTATACTAAGGACATTGCCACGGTAATTGTAATCTAAAATTCAAGACCTTAGTTTTTTTTTTTTTTAAATACACGCACTTATCATTCACCTAAAGCCCTGATGACAGCAATAATGTTATAAATACAAATACAATGAGTCAACTAATTCAAGAGCATCTCCGCCCCTCCTTCATTCATAATTTAAAAATAGGAGTGGGAGATAGGAACGTTTGCAACATATAAAGAACTCGTAAATGTTAAGAAGATGTGACAACTTTTTTCTCAACCAACAAGTAACTAAATTAAGCCAAGGGAAGAAATGGCTTGCACATTATTGATTATAATCGGAATTATAGCACAAACTCTTGCAGTAAATTATAATAACCGTAAGTATTATACAATTTTTTTTCTTTATGTATTTTTTTGTAAATTGATTTATTTTTATAATTAGGAATTTTATTACTTCATATAATTCAAAACAAACATTAAAATGTTGTATCAAACGCTCCGAGTCAAAAAATTTTTATGGTTTTTTTCCTTCAACATTAAATTCAAATTCTTCTTTTCTTCAAACTTCAAGAATTAATCTCAATAACTTCTTGTTTATAAATTTTTATCTGAATTTATCCTCCAATCCGACCATTACAATTTTCGCTTCATTTTTTTCTTAGCGCAGATCAGTCTAATTTCCTCGTTTGATTTTTTTCCCATTTTGACTTAGGACTCAAGATTCTTATTGCCTTTAAACTTATTTTGTCCTTACAAAATTTACTTCATTTTCTTCTTACGTACTGATTTAGAAATTATTTTTTCTTGTAGATTTAAGGTAGTAGTTTTAAAAACTAGCATTTCTTAGCAGAATAAACATTTTTCTTAACCTAAGTATGTTACTTACTTAAACCAAGAAATAAAAATATTTAGTTCAAGAAAGTTATGCACTTAATTAAAGAACTATTTATGAACGATTCATATGATTCGTTCAGGATTTTGCTAATATGTCGGAACTAACATTTTTCCAAATTATTGACTATAATATTTTTAATCTAAATTCTGTGTTTAGGATTTAAAAATGTGACTGACCATGAGGCCAATGTGGCTCAGTATATGTGGGCAAAGTAAACGTAGCACAGCAAAGGCTGGAATGGCTTAGTTGGTAAAGCTCTCGCGTGACGCCGAATCAGTCTGGGTTCGATTCCTTCGTTAATCGATAATTGATTTTCTCAATTTGTTTTAAATATTTAACTTATTGCGAAACTTGTCTATCCCTTATAAATGCTTCCGATAAAGTATTTATTTGCTTCACAGCATTGTTCGCAAAATTTGAACAAAAAAAAAAGTTGTACAATTGAAACATTTCAATAAAAAAATGACAAAAAAATAATTTTTTAAACCAAGAATAAACTTTCTTGGGCCAAGAAATTTTTTTTTTTGTCGCAAACAAAAAAATTTTTCTGCCAAGAGGTGAATATCTTTAATTGAGCAAATAAATTTATCGAGCTAAAAAAATTACTTTGTTATGGTTCAAAAACTTTTTTGTTTCAACTCAAGACATTTTTTCTTGACTTAAAAACGTAACAATCTTCAGCCAAGAAAACATTTTTTGGACCAAGAAAGTTTTTTCTTGGTTTAAAGAATTTATATTTCAGACAAAGAAAATGATGTATTCCGCGAAAGAAATGATTTCTTGATCCAAGTAATTTTTTCCTCTAATAACGCAATAAATTTCGCTTAGTTAAAGAAAAAAATTTCGGAGAAATTATCGAACAGTCAGGGAGGTGCTGAAAATTTTCAAAAAATCTACCTTCCATTCTGGCTGCCAGATAGCATTTTTTCCAATATATTATGAAATCGATTATTATGTTGTGATAAATTTACAAAACCCATCATGTTCAGATAACATCATCTACTTAATAATTCTGCAACAATGTGAAAGTTATTCTGATCTAAAAAATGTGTTACAATTCATTTGATAAATTTCAAGAATTTACTCTCTAAAAATGAATTAGTGAAATTCATTGCAAGTAATAACTATTCCTCTACACGGAAAAAAGAGCAGTTGAAAAATTACAGTTTCTACAGTAAAAATAGGCTTTCGGGGCAAAAATCTTTAAGCATTAAAACTTAAACTGTAATTTTCGAAATTTGTCATAGTAATAAAATTAATACAATTTGAAGCAGTAAATTTTACAGTTTAAAATGTAATTTTAGTTAAATAAATCTTTAAAGTATTATTTACTTTTTATTTTGAATTCTTGCTTTATTTAAAAATTAATAATTGATAGGTGAAACTGTAAAAATTAAGATTTATTGGTGATGTATTTTTTGCTTTCTGAAATCATTCCTCTTATTTATTCATAATATAAATATTACACTGTGAGTTATCAATTGTCGAGAATGTTAAATGATCTGATAAAAATCACAGCTCACACTGTAATTCTTAAACTCTATATCTTAAGAAGAACTCTACTATACGGAATAGTAATATTAACGATCGAAAATGTAATTTTAACTAAATTAATTTGTAAGAGAGTATTCACATATTGTAAATAAAAATTACAGTTTCGGATAGCAACTTGTAAATTTTAGTCGGTAAGTTTTACAGTTTGAAAATTTTATTTTTCAATATTTAATATTTCGCTTTTTAGTATCTCACTCACGCTAAGGCAGTGACCATAAGTCGAATAGCTTCAGGGAGGCATCTTACCCATAGCTCGAGTAACAAACGGCTACAAACAAATTTGAACTTGTGCTTTGTGCTTCTGTTTTATAGACAGTTCTTTATTAGATGTGAATGCGTCAAGTCATAAATTTTATGTGATTTTTTGAATTATTAAATAAAAGTTTATATCGTTAAAATTGATTTTTAATTGGTGGTTTTGTGGTACTATTCATCTACAATAGTTGATATTACTGATTAATATATAGATGAAGAAGCTCAATGTAAGAGGAAACTAAAAAATTATAGTAAGGAAAATTTGTTTTTTTTTTAGTCATTATTAATATTTTTCGTCATATTCGGACAATATTTATGAACCAGACATGGGATTAGCTGATTCTGTCACAACTTCTATTGAAGGTTATGAATATTTATTAACACAATTAAATCCGATAATAACTAAAAAACAAAAATTATTGTTCTATAGATATAAAAATTTTAATTATATAGATTTAAGAGAAAAAAATAAATATTGCTTTATAAAACTGTAAATTTTTTAATCTTAAACTATAGTTATCATTATTTTAAATATCGAATTTCGAAAAAAAAAGAATCTCTTTTGTCGAATGAAACTGTAAAGATTGTAGCTTATATATCATATTTTAGCAATTTCGAAGTATAAATTCAAGCAAAAAAAATACTTTTTACTATATGAAACTGTAATAATAAAATTTTTTTGTCTCAGGAAATAAAATTTGAAGAATTTGTAGAGAAAATTACAGTGTGAGATTGTAATTTTTCGAATACAATTTAAAATTATAAAATCTGTTTACTATAGAGAACTGGACAATATCGAGTGTGAAACTGTAATATTTGTTATGCCTGGATAAAAGTGTAATTTTTACAGTTTCAAAGTCGCAGCGCTTTACTACTATACGAAACTGTAATAAATACTCAGATATGAGTTAAATTTTTCAACTGCTCTTTTTTCCGTGAAATAAATAATTTTTGAAAGTGCTACATTTAACATAGGGTAGGGAGGGGCTAGTTGATCATAGGGGCAAGTTGTGCAATATCGAAATATCTCGAAAACTAAGCAACTTACAAGAAAAGTTTAAATAGTGAAAGGAAAGGGTTGCGGGAGGAAAACACATTGCGTGATTATCACTTGCCATTCGGTGCTCAGGCTCATTGACAGAACGCTTTGGTTTTTTTTATTTGCGTCAAAAAAAAAACAAGTATTCAGAATTTTTCCCCTATACTCGTATGAAAATACTTTTTCGTGATCACATAAGTATTCAAAGATAACTTAATCATTGCTAAATTACAAACCTAACAGCACATGAATTGATTAAATCCGATGCATCGTCTTAAAGTTATGGAAGGTCAAACCAAAAAGTGATCAATTAGCCCCTCCCTACCCTAGTATCAAAATCATTTTTATGTATTAAATTTAAAAGTTGTTGAGGATTTCTTAACAAAGACCCAAAGATAAATAAAAAAAAATCTGGGCAACGGTTGGCCCTGCCTGATGTGTCTACGACATCTATACTAATATATAAATCTATAGTCTCTGGATGTACGTGGTGTTTTTATTTCAAATTATGCGTCAAATGTCATTTTTACGACCCACTCATACTATATATCTATCCTTTTTGGAATTTTCGTCTGTCTGTTTGTACCTCTGTAACTAATCGACCACTCATCTCATTGAGATGAAATTTTTTATACATATACAAGACATTGTCACTTGAAATATAGGCTACTTTTTAAATCAATTAGAAATCAGAATTCGGGTATATAAATTATTATTCCAAAAGTATAATAAAAAAACAGATTAATTACAGCCATCAATTGTGTTTATTTCGTTAGCGTCAATTGTTTTTATATAACGCGTGTCAACTGTTTTTAAAATTTTTTTTATAGATTAGATTTTGTTTCATTTATCAATTGTTTCTGTCAATCGAATCGTATATCACATTTTATTAAACAGTCAAAATAAGAGTCTCAACTCTGATTTATTTGTAATTAAGTAAGAATGTAAATCTATTAAATTTAGTATCTCTGGAACTATAAAGCTTATGGACTTAAAATTCAGCAGGAACGTTTGTTATGCCATGTAGGTATCCCTTATAAAACGGTTTTGATAAAATTTACTCCTAAAGGGGGTGGCATGGGCGTCAAACGTTAATATGCTGCCGTTTTTCGAATATATGTGTTACGGGTGTCACGTCCGGGGTGGGTATTTTAATACTTAAATTAGATAATTCGCGGTTATCGATGCACAATAAAGAAATCAATAAAAGAAAATAGCGGGCTACCTTGTTCCCGTTTAATTAATACGCGTCAATTTAGACGTTAAAAATATATTAAAGCAACGTAATCAGTATCGAGGGTGGTTGCATACATGTGTCGTAACTCGCGCTTATTATGATTAGTATTATAGTAATTCGCCGAGCGGATGCGAATTCTATCGGGTTCTCAATTTATTTACCCTGCGTGGCTATTAGGGTATTAGGAATGAAAGAGAGGTGGGCTGCCGGATAGACCTCGAGAAGTCTTATTCTCTACGATTTGGGAAAGTGAAAGGTTTTGTGGAAATGATGAAACTTGTTTTAGAGAAAGAGAAGAATATATTCTGTTACCAGTGTGTTTACAATGCTTATTAATTCCTGTTACAATCTAGTGTTAGTAATGCGGTAGGTTTTTAAGTAGTGCGTTTGCTTACCCCTTTTGGGTGTGACCCGTGAATCTTCTAGTCACTTGCAATGAACAAGTCTATTCGCAACTCGAATCAGATTCGGAACGTACTCACAAGTTGAGCGTAATTCCTTTTTAGCGAATCGACTCCCGCACCGTACTCACAAGTTGAGCGTTGTGTGCGGAAATACTACTCACACGGAGCGTTAATTCGCCACAGAGTCCAAATGGGGTACAGATCAGTGTTTTGATCACCGAAGAACGTACTCACAAGTTGAGCGTAATTCTTTTATTAGCGAATCAATTGCAGGGCACTCACAAGTTGAGCGTTGCTGCTGCCACCATGGGGCTCAATTCGCTTGGTGAATCAACTTCTCTGTGCCAATTAGACCTGGATGATGGTATTATTCGAGCGTAGAACAGACTTGCTTGCACTACTGAGTTCAGTCTTTACTTGGTTACAATTGAGAGCGACTGACTGTCTTGGGAAGATTCTCGGGGGTTTATATACAGATTTTAGGGGTCTACTGCGCACCCTGAGTCTCTGGAAGGGATGTTTTAGAAGGTAAAGTGAATGTATGGTACCAAATGGGGTAGGTTACCCTTGGACATTCACTTCGTGACGCCACCAGATCTCTCTAATGCTTTCACCATAAGTGGGACATCCGAGAGATCTGGGTCCCAGGGTTGTTTTTCGTTAGAGATCTCAGTGTTGCGACATCAAACACCCAATGATTTTAATATTTACGTAGCAAACGTCACACGGGGTTAAAATTCAGCGTGAACGTTTATTATGTCATGTCGGTATCCCTCATGAAACGGCTTTGATAAAATCAACTCCATAGGGAGGTTCCCGTATGCGGAGTAATATTTTTTTCAAACTTCGGGACCCTGAGTGACGGAGTGAGTTCGAATTGAAATAAAATCCGTATTCACTCTTAATTCACTTCCGATTCTTTACACTATGTACTAGGGTGAAACAACCCGACTTTTTTTTGTTTTCGAGTTTCATAAGAAAATTTTTTGGTCTCACATGTTTTAAGAACCGCTTCCAAAAATGAGCTCGATAAAAAATTTTTAAGGGGTCGCTCGAGAAATTCGGAAATTCCAAAAATGATTGAAATTCCAATTCTTTTTTTTTCCGTGGCAGAAATCGTTTTTTATCTGTAAAATCAATGTCATTCTGAAAATTTTCTCTTAAAATATAGATTTTTAAGGACCGCTCAAGAATTTTGAATATTAACTCATAATAGTGAACTAATACTTTGAATTAATGTTTGTATTTTTTTGTAACTCAATTATTATAATATTTCATTGAAATACAACTTTTGCATAATCTAAAATATACTAGACAGACTTAAACACTAAAATGGGCTAAGATTTGAATAACAAAAAAAACCTGGAAATTAAATAAAAAAATATGTAAATAGCTCATTTTTTCTGTGTTTCGGGTTCTATTTTAATTCGTTATGATATACATTGATGGTAAAAAAATTGATATGCTTTAATATTAATATTCAAAGGTCGCTCGAAAACGTCGAAAAGACAACACTCGGAAACATTTAAAATTCTTAAGCGACGTTTAATTATTTAAATTTCGGGCTAAAGGAGAGGGTTCTTAAAATATGTTAAATCACAAAAGTTTCATATGAGACTCGAAAACAAAAAAAAAGGTCGGATTTTTTGGGTCACCCTAGTATGTATCTATGATAGATATTAAAAAATTTACTTTAAATTGTGAAGTTTATATTATTGATATTCTTATTTAATATTTTATGCTAATAAGATACAGTCCATATTCATGATATACATTTTCATAAACTAAAAAGTCAATAGTCACTATACCGCGATAACAATGATTGCAATTAAATTCTTACGATATAGTTTTCCAAGTATTTTGTCTAATGTAATTAAACAAAATTAATTTTTATAAATGCAAATAAGTTATATACTGATGAAGATAGAAATTTTGTGGATACGCCAGTACAACGACCATCCGTCTATGACAGAATTTACAATTCAAACTAACCGCATGCATTGGCTATAATTTTATTTAACTCTGACAGCGTCAGCGGAAAATGCAGTACAGTAGTACTCGGTATGTATGGCAGGTCGATGGGTGTCTCTCGAGCGATAAATACAATTATTGTGGGGTGCCAATCGCCAAGTGCATCAGTAGTCTGTTGTGTATGTAAAACACATCGAGCGGATTAAAAAAAAAACATATCGCTTCCGCTTTCTGACACTTGGATATACAACATCTAACTGTCAATTTTTCATTAAAAAAAAAATCAATCAATCATAGTTAAATTTTATTACTAATTTATAAATGATGATTTTAAAAATAAATTTTGCCACTACTCAACAGCATATAAATATAAGTTATTTTTCAATCAAGAATATTCGATTACATCGAAATTTCAGGGAATAACAATATCGCGAGGTCAAAGAGTACATGTATGAGCTAAAGAGGATATTTTTCAAAGGTTGGGATAACGCTCGCGCGCTTCCGATTCATGCCCGGCAAAGCATTGGCGTATTATCATGACCATGTTCCGCCTGGCTTTGACATATCTATTACGCGTTTCCGAATAGAGGTGACTTCGAATTCTATGGACAAACGGATCCACCGGGACGGGGTGAAACGCAGCTTTCCAATTAATCAGTCGAGGCGTGAAACGAGACGGCAGAGAGAGGGGAAATGCCAGACCTCGAAATTGTGGTGACAGATCCGTCGTATCTGTTCGCTTTAGTGCGAGAATTTCATTTGCAAGACAGATTTGATCAAACAATTAATTATCTATCTTCAAATCTCTAGCCTTACCATCTTCAATTATACTAGAATAGAATGTAACCGATGAAAAAAAAAAAAAAATCATTTATTGAATAACTACAGACGTATTTTTTATAGTTATTTCTTTTTTAAATTCTTTATGAAAAGCTTTATTTTATTTTTTATAAAGAATTTAATGCACGTACTTTGATGTTGGCCAATATTTTATTGAAAATCTATGAGTTTTGTTTCTTACAACTACTTAGATATAAAATAAAAAATAAATTTACAGCTTAACTTGTTACGTATTTATTTATTATTTACTACATGTTGCAGTCGCTGATGTACCATGTGGGGTAGCATTACCAATTTCACGGATGCCAAAAGTCGTGGGAGGTCAAAATGCACTTCCACGTGAATTTCCTTGGCTAGTGAGCATTACAAGAAAAGGGGGCCACTACTGTGGAGGATCGATAATTAACTCCAAGTTTATTCTTACTGCTGCTCATTGTCTTTGCTCGTAAGTTAATTTATTAAAAATGACAACTAAAAAAAATTAAACAAAAAATGTAATACTTATCAACAATTATACGGTTTATATTATTATTAAAACAAAGAGAAGATGTACGGGTTTAATCGCAAGACTGAGTTGCGTGGAAACATTGTGAGGAAAGGGATGGCGGACAATTAAAAGTCTGGAGCTCAACGCACACAACCGTAGGTCAACTTTCTACCCCCTACTGGGTTGTGGATAACGAGTTAAAGCGCGTGAATCCGACTCCCACTACGACTCTACAAACCATGATTGCGTGTGGATTACAGACCACTCGGTAGTTGCACCTACGACCACGTTAAAACATGATATAGCATCAAAAGGTCATCCAAATTCCAATCTCTCCCTCTTTCTCTCTGTCTCTGTCTAATTCCCTCCCTCTCCCTGCTAACTTTTACAAGCTTTTTTTTTTCATTCTTATACTTTTTCTCAACTTATATCTCGATCCAACTATTAATTTGTTTTTGTTCTCTTCCGGGTCAACGATAACATGACAGTTTTATCCAGTTTTAACGTGTCAGACAACGAGTTTTTACGACGCCTACAGGAATACCACTTAGTTTGTTGGCTTCATCTTCTTGACGTGCCTAGATAAATCTATTTTTCAACTTTATATATATATTTATCAGGGTGGCTCGAAAAAATTTTGATTTTTTTTTGCTCTTACCCTTCAAAAAATTTATCTATGATAAAAAAAATATTCTCACCAAGTTTGCTTTAAAAAATTCAACTTTAAAATGCCGCTCAAGAATTTTGAATCTTAAAAATAAAAAAAAAAAATCTGAAAACCGCCTGACTCTGCGAGCCAGCCCCAAAACTTCCCGCTGTTTTCGAGCTCAGGGAACTCGTAGACATTATTACTTGTAAATTTTTGAGCTCGAAGAGCTCAAAAATTTATTAGGCCGGTAAAACATATATTCACTGAAAAATTATAATTTTTGTCCGACGATATCTTTGGAACGAATAAACCGTTTTGAACGTTCTTGGTGGTAATTGAAAGGGCTCAACAAGACAAAACTGATTACATTTTGAGGCGAATTGGGCAAGTGGTTTATAAGTTATACGCAAAAAACGAAAAAAAAAAAAAATTTTTAATTTTTATTCTTCGTATAACTCGTAAACTACATGACCGATCTACTCCAAAATCTAATCAATTTAAAGTTTTGGTGAGCCCTGTCGATTGCTACCAAGTACGTTCAAATCGGTTGATTCGTTCCAAAGATATCGTCGGACAAAAAAAGTTGACACGCACACACACACACATACACACGGACGTCCATCCGGGAATAGTCAGAATAGCATGCTAGGACCTCAAAACGTCGACATCTGATGAAAACTCGATTTTCGAAAATGGAACCGAAACCAATAACTTCTCTTTTTTTGAAAATTTGCAATTTAGCGGGAAGTTAAAAAGAGTGTTTTCTTCCCTTTTTTTTTTTTTTTTGTTACCGCAAATGTTAATACCCATAAAATAATTAATACCCTGACAATTTTACCACAAAACATGAATTTTTAAAGGCCGCTCAAAAAAATAAAAAATTCAAAAAATTTCGTGATTCTTGCGCATCCTCATAAAGTTTGTATTTCAAAGTTAAATTTTCAGATCATTTATTTTTCATGTAGCAACATTTGCTGTAGCTAATAAAAAATTTTCCAAAAAAAAAGATACTCGATTTATTTTCATATTTTTAAGATTTTCAGAATTATTGATCGGCATCTTGAAGTTAAATCTTTTGATTTAAACTTGGTAAGAATCGTCTTTTTACCACAAACTAACTTTTTAAAGAAAAAAATTAAAAAATAAAGAATTTAACTTAACAAATTGATTGAACTTTGATATTTTAAAACTTTATTTCAGTGGTACCGATTCAATTCCTGCGAGACAATTTCGAGTCACACTAGGGGAGTACAATTTACGAGAACCTGAGGTTCCTGCTGCTATAGTAGAAAATGTACGAAGAGTAATAGTACATCCAGAACACACGTGTGGACAATATGTGAACGATATCGCTATTCTTGAATTAGAATCGCCAATAACTTGGTCAGCAAGTGTACAACCAGCGTGTTTTCCAACAGCTCAAGGAGAACCTGGTTATAGATTGTATGAAAATGAACCAGCTATTGCTGCTGGATGGGGATGGCTCGGCGAAGATAGATCAAAATGTATATATAAATATCTCCTTATTTATCATTTATTTGTTTCGAGAAATAATAGAAGTAGGATTAAAATAATTTATTTTTATTAAAGATAAGCGAACCGATGTCTTACAGAAAGTTGGAGTCAATGTTGTAAATAATGAAATCTGCAAAGAATGGTATAAAGAAGAGGGAAAAAAAACACGCGTAGAATCTCAACAAATGTGTGCGGGATATGAATCTGGTGGCCGAGACGCTTGTTGGGTAAGTAATTTAATTGAAAACTAAAGGAAAATATATACAAAAGAATACATTTCTTTAATTAGCATATTCATTAAACTTGAGTTCTATCTCTATATTTAGTTTCCTTTGTTTCAGGCTGACAGCGGCGGCCCATTAATGGTCAAAAATTTTTTAAAAGAGGGAACAATTGTCGTAGGGGTTGTTTCTTCAGGAGTCGGTTGCGCTAGACCACGACTTCCGGGAATATATACAAGAATATCTGAATATATACCTTGGATCATGCAACAAACACATTAAACACTTGATTTAAAAACAAATTTGTAAAATCAGATAATTTTTCTGTGACCTAAGTACTCGATAAATCTACAATCTAGTCAGTGACCATTAACTTTCTTCTGTGAAAATTTCATGTACCTGAAGATCGGAACGTTTTGCACGGAGCGAAAATAAAAAAAAAAAACAGAATGAAAAGTAAAAATCTACTGGATCTAGATTTCTGAAATGTTTCGCATCGGTGCTAGGATGTCAGCCGAAAATTACAGGTCACCCCCAAACTCCAAAACTACCCCTTAAATCATGAGCCTGAAGTTAGCAGACAAAAGAAAAATAAAATATTTGACAGCGGATATCTTTTAAACAATTTGAATTATAAACAATTAAATGAATGGAATAGAATTCTATTGAAATAAACTAGATATGCTAGCAATTTTTTTTTTTTTTTTAGCTCACTGTTTTGGATTTATTCAAAAACAAAATTTTTAGCAAGCTAACCTGACATTTCAAATGATCGGAATAACTTCATATTGTATTACTTTCTTGATGGCACTATTATCTAAGGGCGCCTTCGTTTTTTTTTTTTTTTTGAAAATCGAAAAAAAACTTTAGCACGTCATAATTTTTGAACAAATCGTTGAAACAAAAAAAAAATCACCTCTTCGTTTTTTCATTATTTAGAGGTGCAATTTTTTTATTTTCGAAAATTGCTGTCATATTTTGAAAAAATGATAAAAACAAATTTTTCGAATTTTTTAACTAAGCATATGAGTGAGAAAAATTATTTTAAAGATTGAACTAAACATGCCGTCTTTTTCTCTTTCCAAGAGAAGTCTAGAGTCTACAAAAAATTCCATGGCATTTTATGATAAGTTCGGTAGTTTCGCTGGAAAAGTAAAAAGATCTCGAAATTTCCTATAAATTTGACTTCAAGCTTCCATAACTTTTGAACAGATGGATTTATCAAAAAATCATAAGAGACCTTTTTTGTAGAACATAAAATTCCCTACAAAAATGTATTTTAGGCTTATTTTGGTAAAAAAAACGCCATTAACGAGGTATAAAATTCAAAAAACTTAAAATTTTGATTGACTGAGCATATTGACCATTTAATTTTAGAATAGAAAAAAAATGAAATCATGCATACGTAGCTCTTGGAAAGAGAAAAAGACGGCATGTTTAGTTCAATCTTTAAAATAATTTTTCTCACTCATATGCTTAGTTAAAAAATTCAAAAAATTTGTTTTTATCATTTTTTCAAAATATGACAGCAATTTTCGAAAATAAAAAAATTGCACCTCTAGATAATAAAAAAACGAAGAGGTGATTTTTTTTTTTTGTTTCAACGATTTGTTCAAAAATTATGACGTGCTAAAGTTTTTTTTCGATTTTCAGAAAAAAAAAAACGAAGGCGCCCTTAGATAATAGTGCCATCAAGAAAGTAATACAATATGAAGTTATTCCGATCATTTGAAATGTCAGGTTAGCTTGCTAAAAATTTTGTTTTTGAATAAATCCAAAACAGTGAGCTAAAAAAAAAAAAATTGCTAGCATATCTAGTTTATTTCAATAGAATTCTATTCCATTCATTTAATTGTTTATAATTCAAATTGTTTAAAAGATATCCGCTGTCAAATATTCTATTTTTCTTTTGTCTGCTAACTTCAGGCTCATCTTAAATCACCCTTGAGCAGTCAAATTAATTAAGCATAAATTTTTTTAATTTTCGTTGCACGAAAAACGTTCCGATCTTCAAGTACATAAAATTTTAGAATTCTAAAGAAACTGATATAATTGCTTCAGTGCGTATGTATTTCTGTTAGTATGTAAGTAAGTACGTATGTATGGGTGTATGTATGTATGTATCAAAAAAGTTATATATGTATTTCACAATATTTTTACACCAATTTTGGTTATTCTCGCCTGATTGACAGGGTTCATTAAAGCTAAAAGCTGTTTGACTTTTAGATCAATCAATTAAATCAGTGATAACTTCCCGAATGTAAATAAAAATAAAAGCAAATACAACAATTCATTTGTAAAAAAAATTTTTTTTTAATAATTTAAAAACTGATTAACCAATTAATTTAGAAATCTAAACAGGTCAATTCGTTTAAAAGATCATAAATTTTTTTTTTTATTAATTTTGTCTAAAGATATTTTTCAAATAAATTAATTGATTTGAATGAATTCTGCAGCAACCAAATAAGTTTATCAATAAATTTATAATTTTATTTAGCGACCATAATTTTGATGTATATAAATTTTATTTAATGCCAAGTTGGTCAAAATCAATATGTATTTTTTTTTTATTGTTCCAGTGTATATAGCCGCATTAACGGCCTTTACACTTTTTGCCTTTATATCGCAACTGCTTACTTTTTTCTACCTACATTGTGCGGCTGTGGCCCGACTTATGCTTGTACTGTACTGCATCATTACGGTGATCCACCCCCCCCCCCCTCCCCCACCTTGGCTGTGGGAGTATAGCGGCAAGGGAAACCACAGAGAAAACTATTGACAGTACAGTTCGGTTTGGGTGAGGCTCTAGTGACCGATAAAATTCCCATTTTACCGATCACAAGATCCTTATCCGCGCCTAACGGTCAGAGACCTCCGATCAAGCTCAACGCGTGGCTAAGCGGTCACCCAGCCAAGTAGCGATCGTGCTTGATGCTGCTTAACTTTGGTGATCGCCCGAGCCACACGGAAGCCGCTCGGCTGCCTCTGCCCGTTTCAAAAGCAATATGTATTAAATTCAACAATATGAATAGAATTACATGTATGTATTTTATCAAGACTATTATCATCTATTCAAAAATTAATATACATCTACCTATATAATAATTTTGTTCAAGGCTTGAGCAAGCCTGGTCTCAAGTGCGATAGACGTTAGTATCTTTTCCTACTTATGTGTCTTGCTGCAGATACTTGTGGCCAGATTTCAATAGCAAGTCTAGTGCAAGCCTTATACAAGAAATTCGCGCCAGATTATAACTCAATTCTGGAGGAAGACTATAGTTGAAAATAGTTGCGCATGGCTTGCTCAAGATCTGCTCAAGGCTCAACATTGACCTTGAGCCTTGAACAGATCTTGAGCAAGCCATGCGTAAGTATCTGTCGTAAATTACTGGTGCAAGAAATATGCGAGAAATTTTTAAACTGCACCGTATCTAAGATTTCTTCAATATTTTTGTGTATAATGCCTTGAGCAAGTCATGCACAAGTCTTGTTGACGATTTCTTGTTACATGATCGTGTGCAAGACCCATACGTATAGGAAAAGACACTAGTGACTAGGGGTTTTGCTCAAAGCACTGGCACCAGAATCTTGCTCAAGCATGCGTTATTTGAGTACTATTCTTATTGAATAACTTGTTGAAAGTGTTAGTAACTGTTCAAATATTTCATATTGAATATAGCAGTTTCAGAGTGTAACTCAATGTACCCTTGCTATAGACTGCTTATTACCAGTATGAGATATCACTAAACAGTATCTAGCATGGTGGCCACATTTTTAGAAAACCTGGAAATGTCAGGAAAATATAAATAAATATACTGAAAAAATTTTTACTTTTTTTTTTTTTTTTACTGAAAAAATCCGATCAATTTTTTTTTTTTGTCAAAATTGTTCAAAAAGTAGCGCAGCGCGAATGCCATTGTAATACCATCTTGAAAAAAGTTACTAGAAATTGATTCCAATAGCGAAAAAATGAATCAGTTAGAAAAAAAAGTCTTAGTAGTAACCAATCGTCAGAAACTTCAAGGTATTACCATTCATATTTACAAGTTAAAAACCCAAAAACATTAAAAATATACATAAATATTGCACTAATAAGTTTCACTATATTTATTATTCGCGTACTTGATTAATATTTTATAAAACGTTCTTATTTATGAAATTTATACTAGGGAAAATAAAAAATTGATTTGTATGTTATTATTGAATAAGTTATACAAAAACAGATTTAAAATAAAAAATAAAAAATAATTCATTTAATAAAAAAAAAAAAAACCTTTGATCATTGATAAATAATAAAATAACTGAGAAGATTGAGTCAGTCCAAGCATTCCATTTCAGAAAAGTACTATGCTTACCTAGAAGCACACCTAACCACGCACTACGAGTAGAACTCAGCCTTCCTAAACTTTGTCTTACCGCATACAAACTGTCTATGAAATTTTTGATAAATATATTGGAGTCTAAGAATGATAGACTGACTAAAACCTGCTTCTTACGTTAAGTAGATCTATGTGATGATCCACGAGGGATGATAGGTGATTCAAACTACAACTGGGCAACACAAATAAAAAATATTCTTACCAGAATGAACGCTTCCTACCTTTGAGGAAACTGGAATGCGTCAGTATGGAGCGCAAACCTGTCCACGGCATTAAATAATCTCAAATTCACTCGGAGGCAAGAAGACATCAATGTGCATCAAAACTCTAGAACGCGTATCTTTTACTTTCCCATGCCTCCGCACATCTGTGCTGCCTATCACCTCACTCGACACTCTTTAAACTCTTCATAAGCGCATTATCACTCAGTTGAGACTGGCCAGCCAATACATGACTATTATTTGTACCCATCAAGGAGTCTGCAAAATAGATCCCGAGACAGTTGACCACGTGCTGTTTTCATGTGATTTTTATAAAAAGGAACGATCCAGCTTTCTTCTCCCTTAGTTTCTCTTTCTTAAAGAGCAAAACCTCGGAGTTGTCTCTATTTTAGATCTAAAGAGCAATGAAGTTCTGAAGGATATTGTTAACTACATGCAGTGCTGCTTGCACAAGCGAAACAAATTCCTTGAAGACAGTTAATTCAACATTGTTAAGACTTATTTCTCCCTTTTTCTTATTAAATAAAATATATGTAATTTTTCTAGATTTGCAGCCCTCCTTGCAGTAAAGGCAAGATGTATCCTCTTCTATATGGAAGAAAGATTATTATTATTACTATCCCTCGCGGTTTTCATGATACGGTTTGAACACTGTATTAAAAGAGCATACACGTAGTCGATAACAAGTAGTTTTACCGTATTTATACGGTATGTTTGTGAAATTTAATTACGGTATTCCTACAGAGCTTATACTGCGTTTATACGAAGCTTATACGGCATTTCTACCGTATTAATACGTTATTTCTACCGTAATAATACGGTACTTCTACTGTATTAATACGGCATTTCTATAAGATTAATACTTCATGTATATGATATTAATACGAAATTTCTACCGTAACAATATGACATTGTTAGCACAATAATACGGCATTTCTACTGAATTTATACGGCATTTCTACCGAGTTCACACAACAATTCTACTGATTTAATGAGGTGTTTATACGGAATTTATCCAGTACAAGGTAAAAAAAACTATATATAATTATTAATGATAAATGGCTCTATATAATTATTTATATTGCTTTACAATGTATTATGTCACTCGTATATTTTTAATCATATAGTAGAGATTCTATAGACTTTTGATTAAAATATTTTTGTTAAAGCTCAAGTTCAAATTCAGAGATAAATTATTTATGGAAACATTGATAATAAATATTTTTGTCATTATGTAATATAGGTTGTACTATATTACCATCAAACAAGGTACAATATCGGTCATTAATTCTTGCGCGGTAGCATAACATCGGGAAAAAAAAAACTTCTCTAAAGGAAAATATGTATCACTTTTTTATACAAATATTATCTATAAAAAAAAAAAATTGTAAAAAAAAAATACAATATTTAAAAATATATCTATATTAATTAAATGTAAAATTATAAATATGAATTGTAAAATAAGTGAATAAAAAAAAGTCCCTATAAAAAAAATCTCTAGATTTATAAATCACTAAAAAAAAATTACAATAAAAAAAAAAATTCCTACAAAGAAACATTTGCATATCTAAACATCTACTTAAAAAAAATATATAAAAATGAAAATCTCTACAAATAAAATATCTATAAAAAATCGGCTGTTTTGGAAAATCTCTATAAATCATCACATGTACAAATAAATATCTGAATAAAGTATAACCTCGAGAACTGGAAGCATTGCCACCACGTGCTCATAATCATGAATAAGTTCGTGTTGTAATATATAAGTATAAATAATAATAATAATAAAAATTATGGTTATTATTATGTTATTAAGAAAAATATAATAAATAATTTTAAACTTATAATAAGTGACTTCGAAAAACGTGAAAGATTCAAATCTGATAACTCCAAAGCACTGAGCCTGTAATAATTCATATAATTTTAATTTTTTTAATTTTATTAGTTAAACTTTATTTGAGAATATCATAAAATTATTATTATTTATTTTATAATTTTTAATTTTGTTTGACTATCAAGCCGTATGCCAGGATTCGATGAACGTCCAAAAATCACTTTTCTTTTTTAACTTCCCGCTAAGAGAATCGACGATTTTCGAAAAATTGGGAAGTTATTGTTTTCACCCCGATTTTCGAAAGTCGAGTTTTCATCAGATGTTGACGTTTTGAGGTCCTAGGAAGCTATTCTAACTATTTTCAGAATGATGTCCGAGTGTATATATATATATATATATATATACTAATGCAAAAAATTAAAGGAGCAGAAAAATTTTATAAATTTTTTAGTGATTTTTGGAAGGCTGTAACTTGGTGAAAAAAAATCGTATCGAAAATTTAAAAAAAGCATTTTATAGCTTGAAATCTCTAGTTTAGGTGTATTTTTTCAAAATTTTTTAAAAGCTCCGATTATTGCGCAAACATGAGAAATACCGCGAGCCAAAAAATTTCTAAATTTTTTTTTTTTTTCGAAGAGCCCACGGACCGCGGAAAAATTCTTTCAACTAAACGAATGCATACATCGTTTAGCAAATTTATTCAGCTTCAATTTGGTTTTTTTTTTAACCTCGTAGGTCGATTTGTCGCAGAGATATCAGCCTTCAATTGATTATGATTACACAATTAAAGGAACAAAACTTGCTCCTTTAATTGTTTAGCTAAACGTTGATCGATGATTCCCAAAAAACGGTACGATAGATCAATTCAAAAATTTACAGGGGTCTTGGGGGTACATTAAGCTAAAAAAGTCCCTGGCAACATTATTTTTTTTATCGATATATGCAGAGTAGCGGTTGATTTACTAAAAAACCAAAAAAAGTCATTTTTTTGTACTTTCTTCTAATGGATGTTAAAAATAAAAAAAAATTTTTTTTTTAAAAAATGATGACAGGATCTTGTAGGGAATTTATTCAAGTTTTTAACGCCGCCCTTCAACTTTCTGTGCGATCATTGGTACCTGAAATATCGAAGATCAAAGCCAAAAGGATCACTTTCTATTTGAAGGCTGATATCTCTGCGACAAATCGTCCTACGAGGTTAAAAAAAAAAACCAAATTGAAGCTGAATAAATTTGCTAAACGATGTATGCATTCGTTTAGTTGAAAGAATTTTTCCGCGGTCCGTGGGCTCTTCGAAAAAAAAAAAAAATTTAGAAATTTTTTGGCTCGCGGTATTTCTCATGTTTGCGCAATAATCGGAGCTTTTAAAAAATTTTGAAAAAATACACCTAAACTAGAGGTTTCAAGCTATAAAATCCTTTTTTTAAATTTTCGATACGATTTTTTTTCACCAAGTTACAGCCTTCCAAAAATCACTAAAAAATTTATAAAATTTTTCTGCTCCTTTAATTTTTTGTATTAGTATATATATATATATATATATACACTCGGACATCATTCTGAAAATAGTTAGAATAGCTTCCTAGGACCTCAAAACGTCGACATCTGATGAAAACTCGACTTTCGAAAATCGTCGATTCTCTTAGCGGGAAGTTAAAAAAGAAAAGTGATTTTTGGACGTTCATCGAATCCTGGCATACGGCTTGAAAGTCAAACAAAATTAACAATTATAAAATAAATAATAATAATTTTATGATATTCTCAAATAAAGTTTAACTAATAAAATTAAAAAAATTAAAATTATATGAATTATTACAGGCTCAGTGCTTTGGAGTTATCAGATTTGAATCTTTCACGTTTTTCGAAGTCACTTATTATAAGTTTAAAATTATTTATTATATTTTTCTTAATAACATAATAATAACCATAATTTTTGTTATTATTATTATTTATACTTATATATTACAACACGAACTTATTCATGATTATGAGCACGTGGTGGCAATGCTTCCAGTTCTCGAAGTTATACTTTATTCAGATATTTATTTGTACATGTGATGATTTATAGAGATTTTCCAAAACAGCCGATTTTTTATAGATATTTTATTTGTAGAGATTTTCATTTTTATATATTTTTTTTAAGTAGATGTTTAGATATGCAAATGTTTCTTTGTAGGAATTTTTTTTTTTATTGTAATTTTTTTTTAGTGATTTATAAATCTAGAGATTTTTTTTATAGGGACTTTTTTTTATTCACTTATTTTACAATACATATTTATAATTTTACATTTAATTAATATAGATATATTTTTAAATATTGTATTTTTTTTTTACAATTTTTTTTTTTTATAGATAATATTTGTATAAAAAAGTGATACATATTTTCCTTTAGAGAAGTTTTTTTTTTCCCGATGTTATGCTACCGCGCAAGAATTAATGACCGATATTGTACTTATCACTCTATCAAATAACGAAGGAGTACCCGCGCCAGAATGGTCACAATTTCGGAATATAAGACTTCTGAAATAAGTTTCTTACCAGGGACACTACAAATCGTAGGCGCTACCTAGTGGCGCGCACCGAACTATTCTCGCTGCTGCTGCCTAGCACCAGTGACTTCCCTCTCTTCCATATATATCTTTTCTCCCAAGAAATTTTTCTCTCGGTTTGAGTAACTTTTTTTTTTTTGGTTGGAGCATACGAAAATTCTTTTGTTAAACAAATAGTAATTATTCCAAGAAATTTTATTTTTTTCAAACAAAAAAATGCAATATTGCTACAATAACCTGGCACGGCTTTCTTCAATAAAATATCTCTTATTTTAAGAAATAAAAACTTTTAAAACAATTAAAAATTTTTCGACTAAAGCATAAAAATATGTTAACTTGAGGAAAAAAAATTTTGATTCAAAGTAAAGATTTCAAAATAATTATTTATTTGATGTAAAAAAAATTTTATTTTCCGAATCGTTAAAAAAAATTTTCTTGTATCAAGAATATTTTTCTTAGTTCAAGTTAACTGTATTTTCTGTGTAGAGAAACTAAAATTTAAAAGACGCGTGAAGGTTTTTATAATGTACAAATGAAGAACTTTATGAGCTAAAAAAAGACTTTTATGTCAAAATAGCCATACGACATAAACACTGCAGTGTTTAGACATGTTTCAATTGAAGAATGAAATTTTTAATCATAAAATAATCCTAGTTATTAATATTGATCCTAAATGTATTTCAAAATTATCTGATGTTCTTGCGAATCATTACTACACAGAAAAAACAGTTAACTCGAATCAAGAAAACAATTCCTGATTCAAGAAATTTTGTTTTAACGATTCGGAAAAGTAAAATTTTCTTGCACCAAGTAAATAATTAGCTTGAAATTTTAATCTTGAATCAAAATTTTTTTTCCTCAACTAAACATATTTTTATGTTTAAATTGAAAAATTTTTACTAGTTTCAAGAGTTTTTATTTGTTAATGAGAGAAATTTTTTTGAAAAAAATTTTTTTGTGAAAGTAAAAATAAACTAGTTCATTTTTACAGCTGTACTTTTTTATTGACAAATTGAAAGCAGAACATAGTGAAGAGATGAGCCATTTAAGAATACAAGTAGTAGTAAAACATATTGTATCTGTTATAGAATCTGAAGATTGTTTGTTAATAAAACTGAAAGATATGAAAAGTATTTTTCAGCCTGTAAGAGTGAGACGGCATAATCACTGTATAAATGCGGCATAACCACCATATTTATACCGCATAAATACCGTTTAAATACGGTGCGAGCATTATATGAATACCGTGTAACCACTGTTTAAATGAGGTATAGCAA
The DNA here is from genome assembly GCF_029852145.1 of Microplitis mediator. NCBI lineage: Eukaryota > Metazoa > Arthropoda > Insecta > Hymenoptera > Braconidae > Microplitis > Microplitis mediator. Next base: position 14,650,265 of record NC_079970.1, read on the forward strand.
CCGTATAAATACGGTATAACCGACGTTTAAGTACAGCATAAAAACCATATAAATGGAGTATAATCATTGTACAAATACGGTATAGCAAGAGCGTAAATACGGTATAAACACAGTATAAATACGGTACAGTCCCTATATAAATTTGGTATCAACACAATATATTTACGGTATTAATACGGTAATAAAATTTCACAAACATACCGCATTTATACCTAGGGTATACCGTAATAATACTTATACCCAAAAAATACTCGGAAAACACCGTAGAAATACCGTTATGGCAATTCCGCGAGGGATAATAAAATAAAGTTTCATTTAATGACAAATGACTTATACCATTTTATTTTAAATTAAATAAATATTTTCAATGATTCAATACTACCACATAACACTTGGAAAAGGCAGGGAATTTCAGTTTTAAAAATCTATGGTCATCATGTCCAGTTATCCAACGTTTAACAGTTCATTAGACGTTTGAAGATCAGTTGGCGTGATAATAAAATAGATTTTTTGGCAGATAATAGATAGTTTTATAATTTTATTTGTTTTTGACCAACTTGGCACTAAATAAAATGTATCAATAACTTTTCACTTACTAAGATTCGTTCAAATCAGCCAATTCATTCAAAAAATATCTTGAGCAATAATTTAGAGAAATAATAGTTATTTTTTACTTGATTTTGAGATTTCATATCTAATACTATTTAATGGAAAAGAAATAATTGTAAAATCCTAGAACTCAAAAATGTACGTTTGATTGAGAAATTTTTTCAAGGTTTAAATGCTAAAAAACAAAAAATCTGTAAATCGCCTGATCCTGCAGACCAGCCCTGAAACTTCCCGCTGTTTTCGAGTTCAAGAAGCTCGAAATCATGATTGTCAATACACTTTCAAGCTCTTTAAGCTCAACAATCGTAATGTCGCACATTCCATTGCGAAAATTCAAGTGATAAACAATAACAAAAAAAAAATAATAATGAAGTAAATCGTTGTTTTTTTTTAACTTATATCAGCAATATCTTTGAAAATAATGAACCAATTTTGACGTATAAAATAGCATTTCACGCAGATTTCTAACCTCGAACATTGAAAATTTTTAACTTCCCGCTAAGAAAATTGTAAATTTTCGAAAATTCGGGAAGATTGTTTTCATCCCGATTTGCGAAAATCAAAATTTCATCAGATGTCGACGTTTCGAGGTCCTAGAAAGCTATTCTGACTATTTTAAGAATGATGTCCGAGTGTATGTGTGTGCGTGTGTGTATGTGTGACCGGTCTATAACTTCTTAACTAATGAACCAATTTGGATGGTTAAGGCGGCAATCGAAAGAGCTTGTTGGCCATCAACTTGTCTGATAATTTCAGATCATTTGATCAAGAAGACTCGAAAATATCGGCGAATTACGAAAAACAAATTTTTTTTTCTTTTAATTTTTTATTGATTTCTCGGAAACGACTTTTACAATCGACTTCAAAATCTAATCAGCTCTAGATCTTAATAAAATACGTCGATTGCCACATCAACCATCAAAATCGGTCAATTCGTTCGTAAGATATCGTGGGAGAAAGAAATGCCAAAAAACGGTTTTTTTCGAAAACCATGGCATACAAAAGTATCTTCGAGCTCGAAGAGCTTGAAAACAGCGGGAAGTTTTAGGGCTGGCCCGCAAGGGTCAACCGATTGACAGATTTTTTTTAAAACATTTGATAAATAATGTTACGAGTTATTCCGAATAAATGGAGTAAATCGTTACTTTTCGTATTTTTAATCACCAATATCTTTAGAAATAATGAATCAATTTTGGCGTTCAAGGTGACATTCGACGCAGTTTTTCAATTACTAACATTCAAAAAAGCACCGTCATCAATTAGTTCAAGAATTTAGATTTTATTAGAAAATCACACTTTTTTGACCACGATTTCTCTTGAACGAATGAACTGAGTTGATGGTTGAGGTGGCATTCGACCCCAAAAATAATTCGTACCGATTATGCTCAATTTCTCAAAAGTTGTTGGAATTAACAAGTCGCTTCAACGCGACCTCAAAAAGCCGGATTGGTTCATCCGTTCAAAAGTTATAAAATATTTACATACAGACGTACGTACAGTCGGACATCATCTTGAAATTAGTCAGAATAGCTTCCAAGAACCTCAAAACGTCAAGATCTGTTAGAAATTCGATTTTCGAAAATGAAACCGAAACCAATAACTTCCTGAATTTTTGAAAATTTTCAATTTTCTTAGCGGGAAGTTAAAAAATTCCTGTCAATTTACAGCTCTTAATTTTAATATTAACCTGGCCGCCACGATCACCAAAGTTTTAAATGGAAAATACGTGAATTTTAAACTGCGAACGATTTAGCCAACTTTTTGACTAAGCAAATTTTGATGTAAAAATCTAAAAGTTAGCACATATATTCCTTTTTTTTTTTTTATAATTTTCAATCTTCTTAGAGGGAAGTTAAAAATGAAATAAAAGAAATCTTAATATAACTAGATAAATCTGAAAGCGTTTTGTTACTATGACGAAGTAATAGATAAACTTTTATTAAAATTTAGCAGCAAATAAACAGGGTTTCTACAATCGCTTAGCTTTCCTAGGTCTCGGAGGACACCAAGATACTCTTGTGTTATCTGTAATTGATATGATCTCCATTCCTCCCATTTGAAGTCCTTTGATTGCAGACTGTAATTTAGTAGCGTTAAAAATAAACAACTTATTTCAAGTATTTAAAAAAATTTACCATTCGACCTGGTCCTAAACCAGCCACTCGTACTCTAATGGTTCTATATCCTTGATCTAATGCTTTCTAAAAAAAAAAATATCATAAATTATAATTAATTAAAGTCTTATCTCATTGAATACGTTAAATTTTTCTAATATTTCTTCTGTTCATAAATTATTTCAAAAATATTTACTTGTTTCAATATCATATTTCATTGATTTGATTTTGATGAAAAATCTTGATTTTAACTAATTTTTTTTTACAAATAACAGCGAAAAAAAAAATACTTTTTTTTGTTTTTTTAAATTTTCGTTAGTTAAAATTAGTAAAAATAGTCTAAAATTAATATCGCTAGTCTATCTCGTAGGCACTGTCATACCGAATTTAAAACACGATCTGACTTTAAATTATGGCGCTCCGTTAGGGTAAACCTTTTGTATGAACATACTTATAAAAATGAATAAAAAAATTTTTTTTTTATAATTCAAGACTTCATATATCATCCTTAACAGTGTTTATATACTTATCTTTCATAGCAAGCTCGCAAGAAATTCCCAAAAATGGTAATTTACTTTTTTTTTGTCTTTTTGGGATTAATAATAATTGCGCCTAAAAGCAAGAAGGCTTACGCATATTGATGGGCCTTTTTGGTTTTTATTATTTTTTTTTGTTTTTAAAATATTCATTTCAAATCATTTCTAAACAATTGAACAAAAAAAAAAAAATTCATGTCTTTTTAGCTCTCATGGTAGATGTTAATACAGCATATGCCTTTTTGGCATTAGGGAAGCGAAACCTCTTTTGTGAGTTGAATAGAAATATTTAAAAAATTACTCACGGCGCTTAATGAAATAGCAGTTGCTTGTGCAGCAATATTTGTTGCTTTTCGAGCATGTTTGAAGCCTTCAGTTCCACATGTATGTAAAATCTTCACAGAACCTATTAAAAATAACCATTTTTGTATACTTAACAGATAACAAGATTAGATTAGACATCTATGTTAGACTGTTTTAAAAAATCAACGATTTTTTTTTTTTCGAAATTATACAGAAAACATTGTTCAAGATAACGACAAAAAAATACAGTTAAAATTTGAGCTCTTAATATTAATACGAGCAACCTGCAGTCACTACGTGACTGCCCAAATATCACTACTAAATTTATAAAATACTCAGAAGAAAAGGTTTTCTTGTCGCAACAAAATTTTAATTTGCACCAAGAAATTTTATGTATTATCAATTAAATACAAAAATTGTCTTGGAGCGAGAAAAGATTTTTTTGGTCAAGAAATAATTACTTGCACCAAGTAATTTTTTCTAGTTTTAAATAAAGTTTTGGTTTCAATTCACAATGCAAAATATTTATTAGGGTAAGTAAAAATTTTCTTTAGGCGAGTAAAGATTTTTTGTGTCAATGAATCTTTTTTTTTTTTCTATGCACACTTTTTTGGCTTTGAGAAGCTTTCTAAAACCAAAAGGGAGTATATAAATCTGTCGTTTTGGAATAAGTAACGGGATATAAATAATATAGCTATATATTCAGTGCCATTCAGTCATATTTAGTGACAGAATAATTAAAGTATTAATTCATTTAAAGAAAATAAATACGATCGTCTTTTTTCCCGCGAAATTTAAATGTAATTCGAATGATACAGATAAATCTATTTATCTCAATGCTTGGCAATTAAAAAGAGTTTAAACTATGAAAAGGCACAAATGCAAGTCAAGACCTATCTAATGATACCAATTTCAATAACATTAGCTAATTCTTTCATATAGATATGGCGGGAACAAAATTTTCCTTATTCTCATAATAATATAGAATAGATAGATAATATTAAAATTTATTATGAATTGAACTTGGACCTTGAATAACTTTAGAAAAATTAAATTTATGGAAAAATTATAAAAGATCTTATTTGTAGTTTTAAATTTTCAACAAAAATGTCTATTGATTTTTTTGATACACTGATTCGCCGGTGAGTGATAAAATTCCAAACTTTAAAAAAAATTTTTTCCATGTTATTTAAATGGGAAATCGAAAATTGCGATGACGCAGTTGTTAATATTGATATTAACAATTAAAACTTCAACAAAACACTCGATTTTTTTGAATCAGTCTAATCTATATGTTATAAACATTAAACTTACCCCTGAAGTCTGTTAAATTCAATTTAGTATTATTACGAACACATGTAATATTTACAATAGGAATCTCTTTGAAAGGTATACCATTGAAAAGTCTATTGGGTGTATTCATATCAGGAAATAATTGTTGCCTATTAAATAGTTAAGTGTAAATTAATCATTGGAATAAAATGCTAGAGTGAGCTAAAAGAATTGTATTGGATAACCTCAAAAAAATTTAAATTAATATTTTCTATTTTAAATAAATGAAATTTGAATATATTATAAAACTTACTGATGAAGTGAATTGTCAATATCAATTGTAAATTCTCCTTCTGATCCTTCATCCTTTTTTTTAAAGCCTTCTCTCTTTTTTCTTTGATCTAATCCAAACGTAGAAGAGGTTACATGTAAAAATCTCGTATTTGTTAGACAATTAGACAATCGTAATAAGCTTGTCAATGATTGCGAGGAATTATAATCTATGATGGGTGTTCTTACTAAACTTAACACTGATTTAAACATTTTTTGTGAGCCAATCACTGCAAATAATATTATGAATTGTGTTATTTTGTGTCAAAAAAAATTTTAAAGAGTTTACAAAAATATATGGAGCAAATTTAAATAACATATAATATAAGTAAGATGCGCATGCGCCAAAAGAAAATACATATGTCGAAAGTGTACTTATCGACACAATCTTATATGTATACCCACCCTAATAGTCACTTCTCACTTTAGCTTGAAATTGACAGTAATTTGATGTTGAAATTGCCTGAAAAATTTGCGGTTAATTTCTTCTATTTAGAGGTAACAAAAAAACACAAAAAGAGGATTCAATTCGGTTTCCATAGATGGCGATACGGACATTGTCTTTTCGGTTCGATCACGACTCGCAGAGTGGCGCCTATGCGAAAGCAAAAGTATCCAAAAAAAGCAGTGAAAGAAAACACATCAAAGTGGCACGTGACCCTACTGTAACCTAACCATTTTATATTGTTTTCGTTTATAAAACGTATTCATTTTTGTGTCACGAACTCCTCTAAATAATTAATAAACGTGAAATAATTTTTAAAATATGGAACCGAACGAAATCGAAAAACTTGAGCATCTTTCACTAGTTTCGAAAATTTGTACTGAATTAGAAAATCATTTAGGACTCAATGATAAGGATTTAGGTATGTTTATACTATTATTTTAATTTTAGTAAAATGTATTTTAATAAATAATTATTAACTAAATTTTTAATGAGTGTGAATGTAGCAGACATCAGACAAAATTAAAAATATTAATAAATCGAGTAAATAATTAATAAAATTAAATTTAAAAAAAAATACACATTCAGAAAATTTTGAAATTCATAAGTGCATTTTTTTCAAATATTATTTTTTAAATTATTTACCCTATTTATTTATGATTTTAAATTTGTCTGATGTCTGCTACATCCATACTCGTAAATTTTTAATCTATAAAAATAACTACTGAAAATTATATATTTTATATCCCATAATTTTTAATTCCAATTCTTAAATCTAATGAAAAAAAAAAATTTTATTTAATTTATTTCAGTTGTTCTATAAAATATAATAATATTTTTAATTCTCATTCCCAGTGATTTTTTTATATTAAAAGAAATAAACTAAAAACCGATCTACACTTTTCATTTTAATGAAGCATGTATACTTAGTAACTCTGATTAGAAAATACATACGATTTGTGACGATTAAAAACGATTAAAAATTTAATCGTATTTAACAATCATAATCGTCATGGTTTTTCACATTTAATCATCAATTGACGATTCGTAACGATTAAAACATTTTTAATCGTCATTGATCATATTTTCTAATCAGGGAAGGTAAAAGACCCATTACGCGCTCACTTTTCATTGGAGTGAGATTAAACCACTCAATATAAATTGCCAAATGAAATGCCATATTCTAATATATTTATATTCACAAATAATTATTTATCAATAATCATTTTTTTTTCTTGAAATTTTCTTGGAATTTTTTTACATGAAAATTATAAGAGCGTATTTACCGCAGTTAAAGTGAGCAGTTAATGGTTCTGATCGAGTCTAACGGTGGACTCTGGCTACTTCGTGTCCAGTAGCCACGAACCACAGTTAATTAAATTTTCCCGAATAAATTCAATTTTATTAATTAATTATCGTAAATATAAATTTAGATGTTCTGCTTGCTGGTTCTGAAATCGGGAAAATTTACTATAATTATCTCAAGAGTAGGTCGACTCGTTCTGACCGGACACGCGGCTGAAAGATAACTTAATTTTTATAGGACGCTGGTGATAAATGAAATTAAATTGGTGGAGATTCAATTATATTTTATGATTTTTATTTAACCAAAATCCCCAAATGTTCATGAAGAAAATTTCCTCTTAATTTATTTAAATTATTATAGCTTGTAAAATTAACATATAAGCGTCCAGCGGTTAATTATAATTTATCCGGACGCGCAAAATTTAGTGGACGTGGGGTGAGATAAAATTAATAATCAATTACATTATGTGCTACGTTGAAGAGAGAGAGAATTTTGTTAAAATAATTGTCGAGACATCTGGTTGTAAGTGGACTTATTAGTGGTATCGGTCTCCGGTTCATCACGGACTCCTTGGACTTGATGTCGATCGTCTTCGGTGAATCTTCGCGGGCTCTCTGAACTGCTTCTGGGTAGACGTTGCACACAAAACCACCACACTCACTTAATAATAAAATTTGGTTTTCTTTAACCAGACGAAAAAGTCACAAAAATCTCCTTATTTAATAAATCCGAATGAAAGACAACACTGAAAAAAAAATACTGTTTCCAAGTATCTGCGTGTTTGAATCCTCCCGAAAAAATTATTTGTTTAATCTTAGTAATAATGTACTCCAACCAAGAATATTTTCTTAAAATAAGTATAAAAATTCTTAAATCAAGAAAATATTACTTGGTTGGAGTATATTTTTACTATGATTAGACAAATATTTACTCGGGAGGATTCAAACACGCAGATACTTGAACAGTATTTTTTCTTTCAGTGAAGCATCACTTATAGTAAGTTAAATAAATTTAGTTTAATATATCAAAGAAAAGGTCTCATAAATAAGATTTGTTAAAGCAAAACTTTTATGCATCGATGCGCTGAACTCGAGTGTCTGTGATGAGCTCTGGGTGGTAGCCAGGGCCTGAGTCTCCCAGCAAGTGCTCGCTGGCCCTTTTATAAGAAATTTTCTGAGGGGTGGAACTACCCTACTATTGCCTCGATAGAATTACAGAACATGTAATTATTCAAAGAGATGGCCGTAGGGTTAATTAGACTTTCGCGCTCGATTTTCAAGTCAAGACGTACGGTTACACGAGTTTAGGGACTTTTACCTTATATTGACAGTATTATTTATAAAATTTCAAAATTATTTGATACAATCCAAACAAAATTTTGCTTTTCTTTTTTCTTTTTTTTATTGAAATTCTTTTATTGTTAAATCCATCTTTGCTTTCAAAACATTTTTACACGTTTAGATAATACTGCAGTTGTATTGAGCTAGTAGATTGTAAATTTTTTATAAATTTAAATTTATATTAAACATATTTATTAAGAATTTTATCAATATTTATCATAATATAAATAGTATAACTTAGGTAATTATCATTCATCGATCAATAATTTTTCGAATGCATCATTGTACTTAAAATGTTTAGAAAATGATGTAATTATGTTGACTATGAATTTTAAATATATTTAAATTGATATCCGTCGATATTTTAATCCACCTTTTTTAAGTAAACAATTTACGAAGAATATTCAAATTAATTCAACTTGTTGAAATGTGTTATATTAAAAATTATTTATTGTTTACAGCTGAGTTTATTATTCATTTGGCAACAAAAAATCCAACATCTGAAGGATTCAAACAAGCATTGAAAGAAAATGGTGGAGAACTTTCCGTAAGTATAAAAACCTTTTTGATTATTGTTTGTTGTATATATTTTAATAAATTTGTAAGTAAAAATAAATATAAAAACTAATTTATTGTTACAATTTCAGGATTCGTTTATGGATAATTTACTTCGAATAATTCAGCACATGAAACCTCCTAAATTATCAGAAATCAAAGATGTGGAGAAAAATTCAAAACAGAATGTAGCTGCGAAAAAATATCCAGTGTTGGTTTTAGGAAACCATGCACCAGTACCTTTTTCAGATGATGATGAGGTAAATGAAGCCATGGCGGCACTTGAAGCCTCCGCACCCTCATCGTTACAAAAAACTAATGATGAGAATCATAAAAATCCAAAGGAAGCGGAAAGAAAAGAAAAAAAACATCGAAGGCGCTCACGATCGAGATCGAGATCTAGATCAAGAAAACGACGACATCGTTCAAGAAGTCCACAGAAAAGAAGATCTCGTTCCAGAGATCGGTCTAAATCAAGACATCGTGATCGATTGAAGTCAGGGAATCGTAACAGTAAACGAAGATCAAGAAGTCATCACAGATCATCTTCAAGGGATCGAAAACATCGAAGAAGATCAAGAGATAAATCTAACCGTGACCATAGAAAAAATAAAATGAGCCGTTCAAGATCTCGGTCGTCAGAAGAGGTTCCTTTAGATCCTGAAGTTGGAAAAATTTATACAGGAAAAGTCGCTAATATTGTTCCGTTCGGATGTTTCGTACAGTTAGAAGGATTAAGACGAAGATGGGAAGGTCTAGTGCATATTTCACAATTACGCCGCGAAGGCCGTGTTGTTAATGCCAGCGATGTTGTATCCCGTGGTCAAAAAGTTTTAGTGAAAGTATTAAATATTAATAATGAAAAAGTTTCATTGACTATGAAAGACGTTGATCAAGAAAGTGGACGGGACTTGAATCCAATTTTACCATTAACAAAGTCCGAAGAAGACGAAAAACACTTGAGAAATCCTGATCGACCAACTTCACTTTTAGAATTACAAGGTAATATTGACGACGATGAAACACATTCCCGTAAACGAGTTCAACGTATTTCATCTCCGGAACGATGGGAAATAAAACAAATGCTTGCTGCTAGTTGCATTGATCGGAGTGAGTTACCGGAATTCGATATGGAAACGGGAGTACTTCCTCGTGAGGATGATGAGGAAGAAGATGTAGAAATAGAGCTAGTTGAAGAAGATCCACCTTTTCTTCATGATCACGATAGAGCCCTCCGGGATTTAAGTCCCATTCGAATTGTTAAAAATCCCGACGGATCATTAGCTCAAGCTGCGATGATGCAAAGTGCTCTTGCCAAAGAACGTAGAGAGCAAAAAATGCTGCAGCGTGAACAGGAAGTGGATTCGGCACCTTCCGGCTACAACAAATCTTGGATAGATCCTCTCCCCAACACTGAAAATCGAACATTGGCTTCAAATATGCGCGGTATAGGGTTACAATCACAAGATCTACCTGAATGGAAAAAACACGTGATTGGTGGTAAAAAATCTTCCTTTGGAAAAAAAACAAATTTAACTCTTCTTGAACAACGTCAAAATTTACCAATTTTTAAGCTAAGAGATGATTTAGTAAAAGCCGTAACAGACAATCAAATTTTAATTGTTATCGGTGAAACTGGTTCAGGAAAGACAACTCAAATTACACAATATTTGGCAGAAGCTGGATTTACCGCACGTGGAAAGATAGGTTGTACTCAGCCGAGACGAGTAGCTGCAATGTCTGTTGCTAAAAGAGTAGCGGAAGAATTTGGATGCCGGCTTGGTCAAGAAGTTGGTTACACTATTCGATTTGAAGACTGCACAGGTCCTGAAACAAATATCAAATACATGACAGACGGTATGCTTCTTCGTGAATGTCTAATGGATCTTGATTTAAAAACATATTCAGTGATTATGTTGGATGAAGCTCATGAACGTACCATTCATACTGATGTCTTATTTGGATTGTTGAAACAAGCAGTTGAAAGACGACCAGACTTGAAACTTATTGTTACAAGTGCAACTCTTGATGCAGTAAAGTTCTCTCAGTACTTCAAAGAAGCTCCAATTTTTACAATACCTGGACGTACATTTGAAGTAGAAATAATGTACACAAAAGAACCTGAAACAGATTACTTGGATGCTGCTTTAATTACTGTTATGCAAATTCATTTACGAGAACCGCCTGGAGATATTTTATTGTTTTTAACTGGTCAAGAAGAAATTGACACAGCCTGCGAAATTCTTTACGAGCGTATGAAATCATTGGGTCCAGACGTTCCTGAACTTATAATTCTTCCAGTATACTCAGCATTACCATCTGAAATGCAAACCAGAATTTTTGAACCTGCACCACCTGGATCTCGTAAAGTTGTAATTGCAACAAATATCGCTGAAACAAGTCTTACGATTGATGGTATTTATTATGTCGTTGATCCAGGATTTGTTAAACAAAAAGTTTATAATTCGAAAACTGGTATGGACAGTCTGATTGTGACGCCGATCAGCCAAGCTGCGGCAAAACAGCGTGCAGGTCGTGCGGGAAGAACTGGTCCTGGAAAGTGTTATAGACTCTTCACAGAAAGAGCTTATAGAGATGAAATGTTACCGACACCCGTTCCTGAAATTCAACGAACAAATTTAGCGACCACAGTATTGCAATTAAAAACAATGGGTATTAATGATTTAATAAACTTCGGATTCATGGATCCTCCTCCTGCAGAATCATTAGTAATGGCTCTTGAGTTATTGCACAGTCTCAGTGCTTTGGATAATGAGGGTTTACTTACTAGATTAGGAAGAAGAATGGCTGAATTTCCATTAGAGCCAAATCTCTCAAAGATGTTGATTATGAGTGTCCACTTGCAATGCTCTGACGAAATACTGACAATTGTTAGTATGTTGTCGGTGCAAAATGTCTTTTATCGGCCAAAAGACAAACAAGCACTGGCTGATCAGAAAAAAGCTAAATTTAATCAAGCCGAAGGTGATCATCTTACTCTTTTGGCAGTTTATAATTCTTGGAAAAACAATAAATTCAGTAACGCATGGTGTTATGAGAACTTTGTTCAAATACGGACATTGAAACGAGCTCAAGATGTGCGAAAACAGCTGTTAGGAATTATGGACAGGCACAAGCTTGATGTCGTATCAGCAGGAAAAAATACTGTTAGGGTTCAAAAAGCTGTCTGCTCAGGGTTCTTTAGAAATGCAGCAAAGAAAGATCCTCAAGAAGGCTATCGTACTTTGGTCGATAGCCAAGTGGTGTACATTCATCCATCCAGCGCATTATTTAATCGCCAACCTGAGTGGGTAATTTACCACGAGTTGGTCCAAACAACTAAAGAATATATGAGAGAAGTCACGACCATTGATCCAAAATGGCTCGTCGAATTCGCTCCGGCTTTTTTCAAATTTAGTGACCCTACTAAGCTGAGTAAATTCAAGAAAAATCAACGTCTTGAACCGCTTTATAACAAATATGAAGAACCCAACTCTTGGAGGATTTCCCGAGTACGACGTCGACGTAATTAAATTTATTTTATTTATGTGTGTTCATTTTTTTATGACATTCTTTAAATAATTCTGTGATTATTATTTTTAGAGTAATCTATTAGCGAATAAAATAACATTACTACCGTTTCATTGTAAATATTTCTAAAATATATTTATTATAGAATGAATAATAATAAATATTTTTGCTTACATTTCTTAAATTACTGTTTATAATTTAATTGTTTACTTCCTCTAGAATTAATCGATGATTTACATTTATTATACTATAATTGATAATATTTTAATCAATAATCTATGTAATAAACCGGAAAATTGATACAATTATAATTTCAGTTTTGTGTTTATCTAGCTTTAGTGTTAGAGCTCATTGTAATCAGAATATTTATATTCAAATTTGTTATTATTACTTAGCTTTTAAATAAATCATTTGTTAAATTCTATAATAAAAATAATAAATGATAATATTGTCTTTTATTTAATATTATTATTATTATTATTTATTGTTTATTGGCCATGAAGTTGTAACTCCTTGCGGCCATCCAAAACAGATACATTTAATCGTATAGTATACATTATTGTTACTAACAAAGGCGATTATTTACATTTATTTAACATGTAAAATAATTTTTTTTTTTAATATCACTCAAAAAAATGATAAATAATTGCACGTTTTACTATCATTTATAAGCAAATATTATTGTTTTAATTACATTAACTATATATATGAACTCAATATCATATTAAATCATTATTGAAGTAGAAAAAAAAAATTTTAATATACCGCGTTTTTAAAACGAACTTGAAAGTAAGATTTAAAACGAGAAACGTGCGGCGCATGCAACAGATAATTGATGCATTAATAGTTTAACTTACAATTTTATTGCTCTGGAAATGATATGAACCGTTGTGTAAATTTTCTCATTGATAGCTCCTCTCTACACTTCTTACAGTTGTGTACTGCATGCGCCGCACGTTTTCCGTTTTAAATTTTACAAGTATTTTCATAGCTATTAAAAATTCACAATCACTAATTTTCCAGATTATCTGGTAAGTTCGAAATCTGTATAGGGTTTTATCTCCTAATGGGGCTTAGAAAAATTCTTGTATCCTTTTTAGTCAATTTTAAAAACGTACATAACTTTCTCCACATTAATAATTCATAATTAATAATTTTACTTACAATAAAATATCAATTAAATGTATTTTCAATAAATAATTAAATTATTATAATATTTTTCTAATAAAAATAACCCATGTTAAAATATATTAATGTTAATATTTAATATTTTATTTAAAAATTTCTTAAATCAGTTAAAAAGTTATTCATTATTAATTAAATAACCTAATTTTTAAATTATAAAACCTTATTTTAATATTAAATTTACTACCTTCAATTGGAAGTAGCTTCATCGAAATTGTAATAATTCCAATGTAACATAGGAATGATTACCATGCTAGTATGGCTAGCGTTACCATTCAACATGGGACAAATTACTATGTTAAATAAATAATGCGGCTAAAAAACTTGCGTTACCATGCTACATGGTAATAATTACTACGTTACATTGGAGAATATACCATTCACTTCTCTCCGTGTACTACCATTTCGGCTGCCAAATGGCTTTTTTAACTTCCCGCTAAGAAAATTTAAAATTTTCAAAAATTCGGAGTTAATGATTTCGGTCCGATTTTCAAAAATCGAATTTCTATCAGATCTTGACGTTTTGAGGTTCTAGGAAACTATTCTGACTAATTTTAAGATGATTCCCGAGTGTCTGTACGTACGTAAATATGTACGTAAATATTCATAACTCTTGAACGGATGAACCTATTTTGATCTTTGAGTTGTCATTCGACGCGGCTTGTTAATATCTTGAAGCTGTAAAAATTTGAGCTTAATCGGTAAGGTGCATTCGGAGATATTTCAAAAATAAAATTTTTTCAAAAATGTTTTATTTGGATAACTTTTGATTTGCTCAATGGATTGATTCCAAAATCCAATCAGCTCTAAAACTTTATAAGCCGCGTCGAATGCCACCTCAACCATCAAAATCGGTTTATTTGTTCAAGAGAAACCGTAAACGAAAGAATTAAAAAATGTTTTTTTCGTTTTTTTTCAATTTCTCAAAAACGACTCGATAAATCAATTTCAAAATTTGATCAGCTTTAGAACTTGATAAAACGCGTCGATTTTCACCTTAACCGTCTCAATCAGTCAATTCGTTTAAGAGATATCGTTGGAGAAAAAATGGTAAAAAACGGTTTTTTTCCGGAAACAACATACAAAAGTATTTTCGAGCTTGAAAATGTATTCACAACAATGTTTTCGAGCTCAAGGAGCTCGATAATAACCGGATGTTTTAGGGCTGGCCCTTAGGGTCAACCGATAGACCGATTTTTTTCATTCAAAAACTCATTAATTCAATATCAGATTAGACGTTTATAAATAATTTCACTGAAAGTGTTTTGAGAAATATAATACAAAACAATAAATGAAAATGTAATCAACATTTACAATGATAAAACAGTAATTTGATAGATTCATTCATTTATTATTCAATACAATTTGTACAATTTATTTACCCATGAAAAAATGACAATTAATTGCTGAATTAACTGACTAATAATTGTTGAATAAATTAATAAATTAAATATACAAATTAATTTATAATGATAATAATAATAAAAAATAAATTATATTATCTTTAATTCTATATCAGTTGTTCGTATTTCAATGGATTCAACTTAATAAATATCCCAAATCATACATAAAATGCATTGTATACACATCTGTGTATATATAATATTCCATAATAAATATACAATAAAAATGTGTAATGAACACAAAAAAGTCACTTATGAAAAAAAATATTAAGCCTATAAGAATACTTATAAAACAAATGGATTAAAATTTAGACTCATTCAAATACTCAATTTAAATTATTATACATTATTGTTCTGATTTTCTGATGTTAAAAAACATGGTAAATTAAGTTTTCTTAAACTTGATTTGTTTTAAAAGTAAAAAAAAAAAGAGTGTTTTAAATATAATTAATACGGAATGTTATTAATTGTACTTAAATAATAGAAAATGGAATTTGTAAATAATTATTCACACGGAAAGATTGGAACCCGACTGGTTACTGTTCTGCACCCGACTCAGTACGGTGCTGGAAAAAAATGCTCGATTGTAAAGACCACAGTGATTACTGTGCCGTGTGCGGAACCTGACTGAGTCGTGTGCGCATATCACTCAGTCAAGTTTCGCACAATAATCAGTGTGGTGCTGCACCACAATCGAGCATTTTCTTCCAACACCGTACTGAGTCGGGTGCAGAACAGTAACCAATCGGGTTCCAATCTTTCAGTGCACATTCATTATAATAAAATTTCCCGAATGAGTATACAAGATAAAATGATTTATTCAACAAATTCTAAATTTAGAGTATTCAACAAAAAATATATACAATTACTAAATTCAACGTAAGTTAAAAATTTTTTTATAATTAATTCATACGACTTCAACCGATGTATGATAATTTATTAATTTTAACAATCAATGCTAAGTTTTATTTTTCTCTTATACTTATAGTGTTTTAGTTTGTTCTATTTTTATTTAGATTTTTTGATCCGTTTCAATCTTAAGATAGAAAATTTTTTATTAATTTTCACTTTCAACAACTTCGTCATAACTATCAAAAAACTTTGTTTTTTTTTATCATGAAAATATCTATACAGTTAATATTAAATTTCTCTATATTATGTGAATTCGAAACAACATTCATTATTAAAAGTTTTTTAATTTTGATTTTTTAAATTTATCACTACTGCTTATAATTTTTACATTCAGTTTGGAATTGTAATTTAAATAATTACACAATTATGGAAAATTTGTTTTTTTTCAATTGACCGGCGCTACATTTTTTTTCTTTTAGTTTGGAGACACCGAAAAACATGAAATTTTATAAATTTAGTTCAAGTACGTGGTTTTGAAGAATGAGCTTTGGTTTTTTTTTTTTCTTTATGGATTCATAAATATTAAAGTACTAAGTATCCATAGTTAAGTACTTAAATACTTATAAATAACAATAATATATTCTATCGTTGTAAATTTCGGAAGAATTAAGAACGTGTCAATAACTCGAACTATTAAAGTATCATAGTTTGAGATTCATACTTTAATATTATCAGCGTTATGATATTTCAAACATTAATGTTAAGTAATAGGTACGTGATGTTTCAATGAATAAGAATCGAGATATTAATTACGCAACAATTCGATAAAATCATTAATTAAAATGTCTTAACTATTATTCTACTTAATACTTATTTCAATAAAAATTATAAAAAATATTACTTTGCGCCTCTATTAATCACAACACTTTATAGACCAGAGAGAGACACAAGTCTCACCGGCCAAGATATAGTACTTTTAAGTAACGATTATAGTTAAACATAATTATAATGAGCAAATATTTTTACACTGATAGAAAACTATCTTGATTCAAGAAAAATTTTTATTTTCAAATTCTTGTTTCAAAATTTTTAGTTGTTTTAATTCAAGAATTAAGTTCTTGAACCAACAAATTAAAATTCTTAGATGGAGAAAAAAATTATTTGTTTGGGAATTTTACTCTTTGTTCCATTGAAACAGAATATATATTTCGCTTGAGAATTTCTTGCTCTTGGATTAAGATAAGCAAAAATGTAAGTTGAAGACATTACCGACTTATTTCGAGAACAACGCGATTTTTAAAACAAGAATCGATTTCCCTGATAGCCAAGTTGGCGATAAACTGGCGTCAAACTAACAGCCGTAACCTGTCGCCAAGTTGGCCACAAAAATTGGTATTTCCAAAGTTGACGGAAAGTTGTCTTCAATTTTCTCAGAAACCTGCCTTCGAATTGCGACTCTTCACTGGCGCCAACTTTCTGAGAAAATTCTTTAAAAAATCCCTGGTCACTACACCTTGCTCAGCAAGTTTTGCAGTGAAACATTTTCGGCTAACTTGACGACAAGTTTCTGGCAAGCCTCGGCTGGATAATACTTGCGCGCAAGTTGATGCAAATCTACTACCGTCATCTGAATGTAATTTGACAAAAAAAACTTGCCGTCAATTTGACGTGAAACTTTTAATCAACTTAACATCATCGTCTGACAGTAACACTTGTAGTCAAATTGAATTCAAGTTACAGACAATTTACAGTCAACTTAAAGGTAACTGTTTGCTCTCCAACATTTTCCTTTAAATTGACTTCAGAATTGGCAGGGTGTGGAGTATAGGGTGAGGACAATCGAATCGATTGTAGCGCCTGCAGTGGACGAAATACGCGTTAAATCGCACTTGTCTTGTGAATAGTTAAATGAAAGCAATGTTAAAAAATAAGAACAAGTAGTTGTTGTGTTGTTAATTGCAAAAATACTGACAGAAATAGTAATTGCAAGTTTTATACATTTCCATCCATGATATTCATCTTTGGCTAAAAATTATTACGGGGAATTTTTTTAAATTACAAATTTTTAACCCAAAGTATTTTTAATTGTTGAGTTTTAAAATTTAAAATTACGAATAATTTAAATCACTTCAATTTCTTTACTTAATGCAAATTAATAATTTTAACTTTGAAAAAATTATAATTATAATTATTTTAACTCGTTTGTTATTATGACTATTATTGTTGTTATTATTATTATTACAAGCTAACCTTATGTCGTTCAAAATAATATTTATTTTGTATTTATTAAAATTTTTTATACTTATTTTTTTCAGTACAATCTACTCTATATTTTTCCACCTTTCAAATGCGGTATCACACATATATTTCGCAATCTTTAAAAATTTTAATTATTTGTTTATAAAAACTTTCCGTATTCTCTCTGTGCTTTTTGAGGATGATTTAATGCGGTCGACAGATGTCGTTTTCGTCGCGCACCTTGCCAATACGGCAGTAGCTTGAAGTTAACTTGTGGTTAAGGCTGGGCCGCACCTAACGAAATCTCGAATTTAATAATTCTAATTATTTATTAAATAATTATCATAACAGCAATTTTTTTAGCTTCTCACTCAAAGCAGAAGACGAACTTTCTCGGAAGATTTTTATCACCCGAGTCCCATAAATATTCAAAAAGTAATTAGAATTCTTAAATTCGAGATTTCGTTAGGTACGGCCGAGCCTTAAGGTGGCTATCAGGGTGGCCTTGCTTGAAAAATTCGATGGTATCTATTGAAGATGATATAGTTTCGGGTCAAGACACAAGAATTATCCATCGAAGATATAAAATCTTTAGAGCTGAGAAAATCTAAATCAAGACAAGAATTTCTTAAAGCAACATAATTGGCTCTCTTAAAAAATAAATTCTTGGCTCAAGAAAATATTTCTTAATTCAATATAAATTTTCAATCAGTGTATTTTTTATTCTTTTAAATCATAAACCATTTTCTGTATAAGCGAAAATGTTTCAAATCATTTTTTTAACTTGTAAAGCTGATAATTCATATTTTCTACTAAATTTATTCAACTGAGAAAAAAAAATATTTTTAATAAAAATTTACTACTAATTTTATGAATATTTATAATCCTTATACAATTAATTAGCTGTATCATAAAAAAATGTAGAAATACGAATAATATATAAAATAGAAAAATGTTTTATCGAAAATATATTTGTCTATTTGCAGAAATAAATAAATTAATTAACAAATAATATAGAGCCGTACGAAAAAAAAAATATGAGATATTATCTCATAATATAAATGCATATATGCAAATCTTATGAAATATTTAAAAAAAATATCAGCCAACAGTTTAAGTACATACGCTTTTTGTCTCTATTCACTAGAGAATAAATATAAACTTTTTTAAATGAAGCCTTTGCTTGTTACTGATTTATATATTTATATAATTACTTAATGATGAAAAATATATTTTTCATTGGACGTAAAAAATTTCACATTTGATTATTTTACCTATAATTTATAGCATTATTCGACGTGGCGTTAAAAAAACATTTTTAGACATTGAATCTAGCATAAAAATTAAAACTCACATTACAACACAACAACGTTGTTCCGTATGACTATCTCCAATAATTTCACTAGTATTTCCAGAAAATCGTTGAAAATCATTCGCAGTTAAATCATTATCAGATGTTGAAGAAACTGGAATACCATTTCCATTAGCATCTACCGTAGGATTTGTATGCCGACTCTGTGCCCGTTGTTTCTTCAGATCCGACAATGATTTGACGAAAACTACAGACACATGTATGTTGATCTTGCCATTATTATCACTTTCATAAATTGGTTGTTGTCGGTTGACAGGCGAGTCAGGCCCTGTGACTATCAAGGCAAATATATAAATCTAGCTAAAATTTATCTTACTTGTTTTAATTTTAATTGTTTACTTTTAAAAAATTAAGTGTTTTATATCTATTTTAATTGATTTTATGACTCAAATTACTATTCTATTAAATTATAAAATTAATTATGTTATGCAAATTCAGACTTTGTGAACTATCATTATGTAAAAGACATACAGATATCAATTATTTAAATAAAAATATTTTTAAATTTAATTTAAAATATAACGCATCCATAGTTAGGAACTTCTAAGTATCATAATAAAATTACTACATCCCTGGCGGTTTTGAATCACCCTGGAAACAGCCTGGAAACACCCTGGGAGTGGAAATACGGTGGAATCACGGTGGATCCACGGCGGTTACACGGTGGGTTTTTTGTCATTTTATCACCGTGATTCCACGGTGGTTACACGATGCACCCACGATGGTTACACCGCGTAATCACCGTAAATACACCGTGGAATCTCGGTGAATGCACCGTGGAATCACGGTGGATACACCGTGTAACCATCGTGGAAACACGGTGGTAAAATGGCACAAACCCACCATGTAACCACCCTGGACCCACCGTTTTTCCACTCCCAGGGTGTTTCCAGGCTGTTTCCAGGGTGATTCAAAACCACCAGGGATTAAATAAGAGAATAAATTAAAAAAATGAATTATATAATATACAGTTTAAAACTGTATTTTTTTTAATAACAATACTAAATGCGTAAGAATAAATAATAGCTACTTAATTAGCAAACCATTTATTAAGTGGATTTTTGTGGTAACAGGACTAAATATCTACGTGGAAATTTCTGGGAAGATGTATTAAGGGGGACCACTAGCGTGACCGCCTAAAAAAAAAATTTTTGGGAATTTTTTTAAAGAAAACTACTGCATGAAATGTTTTAATGCTTTAAGGATAATTTGTGGATATAGAATCAATACAAGATAAAATTTTTGGACAAAAAAATTCATAATTTAGCGAGTTATTCACAATCTCTCAACGCCCCCCAAAAAAAGGCCCCCCACTGCTGCAGTGATAGTGACTTTCACAATGCATGAAATCAAAAAAACCAAAAAGTTTATGAAACTAGGAGGTATTTTCCGTACCGTGACTCTTGTGCTAAGGTAAAAAATTCAAATTTAGCAAAATGGCGGAGTTTTTAAAAATAATTTCAAATTTTGCGCGAAAATTTGATGATTTTTGGCCTGCCAAAATTACATTTTTGATTCGATCAAAAAATTGGAGGTTCGTGGTACGTAGAAACATCTATAAAAGAAGATGCAATTCGAATCAAATCGATCGGATTTTTTCTCTTCGAATGATAACTTCAGCAATTTTGAAAAATGTATTTTTGAGAACCGATAAGCGGCTGCTCTTTAGATGACTGTAAATCAAAAAAACTATTCGCGATATGCACTAGAAATTTTGGTATGTTATTTTTGAAGGTATAGACGATCGAAATATGCAGAACGAAACAAAAAAAGATTTTTTCAAAATTTTACACTAGTGGTCCCCCTTAAAACCATAATTTGGACATTGAATATTAATGTAATTTAGTCGTGGATATTTAGTCATGTAACCGTTTTTCGTGATTTCTAAAAAATTTTGATAAACGGAACAAGCGGTTTATTAATTACGATATCGCATGCGAAATGCCAAAAGAGCGTATAAAAATTTTTTTTTTCGCCAATCACTTTGCAAACATGTTCTAAGCTTAAAAATGAAAAAAAAATTTTCCAAAATGCCAAAAGGGCGTATGTCTCAAATTATACGCCTTTTTGGCTCTAGGAACTTAAACATTTTGTGATCCAAAGCCAAAAGGGCGTAAAAAAATTTTTTTTCTAATCGCCTGTCAAACATATTCTAAGCTGGAAAATGAAAAAAAATGTCGAAGCCCAGAAAGCGTAGTGTTCATTTAATCGGATTTTATTACCAAATAAATATTTAATTTTAATGCTCCAGAAAATGAATTATGATTTTAATTGAAATTGAAGAAACTATGAAATACTATTCGCTACTAAGGCGAGAAATTTTAGAAAGGTTTGAGTATATATTTTAACGTATGGTAATCATTTTTCAAATCATTCAGATGTTTTGAGTTTTTTTATGTTATAATCATTTGAAGAAGTTCATTTTTCTTTGTTTGAATCACACAAAATAGCTTTAGAAAGAGTATAGAAAAAATTAGGTGATTTTCAAAAATTCATGTACTTGAAGATCAGAACGTTTTTCGTGGAAGGAAAATAAAAAAGCAAAAAAATTACACGAATTTTATTCATTTTTGTTGCGTGGAAATCGTTTTGATTTTCAGGTATATAAAAATTCTACATAAAGTCAAATAAAACTGAAAAAAACCCACTTTGCCCCTTTCTACAGTTCAATTTTTCACCTTTCATATTTATTCTGATATTGCTTCATTGATATAGCATTATTTTCATGTTTTGTAATTAAAAAAAAGTTTTTTCTTATACGCCCTTTTGGCATTTCGCACGCAATATGGATAAGCATAAAGAAAACTACTTTATAAATACACTTATCCAAAAAATTAAAGGAACCTTATGATTCCGGAAAAACCGTGGCTCAAAAAATAATTTTGCTGGAAGATCTTCAACATAGAGATTTCAAGCTTCAATTTGCTTTTTTTATTTTTTTAATACGATCATTTTTCACAAAAATACAGCCTTCCAAAAATCACTAAAAAATTTATAAAATTTTCTTGTTCCTGTAATTTTTTGGATAAGTGTATTAGAACATGCATAAAAAGTTTTTGTCATGCTAAAACTGTTAAAATTGAAAAGTTTTTTTGAACGAGATTTTTTAGAACCACAATAATAATAAATTATTCAATATGTTACAAATAAATAAAAAATTACTGTTGTTGATTAATATGAAATATATTAGTAATTTGAATAAAAAATTTAATGAAAAAAATTATTAAAAAATATTGTATTTACATGCCATTAAATTTTAAATAATACGCACCGGAAATTTACAGACAAAACAATAGCATGGCCGATAAGTATTGTTAACCAATAGTCAATTAAACGAATAAGAAGGTAACATAAAAAACTGACCTCAAAATTTTATGCCAAGGGAGCAGCACGCATTGGTAGAAAAAAAAAAAAAAAAAACCAATAGATCAGGAAGATGAGAAACGAATTAAATGAAAAAATATATTTACAAGGTAATTATAAATGATAATGTAAATACAATAATAAATCGAATTCGCGAATTTTTTTTTTTAATTTTTTAAAATTCACAATTACAAAAACATTAGGAAAGTTTTTTATTAACTCAAAAGAGTTTAATTATTATTATTATTATTATTACCACAATATTCTACTGAACCACAACCAATATAAGCTATAAAAGGTTTGGAATGTACCTGAGTCTTTGTCAACATCTTCATGAAGAAACGAATCATTGTCTTTGCCTTCCGGACCTCGACGCACTGCTGGAGTTAATGCAGTAGAATCTGATTCTTCTGTTTTATCTTGAACGTTTGAATTATTTGCTAAAATTATCGAATCTGTTGGCTTAGTTGGAGCATAAGTCTGTAATAAAAAAAATTAAATAAAATTAATTAGCCCCATAAATTTTTTATTTATTGTAATTTATCTCAATTACTTGTTGTGCTTGTAATCTCAATCTAGCCTCTTCTTGTGCGTCTTTTTTCGTCGTGAGAACTTTATCCCTTATAGATGTACGTCTCACGCTTTGTGTTCTAGTGTTGATGCTTTGTGATCTACGTACACGCCGACTCTGTGCCTCACGAAGTTTTTTACTTTCCTGTTCTGTTTTCAATTCAACTATGCGCTCTCGAATTTCAGGATCTTCACAAATATCTAAACCAAATTATATGAAATTTTATACTATCTAACTATTAATTATTATGTTGTATTATAAATTAACTAGTACCGGCTGGTGTTTCATCGTGCTTATTTTTTGCATTCAAATCAGCACCGTTTTGAACCAATAGTTCAAGAACCTCTAACTATAATAAATAATAAAATTATAGTTTGACTGATTGAAAAACAATGATATTTACAAAATATAAATGATGACTTACATGACCCCAGCAAGCAGCTGCGTGCACCGGTTGCCACTTATCATTGTCTTCAACATCCGTGGAAACATGTTGATCCAAAAGATATTCGACGACACGAAGATAACCATTAGCTGCTGCTATATGAAGCTATAAAAATAAATAAAATAAAAATCTGTCTATCGGTTGACCCTGCGGGCCAGCCCTAAAACTTCCCGCTGTTTTCGAGCTCAAGCAGCTCGATTTGTTCCAAAAATATCGTACAACAAAGATTCGTTTACACGCTCACACACGCGGACGTCTATCGAGAATCGGACCGAAACCGATAACTTCCCTTTTTTTTTAATTTTCAATTTTCATAGCGGGAAGTCAATAAACAATACAATAATTACTATAATTAATTAAAAAAAATAGTTTTTTTTTTTCATCATAAATTCCTTGTTAATACATACAGGAGTAGCGCCTTGATGATCTTTATATTCTAAATCTTGACCTAACGATACCGCCTTTTGTAAATCCTGTAACATCTGAACCTCTGTCGACGCACGAGTTTCATCAATCAACTCTTGCGTTACACCTCGACTAGCCATTTCACCTAAATATTAAACAAAATATTATTAACGTCAATTAATAAAGAAAGAAACCTTATGTACTGTTACATTCTGGGGTATTACCCCAGATTGATTAAAAATATAAACAAATTTATATTATTAATTAAAATGTTCAGGTTTGACATCATTAGGGTGTCTATAGACCCCAGGCGTGTCCGTCGTCTATTATTAGTGATTATGATTTGTTATAAATATTTGATTAGGGTTATATAATAAATGTTACACCAAATTTACTAAATTTAGGTATGTTTTAAGTAATAAAATTAAGGGTTAAGTCAGTCAGTCACTGTGACTTAGATATTCGTTGGCTGACTCCTGTTCTGTCTCCGCAGATCCAGTACAAAAAAATGATAAAATTATAAATCCTCCAACGTCGCATCTCAGGTTACCCTAGAGAACGTCGTCAAGGCCCGGGTCTGCCTTGCCATGAATTTAGACTACGGGCCACGACGGTGTTCGCGGAAATCGCTTATCTGCTGTAGTTACTCTGTTGAAGAATTTTTCTTCATCAGAGTGATCAAAGTTTTATTATATATTACCAAAAGAAATTTAAAAATTTTAATTTAAATATAGTTAAAGCCAGAACGTAACAGTACATAATGAAGCACACATAAAATATTAAATTACCTTCTATACAATCTAAAGTTCGTTCATCTTCACAAATGTCATAAGGCATATTTCCATCAGCATTGACAGCTAGTAAATTAGCACCAGATGTTATTAAATAACGCACAAGATGTAAATGACCACAGGTAGCAGCAGCATGTAAAGGAGTCCACTTTTCACTGTCTTCAGCATTAACATTGGCACCAAACTCAACAAGTAATTTCATCATTTCTTCATTGTCATCAATACAACATTGATGAAGAGCAGTTAAACCATCCTCATTCGTCGAATCTGGATTAACACCTTTTTTCAACAGCCTTCGTACTGAAATACCAATTAAAAGTATTTTAATTTTAACTTTAAATTTATCAAATAATTAACGTTAATTTTTGAAGTACCTTCATCAATATCATTTCTAGCTGCAGCTTCTAATAACATGACACTATCATCAAAGAAGATGCTTCTTTTATTACTTGGATGTTTTGTCTGATGACGCAACCATTCTTTTTCTCTTTGGCGCCAAACTTTAAGCTGCTGAAGCCTGCGATGTCGAGCAAGATGTAATCGCTCTTGCGTTGTCAATCTTTCCACATGTACCATCTCAGCAACTAGGTCTGAGTGCTCCATGATTGTGAGTTTACAATTTTTACAGGTATATTTACCTACGAATTAATTTTTATAAAACCACATCATATAAAAAATATAATTAGCAGTTAAGTACCAGGAAAATATAAATTTATAAAACCACCTCGGTTTTTTAAATATCAAGAAACCATTATAGTTTATTTTAAATTGATAGACATAAGCAATTTTTTTTAATTTTTTATTAAAAAAAAATATGATGAAATGATATTTGATATACTTGACAAGTGTTCTTTCATATTTTTTCGCGCGACTTTAGGTAATATTTACACAAATGTTATATGAGTTTTATTTTATATAGAAAAAAAAATTCTATTAATTATTAAAATTAATAATTTATACAGCTGATAATTAATAAATAATAATTATCAAAAACATAACAAATATTCGAGTAAAAGAATATTCACAGCACTTTGTAAAAGAAGCATTGAATAAAAACAATCATTAAGAAATATTTAATATACCTGTTAAATTTATTTTACAATTAATAAAACTCATTTATTTATTATCGATTTTATTCAACTAAACACAGAATATTTAAAATTTTTAATTAAAAGAAAAAAAAATTTTACGCAGAAAAAAATAATTTATTGGTTCAAGAAAATTTTCTCTCGTCCCAAAAACATTTTTGTTTTCAATTTATAATGCAAAAAATTTTTTAGGGGAAATAAAAATTTTTTGCGCCAAGAAATCCTTTTTTTTTGTGCATTAAAAATGATGTTGAAATTAGCAGACAATTAACAATTTTCGGATTTTTTTTCTACGATTTAATTTATAAAAAAATAAATATATGCAAATATAGAAAATTTAAAAAACTACAGGTGCAATTTTATGAAATATTTTTTTTCTTTGGAATTTATGGTTTTAAAAAAAATCAAAAAATTATTGGATCTCGGCTAACTTCAGTATCATTATTAAAATACTTTTAATACTTAAAAATTATATTCAACATTTTATGCAAAGCCTTCATTTTTTTTAAAAGCTACTAAAAGCATACATTTTTTTTTTTAATAATACACTCTTTAAGCCTCTTCTGTTGGAACATGTTTTATGACTAAAAGATAATTCATGAAAAACAATCTATAAGTTGTATTAATGTATTAAAATTTAGTTAATTTACACTTTGTTATCACCTTTCTACCAGCGAAAAAAAAAAAATTGAATAAAAATTTACGATACAATTTATCAATATTTATAACTATATAAGTAATCGAAATTATTTTTTAAAGATAACCTCTGTTATATTTGTATATTACACATCTGCATAAAAATCAATATTTATTACCATTTTTTAAATATTCGTTATACGCAATTATTAACCAAAGTAAAAATTTAGAATAAAACTAATGAAATGAACTGTTCCATTATTGTGTAATCAATGCAGTTATCAAACACTACTATCAGTCTTATCTATTACTGTCATGCTACATTCTTTATAATTAAAAAAAAAAAAAAAAAGGATTTGCAATACAGGTGAAAAAATAATTAATTTGTCTTTATGTATGAAATAAATACTTTTTATTAATAAAATAAAATAATTTTTTATAAAATAAAATAGTCTACAATTAGAAAAAAACTAATAAATTAATAGTAAAATTTAAATAAATTAAAAATAATGGATAAATAATAAAATTAACGGTAGAAAAAAGAAATATGCTGACATTTCCGGGATCTTTACAGGTCACAGTAATTAGTGTCATGCTCGCTCATATGGATATCCCCCACATTCATACCATAAACTCAAGTATATTTACACTAAATTTATCAAGTAATTAATTATTAAGTACGAACCTTTTTTTCTTACAATATCATATTAATATTATCAAGTCATAGCTTTTGTCGAAATACTTTAATTGTTTTATCACTTTTTAATTATAATATATGCGACAGTAAACATGAGGAATGTATAATTTAAATGATAAAATACAAAGATTAATAATATGTATACTGTGTATTTCAAACATTATTATAAGTTATAATATACTTATAAAAATAATACAATTATTTTCACAACCGAATAATAGTCTGTATCTTAAAAAAAAGATACATAAAATGATATAAAATGCCAACGCACTTGCGCGCACTTGGCTCCTTAGTTTACCTCATGGCAGCCATGACTAACCTGTAGCCATTATCACTTGCGCGCGCCATTCTTTTTATTTCTCTCACTTGGGATATTCTTAACGTCTATACACCTCATATTTATTGTTGTTCATTTTACTGCATATACAACCTGTTGTTATTCTAAGCAGTAATATGTTGAGTATATCTAATAGTTATATAATTTATATTAAACCCATTGTTATGTTAAGGCTGGGTCGGATCAAATGAAATCTTGAATTTAAGATTTCTAATTACGTTTTGAATATTTATGGGACTCAAATAATGAAAATCTTCCAAGGAAGTTCGTCTTCTGCTTTTTGTCGGAAGTTCAAAAAATCACTGTAATGATGATTATTTAATAAATAACTAAAAATCTTAAATTCGAGATTTCGTTAGATCCAGCCTTAAGATTAAGGAACAAGTTAAACCTTAATATACATATTATATATTAGGGTGGTCCAAAAAAAAACAAAGTTTTTTAGATATCATCTTAATTAAGAGTTTCTTCTATATTAATAATAGTCCTTCGGCTGAAGAGGAGAGCCCGTATACATTTTGTTGGCCAATGCTGGACCAAACTTTTTCTTACGTATTTTGACCCAAGGATCACGAAAATCGAGTCCATTTTGTTCAAAAGTGGTGCAAACAATTGTTAATAACAATTTAATTGTTTAAATCGAAATAACTTCAGAACCGCTGGTTTGTTGGGGCTACCAATCGACAGCATTTTTTTCGACACGAATTTCTGTCGTATCGTTCGAAGATTTTTTTTTTCTTAACTATTGTTATAAACAAATAAATTTTTTCAAAGTCCACACTCGACAAAATTTTGATACGAAAAATCGACAGCGTTTATTTCGACACGAATTCCTATCCTTTCGCCCTGATTAAGAAATATGATTTGCTCCATGTTAAGTGTATATCTTAAGTAATAACCAT
This sequence comes from Microplitis mediator, assembly GCF_029852145.1. Taxonomy (NCBI): domain Eukaryota; kingdom Metazoa; phylum Arthropoda; class Insecta; order Hymenoptera; family Braconidae; genus Microplitis; species Microplitis mediator. The sequence goes on from NC_079970.1 coordinate 14,678,891, forward strand.
GTTAAGTAATATCTATATATTAGTCGATTCAAATTGTTTTAAATCATTTCAAATTGTTTTGAATCATTCCAAATCATTTTTTTAAATCAGAGCGCCCGGAGACCTTTTTTTTCTTAACTAAAGTTATAAACAAATAGAATTTTTCAAAGTCCGGTTAGGATCAAAAACATCGATAAAATGTCGATACCACCAATCCAAACTGGACGTTTAAAAAATCCATTTGTTTATAACATTAGTTAAAAAAAAAAAAAAAAAAACGTCTCTGGACGATACGATAGAAATCCGTGTCGAAATAAACGCTGTCGATTGGTGGTATTGACATTGTGTCGACTTTTTTTTTCTTTCATTTTTAATGTTAAAAACGGAAAAATTCCGGCCTATCAAGCATCTGACGCGATTTGGCGGAAAGAGAGCGCGCGCGATAGGCAGCTGCTCGTGCGAGGGGAGAAGTCCGAGCGCCTAGCTCGTTTTTTTATCATATCTCGCAAAAAATTTGAGATAAAAAAAAACGCCATGGTACCTTTTTTGTGTATTTTTTCATTTCGAACATTTTGTTTCCAATAAACTGCCCCAACAAACCAGCGGTTCAGGAGTTATTTTGATTTAAACAATTAAATTGTTATTAACATTTGTTTGCACCACTTTTGAACAAAATGGGCTTGATTTTCGTGATCCTTGGCCCAAAACACGTAAGATAAAGTTTGGTCCAGCTTTGGCCAACAAAATGTATACGAGCTCTCCTCTTCAGCCGAAGGACTATAATCAATAGGACAAATTACGATGTTAGCATCGTAAATTTAACTGAAATTTTCTTTCCGTGTATATTACTTCCAAAAGAGGCACTTGACACTCTGTCAGATGATAGAGGAGTATCCGTGCCCGAGTCGTTCTCAAGTTCGGAATATATCAGTTCGAAACATATTCGTTACCAAGGACACCACAAAAGGCTGGACGTGATTCAGCGGCGAGCACCGAACTCGCGGAAGCAGCGGCAGGAGTAGTTCAGTGCTCGCTACTAGATTGCGCCCAGCTGCTTGTGATGTTCCTGGTAACGAATATATTTCGAACCGACATATTCCGAACTTGAGGACGACTTTGGCACGGCTACTCTTCTGTCACCCGACAGAGTGACAAGTGCCTCTTTTGGTAGTAATATAGTATACCCTATATTGCGTTGTTACAACACTGTCTAATATTTTTGTTTCCTTGAATAATTTTTTTTTATAATCTAGAAACATAAAATACGTTTCAGGTAATAAAAAAAAAGTGATTTTTGTATTCAATAAATGCTCTTAATTATTCTAAAAATAATAAACTTCGGTGGCATTTTTTTCTTCGGTATTTATTTACTCTGAATACCTTCTGGTTTGAGTATGTATTCACTCTGGTTTCACTATGTTTTCACTCTAAAAATATTCTGGAAACACTCTGGTATCAGTTTGTATTCACTGTGGGTTCCCTACGGTGTCAGTATGTATTCACTCTGGTTACTTTCTGGAAACACTTTGGATTTAGGGGAGGGTAGGGCAGAGCGGCCCCCCTGAAATTTTGATAAAAAAAAAATTTTTTTTTTTTTTTCGACTTATTAATATAAATCCGATATGTGTGCGCATTTGTACTCCTACGCATGACATTTGGGGCAAAATGGACAAGCCCAAAATTTTGAAAAAGTAATTTTTTTCATATTTTTATCGTCAAATTAAAAAAAAATTATTATAATTCCACATTTCTAGCCCTACGCATAACACCTGGGGCAAAATGGACCAGCCGAAACTTCCGAAAAAATTATTTTTTCATATTTTTCGGCCGTTTTTCTACGTAAGAGGCAAATTTGGTCACTAAAAATTTATAAAAATAAAATTTTTTTTTAGTTGATAAATTTTTAAAATAAAGTAAAACTATAGAACTGTTTTTTTTTTTTCATTAAATAGCAATTAGTAATTAAGGTAATTGAAAGTGAACGATTTATTACACCTTAAAAAATTTTTTCGAGTAATATAAAACTAAAAATACTTGTCAAGAGAAAGATATACATTCTTAATGATGAAAACAATTTAAAAAAAAAAAAAAAAAACGAAAAAAAAATTTTTTCATCATTTTTTGGAGGGAGGTCGCTCTGCCCCACAAAAAAAATTTTTTTTTTCAGAATTTTGGCAAAATGTCCATAAATTTGTTCGAAATAGGACAAAAGTGAAGTGATCTTATGGTTGAAAGCCACAAAAAGTAATAATTGGCTTAGGGGGGCCGTTCTGCCCCACCCTCCCCTACTCTACATTTACTCTGGAAATACCCTGAGTTCATTCTCAAAAAAGGGCACAAAACCATTCTAGAAATACTCTGGAGCCGGTATGGTTGCCTAATGTTACCAGAATATTTCCAGTGTGTTTCCAAAGTGTTTTTAAAACCGCAAGGGTAAAAATAAAAGCGTAATTATTAACTTTCCGCTTCAAAAAACTAATTATTTTTAAATGTAAGAATTCTTACATTTATCTTAAGATATTGATCTTGATTCAACTTTGAGAAATTCGAGTTTTGAGCAGATCTCCTGATCATCAGATCATACTGACAAAAAAAATTCGGCATATTAAACATTTTTTAGGTACATAAAAATTTATATTGGCGTAAAAACTCCTATATTTTTTTTGACCCCGGACATAATTATTGGCGTTTACGTAAAAAGCCGAAAGTTAGTTTGCTTCGTTAACATTCCATCACGCTGAAAAAAAATGCTAACTATTACCATCTTAGAATAGAGATTAATTCCCGGGTCAAAAATAAAACTTGATTCAGACTCGCTTCACCTTATTTTCTTTTGAAGTTATCGATTTGCCGACGATTTTTCGATAAGATCTCGACTTTTTCGACTTAAATTAAATTTTTTTCATCTTAGTTTCAACTTATTTCAACTTATTCGTATTTTTTTATCTTAGTTTCAACTTATTCGTCTTTACTTCGAGCACGATAGTTATTCACCTTACTTTTGACTTGCTGAACCAAGTCGAAAAAAAGTTATTTATTCGCCTTACTTTCGCCTTAATATATAAAAATTATTTCACCTTAGTTTTGACTTTTTCGCCTTATATTTTAAGTCGAATAAGTCTAAACCAAGTCAATTTCGACTTGATCTTAACTTTTTCGTCTTAAAATTTAAGTCGAATAAGTCTAAACCAAGTCATTTACGACGTGTTTTCAATTTTTCGTCTCAAATCGTGACTAAATAAGCCAGTTAAGTCTAAACCAAGGCGAAAACTCATTGTATTTCATATCTTCGTAAAAAAAAGTCAAGTTTGTCTTGTGAAAAACGGCTCCCAATTTCGACTTGGTAAACCAAGTCTAAATCAAGTTTTATTTTTGACCCGGGTTACCATATTGTATGTGATAATCATTATCATAATTTTATGTTAATTACTCGTTTCTTGTATAGTAATATTTACTATTGCCGATAGTACTAGTTACTGAGATAGTAATGATTTACTAATAATGATTATCATCTCGGATAAGAATGTTTACCGTCTCCGATAGGAAAAGTTAACATTAAAGAATGAGAATCATTAAAATGTGAGTATGGAAATAATTACTTCGTTAAGATGAAAGGTGTTATTACCGATTTTTTTTCAACGTGTATGGAAGGTTTTGATTTTAAAACTTGGAATTTCTGTCACCGCTGTGAAATTGATCAGATCAAGTTCGTGGCGAAGAGAACGATGAGGGATTGTGTATCGAGCGGCGCCTGCGTAATCGCAACTACCACTAAACCTGGACCGTATAATCGCGAATTCGCCCCCGCGAGCTTCGCACGAGGATAGTGTTCTACCGCAAGAAAAGCGGATCAGTTTTCGGACGACGTGCCCTTAGAATGTATTACTAGTGCGGAAATTGACTCGTCTATATTAAAATTTTTATTGTTGATTACTTAGTTGATTCTTAAAAATTTTTAAACAGTGTTAATTGTTTACTTTATATCATCATTATAAAAGGCAAAAGAAATAAACATAATTTAATAAATAAAATTATTTCTTGAGGTAGGCAATGATTATTATCAATTTTAAGTGAAAAACTGATGGACAAAATTAAAAATTATATCTTAAATAATGAGGTAATGATTCTTAATGAGACGTTTTTTTAGTTAGTAAGTGGTTATTGAAAAAAATACTTAAATAAATGACTGCTAAAAGTACCCCTTATTTTTCCTTTATTTTCATTTTAATGGAAGTAACTGATGAAACATTTTTCTTTAAATTATTTTTATGCTAAAAAAACGACATTATTCAATATCATGAATGAGAAATTTTAATTTTGCAGTAATATTTTACAAATAATTTTTAGTTTATAAAAAATATTTTTAAATCCATAGATATTTAAAATAATGTTATAAGTATTCATTTAGTTAATGTACCTTTGATATTTTGAAGTCATTGTAAATAATAGAAAATCTTAAATTATTTTTTTATCGAAAAAAAAATTTCCAATGAGGTCATAGTAAAAATACTAGTATGTCGCATGTTTTAAAAATAAAAACGTTCAATCATAACATCATACACATGATACTGTCATATATAAGATTTAATAAATACTTAACGCCACACCCCATATTAATTAAATACTTTAACAGAATCATATATAATAATCTCAAAAAATTTACTCTAGTAATCAACATTAATTGATTTGACTATAAGGTATTCATATATGATAAATATTACGAAATAATGTTTTTCTAAGATTTGAATTTACAACAAAATCATTAACAATAATATTTTTACATAAATAATAATAATCATAAATATTTTACGAAAATTTAAAATTTTGTTTCTTATTCATATTTATGACTTACTCTTAAGGGGTTAGGGGTAGTCAGAATTTTCAAAAAATCGATTTTTTTTTTTTTGCATTTTCTTAAAGTATAATATTTTAAAAATATTGTGTGAAAATTTGAAGTGAATCCGACAAATTCTTTTCGAGTTATTTAACAATGACCAAAGGACGCTCGGGTGCTACGTGGCATTCGAGAGCAGGTAGCTAGAAACAGCTGCAAGCAACCGACCTTTCGGGTTTCATTGTCATGAATATCTCCCCATTTTAATGTATTTATAATTATATATATATATATATATATATATATATATATATATATATATATATATATATATATATATATATATATATATATATATATATATATATCCTTCTACATATATTCACAATTTGTAGGTAGTACAAGAACTGAAAAATAATTTTTGGTTGCCAGTATACCTGTAGTCGTTGCACTGATCAGTCGATAGTTTTGTGATAAATTATTTCTCAAGTGAATTAAATTATTAACCATGGGACGTGATTCTAGAAAGGTTTCAAGAGAACTTCGGAGTTCTGAAAAAATTAATAAGTCGCGTTCAGTCAAAAGAAAGAATGTTTTTAATCCGAAAACAGCCGAACGTGATGAAAGTATTCAGAGTACATCTTCTAAAAAATTAAAACAAAACACTGAAGATGATGTACCTGAAGACAGCAGTACTGAATTTCGAATAATAAATTTTATTCAGGTATTCACTGCAATTTCTGCTCTTATAAAATGTAAAAAATGTGATGGAAATGTAGTGTTTCAAACAGCAAGTACACGTGGGCTGGGATTCAAAATTGTAGTTGCATGTAATAACTGTGGAAATGAATATATTCCTTCCTGTTCTTTCGTTGGGCATTCTTATGAAATAAACAGACGTTTCATTTTTGTAATGAGAATACTAGGAATAGGATACGAAGGATTGTGCAAGTTTTGCGGCCTGATGGACATGCCGTCTTTTTTAGATAAATCTACGCATACAATTTTACTGAAACAGATTTTGAATTGTAGTAAAGCCGTCGCAGAAACCTTCATGACGAAAGCTGTGAATGAAGAAAAGCAAGCAATGCCAACAACTGAAAATGAAGATATAAATCATCTAACTGTATCGGGAGATGGAACCTGGCAAAAACGGGGATATACATCGTCATTTGGAGTTTCTTCTATAATTGGCTATTTTACTGGAAAGATTCTTGACATAAACATTAAAAGTGCATATTGTAAGCTATGTGAGTATTGGAAAAAAAAAACAAATACTGTTGAGTTCGAGGAATGGTATCAATCGCATGAAGATGTGTGTTCTGCTAATCATCAAGGGTCTTCTGGGAAAATGGAGGTGGATGCGATGGTCGAAATGTTTTCGTATTCTGAAACTAAATATGGAGTTAAGTATGCCAACTATATTGGTGATGGTGACTCCAAGACCTATTCAGGAATTATAAAATCAGATCCTTACGAAAATACAACTGTAAATAAAAAGGAATGTATAGGGCATGTCCAAAAGCGGATGGGGAGTCGATTACGTACGCTGAAGAGTAAACAAAAAGGTCTTGGTGGTCGAGGTAAGCTCACAGGAAAATTAATAGACAAACTAACTGTGTACTATGGTTTAGCAATACGCCGGCATTGTGATTCTATTGAAAATATGAAATCTGCTATAATGGCAACCTTTTATCACTACGGCTCGAGTGATGAAAAACCGAATCATGATATGTGTCCAAAAGGCGAAGAATCTTGGTGCTCTTACCAGCGCGCTGAAGCAAGAGGAGAGCTTGATACCTTTTCTCACGATTATTCTCCTTTACCTTCTGATGTTTTAAAAGCTATCAAGCCTATATACGAAGATCTTAGTAATGAAAATTTACTTTCAAGATGTGTAGGTGGATTCAATCAGAATAATAATGAAAGCTTTAACCAACTAGTATGGAAAATATGCCCAAAAACGGTAAATACTAGTTTTACCATCGTACAAATAGCTGCATACGTTGCTATGTGTATATTTAATGAGGGTATAAATTCATTATTAGTCTTGATGAATACACTAGGACTTAATTGTGGGCCTAATTCTCATCGGTATGCAGAAAGAATGGATGCTGCACGTATCAAAGTAGCAGATAAGCGCGCTAATGATAACACCCGAGAAGGTCGATTGCAACGTAGGCACCAGCAAATCGATATTTTGGAAGCTGCTATGTCGGCTGAAGAGCTATTATATGGTCCAGGAATAGATGACTCAGTGTAAGTTATTAAATAATTCTTATAATTCGACATAAATCCATAGCAAAACTTTAAATGCGTTTTTCTCAAAACTATGTTTTCTGAACTGGTGATCACTGTAACTTAAAAACTGCTCGGTAGATTTCAATAAAATTTATTGTACTTTTGAAATACATTAAAAACTCGTGCCTGATCGAAGGATTTTTTTTTTTTTTCAAAATTTCGATTTTTTTTTAACAATAAACTGTCGGTTTTTTTCTCGAAAATTTGAAAAAAATTTCCTGAGGCCGCCATTTTGTTAATTTCGAAAAAAAAAAAAAAAGCTTCGATCAGGCACAAGATTATCTATTAATAAAACTAATTTTTCTTGTCCGATTGATTTTAGATGAATCTCCAAGGACTTATGATGATCACCGCAAAGGACTTCGGGAGGAACGGGCTCTACAAAAACAGCGATAACTTTTTGAATTATTAATTTTTTTTTTTGAAATTTTCGTGAAGTCAAATCGAAACGTGTTCTAATAAAGCTATGTTTTTATTTTTGTCAAATAAAGTAATTAACTACAAAAAAAAAATTATTGAAAATCATCATTTTTTCATACCCCTGAGTACCCCTAACCCCTTAATTAACTAATCCTTTTAACTATGATAAAAGTAAAATAACTAACACAATGTGTGCAAACATATGTATATATACATATATACACACATCTAATGATTACTAGTATGTATCTATACAGCACTCAAAAAATTTGTCGCTTGAAGCTATTGTTAAAACGATGTCAATGATATGCTGCAAGCAAAACAAAATAATAATAATAGTAATTGTTTTTTTCTGGCAAAAGAAAGAACGTAAAAAATATACTCTCAATTTAAAATAGATGTTTGCAATCTTTTTGGGCAAAAGAAAAAATCAATTATTTATAGATACTAAATTTAAATTTCCATCGTCTCTTTATCAATAGGGCAAGTTATAAGCATGTGAATTATAGAATTCATGCTCTACATAACTTTTAATATAAAAGAATAAAAAATTTTATAATAATAATTAATGAGAATTTAAAGACGTTAAACAATAAAAAACTTACACGTGTAATCACAACAAACAAGTAGGATATATGTTGTCTTTGATTTTAAAAAATCGATAAAATGCGGCACAGCATATTCTATGGTAACAAGTGCACTGACTTTAAAATACATAATATAACAGTAAAATATTACGATTACTATAATGAATTAAAAGAAAACAAGATCTATTAATTAATTACATTACCTTCTATTACACATTAGAAATCAATGCGCATAGAATTATAGAATTTTCATTAAAAATTTATCTTTGTATACTAATCTAACACTAATTTAAATATTGTATTTATGCTAACTGATTTACTTATTGTCAAGCCACTGGGTGCTATGACTTCTAAGTAATTTATAGCATGGATCGATTCAGAATTCACATGGTTGTGATATCCTCATTTTTTATTTATTTATTTTGTTGTTTGAATTTTTTTGCACCTTAACGTTCGTAACAAAAAAAAAAGTTTTAGTAAATCAATAAATTAATTAATAAAAAAAAAAATTTTAATTTTTTACTTTGCTTAACATAGATTTTTTTTTTCATATTAATAGAACAAGAACGTTAAAAAGTCAAGTATCGTACTGAAGTAGCTAGAGCCTCAAGATCGTGAAGAGAAGCCTGTAATGACAGTGTAATTCACAATGTGAAGAGTCTAATGCATAAAGTAGTTATGAAAAAGACAAAAGAACCAGGTTGCTCATCAAGGAGCATCTTATTATCTGATGCCTCTAATGATGATATTAAAACAACCAAAACAGATTCTTAACACATTGTCACGCTAATTTGAGTCTTCGAAATGGGAAACGGCATGAATAAGGTAAATTAGATAATCATTTAACTAATACATAAATTCGTATATTAATTAAAAATCAAAATATAGATAATTTTTTACTGTTTAAATTGTTTCACATAATAATATTAAGTAAGATATAATAATGAATTGATGCTCAAAAATTACATGAAATTAATAACTCAGGTTCAAAAACAAAAATTTTTGGCGTCTTGATGACGTAGGTGGTTGCATGGCGCCGATTTAGTTGGCTGGTCGCCAATCAAATAGTACATTCTTGGGATAAGTTATGATTAGGAAACTCCTGGCTCACTTAGCTTTGTCTCTAAATCGACTTTGTACATCTATAATTCAAGACATATATTATCTAATATAATTAAGATTTAATAATTTTTCTATTACATTTGTAATATATTGACATAAACATAAATAATGTGCCAAAATATAACTAGTAGGGTGACCCCAAAAAAACCGACTTTTTTTTTGTTTTCGAGTCTCATATGAAAATTTTTTTAGTTTCACAAGTTTTAAGAACCCTCTCCAAAACTCAGCTCGGTGAACAATTTTTAGGGGGTCGCTCGATAAATTTGGAAATTCTAAAAATGATTAAAATTCAGATTTTTTTTTTAAATTTTTTCTTTTTCGTGGCAGAAATATTTTCGATCTGTAAAATCAATGCCATGCTGAAAATTTTTGCTTTGAATATTAACTCATAATAGGCAACTAATACTTGGAATTAATGGTTGTATTTTTTTATGATTTTATTATTATCGTCATTTCATTAAAATATAACTTTTGCATAACTGAAAATATACTGGACAGTCTTAAACAATAAAATTGGGTAAGATTTGAATAACAAAAAAAACCTAAAAATTGATTAAAAAAACAAAAAATATGTAAATAACTAATTTTTTCTATATCTTGGGTTCTATTTTTAATTGGTTATGATATTCATTGATGGTTAAAACTTGAGATGCTTTAATATTAATATTCAAGGGTCGCTCGAAAACGTCCAAAAGACAGCACTCGAAAACATTCAAAATTTTTGAGCGCCGTTTAATTATTAAAGTTTTCAGCATATTCATTATTTTACAGATATAAACTATTCCTGCCACGAGAAAGAAAAAATTACAAAAAAAAAAAATCCAAATTTTAATTATTTTTGGAATTTTCAAAATTTGTGAGTGACCTTTTAAAAATTTTTCATCGAGCTGATTTCCAGAGAGGGTTTCGAAAATATGTTAAATCATCAAATTTTCACATGAAAACGAAAACAAAAAAAGTCGGTTTTTTTGGGTCACCCTAATAACCTAGTCGAGAAAATCATAAGACTAAAATATTCGTCAGCTAAACTTTACTAATTGTATCAACTTGATCCTTTTTATTTCTATAAGATAGTTTTCTTTTAAAACCACGTTTTCTTGGACATTTTTTTCTTTTTGAATTAATCTTTAGAAGTGGAATCTTTTTTATCGCAATTGTTGCATTCATCTCTGTTATCAATTTTGTTAACGTTGATATTAATGGTGTTGTTGTAGTAGTTATTGTTGAAGTAGTTTCAATTGTTGTAAAAACAGATTTTGAACTCGTGACTAAAGAAGACAAATAGTTTTCATGATTTCGTACAGAATTGAAATTCTTATTAAGATTAACATCTAAATTAGCTGATCTCCTTCCACCCAATGGCTTTTTTATATCAACAACACTACTTTTATATTCAGCACTTTTCCATTTTTTACAGCCGCATTTTCCCCGTTTAAAACGACGCTTTGATGTTTTACTACCATTATTATCATCATCACTACCAACTTCATTATTATTGTTATTGTTGTTATAATCATCAACACGACCATCATTAATTTTTTCAGCCATTGCTCCTGAAATAATATAATTTATCTTTTGAGCTAATAAGCGACGAATATTATAAGGTAACGTTTTCCATTTTTTACATATCATCATTTCATTAAAACTATCAAAATCATCATCATGCATAATTCTCACAGCAATTTTACCTGTTTGAAAATGATTATTGGAAACTGAAGAATTGATCATTGAATTTATCACATCTATCGATTGACCCTGAGCACTAGGCGCTACCAACAGACTCGATACCGTAGACGGATCAACCAGGCGTTTTTTCCAGGTTGTATCAATCGATTGGTGAGTACTCGTCATATTCACAACCACTTTAATTTTTTTATTATTCCCTAACATTGAATCCACTTTTTCATCTCCAATAACTCCTGACTTGTTCGGACAATTAACAATGTCCTTGAAAGTCTTCTCTGGTCCAAGAGTTATTGTACCCGAGGGAAAAAATTTTTCCGCTCCCTGGACATCTAAATTATTTTTACAATTCACAAGAGTATTATTCCCATGCTCAAAAAACACGGATCTATGATGAGATATTGTCGAACCAATTACGGAATTCTTGTTTGATACTAAATTGTCATTTCCACTCCGTGTTCCGTTAGTTTCATTTAAATCATCAAAAACTGAACCTTTAACGTTCGTATGATTTTTTCCAACAACTTTTAATGTATTTTTAGTATCAAAGGCAGCTATTGAAACTGAAGAAGATTGACTATCATGTCCGATACTGTCAAGTGATTCTCCAAAAGATATTTTTAATGTAATAAAAATACTAAATACAAAATAATAAAATTTAAACAATTTGATGAACATCATTTTAAGTCTTAGTATGAAACTGACTAGTTTATAATCTACTAACTTGTTTTAATAATTGTTTATATCTTAAATTTTATATTTGTTTTGCATATGGTAAATTGAATTACTATATAAATTAATAATTGTTTTATTAATTTTTTATTACGCTCAGGCCATTCAATATTAAACGTACCATAAAGCTTAAATTTTAAATAAACTTTTTCGATTAACAGAGATTAAGTTAACTTTAGAGAGAAAATTCATTCAGGTATCATTTATTATTCAAGTCTTACATAATTTATGATTAGTATCCTGAGAATTTTGACGCTATCAATAACATTAAATTTACTCTATATTAATTAATATCATAAGCTATCAAGATTTATGCTGAGCTAAATATACAAATAATTATTATTTATGTTGATTAAATTATGGTAATTATTATAGAGAATATTTTACTTTTATTTATTATTATTATCTATATTATTAAGAGAATAAAGAAAATTTTGTTCCAGCCATATATATCTATATAATAGAATAAGTTAATATTATTAAATTTGGTATCGTTAGAAAGGTCTTGACTTGAATTTGTGCCTTTTCATGGTTTCAGCTCTTTTTTATTGCCAAGTATCGAGATAAATAAATTTATCTATATCATTCGAACTTCTTTTAAATTGCGTGGGAAAAAATACGATCGTATTTATTTTCTTTAAATAAATTAATACTTTAATTATTCTGTCGCTAAATATGACTGAACATATATGTAGCTATTACACACAGATAATTTTTTAGCATTTTTTACATCAGAAATTTATAGAAAATTAACAGATTAAATTTTATCCAAGAAATTTAAATTTCTTAATCTGTTGCTTTGTCAAAATTACAATGTACCTTGTAAATTCTGTTCGATGTATTTTAAAAATTTCTACGTTCTCGGCGATTTATGCAATAATTCCATACTGTCCTCATGTTACTATGACATAGTAATTTTTCTATAAATTTTTTATGTAAAAAATACCGTAAAATTCTCTGCGTGTATATTAGGGTGAGCCAAAAAAACCAACCTATCGAATTTATGTCTTAAAACGGACGTATATATCGAGAAAAAAATTCTCCCATTGGGCAAAATTTTTAGCTCAATTTTAAAAGGTGTCGGTAGCCATTTGAAATTTCCCATTTAAATAACATGCAAAAAAATTTTTTTTGATTAAAAATATTATAACTTTTGAACCGTGTGAGATAAAAATTCGGCTCTAGAATATTCTTGTAGGGCATTAAATTTCTTAAAAGAAAGTCCTGGGAGTCGAAATTATAAACTTGATATTTCGTATACTCACAGGCTATCAAAGTCTAGAGTAAACAGAATCATACAAATTTGAGGCTTTGTTATTAAAAATGTCAATACTACGAGAAAATTTGTTCTACATGTGGTGCAATGAAATCACCAACAATATCCACGTTGTTACAAATAATATTTTGTTATCAATCACAATAAAAGAAAAGTATTTGGAAAATTCAAATAAAGCCTTAAATTTGTATGATTCTATTTACTCTAGACTTTGATAGCCTGTGAGTGTACAAAATATCAAGTTTATAAATTCGACTCCCAGGACTTTCTTTTAAGAAATTTAATGCCCTACAAGAATATTCTAGAGCCGAATTTTTATCTCACACGGTTCAAAAGTTATAATATTTTTAATCAAAAAAAATTTTTTTGCATGTTATTTAAATGGGAAATTTCAAATGGCTACCAACACCTTTTAAAATTGAGCTAAAAATTTTGCCCAATGGGAGAATATTTTTTTTCGATATATAGGTCCTTTTTAAGACGTAAAGTCGATAGGTTGGATTTTTTGGCTCACCCTAGTGTATATAGGGGAAGAGGGGGCAAAAGGGGGTAGGGTAAGCAAAACGGGGTACCCCGAAAATTTTATTTTAAAAAATTTTATATTTCATATGGTTTTTAAACATTCCAAAATCACTTTTGTAAATGTAATTGACCGTTATTTTGAATGTTTTTTGTTAAACTTTTTCGAAATTCAATTATCAGTTGCAAAATATTAATGACTTTTGTTTTATGATAAACACTATTAAAAATTTGTTTTTTTTCCTTTGTATCCAATAATCATGTAAAATATAGTTTTTCTTCATGTAAATTACTTACAAAAAAATTCAACTTAATCACATTCATTTAAAATCCAGAATTTTTTTTTACCTTTTTTACGGGGTACCCCGTTTTTCCCACAAAAATAAAAAATTTTGTTTTTTTTAACGGCAACTGAAAATTTTTCCTATTTACTTTCATTATCATTAAAAAAAAAAAGATTTAGTGTATTTGAGTCCTTGAAAACTTGGTATTTCCTTAAGTACCCCATTTTGCCCCTCCCTCCTTTATATAATTAAGAGAAAATAAGAAAAATTTAGTATGAGTCATGTCTTCTGTGATAATAAAAATGAAACAGGTTTCATTTGCTATCAGTGGAAAAAAAATATAGCAGATGACTAATAACAAAAAATTTGACGGTTTGTAGATTTTTTTTCAAGAATCCCATGATTTTACAATCATCAAAATCAATAAGTTTGCGAGTTAATGATGAGATTTGTTTCATTAAATTTCAATGATAATAGAAATAAACAAAAGATTCTAGAGTTAATTTTAGAGTATAGATTTTAATAAACAGTTAAATTCAAATCATATTTAATAAATTTGGAAGTAATACTCGGGTAGTACAATAGACTACTGTAGATTGCTCATTATTATTATTATCATTTTTGTTGTCATTAAATTAAGTAATAAAATTGTTTTAGAGCGAAACGAATTGATATTTGTTCCGCAGTTTTATGGTATACATAATAAGATTAACGACTTGAATAAGTTATACAACTACTCTAAATCAAATAATATATTATAAATATATCGATTTATTAAAAAAATATTGTTTCTGTAAATAGGTATTACCAGGTCTATATGTAGGCAATTATCGAGACAGTAAAGATGAGGCACAGTTGAAACGATTTGAAATCACGCACATCTTAGCAATCCACGATGCAGCTCGACGACTTCATTCTGTAAATAAAATCAATTTAAATTAATTAATTAAAAAACAAAGCGAGTTAAATCAAAATGTTTTGTTTATTTTATATTCAAGGATAAACATTATCTCTGTATTTTGGCGGCGGATACACCTGATCAAAATCTCACGCAATATTTTTCTCTTTGCAACGACTTTATTCACGCAGCTCGTCTTCGGGGTGGTAATGTCCTTATACATTGGTAATTATCCATTAAATTAACCCATTTATTAAAGAAAAATAATTTTATATAAATTAAATAAAACCAATAAATCAATTAATTTTTAGCCTCGCGGGAATGTCGAGAAGTGTTACAGTTGCGGTTGCTTACATCATGAGTACTACAAATCTTTCGTGGAAAGAAGCACTCAAAGTAGTGAGAGTAGGTCGAGCTGTCGCAAATCCTAATGTTGGATTTCAGCAACAACTACAAGACTTTGAATCTACTCGTTTAGCCGAAGTAAATATTAATTTTTAAGTAAAATCAATGTAAAATTTAAATATATTCTAAAAAAACTTAATTGAAGGAGCGAAAAAGATTGAGAGAACGATTTCCAAGTCTCGCATTAACAGCATCCGATGCTGAACTTTGTAGAGCAACTCTTCAAAACTATGAAACTCTAGCATTGGCAAGAGAAGTTTGTGAAGGAAAATGTGCAATGGGTAGACAGTGCCCTAGTGGAATGTGTCGACAACCTTCTAAAAGGTAACATATTTAATGATTAATTATTGATTATTTGTAAAAGAATATTATTTTATCTGTCTATCGTCAGAACATTAAGGCGAAAATCATCAACCAGCAGTACTAGTAGTTCTGGTTCTGGAAGAACACCACCACAAACCCCTCGACTTCTACCATCTGCACCACCTTCACCAGCGATGGCACGATCAGCAAGTATTATTTCAGCAAATATTAGACCTAGAAGTGGTCCTGCCGGCTTACATTCGTATACAGGTTCCGCCCCTTCATCACGGTATTTAAATAAAATAATTATTATTTATTAATAACAAATAATTTGAGGATTAATAAAAAAAATATTACCAGGTCTGTATCGAGAGTTGATTTATCAGCAGCTGTTGCTTGCAGTAGTGGCAGTACTTTAAGTTTAACGACAGTAGGAAGAAACACACCAATGGCTCCAACTAGAAGTGCTAATTGGAGAGTAGTTGGATCTGCACCAGCAACCCCTAGAACAACTCCTCCAATTTCTCCACAACATTGGCCTCGACGACAAACTCCTCAATTGCCAGCTCCACCGGAATCTTCATCATCAGTGACGTAACGACATGACAGCTTCGGAGAAATATTAATTACATAATAATAGACATATTGACTGGAATTATTTTGGAATAAACTCCATGTCTTTCAACTTTAGATAGTTAAAAAATATTTTAACATCAAACACTAAATTATCTTTGATATTAATTGGATTTCATTGGTGCAACTATTTTTATCATAATTAGGATTGACTTTTATGAAGGCCTGAAAGTTTAAATGACAATCTTTGTTCAGTTAAAAAAAGGTACTTGTGTTCATCGACTTCACTACTTTCAGCTATTGCTGGTGCTAAGAACTAAATTATTTATCTTGATTTTCATTTACTCCCGTGTAAAGAAAATTTGTTCCAAAAACGTTCCTTACAGTGAACTTCCAAAATTGAGACAATTCTGAACTATGAGTTGAACATTTTTTAAACTTTAAAATAATTACAAGTGAGAAAAATTTCCTACTAGTGTGGACTTTTCTTGCGGACTTCTATTTTTTTTTTAATTATTTAAGCAAACACTCATTTTTAACTTCCCGCTAAGAAAATTCGGGAAGTTATTGGTTTCGGTCCGATTTTCGAAAACCGAATTTCTATCAGATCTTGACGTTTTGAGGTACGAGGAAGCTATTCTGACTAATTTCAAGATGATGTCCGAGTGTATGTATGTATGTATGTATGTACGTACGCATGTAAATATCTGTACCTTTCGAACAGATAATCCAATTTTGATCGACAAGGTGGCATTCGACGCGGCTTCTTAAATGCTATAAGCTGTGAAAATTTGAGCTTAATCGGTAAGGCGCGTTTGGAGATATTTCAAAAATTATTTTTTTGGGTAACTTGTAATGTGCTCGATGGATTGATTCCAAAATCTAATCAGCTCTAAAACTTTATAACCCGCGTCGAATGCCACCGCAACCACCAAAATCGGTTTATTCGTTCAAGAAAAACCGTTAACGAAAAAATTAAAAAAAAATTTTTTTTTCGTTTTTTTTTAATTTCTCAAAAACGACTCGATAAATTAATTTCAAAATTTAATCAGATTTAGAACTCAATAAAATGCGTCGATTGCCACCTTAACCGTCTCAATCGGTCAATTCGTTTGAGAGATATCGTTGGAGAAAAAATGGTAAAAAACGGTTTTTTTCGAAAACAACGGCATACAAAAAATATTTTTGAGCTCGAAGAGCTCAAAAACGTATTCACAGCAATGTTTTCGAGCTTAAGGAGCTCGAAAATAGCGGGAAGTTTTAGGGCTGGCCCGCAGGGTCAACCGATAGACCGATTTTTTGGACTATTTTTGAACGAGTACGAAAAGTGAAAAAAACTGACATTCCCAAAAAGTTCTAATAAAAGTTCGTAAATATTTTCAAATCATTTTTATTTTTTTTTTCCTCATATAGCTGAATAGTTCTAGTATGAATCGTAAATGTTCATAATTCCTAGTTAATTTATTATTTATTTTTTTTTTAATGTTCTTTAAACCCAAAAAATTGTCAAATGAAATTATTTGTGCTCAAAATAAAAAAAAAATAAAACGCGCAGGAAAACTGCACTAGTTGAAAATTTTTCACTTTCTCATATTTTCACAGTTCCACAAATGTTTAACTTAAAGTTCAGAATTGTCTCAATTCTGTAAGTTGAACAATTCATTGTCTTGAACGTTTTTGGAACATTTTTGGAACAAATTTTTTTTACACGGGCTACTTTAACAAATGTTTTAAATAGTGAATAGATAATTGAGAAGTGAGATTAAATACGTAAGCACCGTCCGAAGTGGGTGCAGAACAATATTGAATTATTATTAAAATAATAACAATAATAATAATTAGTTTGTTACCTAAACTAGATAGATATTTAATAATTAAAATTTTACATAATCTTGTTATATTGTTGGATCAAAATCAACGCGAATGGATAATATACAGAAAGTTAACAATAAAATTTTCTTTAAAAGTAATTGTATGCAAGAACAAAGACAACTGTTTTACAATATGACCGTCCAAAAGATTGTTGGTTTTATCGATTCGCTAAAACAAGTAATGCAGTTATCATATATACATTTGAAGTATAAATTTTGTTGAAAAAAGTTTCGTTAAAATCTTATAACAAATAATTGAAACATACTGTGAGTGCAAATTGTAAATATTGAAAAAAGAAAACGAAATAATATTTAATGAAGTACAATTGCAATTTAAATTGAAGAAATAAATATATTTCTAATGGATATTACACAAATATAAAATTTAAACAATAACTTTTGGAAGTATCTACATCACTTCTATAGATTTCGAGCTTTTATATGTTATTGATCTATTTATTTTATAAGATATTAAAGATATTTATTTTACAAACAATTAGTCATTCTTTGAGATTATTCAGTTAAAAATAAAAAATTTGGTTATCACGTTGTGAATCACAATGTAATTAATAATTTAAGATACCAATCTCGACCAGGAAATTCTCTATTGACAATTACGACAGTATTTAAAAGAAAAAAAAAGAAAAAATAATAACTTACTGCTCACAGTAATCGAATTAATATAAAAATAAACGAACAGCCGCTTTGCTGCCGCTTAATCGATTGCTGTTATTCGACGAAAAATATATAGTTAAATTAAAATTGACATAAATTCAATGATGTTTAGTATAAGTAGAGAAACGTAGATTTTTATAAATGCATTCGCCGAACGGATTACAAATTATAGAACCACAAAATCAATTTAGACTTAATACGTCACTAAAAAATACAACGGAGAATATAATTAAAAAAAAAAAAATAATGAAATAGAATAAATAATTAATGAAAAATTAGAATGAACTAAATTAAAATTTCACTGTAGATCGAGTGAATTTGTGTGGTAAACAATAGTAATGCATTTCATTTTAGGAATGAATTATCAATAATAGAAACACGTGTGTTTTAATAAAATTTTCAATTAATAGTAGGGGAGAGGTGCTGCAATTTTAACAAAAAATTTTTTTTTTGTGATTTATAATTTTGAATTCTAAAACTGTCAAAAAGTTGCCCCCTGTTCAAATTGCAGCATCTCTCCTCTATATTGTGTGACAGGGGATAGGATAAAGAAGACGATTTCAGACGAGGTTGAAGTGGAATTCTCGAGCTGAAGGCGAGGGCTGACATCACCAGATACATTTCATTTTACCTGCATTGATACTGGGAGTTTTAACATCTGGAGTCTATCGAAACATGCTAATTTCTGACCCTAGTGCAGCAAAAAAATAATGCTGTATTTTAATTATACAAATTTAATTAATTGAGCAAGAAGAACATTGACTTTTTTATTTATTTAATAATTTTTTTTTATGGGAACTTATATTATTATTTCAATTTCCCAAACACAACCGTCAGTTTTGTTGGCTATTAGAATGACAGAAATATTTAGAGGCTTACAATAAATAAATGCGACTTGGCCAGGAGCGAAATCACAAGCTAATTATCGGGCAAAAATCAGTTTGTTTCGACTGGCAAAAGAAAAATTTAAAACTCACAGTTTCAATATCCTTGGCGGATCCAAATTACAGTCAATCACGGTATTCGGAAAAATTGCGGTATTTTAACGGTAAAAATACCACAATTTACGGTAAACGTGTGGTATTTTATGGCAAAAGTACGACATTTTTACTATAAATTTGCTGTAAGAGAACGGTAATTTACCGTAAAATTGGGGCAAGCCTGCGATATTCTACCGTAAAGTAAAGTATTCCACTGTAAAAACTCTAAAAATAAAGGTGACACGACATTTGACCCGAAGACAAAATACCCAGACAAAATACCCAACGACAAAATATCCGCAAACCAAAACACCCGCAATCTGAAACTCTCGCCACACGGTGTGATGCTTTTTGGGACCAAGACAATTCATCCCGAGAATCAATTAACAAAAAAAAAAGAACGGAGAAAAAAATCTCTTTGTTTTTTTTTTTCCGTGAAAAAAGAGTATCTCAATAAGGGGGTCCAGGGGCAAAGCCCCGGTAGGGTTCAGGGACCTAGTGCAACTTTTGACATTTTTTATGTGTGGGTATATTCTTTTAATTGCACACACACAAAATTCATGAAAAAAGGGCGCTATTTTCCATACTTTTTTGTGTGTGGGTATATTTTTGTAATTGCACACACAAAATTAGTGAAAAAAGGGCGCGATGTTTCACACCCTTTTGTGTGTGGGTACATTGATTTAATTTCACACACACGATATTCGTGAAAAAAAGACGCTATTTTTCACACTTTTTTATGTGTGGGTATATTTTTTTAATTGCACACACACAAAAGTCATATTTAATAATAATAATTGTTATGAATATCATATGTTAATACAATTGTTATTAGTATTTAATTTTTTCGTGAAAAAAAAATGTATGATTAAAAAAATTAATTATTTGCGTTTCTCTTCATTTTACTATTTTGAGGATACAATTATATTATTGGGAGTAATTGTCGTGGGGGTCAGTTGTCACAGGGATTTATATTCTAATTTTTTAATTAATTTAATATTATATACATTATAATTACAATTTCTTTTTTGTCTAAATACAATATTAAAGATATTCAACATCTAATAGTTGTCGCGGGTATTTTGGTTTGCGGGTGTTTTGCCGTCGGGTATTTTGGTTTGCGGGTATTCCCCATACGAAAAAAATATATATCCGGATATATCCGGGCCAATCTGCATATAAACGACAAATATAAAAATGTATGTCTCATATATGCAGATTGGCCCGGATATATCCGGATATATATTTTTTTCGTATGGGTTTGTCGCGGGTATTTTGTATTCGGGTCAAATGTTGCGTAGCCAAAAATAAAAAACATACAATTCTTACCTTAAAGATGCCGCAAATTACCATAATTTGCTGTATTTTACTGTAATTCACTGTAAAATGTCGTATATTACAGTAATTTGCCGTAGAAATATGTATGTTACGGTAAATTCCGGCAACATTTGGTAAATTACCGTAATTTGGATTCGCCAGGGATTGATGATATGAATATGATATTCAATAAGATATTTTCGTGATCCATTGATGTTTAGTATACTTATTTGTTTTTTTTACACACCATTGTTTACATATTGCATTGCTTTCATTTAAATGTTTATCATAAATCGAAATAATTATTTGATTTAAAATAAGATGACTGTAAATTTGAATTCTACATTATGGCTGTGTATAGTAATTTAACATCATTATATCGTGAGTAATTATTACAAAGCAATGATTTGTTAATTGTGAAAAATTTGTAGAAATCATTATAAAAAAAAAAAAAAATAAAAAAAAACTCATGATTTAAATTAAAAATATATACTGATAATATACTGTTATCCGTGTAATAAACGAATAGATGTGTGATTATGCAATATTTTTAATAAATTTAAATAGATCTGTGATGTACATTAGAATCATCGCAAATCATATCCCTATTTCATTGTCATTGAAAAAGCAATCTATTTTCCATAACATATCAAATGATAGCAAATAATAATAATATTTATATTAATAATAATTATAAAAACGGATATTGTAGCTTTGCAAATAATCATATTGAATATGAATGTAAATAAGGTGAATGTTAAATTACGTAAACTAATTTAATACAACAATACGAAATAATTATAACTCTGAATTTGTCAATATAAAATTAGGTGACGTATCTTTTGATTCGTTTTTTATTTTATGAAGCAGTTATTTTATGAAATTATGAACTGCGTTATTTTAAAGGTTTTATTTATATACTCCATTATTAATTATTTTTAACATTTATTAATTTTATGAATTAATAAAATGAATATATGAGTAAATTACAAGAAGTGATTTGTTATAAATATATAAAATAAATATTTTCGACGGTTTTGTGATTAAAGAAATACAAGGAATGATACAATATTTATTCATAAAACGTGTACATTTAATTATAAACATATTGAACATATTTTTTATTATATTGCAATATTAAATTAAAATTTAATTTTAAAATACAAATCAATATTATATTGCTATATTTGTAAATCACATTGCGTATTTTTATGAAAATTTAAAACAACGTTGAAATGTAAATAAAATATTTTAATTTGTGTGTTACGTATTTTGTAGTAATTAATCATTTTTTCCCTGAATTTCTCAATTTAAATAAATGTGGCTTCTGCTAATTATTGGCAGTGTTACAATTCTACTCAAATGAAGTAGCTACAACTCTACTCACAATTTTACTCAGCCTCAATTCTACTCACAGTTTTTTTTACTCAGGTTTAACTCTACTCAGTTATATCTTTACTCATCTTCAACTAAACTCAGCGACAACTTTACTCAGCTACAACTCTACTCACAAATAATTTTTTTATCGATAGGCTAAAATACGTGAGTAGAGATGTAGTTGAGAAAAGATATAACTGAGTAGAGTTAAACCTGAGTAAAAAAAACTGTGAGTAGAGTTGAGGCTGAGTAAAATTGTGAGTAAGTAGAGTTGCAGCGACTTCCTTGGAGTAGAGATGTTGTGAGTAGAATTGTAACACTACCTATGTATTTAGAAACTTTAAATTTATTTTAAAGATAGCAAAAGCTATACTATTTAAGAATCTTCGAAGTGATTTCGCCCGTTTCAGGTATTCTAGTCAGAGTCTAAAGATATGTTAGCAGTCAAAATTCAAATCTATATTGAATTTTGTTCTTGAGTAAAAAAATTTTCAACTCGATCGATAAAAGAACTATTTTCTTAATTTTTTTAAAATCAATTACTAGAAATCTTAAATTTTCAAGATACCAAAATAATACTTACATGACTTGAGAATATGAGTAAGAAATCCATCGGAAGCTGAATCACCACAATTTTTTCCTATTAGTTTTGAATTTTATTTTACATTATATTTAAATTGGACAATGGACTGTTGTATTTTTTTTAAATATTTATAATAATCAGTAAGCTGATACTCGTGTATAAACTTTTATTTATTAATATTTTAAATAATGCTTTGGCTGTGAATTAAAATATTAAAAATTGGATACAATATTCCAATTTGTACTGTCAATTGAATTTTTTTAAAATATCAATTATATATTATTACTATTATTTCATAATTTTTAAATAAAAAATTACGAAAAAGGAATATATAAAAATGGATTTATTTTATTTTAACAATCATCAGTAAACTGTGCTCTGACTACTAAATGCTAATTTAATTGTACAGAATTTTTTTTTTATTTTCATGATTGAACTCCATTACTGTAAGCCAGAGTCTTGTTTATGATTTTGTTTAGTTCATTATTTTGCCAATCTAAACTGATATTATCTAAATGATTATCAAAATCAATAAGATTTTGATACCTCTCTTCTTTTAATAATATAGATATTGTTTCAATTACAGCATCCCCACTTTCATTCAAAATACTGCAATAAAAAAATAACAATTATTTATTAAATTAATGATTACGAGCGACCCACAGTCACTACGTGACTGCCCGAGTATCACTACCAAATTTAGTAAATTTGATTTGCTCGTTTATTAAGGTCTTGACAATTTACTTTCAGATGTTTTCATTAATTAGCAAACCAATCGATTTAAAAAATTATGTTAATTAGAAGATTCAAAAAAAAAAATACACGATCAAATTTTTTTTGTAAGTAAAAATAGAAAAAACTGATTAAATTTCCCTTCCTTTCCCAAAACTTTTTTTGTCCGACGATATCTTTGGAACGAATCAACTGATTTGAACGTTCTTGGTCACAATTCAAAAAGCTCACCAAGACAAAATTGTCATGTAGTTTAGAAGTTACAAAATTTTTTTTTTTTTTGGCTTTTTGTGTATAACTCATAAACCACTTGCCTGATTTGCCTCAAAATGTGTTCAGTTCTAAGTTTTAATGAGCTCTTTCAATTATCATCGAGTAAACTCGATTCGGTTGATTCGTTCCAAAGATATCGGCGGACAAAAATTATTGTTTTTCAGTAAAATGCGTGTTTTGTCGGTCTAACAGTTTTTTGAGCTCGGAGAGCTAAAAAATTTACAAGTAATAATGTTTTCGAGTTCCTTGAGCTTCGAAAACAGCGCAAAGTTTTGGGGCTGGCCCGCAGGGTTCAAAATCTAATCAGCTCTAGAGTTAGATAAGACGCGACGATTGCCACTTCGAACATCGAAATCGATTCATTAGTTCAAGAGATATTGTTGGAGAAAAAATGCTAAAAAACGGTTTTTCACGAATATCTTTGAAACGACTAAATTAAACGTTTTCAAAATGCAATCAGTCCTAGAATTCAGTAAAACGCGCCGATTGCCACCTCGAACATCAAAATCAATTTAGTATTTCAAAAGATATCGGAGTCGAAAAGTTTAAAAAACAACATTTTATGTCATTTTTTCCAAGTAAATCATAATATAATGTAGCAAAATGTATTCAAAATCATACGTAACCAATTATTTTTTAAAATGAGAAAGAGACATATCGGAGCAAGTAAGTGAAAAGCATGAAAAATTGTACAGAATTTCGAATAAATTTGTAAATGCTAGAACATCTATTGATTTATAAAAAAATCCAAATAGTCCACTGACTTTACTCTTACCCGTTGTAGAAACTAATTTGCTAGTGGAATTTTATTGTTCTATTTTATGTAAAAAAATCCGTACACGGAAAGAAAATTATAGCAGCGGTTCCCATAATTTTGTGAAATTTTTTCCTATACCATCATAGGAATTACGACCATAAATTATGGGAGCGGTTCCTATAATTATAGGAATGTTTCCCATAATTATAGGAATAGTTCCTATAATTATGGGAATGATACCCATAACACTATAGGAATGATTCCTATAATTATAGGAATGGTTCCTATAATTTATAGAAATACTTTCTATAATATTATAGGAACCATTCCCATAATATTATGGGAATGGTTCCTATAATAGTATGGGAACTATTCCTATAATATTATGGGAATGATTCCCATAATGCAATTGGAATGGTTCCTATACCATTATGGGAATCATTCCCATAATATTATGGGAATAGTTCCCATACTATTATAGGAACCATTCCTATAATATTATGGGAATGGTTCCCATATTATCATGAAAAAATCATTTTAAAGAAGTGTGGTAATCACTTCTACAATACACAGAAATATTATTAAACATAAAAACAAAAATTCAAACATTGAAAAAAAAAATCGTATTTGGCAAAAAAACATTAAAATTTTCAACAAGAATTTTTTGTCAGCACAAAACATTCAAGAAAATTTAAATTTTGGGAAATTTCTACACTATTGTGCAAAAAAAAAATTTTATGATATTATAGGGATGGTTCCCATAACATTATGGGAATAGTTCCCATAATATTATAGGAATAGTTCCTATACCAATATGAGAATCATTCCCATAATGGTATGGGAACCATTCCCATAATGGTATGGGAACTATTCTCATACTATTATGGGAATGGTTCCCATAATATATGGGAACCATCCCTATAGTAGTATAGGTTCTATTCCCATACCATTATGGGAACCATTCCCATAATGCATAGCAAAACTTCCCATAATTTTCTTTCCGTGTAGATTACGAAAATAATAATAAAAAAGCTCAACTCCCCCGCGTTTTTTAAATAAATAATAAAATTACATTAGGGTCGCTGAGACACCGTGTATTTTCATCAAATAACTTATATATATTACTGTAAAGCCCTATTAAAATTGGTATTGTATTAAAGGGCGAAAAATTCTGAATTAGAAACCAAAAAATAAACCCTTTGCAATTTATTATATTCGTGAAAAAAATTAATGAAAAAAAAAAAGAAACCACTGTGCCCGGGCTCGCGCGCGCCACCAACCTCAGTTACTGTTGCTTTGTTACCGACCGCGTGATTAAACGTAAACAAATAATTTTTTTTTTTCTTAGATTAAAGTCAGTGGACTAAAAGAAAAGACATGATGTTGAAAGTAGCCGTCATCTGGCAATGACAGTGTTTCCATTTACGAATCACTTTTCATTAGAATAAATTATTAAAAATATACATCAAGAAATTTTCAGATGCAAACACGACGTTATCTCTCTGGACAAAATCTCCTTGGCAAAATCTCCCCACGACAAAATCTTCCTATGACAAAATCCCTCCAGGATAAAATTTCTAAAATTATTTTTATCAATCCAATCTCTGATGACTATACTATTACTTCAAAAATTTGACATTCAGAGATTTTGATTAACTTCACAGTAAGTTTACGTAAAGTTCTTGCAATTGATGATGTCAAATTTGGGCTGGGAATTTCCCATGATTCCATACATGTATGTGTAACACATTCTATTTATTTATGATATACACATAAAATGTGAAAAAAAAACCTGAATACAATTCCAGTCATAAGTGTAGAAATCATTATAGTTACATAGATTATTATAAGATCTCATTTATAGAGATCGTGTTCAACAAATTTTGTCATGGGGAGATATCATGGTGGAACTTCTTCACATGCATAGTTGATGCTCTATTTTTATCAGTATTTAATTATTTCATTTAAAAGAAAACAAATTTTTTAATGCCTGTTACTTTCAACATCATGAAAAGAGGAGTGAAAACGTCAGAGAATATTCAAAGAGATAAAAAGAATAATTTAAAAAAGTATTTAAGTGTAAATAAAATCTCTATCTATTTAATTCTAATTGAATAACAAAAAAATACCCACTCTGCTTTATCTTTGACTTTCCATTTTCCATCAGCATACTGTGAAATTTTAAATGGAACAGAATTCATATTAAATGTTAACTCTTTATTATCTATGACAACTAATAGAGCGTTATTAAAATTTTCAGCTATTTTGTCTGCTATTCTGTGTGCCGGTTTATCTGTACTGTAGTAAATACAAACATTTATTAATATAAATAAACACCATTTTGTATTTTGAATTTAATAATCAATACCTCATATCATTGACTAATTCATTAGCTAAATAATAACCAGCAATGACCATGCCATTTTGTTCGGCAAATTGATCCACCTGTCAAGAAAATAAAATTAGATAATATTTTTTAAACAATTTCATTGATAATTTAAGAAAAACCGAATGATCCTGAAGTTAGCAGAGAGCTACAAATTAGTTGATTTTTTTTTCAACAAATAAATTACAAAAAAAAAACAACTAAAAATATACACATATAGAAAATTTAATAAACTATAGGTGCAATGTTTCGAAATATTTTTTTTTTATAGTAAATCGTTTTTAAAAAAATTCAAAAACTGTCAGACGTCTGCTAACTTCAGTATCATAAAAAATATATATAATTTATAATTACCATGGTGAGTGCTATTTCGGCCATAGGTGAAACGTGTAAGCATTGATGAAAAAGAGGAATAGCATCTTGAATCAAAAGATCCGCTGGTTTAGAATCATTTTTATTTTTTTGTTTAGCCAATAAAAGTCCATTGATAGCACAGTGTGGATATTTTGCAGCGTGTAAAATTATTTTACTACAAGCACGTGGAGAAATTGAAATTTTTGACATTTTTTTCAAATTTCTGATAAACTGCTATTTATTACACTATATACCACTATGTATATGTGGTTATTATTTATGAAAAAATAATAACTCTGTATTTCCTATAGTTAACCTATTGCTCCAATATTTATGTCAACGTCACTTTGTGTATTTAACTAATTTAGATTATTTTTGTCAATTTTACTCAACGCGAGGCAGCACCTTCGAGTCGAAGGCTTCGACTTTCAATGTATATTCACCAGATGCGCTGTTTGACGTTTGACATACATGACTAAAAACATAAATATCTATTTATGAATGACATGATTTAGAAAATATTTACAAAATAATGTTTACTTTTTTACCAAGAATATTTATCATGGGCGATCTATTTTCTTATGTAATATCTTATAAATAATGGATACTGCTTCTGATGAATCAGATATTGATATTGATAAAGTTAGTGAATTAGTTGAAAATTTAGAAGAACTTGATAATAATTTATTCGGTGATAATCGACAAAAGAAAAGTTTATTTGGCATTGAAAAAACTAAACAAAACGTCAAGGAAACGCAAAAAAAAGTTATTTTTCGAGGTAAAAATAATTATAAATTCTTATGATACTCAAGTTAGTCGACGTCTAGTAATTTTTTTTAAAACGATAAATTATTTAAAAAATTGCAGCTACAGTTTTATTAATTTTTTACAAGTAGATATTTTTAGTTTTTATTTTTTTGTAATCGATTTAAAAAAAAAAATCCGAAAATTGTTAATTGTCTGTTAATTTCAGGATCATAAATTCTTTTGAATGAACTTCTTTTTTGTAATTTATTTTAGACTTTGACGACGATCCTTTGGATGATTTATTGGGTGACAGCAATACCTTAAATAAAAATAAATTTTCAAATAAAAATGATGATAAAATATCAGGTTTATTTGGAATTAAAAATACAGAAAAATTAAAGTCTGATGTCGGTATATCAAAAAGTACGGAATTTAATTTTACTTCAAGTAAAAATGAAGAAAAAAAATCACTAAATGATAACTGGAAAATTAATAAGTCACAGTCAGCTACATCACAGCCAAAAGTATCAAAGACTTTCGAAAATTCAAATAATGAGTTAATTATTTCTTCGAAATCAAGTCTACCAGACAGAACTAAAAAATCATTAATAATGGAAGATTTATTTGGAAGTAAATCACGAGCAAGTTCTACAAATGAAAATAGTCATGACAAATCTATGTCTAAAAATTTTGGTTCTGAAGAAATTATTTCATCATCAAAACCTGCCCAATTTACTCTTTCTACCTCCAGTGGTAGAGAACCTAGAAGAGCAAGACCTAAATCTATAAATCTCAACGATACTTTAGGACTTTTAGATTCACAAGAGCAAATAACTCAAACAAAACAAGTAAGACAATAAACATTCCAATGAATTCATTAAAATTCACATAAAATAATAATAATAATTTTTTTTTAACATTTAGGAATATTTAGAACAAAAAGCTGCTAGTATAAATGATATTCCACCAGAAAATTTACCCGCGTGGCTGGGTGGTACAAAAAAAATAACCACCGAAACTGATAAACAAGTGAATAATCCAACAGCAAAATCTGATAAATGTGATGTACAAAATAACATTATATCTAAATCTTCGATATTAAACCAAGACAATTTATCACAAAGAAATACTATTTCTCTGCCAGATATTTCTTCATTGACAGGAACGCAATTTGATCCGAAAATTTCAATTGTTGCTATGCAGCAACAGGAACATGAGCTACGAGCTGCCACTATTTTATCTCAACAAACTGATCAATTAAGTAGTATCGTAGAAGGTCAAAAAAGTAAATTGAATGAGCAAGAAAAATTATTCGATACATTAATTAAACAGCAAATTGATAGGCAGTCAATACTTGAAACTCAAATTAAATTACAGCAAGCAAGAATAGATCATTACATTCAGGTGAGTATTCATTTATTATACCCTATATGCATTCAAAATAATTTATATTTTGTTTCTTTGTTTAAAGGCACTTTCCAATCAGCATATGACACTGCCGTCAGGTTTACAATTTGAAAATAAAGATAAAGATCCAATGACTGATAAACAAAATGATGAAAAAATATCATCTGAATATTTATCACATACTTTAGAAGTAGAAAAACATAATTTAGAGCACTTAGTAGATATTATGAAGGATACAAATGAAAGAGAAGTAAAAATTTTACAAGATTCTCATGAGTAATTTTTTTATGTTTATTATAATTATCGATCCTTGATATAATTGATTGAATTTAAACTCTCGTACTTTCAGAACACAAATGCGTTTAATGCAAGAAAATCTAAATAAACTTGAAGAAAGATTACGGGGACAAATAGCAGAAATTCAAAATGAATATGAGAAAAAAATAGAAAAATTATCGACTGAAAAAAATGAGCAAGAAATATATTTAAAAACACAAATAGAAAATCTTAAAGTATGATTATATTTTATTTAATAGAAGAACAAATATTTTATTTTTTTTATTAATTTAACAAATATATAATTCCTTCTAGACAGATCAAATTCAAGTTATAAAAGATATTCACATTCGACACTCACAGCAAGTTGATTTATTACAAAAGGAACATATTAAAACATTAGAAAATATTTCTCGTGCCAA
This sequence comes from Microplitis mediator, assembly GCF_029852145.1. Lineage (NCBI taxonomy): Eukaryota > Metazoa > Arthropoda > Insecta > Hymenoptera > Braconidae > Microplitis > Microplitis mediator. The sequence continues at coordinate 14,708,964 of NC_079970.1, forward strand.
AAAAACAGAACAACAGACTGTTGATTTTATAATAACTCATAAAACAGATGTTAACAGTATTCTTGAACGAGTACAGCACGTTTCCGATGGGTTTCAAACGTTGTCTGATCAAATTAAAAATCGAGATCTTGACAGTGTCATTAAACGAGAAAGTAATTTGAAAAGACAAGAAGAATCATTGAAAGGTATATCATATATTAGGGTGGTCCGTTTGGAACGACTATTTTTTTTTTCACTCCCACATCAAAATATTGTTGTATAGACATTGAAAAAAAAATTCCCTGCAAGTTTCGGCTCTTAATTTTAATTTCAAGTACTTTACATTTGATTTTGAAGTTTTCCCATTTAAAAGGTCCCACCATGATATCTCCCCAGACAAAATCTGTTGAACACGATCTCTATAAACGAGATCTTATAATAATCTATGTAATTATAATGATTTCTACACTTACGACTGGAATCGTATTCAGGTTTTTTTTTCACATTTTATGTGTGTATCATAAATAAATAGAATGTGTTACACATATACGTATGAAATCATGGGAAATTCCCAGCCCAAATTTGACATCACCGTCGATTGCAAGAACTTGACGTTAACTTACTGTGAAGTTAATCAAAATCACTGAACGTCAAATTTTTGAGGTGATAGTATGGCCATCAGGGATTGGACTGATAAAAATAATTTTAGAAATTTTATCCTGGAGAGATTTTGTCATGGGGAGATTTTGTCCAGAGAGATAAAGTGGTGTTGTCATTTAAAATAGCTAGAAAAATTTGAATTTTTTTTTAATTCTCTATAGCTTAGCCGCATTTCAAGTTATCGAGTCGCCGTTTGCGTCATTTTGTAGGTAATTTAATACTCTTCAAAAGTATCCTCAGTAATTTTACTCAGACTCTAATTGTTTCTTCTGTATTGGTTCTGAAAATCATTTTTTTAAAAATAGTTTTGGTTTTTGGTTGATATCGACGAAATTACGAAATCTATATTAAAAATGCAGATAACGATTCTTTAGTAAATTTGGTTTCCTACAAATAAGGTCCTCTTATTTAAGTGGCTCAATACCTTTGTTCACGTGACATAGGGATTTTATTAATTTTGTAAATAAAATATTTTTCGAAAAAACTCGACCAAATGCCTTTTAATTTTAGTTTTATAAAAGCAAATAATTTTCTTTTTATTAATTTCACCCATTATTGAAAATACGAAGGATTAAATTCGATAAGCTTCGGAAAAATTTTGGGCAAACATTTTATTTACAAAATCAATAAAATCCTTATTTCACGTGAACGAAGAATTTGGGTTACTTAACTAAGAGAACATTTTTTATAGAGAAATTAATTCCCTAAAAAATCGTTATCTGCGTTTTTAATTTAAATTCCTTTTATTTGTCGATATCGACTAAAAATCCAAATTATTTAAAAAAAAAACGATTTTCAGAACCAATACAGAAGAAACAATGAGTAAAATTACTGAGGATACTTTTGAAGAGTATTAAATTACCTACAAAATGACGCAAACGGCAAGCCGATAACTTGAAATGCGGCTGAGCTGTAGAGAATTAAAAACAAAATCCAAAATTTCTTATGTATTTTAAATGGGAAAAGTTCAAAATCAAATGTAAAGGACGTAAAATTAAAATTATGGGCTGAAACTTTCAAGCAATTTTTTTTTGGTTTGGATTTGTTACAAAGTTGAAATTTTTGTTTTACATTTGAATAAAAAATTTTAACAGTGTAAGTTAAACGATTAATTAAATTCAACAATTAATTTTTAATAAAAAAAAATAGTGCTGATTGAACATCTAATCACCCAACAAGAAACAATGGATAGTGAAAGGAAACAACTAGTTAATATTGCTCAAAAATTAGAGTCTGATACAAATGAATTAACAAATCAATTTGTAACAAGTCATAAATTAATAAATGAACGAGAAACAAGACTGGAAATGCAAGAAAAATCTTTTATTCACGAGAGAAATTTATTCCACGAGCAAATCAAATGGGAACGAGAACATATACAGGTAAAAAAAAAGCTATTTTTTAAATATTTTCTATAAAAATATTCTACAATGAATTGTGTATAGTGTTTAAAAGAAACATGGATCACCGAACAAAAACAACAATTAAAACTATTAGCTAATGAGAGAGAAGCTGTGGCTGCAGAAAGAGCCAAATTTGAAGTATTCAATAACTTGAAACTAAACTCTGATGATTTAATTAAGACTGAGGTTCGTTTTTAATATAAATAAATATTTTTAAATTTATACTTGATCCCTTAGATTTTTTATTGATTGTGTTGAAACAGTTAGAGGCAGCAATCAAAGCAGCACATGATGCAACTCATCAAGCGAACCTAGAACGGCAGAGATGGCAAGAAAAATCCGAAAGTCTTTTAACAGAACAACGTCGAAATGAAATGAAAGAAAGACAACTAATGCAAAGGGCTAAAGATTTAGAAGAACTTACTCAGGTTTCATTTTCATTTATAAATATATCTAAAAATTGTTTCTAAATAGTACACTCGGCACAAAAGCCGGCTAAAAGTATATTAAAAATAATTACCAAATAAGTGATTTCTAGGCTTTGTCAATTAAAATAACTTCTGAAAGACGTGAGAATTACATATCATTTACGTAAGATATTTCATGGTGACCACAGATTTTTTAGGCTGAAATTCTCTGACTTTTCCAGGTATTCCAGTCAAATAATTAAAAAATTCCCTGACTATATGTCGTAATATTAAATTATTGGAAATATTTATTTAATTCAAAATAAAATGGTACAAGTCAGTTCAATAAATAATCAATCATTGTGGTTAAATGAAACTTATTTTATTATTTGTCAATGGTCATAGGTTTTTTTTATTTATTAAATGAATAGTTATTTATTTTTGATTTTAAATTTGTTTTTATATAACTTACTCTCTAATAAAAAAATAGTGAAAATAAATAAACATTTTATTTTCACTATAATAAATTTCATAAATAAGAACGTTTTATAGAATATTAATAAAATACGAGCAACCTGTAGTCACTACGTAACTGCCCAAATATCACTACTAAATTTCTAAAATACGCAGAAAAAAAAGATTTCTTTCCGCAAAAAAATTTTAATTTGCACCAAGAAATTTTATACATTATCAATTAAATACAAAAATTGTCTTGAAGCGAGAAAAGATTTTTTTGGTCAAGAAATAATTCCTTGCACCAAGTAATTTTTTCTAGATCTAAATAAATTTTTGTTTTCAATTCACGATGCAAAGTATTTCTTGGGGTAAGTAAAAACTTTCTTGAGGCGAGTGAAGATTTTTTGCGTCAATGAATCCTTTTTTTCTATGCACACTTTTTTGGCTTTGAGAAGCTTCCTAAAACCAAAAGGGAGTATATAAATCTGTCGTTTTGGAATAAGTAACGCGATATAAATAACATAGCTATATATTCAGTGACATTCAGTCATATTTAGTGACGGAATAATTAAAGTATTGATTTATTTAAAGAAAATAAATACGATCGTCTTTTTTCTCGCGTAATTTAAATGTAATTCGAATGATATAGATAAATCTATTTATCTCAATACTTGGCAATTAAAAAGAGTTTAAAGTATGAAAAGGCACAAATTCAAGTCAAGACCTATCTAATGATACTAATTTCAATAACATTAACTAATTCTATCATATCGATATGGCGGGAAACACATTTTCCTTATTCTCTTAATAATATAGAATAGATTAATCAAGGATGCGAATAGTAAAATTTATTAGTTCAATGCTTATGTATACTTTTAATGTTTTTTGAGTTTTAACTTGTGAATATGCATGTTAATAGCTTGAAGATTCTTTCTACGATTGGTTTCTACTAAGAAATTTTTTTTTTCTAACTGCTTCATTTTTTCGCTATTGAAATCCATTTCTAACAATTTTTTTTCAAGACGGTATTACAATCGCAATCGCACCGTGCCACTGTTTGGACAGTTTCGAAAGAAAAAAAAAATTGATGGGATATTTTTAGTCAGAGATTTTTCAGCTTTATGACGAAATTCCCTGACTTTTCTAGTATATTTATAATTCCCTGGCATTTCCAGGTTTTACAGAAATATGGCCACCATGAAAATAAAAATAAGTTCATTTATAATCATATTCATGTTTCGTATTTCTAAATGATTTGTTAATGACTTCAAGTATTTTATTTTAAATTTGAGAAAAATTGTTAACGGAGTAAATATTAATTGCTAATTTTATGAAAAAACATCGAGCGCATTGATTAAAAAATTGTGAATAAATTGAAAAATTTTATAATTTTTTATCTTATGATAACTTGTCTTTTCTATTGAATTAAAGAGTACGGTAACTACAAAATTTTTTTTACATTATTAGGCAGCTGTCATTAAACGTGAAGAGGGTTTGCAAGCACTAAGAGAAGCACAAAGAATTGAAAAACAACACAAAGATAAATTAAATCAATTACAATCACAGCTTGAATCTTTAGCCGATCGAGAAAGTAAAATTGCTGCTGAAAAAATAACATTAGCGAGGTATTTTATTTAAACATAAGTCAATTAATTTAGTTTTAATTACAATTATTTTATCATATGTACAAAATTTAAATACAATAAAAAAATATTAACTACAATTTTTGTTTTAGAGAAAGATTATCATTGAGAGTATATCAGGTTGAAAAATCAGAAAAAGATATAACAAATGACTCATATCACAATCAAGTAAAAGAGTCGACTTACATGTCTCCTGCACCCGTACAAACTCATTTCAAGGTGAGTAAATATAAATAAAAAACTCATTACAAAAATAGCAATAAAATTAAAATTAAAAATGTCAATAATCTTTATAAATTTGTCCAGGATATAGTTGATCCTCAACTTTTGCTTTTAAAACTAAATTTGGACAATAAATTAGATACATCTCAGCAATTACTTACTGACATGCAAGAATTAATATAATTAAAAGAAAAAAATTTATTATACTTTGATGGTTACAAATCCAGTGTTGGGTCCAAAGAAACGTTTCCTACAAAAATTTAGTTAATACATATATCTGTATATATACGAAAACATTTTATAAATACGTGTGTTAAAAAAAAATATAAATAAATTGACTATGTTACCATCTACACTTGTATCTGTTACATCTGAAAAATTTTGAAGAATATGTAGATTTGTAATCATCACTTCAACTTTATCCGTTGTGATTTTGTAGTTCCGAATTTCATTTATTAGATTTTCATTGGGCGCTTGCTAGAATTATAAAAATATAACTACATTATATGCATTTAAATAATTCATTTAGAAAAGTGTAAAAAATTTCACTATGAAATTCACATTTTGAGACAAATATAAATTTTATTATAAATTTATTCTGACCAATTTTAATTAGGACGAGGGATATAAAAAGGATATATTTACTAGATTTTATGATGAATAATTTATAATAAGATTCATCAGAATATAATTTGAAATTATCATTTGTTATATAATTTTAACCCTCAACGGACACAAGGGGTTATCTCAAGGTTTTTTATCGGCTGTAGAAATAAACCTAATCGGTAGTTTTACTTTCAATTTTATAGAAATACTATTTAAATATGTTTATAAAAAATTAGGATCGATTTTTATCAAATAGTTAATTTTGAGTTATAAAAAATTGTTGACCAAAAAATGGAAAAAATAAATTTGTACTTAAAAATAGTCATAACTTTTTTAATTTTTAATATTTTGAGCCAAATCTTACGGCAAATTATTAGGAATAAATTTTCTTAAACCTGTTTGAAAATGATTAGCTATTGAGATAATTGGAGTTAAAAGTTCATAGAATTAGGTATACAAATTTGGAGTCAAATATTCTAGATCCATAACTGTTAAGGTTTAAATGTGATTTTTAAGAATATTTGTTTGCTTTATATATTCTTGGTTCACAGCTCGAGGTTGGGAATCAATTATAGATAAATTGTAATAAATTAAATCTTTTTTAACTTCCCGCTAAGAAAATTGTAAATTTTCAAAAATTCGGGAAGTTATTGGTTACAGACCGATTTTCGAAAATCGAATTTCTATCAAATCTTGAAGTTTTAAGATTCTAGCAAACTATTCTGACTAATTTCAAGATGATTTCCGAGTGTCTGTATGTGTGTATGTACGTACATATGTAAATATCTATAACTTTTGAACGGATGAACCGATTTTAATCGTCAAGGTGGCATTCGACGCGGCTTATTAATTCCTACAAACTGTAAAAATTCAGCTTGATCGGTAGGGCTCGCTCGGAGATATTCCAAAAATAAAATTTTTTCAAAAATGTTTTTTTTTGGATAACTTGTAATGTGCTCGGTGGATTGATTCCAAAATCAACTGGGCTCTAAAACTTTATAAGCTACGTCAAATGCCACCTCAACCATCAAAATCGGCCAATTCGTTTGAGAGATATCGTTGGAGAAAAAATGGTATAAAACGGTTTTTTTTCGAAAACAACGGCATACAAAAGTATTTTCGAGCTCAAGGAGCTCGAAAACAGCGGAAAGTTTTGGGGCTGGCCCGCAGGGTCAAATGATAGACTGATTTTGTTTTTGTGTATACCTATCGAAGTAATCTTAAATTCATATTAAACTCGTGTCATTATAAATTAATCATATAAGTAATACGAATTTACAAAATGTGGTGTTTACAGCAAATTCACAATAAATTATGTATCTGAAGATCGGCGCGTTTTTCGCGCAACGAAAATGGAAAGAATTATGTAATTTGATGCTTAAGGGTGACGTATGGGGTAGTTCCGGGTGTAGGGGGTGGCCTGCAATTCTCGGCTGATACACTAGTACCTATGCGAAGCATTTCAGAAATCTAGATCCAGTAAATTTTTTACTTTTCATATTATTTTTTTATTATCGTTCCGCGAAAAACGTTCCAATCTTCAGGTACGTAATAAATTGCCAGAATAAATTCATAAAAATCATAATGGTGTCAAAATGATAATTTTACAGTAAAATTAATTATGAATAAACAGACTGGCCACAAATCGGAAATATCGGGAATTATCAGGGAATTTTGAAAAGTATCCGGGAACTTAATTGCGACAGTTAAAAATCTAAAAAATTTTCAATACTACACGAGTCACAAAAATGAAGGGATATTAAAAAAAATTGAAAATTTTTAAGTGATTTTCCCCAGGCTCGAAGGAAAATAGTCGTGCTACAAAAACAATAAGATAAATTGTAGCTTTAAGTGTTTAGTTTTCTGACCTGGTCTTGAAATTTTCTTATTATGCACGGACCCAGAGTAATCCTAAGAAAACCATAGGAATAAAAATTTTACAAATTTTTGCTCTTTTTAAAAACGGTCTTCGGGCTTCAATACATTTTTTTTCGATAATTATCATTGATATTTTATTACTTCGGAACCGTGAAAAAAAAAAAAATTGCAAGACCAGATCAGAAAGCTAGACACTTGAAGCTACAATTTGCATTTTTTGTTTTTGTTGTACGTCCATTTTCTTTCGAATTACAACCTGGGGAGAATCACTTAAAAATTTGGAATTTTTTTAATATCTCTTAATTTTTGTCACTAGTGTATTTTTAATTTATTTTAATCATAAAATTTCTCATTAAAAATTTTAACTTACATATTTTTAACATCAAATAACAAAGAGTAAATCAGATTAATTTATTTTATTTGTTTCTTTTAGTTTCTCGCATGATTTAATCATCAAATTAAATTATTGACAATTAAAAAATAAAAACTTGAATATCTTAATGATACGAATAAAATTTCTGAATCAGGGAAAAATGTGAAAAATTTTACTGGAAACCGGGAAATATCAGGAAATTTTTAAATAATTTCTTTGTGGCCACCCTGATAAAAAAGTTTTTTTTTTTTTTTAACGGGAAGTGAACTCCATTAATAAAGCAAAAGGCCTAGTACCTGATCACTACGTGTACTTGTAGATTTATATTTAATAAAATTCAGCAAATACAGATCTAAAAAAGCCATTCGGCAGCCGAAATGGAAGTAGATTTCTCATTATTTGATTATTTCAACCTTCTAAATAAATATTAATTTCAAGGCAATAATATGAATTCATGCAGTTTCATGAATTTACTAATAAATACAATAGTTATATTCCTATGAAATCTACTAAAAGTGGGAAAACCAATACAATAGCAAAATTTCATTTAATGAGTGGTAAGATAAATAATTTCATTGGTCTAATCACATATATAGGCATAAAAATTAAATCTTATTTGAAGAGTATTCAGATGAATTTTATAGAAAGTCGATAAGTTATCACATTCAAAAAATATTGGAGAAAGAATAAGTAAAAATATGAATTTTTGACATTTTCAAAACTAAAAAATGCTATAACTTCTAAACTAATTGGCCAAATTGGCTTATCTTCGAACTCATTCAAGGTAATCGCCCATAAAAAAAGTATGCTAAGTTTCATTAAGATCGGTGTAGAATTTTGGACCCTATCGTTGGAGAACGGCGCATTATATCGTATATATATATAAATACATATATAAACTTTTGAACCATATGTATTTCCTGACTCAGTCGTCGAGCTGAGTTTAAAGGTGGCGAAATTTTTCGAAAATTCCATCATGAAAAAAAATATAATAGTCAGATTTCTATGAAATCTACTAAAAATATATAAGTGATCGGGTACTGGTTCCCAGATCAGGTACTCGGTCTCTTACTTTGTCGTAGCTTTTATTTTTAAAAAACTTACCACTAAAGTATACATTCTAGACAGTTTTAATTTTTCTTCTGGATCAATATTCGTATTAACTTCCAAAGAAGTTAGAAATGACATAGCATCCGATACAAAACTTATTATGGCACTAAAATAAGAAAAAAAAATCAAATATGATAAATCAATTTTTATACTACAATTGTAAGTCGAAAAAATAAATGTCAGATCCTTACTCATGTTCAACATTAGAAATAGGCAAACTTATTTCGTTACTGGATTCAGAAAGTTTTTGGATAACATGTTTGTAAGATGTTATTGAATTTGAAGTATTATTTATTTGTTCTGAATCCTTATTACTCTCATCTGAAATATTAATCATTATAATATAATTCAAAATCTATTTATGTTTATTGTGAAAAAAAAAAAGTTATTTGTAAACAAAAATGATAACCTATCAAGTTCTCTATATTTTTAAGATTAATATCTAATTCAGTGGCGTGTAATTTTTTTTCATAGCTTAATTTTAAATTTAAATTATCTTTATATATACTTATGTCATTTAAAACATTTTTTAATGATTCCATTGATGACTTCATCAAAAAAATTTCGAAAATTTCACTAAGGTGAGGTTAGAGAGGCTTCTCGAAAATGAGCGGAAAAATTAAATTTGAGTTGACCGTAAAGTTAGTTATTTTTTATCTTTTGATTTTTGAATTTACTTAGTTGAATAGTAGCTAGATGACGCGAGCTGGCTTCTTTTTCATATGAATCGTTCCCTTTTGTGATTACTAAATCACGCAGAATGTTAATTTTTCAAATCAAATGTTACACAATAAAATTAAATTTTTTGTTATTAATTATCATTTAGAATATCTTTTATTAAGATGAGAAGTACAACTAGATACACTCTTGTAGTTGTATTAAGATTTATTCTGACCAATCAATTTGCTAGAGAAACTATGAAAATATATTTTTATAAAATTCAACACCGAAAATGACTTGATAAAATTTATTTTAATTTTATAGACAACAATTATTAAACAAAAATATTAAGTTGCGGAAAAAATAATTGAGCAATTTGAACTTTTGATTATCATCTGTTTTTTTAACAGAAATTTTTATTATCAACTGCACCATCATTTCTTTAGCTCTGCCTTATCTGTTTTTTCCATTCGCCATATCCGCTCTTTTTTACCATAGCTCTTGGCATCATTATATTTCCCTAGTTTTTTGGCTAAACTACATTTTTGCATTCAACTTGTAGTCAACAGTCACACAAGCTGAAAATTGTCGACAACTTGTCGTGCAACAATAAGAGAAGACTTGTATAGGTTTCATATATCAGATAAGTATACTTGATAGATAAAAGAGTAAATATATATATGTATACGATGTATCAAAAACGGGATAGTCGCGGAATTGACGGGCGGCTAAAATTTCGAACGATGGAAGAGCAAGGAAAAATAGTGTATGCATGAAAATAAAGAAAAATGTATTTAACGATATGTTAACATGACGTGATCAAGTTCTGTACGTATACACATAAATGCTTATGCACTTTTAATTATATACATTTAAAATGATTTATGAGTTATGAATGATTACTCTAATACATCATTTAAATAAAAAAGACTGTAAATTATTTAAGTATATGAACACCATACTAAAATATCATAATAATTAATTAAATGAAGAAATACAAATTTTAAGATTTACTTATTTAAAAGAAAATATAACTATTTTTATCTTCTTATGTTATTTTTAATTTGAAACGTAGTATTCTGTTGTAAAATTTAGTATTAATTACATAAAAATGCATCTAAAAATTCATTACTTTCAGTAACATGACTCAAGATTTTAAATATTTAATCCACTATAATTATTTATGAGCATACGAGATCATATATAGTCATACATAGCTATGTATGGCCATATATTCCCATACATGGACTATAAATGACCATATATGTTTAATTAATCGCGGGCATACATGATCAGACATAGTCATACAAAGCCATGTATGACCATATATGACCTTATATGATTCATATATCGCCATGCATAACTGTATTAAAAAAGTTGGTATGCCTATGTACGGCCATATATGCTCCATGTATGGCCATATATTAGGGTGCTTCAAGAAAAAAATTTAATTTTTTTTTTCGCACTTACCCCCTGGAACGTTAGTGGTTGCCGAGAAAAAAATCCTCCCAAAAGATGGGCTCTCTAGCTCAACTCTAAGAGGTCGCTATTTTAATTTTAATTTCCCATCTAATTAACATGTAAAAATTTACTTTTTTACTAAAAATGTAATTACTCGTAAGCTGCTCAAAATTTTTCAAACTTATACAAAGATCTTTAAAGCTGATTCCTCAAGCTTTCTTAAACCCTATGAAAAGTTAAAATTATCATAGTTGAAACGAAATTGTTAATTTTCATTTTTTTTTTTTGCTAGCTTCAGTTGGAGATAATTTTGACACATCATAGGGTTATAGAAAGCTTGAGGAATCAGCTTTAAAGAACTTTGTATAAGTTTGAAAAATTTTGAGCAGCTTACGAGTAATCACACTTTTAGTGAAAAAGTAAATTTTTACATGTTAATTAGATGGGAAGTTAAAATTAAAATAGCGACCTCTTAAAGTTGAGCTAAAGAGCCTATCTTTTGGGAGGATTTTTTTCTCGGCCACCACTAACGTTTTAGGGGGTAAGAGAGAAAAAAAAATTAATTTTTTTTTTGAAGCACCCTACCATATATGCTTCATATATGAACTATACACGGCCATACATGGCCATTAGGGTAGGCCAAAAAAAGTGACTATTTTTTTTTTCTTTAGTTACAGTGAAATTTTTTTTTAAGATGAAAAAAAAAATTCTGTTAAAATTTGAGCGCTTAATATTAATATTAAGAGGTGCCTATTTGCAATTGCACGACTCTTAATGCGAAGCATTAGAGTGTGCTCTGCGATCGAAAAATTTTTTTTATTTCCCATTTAAATAACATAGCAAAAAAATTTTTTTATGTTTAAAATTTTATTACTCAGCATCTAATCAACGGATCGCAAAGATTAATACTTGTTCTTGTAGGGAATTGGACGATCTGCATAAAAAGTCTCTTATGATTTTTCACTTATTCCACTCGGCTCAAAGTTATTTAATGTTAAAGTTTAACATTAAATAGTTTATTGGCAATTTCACAATATTTCTAATTTTGACTTTAAAAATATGGTTTGAAAATGAAAAAAATATTTTACTTTATGAAGTGCAAATCACATTCTCTGAAAAAATGTTGAATTTTTTTTGTAATTATTGATTGCAAATAATTAACATTTCTTACGCTTTAATTAAATTATAATTATTAATTTATTTCGTTAGATGAACAATAACTTCTGCAAAAACGATAAAGTCCTGAATAACTATTGAAGTATTCCAATTTAATTAATCCGCAGTTTTTGTACTCAACTAATAAGTAGTCTAAGAATTAAAGATATTGTCTTCATCAATTTTTAATTGAAAATAATTATTTGTACTACAAATTAAAATTTTTTCAATTTATTTTAATTAATATTTTTGTTTAATAAATATGAAATTGCTGTATTAATTGTGATAGTATAGTTGAAAGAAAGGAAAAAAAATTTGGAAAATCTAAAAGTGCACGCCTCGAAAGCTCATGTTATGTTTTTTTTTAAAAGTTAAATTTCGAATAAAATTGAACATCCCGCTCTTTTCCCATAAAAATTTCCATGGTAAATATACGGTAATAAAAGTAAAAAAAAAATAAATAAGGAGAACATTCCTAATGAAAAATGGCGGCAGTGTGTGTTTGTTTACATGTAAGATTGCCGGTTTTAACCGTAATGATTTATTTTAAAAAAAACGAGAAGGTTACAGTAGTGATTTTCGAAAGGAACCTTCTTTGCTTATTTCTGAAAATTTTGAAAAAAAAATTAAGTAGTTTCGTCAAGTCGTTCTCGAGATATCCGTACCACGCCGTTTTTTTGAACCACAGCCCTCGCGGATTCGGGGTTACTGTGAAATCACAGTGAAATCACAGTGAAATCAATTTTACCGTAAGTTTACTGTGTATTGATGGTAATTTCATAGTGAATTCACAGTCGTTTTGTGCCATTTCGTCACTCTGGTTATATAGTAATTTTACAGTAATTTTATGGTAGTTCCATAGTGATTTCACTTGTGATTCTTTTGTAGGTTTAGAATTAAATTACCATACTTTCATGATAATTTTACTGTCGATCAGCTATCGATTTATGGTAACCCAACAATGGTAACACTGAGACTTTATCATGGGTTCACAGTCAGTTTATCGTGATTTCACTACGAATTCACTGTGATTCCATAGTAATTTGATAGTGTTAACTCTGTGACTTTACAATAGTTTCACAGTCAGTTCATAGTGGTTTAACCATGAATTTACCGTGATCCCATGACAACCTAGTAGTATTAGCACTGTGACTCTATGATACTTTCACAGCAAATTATTAGTGTTTTCTCCATGATTTCACTCTACTTTGATAGTGATCTGATACGGTATATCTATCATTAATCCAATTTCAAAATCAAAATTTGAATTTTTAATGTCATTAATCGATAGAAATGGAATTAAAAAAAAAATAATATCAATTATTTCATAAATGCTCCTATAATTATTTGTAAGTTTAGCAAATATTTGGGCACAAATGTATTTTATTTATTATAAATTTAGCTATTTTAGGAATTTCCGAGTGAAATTTTATCTGTAATTATCTAATTTAGTTAATTTTATAAAAGCTTAAGACGGTAAAATTCTTCAGAATTATGAAAAAAAATAAATAAATAAAAAAATTGAATAACTTTTTTTTTAAAACTGTATAAATTGAATTTAAACTACTGCAAAAAATAAAGAGAATATCATTTAGATTAATATTTCAATAGTAAATATTTATTATTTATCATAATTTAAAATAAAATATTCTTAAATTAAGAAAACTTGATGATTTACAAATGAAGGCAAAAATTTTTTTTTGACAAATATCGAATTCTTTTAATTTTATAGTATTTAATAAAATAATTTTTCTTATAGCTTAGTCTTGAGTATATATAGTATTGAATAGCATGAAGTAACAGATTAAATATGTAGTTCCGAATGCGTGTGGTGGCCGAGCGGGCTAAAGTACATGACTTAAGCTACTCTCAATCGAAGGGTCGGCAGTTCGAGTCCCATCATGCGTTAAAAAAAAATAAAATTCCTTCTTTACCGAGGGTAAAAAAATAGCATTTAATCCTCCAGGGGAATTACATGAAGTCGTACAAAGGGATGGATACTAAACAATTTTTTTAAACAAGAAAAATTATTTATTGAAAAACCAAGATTAGGATTATTGTTGCTATTATAATATTATTATTAATTTTATTATTATTATCTTTGAATCAATAAATATAGGATCTCAATATTGCCCCTAAATCTCGATGAAAACTAAGCAGATCCAGGATTAAATGATTAAGAAATCACAGTAATATTACTGTCAATTCACAGCGATATTATTGTGATTTCACGAAGAATCTATAGTAAGACTGCTGTGAAATCACTGTATGATCACGGTATTATTACTGAGAAAGCATGACTGAAGCACTGCAGATCCAGCATAAACTGATAGTGAAATCACTGTAAATACACAGTAATAATACTGTCAACTTACAGCTATACTACTGGAAATTGACTGTTATGCTATTGTGATTCTACTATGAATCGATGGTGAAATCATCATAAAATTACCATCGGATGATAATTATCACACAGTAAGCAAATGGCACAAAGTTACAGTGATTTCACTGTCATTTCACTATGATTTCACCGAAATTTCACCATGATTTCGGAGTAATCCCGAGTCCGCGAGGGAGACTAATGGACGTCCACGATAAATTTTTGTTAATGAACTTTTTTTTATATTAATACATATTAGACAAATTAAAAAAAGTATCAGGATTATTTATTAGTGTTTCAGCTTTATATTGATGTGTTTTTCATAATGTGTAAGAGTAATAGAAAAAAAATATATGCACTTTAATGAGTGGAAATCGTGTGACCTTGACAGGTCGGTTATAAAGCACAACCTCTCCGCTTCGCTTCCGAGGCGTGCAATAGTTAAGGTTATACTTTTATTTTATTTTATTTTTAATTCAAGATTCAAGAAATTTTAAGTTTTAAACATTAAATCAATGATTACAAAAAAAATTTGACGTTTTTTCAGAACACGTGACCCGTTCTTCATAAAGTAATATATTTTTTTCATTTTCGAACCATATTTTTAAAGTCAAAATTAAAAATATTGTGAAATTGCCAATAAATTATTTAAGGTTAAACTTTAACATTAAATAACTTGGAGCCGAGTGGAATAAGCGAAAAATTATAAGAGACCTTTTTTGTAGATCGTCCAATTCCCTACAAGATTTAATATCAATCTTTGCGATCCGTTTATTAGATGCTGAGTAATAAAATTTTAAACATAAACAAATTTTTTTGCTATGTTATTTAAATGGGAAATACACAATTGCAAATAGGCACCTCCTAAAATTAATATTAAGAGCTCAAATTTTAACAGAATTTTTTTTTCATCATCTCAAACAATATTTTCACTGTAACTAAACAAAAAAAAAAAGTCACTTTTTTTGGCCCACCTAATGGCTATATATGTTTTATTTTTTACGGGACTAGAGTGTGACCGCCTGAAAAAATGATGATTTTTGGGAATTATTTTAAACAAAACTACTGCATGGAATGTTTTAATATTTTAAGGATATATTCGTGGATATAGAATCAATACAAGATAAAATTTTTCGGACAAAAAAATTCAAAATTCAGCGAGCTATTAACAATCTCTCAACGCTCCAAAACAAAAAGTCCCTACACTGCTGTGTGATAGCGACCTTCGCAGTGCGTGAAATCAAAAAAACCAAAAAGTTTATTGAACTAGAAGATATTTCCCGTACCATGCCCCTCGGGCTAAGAAAAAAACTTTCAAATT
Source organism: Microplitis mediator (assembly GCF_029852145.1). Classification (NCBI taxonomy): domain Eukaryota; kingdom Metazoa; phylum Arthropoda; class Insecta; order Hymenoptera; family Braconidae; genus Microplitis; species Microplitis mediator. The sequence continues at coordinate 14,724,678 of NC_079970.1, forward strand.
TTGCGCGAAAAATGATTTTTGGCCTGGCAAAATTACATTTTTGATTCGATCGGAAAGCTCGAGGTTCATGGTACGTAGAAACATATAAAAAAAGCTGCAATTCGAATCAAATCGATCGAATGATTCCTCTTCGAGTTACAACTGCAGCAATTCTGAAAAATGCGGATTTTCGAGAACCGATAAGCGACTGCTCTTCAGGTGGCTGTGACTCAAAAAAACTATTCGAGATATGCACTAAAAATTTTAATATGTTATTTTTGGAAGTGTAGACTATCGAAATATGGAGAAAAAAATTGATTTTTTCAAAATTTCACACTAGTGGTCTCCCTTAAGTAAATATAAAATTGTATATTAGTGAGTACTGTACTTATTAAATAAAGTGAACTTAACTAACTCAACAATACCTGATATTATGCATAAAAATATTGTAATTTATAATAAAAGAGTGAACAAAAGTCGTAGGGCGTACATCGAGAGAAAGGCGACGAAATGGAAGGCAGAGTAGGTAATGGCATGTTCGAATCCTCTGCTTGACTCAGTTCACTCCGATCCAAGCAACTGCTCAGGTCAGTTACCGCCATTCAGTCGCGGTATTAAACGGCGTCGAGATTGTGTTATGTGCTATCCACTTTAAATTGCCGCGTTTTTATTGTTCAATTACCATGGTGAAAATTTATTTTTCTTATGAGACTATTTGTTAATTATTTTTAAAATTTTAATTATTATTTTTTAATCCCGTAACAAGTTTTATCAACTACAATCACGATGTTGCAATACTAAGTGTAAAATAATTCGTGCATTGAATACAAATGTATATAAATTTTAAATGAATTTAAACAGTGAACAATTTGAAAAGTATGTATGAATAAATTTATTTTTTATCTATATTGTACACGATTATACAGATAAAATCAAAATCCTGTTCAATATCTTGAGTTCTTTTTGTCTTAACTCCTGTAAGTACATTCTGAGTCTGGATGTCGTAAAGCACATCCGGAGAAGTACAGTCATAACTATTAAGTTTTAAATCATATGTATATTTGTAGTTTACTTGAAAGTCAATATCAAAACTAGTTTTTTTTTCAACTTTAACGGAATAAAATTTAATTATTTTCAAATATAAATATATAAAATTTCAAATAAAAAATACATAAAAAGAATAAGTATTTCAGTTAATAATGGAGAAAATGATATAGACATAATTTAATAGAGTATGATAATATTAATGTAAAATTTTCCCATTTAAAATAGCAAAACAATAGGATAAAACATAGAGTCGTATACACACAGTTTAAAAACCTGTAGTTATTTTCTCGCGGCAGGTTCACGCTTGAGTATAACAAACGTCCCGGAAACGAAGGGGCTTGGAGAATACATGCCACGGAATTCCCGTACTTAAGATGTGCAAATTTACCGGGTGCTGTTGATTAATTAGTCGTATAGTAGCAGAATGTGCAATTTCATTAGCGTATACTCAATGCTTGGATGAAAACTTAGTGCAGTACCGGATCTTAATCGCATGTACAATTTTTAATTGCTCATGCGATCAATTAAATGTGTTAGTTAATAAATATATGTATAATAGGGGAGGGAGGGGCAAAACGGGGTAATTAAGGAAATACTAAATTTTTGAGGACTCAAATATGCTAAATCTTTTCTTTTTGAATGATATTCAAAGTACATAGGAAAAATTTTCAGTTGCCGTTAAAAAAAAATTTTTTTTCATTTACGGGCAAAATGGGGTACCCCCTAAAAAAGGTAAAAAAAATTCTGGATTTTAAATGAATTTGATTAAGTTGAATTTTTTTGTAAGTAATTTACATGAAGAAAAATTATATTTTACATGATTATTGAATACAAAAGAAGAAAAACACATTTTTAATAGTTTTTATCATAAAACAAAAGTCATTAATATTTTGCAACTGACAATTGATTTTTGAAAAAGTTTGACAAAAAACATTCAAAATAACGCTCAATTATATTTACAAAAGTGATTTTGGAATGTTTAAAAACCATTTAAAATATAAAATGTTTTTTTATAAAATTTTGGGGGTATCCCGTTTTGCCTACTCTGCCCCCTTTTGCTCCCCTTCCCTTATATTATAGTTTTGAATTATTTATTTCTTAAAAATGATATAAAGATGTGGCTGTCAAATTACCAATTCAAATAAGAGAACTTTATTAATGCGTTGATGGATGCAAAAAAAGTTAAAGGGGTAGAAGATCTTTTTCATATATAAGAAATTAATGCGATGTTTATCATGAAGAATGACCAAATCAAAGTATGACAGCGGCTTTCGTCACACGGGTACTAAAATGAAGAATAATATATAGAGAATGAGATTAAACTCCTACTCGTATGTGTCTAGGACACCGTAAAGAATAGTTGTATTCGAGATGAAATGTAATATAACGAACGCGTTAGCTAGTCATAACGGTATAAATGACTAACGGAAAGGAAAATTACCAAGACATTAAAGATATAAAGCATAATTTAGTAGATAATAAATATAAAAAAAAGTTTTAATTGTAAACTAAATTTAAACATTCGGTTTATCGTACTATCAGATGAAAGGTATATAAAATATAGTATATATACTATAATTATATCTATTAACTAAATAGTAATAATTATATATTTATGTATATGTATTATGTGGATATTTATTTCAAGAACAATATTTTTTTTTAAGCTTCAAGTATTACTTGTATTACTGACAAAGACATCTTTAGTTGTTTTTTAATAAAAATTTTTAAATTCAAATGATATTGAATACCTTTAAAGAAGTACTTCACAACTGTAGGCAATGATAAGTAGTGAGAAATATAAAAAGAAATTCTCTTTGAGATGAATGAAAAACTCTTTGCTCTTGCATTGTAATATTTGAAATGCATAAAACTGAATGCACAAAAGAAGGATGAATTGAATCTGTTTTATTGTGTCTTTTTTATTGATAGTGTTGTTGCAGATATATATTTTACATTAGCGAACTATTAAAAAAAAATTATTAATTACAAGAAATTCGTTTTATCGGTTCAACAATGAGAGTACTAGAATTCGTTTAGCAATAATTAAAAATACCTTGCGGATCCGAATTACGGTAAATTACGTTCATTACCGTAATTTACGGTATTTTACGGCATTTTAGGTAAATTACGGGGTTTTACGGTAGATGCCGTAATTTCCGTAAAATACGGCATTTTAAAGTAAAGGCGCGGTATTTAATGGCAGAACTACGGTATTTTTACCGTAGATCAGCAGCAAGAGAGCGGTGATTTACCGCAAAATTGCGTCAAATCTGCGGTATTTTACCGTAAAGTGAAGTATTGCACTGTAAAAACTGCAAAAATAAAAAAGCAAACTGTGCTTTCGGTAAAAACGCCGTAAATTGCTGTATTTTACTGCAATTTGCTGCCATAAACTACCATATTCTACAGTAAATTGTCGCAAATTTGCCGTAAAAATGCCGTATTTAACGGAAAAATGCGGTAAATTACCGTAATTCGGATCAGCCAGAGATGATTATTTACTAAAGGAGATTCAGATCATTATGTTATATTTAAATTTCATACACATTTCTACATAACAAATTAAACATTTTGATGAACATATTTTAAAAGAAAAATAGATAAAATTCACCTATCTACTATACTTTTGAGTTACTACATATAACTAAACCAGATTGAACTTTCCTGTTAATTCTTTATATTCTTGGTATCACCTTCTTTAATCGTAAGGCCATTGACACAAAATTACGTTTGCATGTCATGCGCCTGATTGTGTACAAATATTCTATTTAAGTCGTATAGCTTTCATCATATAAAAAAACTTGTTACTTGAAATTTCCAATTCAAGAATATGTCATGCATTCAAGAAAAATATGATATTTTGTGCAATTAAAAATAATATGGGTTTTTTTTTATATATTTTCAAGCACAGAGATTTTTTTTTTATTATAATTTCATTGAAAAGATATTTAAAGTTTTTTCAATAATAGCAATTTAAAATAAAAACAAAAAAATAAACTATTCTATTCATCACGATCAATTTAAGTAACTCTTTTCTTTTCTTATTTTTGTTTTATTTTCTTCAGAATGAACGGCGTGAGTAGAGTAAATTAAAGATAGTCAAAAGTACGCATAAGCAGCAACAGTAAAAGGAAGAGAAAGAACACGTTAAATATAAAATAGAAGAATAAAGAAGAGAAGAAAAACTTCACGATGGTCGTCGAATGGTTATGTCCTGGAATGAGGCCCACTGGTAGTCGTAGGCCTCGGATTCTTCACTGCAAGGTCATCCTCCTTGACGAGCACGAGTTACTGCAAGACGTACTGGCAAGTATTAAAATTGTATTCAATGCATGTAGATGTATATATTATAATGTACATATTTACAACGATATTTTAATATATTTATTGTTTTTGGTGATTTTTATTTATCTTAAAAATTCTTTGATTAATATATAAACAATCAAATTCAACAAAACAGTTGTTACTTTAATTCAATTAAAAAAGAAAAAAATTCAAAGTGTTGACTTGACTATACTATGAAATAAAAATTTCTTCTTTTGATCAGATTAATTCAGAAAGATTTTAATGAACTACATTTCGTTAATAATCATTTGGTGGAGGTCATACTAATTGTTTAAGGAAAGTATACAGTCAAAAGAAAACTCAAAAAATTACAGGCCTTAGCAGCAATGTTGCTTCGAACCCGAACTTGTAAAAATTACATTATATTCGCGGTTTTATTACTCAAAATTGACTATTCGTTAATCATAGATAAGCTCAAATTGTATTTACAACTGTTAAATTAATTTTCGATATTTTACTGTATTTATTATTAAATAAGTTTTAATAATTAAAACATAGGTATCAACTTTTTCAGCTTCAGATTCAGAGCAATACAGGGTGATCGGTTTAGTGAATCAACACGACCAGTAAATGAAAGTTATTTAATGTTTATCCATATCATTTAGATTTAAATCACAATTACATACAGAAAATACTTCATTGCTGTTTGATAGACAACTTTTAGAACTTCAACTCAATTTTTTTTGCATCCATCTATATCAGCAAAAAACAGATTTAATCTGTAGAAAAGTGAACAATACGATTTAGCAATATAAGAGTAATAAACAATTTTGTAGGTGACAAAATTTCCTAAAAGATTGGTGCTATTCATATTTTTCGTAAGATAATCCGTTATTTATCATTAACAAAAATATATGAAAAAAAAATAACTTTTGAAGCTGATACAATCGATATGGGTCGAGTTAAAGCAAAATCGTTTTATAAATTTCAAAAATTAACAAATACTTTACAAATAAAAACTGGATTCAAAACGATAGCTTAAAGTCCTGCTAGGTTGTAGCAAAAAAAAAATGTTATTCGATTTACATGTTTTATCAGTGGTAAATATTTTAAATGAAAAAGGAAGTACTTAAAATTAATATCAAGGGCTCAAACTTTGAGGGAATTTTTTTTTTTTTGATGTGTACAACAATATTTAGATGTGTCAGCGAAAAAATCCTCTGAAGCGCTAGTGATTGCCGAGAAAAAAATTTTCCCAAAAGACGGGCTCTTTAGGTCAACTTTAAGAAGCCGCTATTTTAAATTTAATTTCCTATCTAATTAATATTAAAAATTTTTTTCTTTTATTAAAATTTTAAGTACTTGTAAGCTACTGAACATTTTCGAAATTTATGTATAAGTCTTTAAAGCTGATTACTTAAGCTTTCCAAAACTCTTTGATAAGTCATAATTATCATAATTTAAACGTCAATTGAAAATATCTGAAAAGTATCGGTTTTTTATTTCAAAATGAAATTATTAATTAAACTTTTAATGAAAAAAAAATTTTTAAATGTTAATTAAATGGAAAATTAAAACTGAAACAGCGACCTCTTAGAGTTGAGCTATGTAACCCTGTTTAGAAATTCTCATAGAATCCTATAGATTCTCATAAATTCCCATAGAGAATTTGTAAGAATGATTTGTAAGAATGTAAGAATGAGTTCTATGAGAAGTGCTATAGTTAAGTATTTCTTAAGGCATGATTCCTTAACTATTAAAAAATCATTTCTTAAATAGTAAAAAATATTTGTTAAATACATAACAATGATGTTTAAGAAATGGTTTCCTAAACACTAAGAAATCCTTCTATCAGTTTAATCAGGGATCTTATCAAATTTCAATTGAAAGGCTTTATTGATATTTTTGTGAAAATTATGCATTCCGAATCCACTTACGTTTATTAATATATTTATTGAAATAGCCTTATAAAAATAAAAATAAAAAACAAATTTGCATTTTTATATGGTTATTTTAATCAAGAAAAACGCTTTTTATATTTTGGAAATTCACTTGTTTACTACATTTTCTTTCTCTTTTTTGATATATGTTTACGGCTATTGTTCTTCCTTTTACAATATATAGCATAAATGTAAATAATAAAATTTATGATATATGAAAAATATCCACATTTAGCGCATATAAGACGTTGCTATGGAATATAAATTCTTAGGTACAGAACCAAATAATTCGATTAAAGTCGCAATTGAAAGCGAATCATTTATTTATATGGCGTATTAACCAACCTCATTTTAACTCCGAATTCAATAGAATTTTAACAATTTAATTTAGAAGTTTAAATACATGTACTTATCAACAAATCGACAGTTGGTTCGGCCCTAGATACACGGTCGGAGTTCTCGCGCTCTCACACACTGTTCGATGCATACTTGGCGCGAGACACACGCCCGTGTATCTTGATTAAAATATTGAAAAATAGGACCGTTCATTCACTGGCTAAGCGTTTTTTTATTAGCTACTCTATTTACTATACATCAGATCACCTTATGTACTAATCAAACTGTGATTTTTTGAGGTTTCTTTTTTGTGTGTATTCACGGAAAAAACATTTACTAAGTTAGAATAGAAGTTCACGATGAGCATAGAAAAAAAAAAACCTTTAGGAACATTGTATTTTCATCTGACAAGAAATTATGTTATTTAAAATTTTCGATTCGATATATTTTTGGTGTAAAAATTCAGAGATTTCATTCAAAACGATTTTCTAATTCGAATGAATTTTAGTTCAGTTCAAGATATGTTGATCTTCTTTTTTCCGACATAGTAATAAATCTAATTTTTCTGCTGTTGGGAAAATTATTCTTCAAGTTATTAATGCAATAATTTTTATTGATTTACTACTAAAAAAAAAATCGGTCTATCGGTTGACTCTACGGGCCAGCCCCAGAACTTCTCGCTGTTTTCGAGCTCTTCGAGCTCGAAAAGACTTTTTTTTGCCGTTGTTTTTGAAAAAAACCGTTTTTTACCATTTTTTCTCCAACGATATCTCTCAAACGAATTGACCGATTGAGACGGTTGAGGTGGTAATCGACGTGTTTTATTGAGTTCTAAAGCTGATCAGATTTTGAAAAATTAGTCGGATGAGTCGCTTCGAAGATAATCGAAGAAAACCGTTTTTCACTATTTCTTTCTCGATCGATATCTCTCGAACGAATAAACCGATTGAGATGGTTAAGGCGGCAATTGATGCGTTTTATCGAATTCTAGAGCTGATTAGATTTTGGAATCGATCGATCGAGTCATTTCTAAAAAATTTTTAAAAAACTGAAAAAAGATTTTTTTTTTTTTCTATATTTCTTCTATATCTTAGAGTCCATTGGATCGATCGATTTGAAATTTTCAGAAAAGTTGACGACCAAAAAACTCTTTCAATTGCCACCTTAACCATCTCAATCGGTCAATTCATTAAAAGAATATGAAGAGTTTACATCCATCCATACACACACATATATATACACACACACACATACATACAGACACTCGGACATCCTCCTGAAAATAGTTGGAATAGCTTCCTAAGACCTCAAAACGTCGACATCTGATGAAAACTCGATTTTCGAAAATCGGGATGAAACCCAATAACTTCCCGAATTTTCGAAAATTTACAATTTTCTTAGCGGGAAGTTAATATTGTTTTGACAAAGTTATTTTTTCGTTTTTTATTGCATACTTGTAAAATGAGTAATTATTTATAACTCGGTGATAAATAAATGAAAATATTCTTATAAACACATCTGTTAAATAATTAAATTTATTTTCTATGATATAGAGACTTAGTAAAATTGGAATACTCTAATTTTTATCATCTCTTTGCAATTATTTTTGAACACATTTTTTTCTTTTGAAATTTTTTTTGCCAAAATAAAGTATAATACATTAAAGCTGAGCAATAATAATTGAAAACAAAAAATGTTATGTCGTGTATGAGAGATGCAGCGGCCAAGTTGTCATCTTATCTTAAGGTACACACTATATTTTTCATAATTACCTGAATTGAAGCTTCGACTTCCAATGTCTGAATCCAGCCAAAATGAGCCAATTAAAAATCAATAATGCATGTACAAATAGTTGGTTGGAACAACATATGGTTATTTTTGAGGCTGAAAATAAAATAACCAAATGTTATTATGGTAGGGTTGAAATGAAGTCTGGAATTAATTTACTGGGTTGAAATGAGACGTTTTGGATTATTTTGACTAACTAAACAGACATTGAAGCTTATTGTGGTTTCAATGCTGGTATAGCATGAAATAGTATATTGCACACCTAGAAAAGGAATTAGACCATTTCAACATGCTTCTGTGATTGTCTTCTCGAGCTGAAAGTGAGGGTGGCAAGCATGCGGGTTGGGATGTCCTACTAGCCTTCCTAAGTGTACATACTATTTTTTACTAAATCTGTAACAGAAAGTTTGAATTTTTTGAGAACAAGTTATCACCTGCACATATTCAATTCATTCATTTTCTTGTAACAGAAAAGTGTTCCTTTCTTTCCGTTAAACAAGACAAGAATTCGAATTTTTCTCACAAGTATAGTTCAAATGAGAAAGTTCACGATTCATTGAATGAAATTAAAATAGAATGAATGAAAAACTTTAGTAAGCATTAATATTTTCATTTATATGTGTAAAATAAAGCCTTTTTATCACTAAGAAAGAAAAAAAAAACTTTTGTCTATGAATTGCATAGGAAACGGAACGAGATCATATTACGTAAATATATGAGTATTTAAATTATTTCGAAACAAATACTGTTTAGCTTATTACAAAAAAAAGGAAAACTGTCTATCGCTTGACCCTGCTGGTCAGCCCCAAAACTTTCCGCTGTTTTCGAGCTCCTTAAGCTCGAAAACATTGTTGTGAATACACTCTTAGAGCTCGAAAATACACACAAACAAACACACACTCGGACATCATTCTGAAAATAGTCAGAATAGTTTTCTGTGACCTTAAAATGCCAACATCTGATTTGGACTGGAACTGGATTTTCACAAATCGGGGTAAAAACAATAACTTCCTGAAATTTTCGAAAATCATTGATTTTCTTAGCGTGAAGTTAAAAATAATGACAGTAAAATTGAGATAACCATTAAAAGTTTCAGAAAATGATTAAAAATAGCATAGGTATTTTTTACTCCGCTATTCAAATTTCCCTATTTTTTTCTCTATAGACACTCGGTTGTAGGTAAAGAGTTTGATATAATCTGAAAAAATTATGCAAAGTCAAATGCGAAATGAATCGCATCTCATTCATCACCTTCACAGTTACATCCATGGTTTTTACTCACTAGTTAGCACTTTTCTTCTTTCGTTTTCCTCTATTTTATTTGTGTAAAACATCAGACTACAACCTCGCTCCAACCTTCAACCTGTATGATGTACCCTATGCTTATACTCTTTTGCTTGAGGCTAAATCAGCCGGCGCAGGCGAAACGGCTTCTCGAGTAGGTAGAGAACCAGTGGAAAAATCAAAATTACTTAATGGACTAGCTTATGGACGCGAGATTATATATATATATATATAAATATATATATAGATATATATATATATATGTATATATATATATATATATATATGCAGGTGTATGCGTGTATGTTAGAATTCTGCTTTCGAATAACTTCGCAGAAAGACCACTGTATCATCGACACATTAAAGACAATTCTACACATTATAGTTTTTTTTATATTTTAAAAAACCATTTTACACAATTACTAAAAACAATTTTATATTGTCCAGATCACTTTGGTTGCGTTTTGCGCTCTTTCATTATAATATACACGAAAATTACTACCGATCGTTTATCTTTTTCTTTTTCTTTGCTGTATACTAATATATTAGTATAGATTCATAGGTGTATTATTTTTAATATTTTTACTAATTAACTAAAAAAATTTTAATTTATTTGTTCTTAACACTTTAATGGTGTTATCAAATAAATTTAAATTCTTAAAAAATAATGGCCTGCATTTTTATAATAGATACAAGAACTAATTATTCATAAAATTAGAATTTTTTTTTCTGTTCATTTGATGGTACGTAAAGTAAAATCTGTTATACTAGAGATGTGCGAATAACGTTCGAATTGCGCTGATTAATAATATTGATTGAATAAAATTGAATTAGATATGATTTCAATTATTTTCAACAAGTTTCATTTCACGATTGATTCGCTTCAGTCAAAAATGAATTTTTCCAAATAGAAAAATAGTTTGAAGATTTTAAACCTTTTTAAGTATAAAAAAAAATCAAGAAAAACTCAAATATTTAATTGCGTTCAATGAATTTGAATAGATAAATAGTTCATGAATTTGGGTCTAATGCAGAATTAAAAAAAAATAAATTATTTTAAATTGTTATCAATAAATGAATTAGCCTTGATTTAATTTCACTTGCAATTTTGAATGTCTTCCAATTATTTTCAACGGAACATTAATAATTTTTATCTGATTGCCTCTTGGATAAAAAATTATTGAAATTCATTAGTAATTTTGAATAATTTTTAATTGTTCTCTATGAATAAATAAAACTTGATATCTGGTTGTACTGTGAATATAAAATTATTGAAATTTTTTTGTAACTGTGAATACTTTTGAATTGTTTTCTATTAATAAATGCAACTTGATATCCAATCATACTGTGAATAAGAATTTATTGAAATTTACTCGTCATTTTGAATACTTATCAATTATTTTCTATAAATAAATAAAACTTAATATCTGGTTACTTCTTGAATTGAATATAATTAAATTTCATTCGTAATTTCCAATGCCATCGAATAATTTTTAGCGGATAATTAATTTGATATCCAGTTGTATAGTAAATGAAAAATTATTGAATTTAATTCGTAATTTCGAATGTCTTCCAATTATTCTTAACAAATAATTAATACTTGATATTCGATTATTAATATTCATTCATAATTTTGAATAATTTCCAATTTTTTTCTATCAATAAATAAAAATTAATATTAAAATTTCATTTTCTTTATTTTGCTAGCAATTTATACAATTGAAATTAGTTTAAGAGGGTGAATTTTTTCTAGTCTATAGTATTAAAATAATGCTGGTCGTCAGGACTCATGGGGAATTGCACTACTGTGAATTAGTTTATATCTTTTATTTATTCTTTATGTGTTTAAATACATAAATAATACAAGACTAAAATGAAAAATTCTACAGAAATTACCACATAACTTTACTTAATTATTTTATAGTTATTTACAGTGAAACATTAACTTAAATAGCAAATTGAGATTGAACTTTTTTTTACTGTACTTCAAAGTCATTCGGATCTATCGTTAAATAGATTAAATTGTATTCATTGTGCGTTAGGGCCTTAATAGACATATATAAGGTACCAGCGGGTAATAAGGCCTAGCTAAGGGAGATTTTGAATAGAATCGAAAATATTGCATTTAATTATCGAAATGTATCATTAATCTTTATTTCTATACATTAGCCATAAAATATAATGAAGTAATAGCAATTTATACCACAAAAAAAAACAAAAAATTAAACTTTTACAAAAACCATACGAATAGGCCTTATTTTACTACGGTAGGGTAATAAAGCCTACGGGTTAAACAAACTGGAATATTTTAATTATACTTAATAAAATTGGTATTAAAGATGAATCATCTCTTAAATTTAGCAACAATACTTTTTTAAAGACAGAAGTCTAGATTGCTTTGCTCAACAGCGCTTAAAACTATCAGTATCCTTTTTAAGAGTCAGAAGACTAGATTGTTTCTTATAATTTCTTCCGCGCTACGACATCATGACGGATGTCGCGCTATGACGGATGATGAAATATAGAAGACAAGGAACGTGGTATCAAGACTCTATAAACTTCTCGTAACATCTCTATGCAAGACCCTTTTATTAGAGTAGCCTTTAGCGGAGGCGGTTATTTTAAATATCATTTCTGTCACTTAGGCCTTATTAGCCGACAGGCCTTATTACCCGCGAGTACCTTATACCATCTTTTTTTGTATGCCGGTTACAGGCAATTTCATTTTTTCAGGTTTACGGTTCCAAATTCTGCATAGATGGTCACATCCTTCCACTTTTTCGTCGTCTAAAATAAGAATTTCCATTCATGCTAAATTATTCTCTGATAAAAATCGAGTAATTTGAGCTATTCTTCCGTATGTCAACCGAATAAATAAGTTATTCGTTTTCTTGGCTTTAGTATACAGTTGGCTATGATACATTCTTTCTTTGTATAGGCATCGATTATAAAAAGAAACAGAGCTTTTCGAAGCTTGCCCAATTACGTGGTCTAACAATATCGCGCCATTTACTGACCGTATACTGAACTTGATATCTTCTCTCGTTTGCTATTCATAATATTAGTAAAAAATTGCGAACATGATTCGTTGCATTCATCATGTAGTATTATTTGAAAGTTAATGTTACGTAATGTCCTAGTTGCCATTTGATTTATTGGCCCATTTGGACCAGTCGCTTTTTGTTTCAAATTGTAAATATTATTTTCAAATGCATACGTCGATGTTGCCCATGATGGACCATGGACGGTGTGGCTCATGATAAAAAGTTTTACTTTGGGTTTCATCCCATCGAACCATGATTGGGTTTCATCATGGACGGTATGGCTCAATAAGTTATAGATCAAATTGAACGGAATATAGTATAGGGCTGGATAGCTCAACTGGTAGAGTATTCCGCGCGATACCGATATGGTCTGGGTTCGATTCCCAGTTCGAGCTAACTATATTTTTCTCAATTTATCTATAAATTGTCTTATTGATAAGGTCAATTGTAAGTTTAGGTTTCACTATATTTAAAAAATGGGGTACCAACAACTCACGTGAGACACCATTAGGGCACCATTAACTCACGTGAAAGATTAAGAAAATTTTTTACAATAATTTACCAATAATTCGAATTATAAGAAATTGCTATCTATTCGGTATAAATATATATATATATTTTAGGGAGTAGCGATTCCCACGACGTGGGTTCGTTGCTGGGGGCTGAAACGGAGCGAGAAATGGCTAAATAAACGGTTGCCCGTGCGCATAAAGGATATACACGAAGCAAACGAAAGATAGCCTTAGGGATAGGCCGTGGCTGATAGTCCAACACATGCGAGCCAAAGATGATTGCTTGTCTACCTGTATGCCACCTATATATAACCACTGGCATCTTAGAGTTGCCGCAGGCTAGTACAGCTCACCCATCACTTTTTCTCTTCCCCTCATTCTTGACAACATGTATGTTACTTTCATTATGCCAGCTCTTGTTTTATTTATTTTCCGATCAACTTCTCGACCTTGTGTAGCGACTATATCCGCTCTAGTATATGATTGTAAGCTGAGCTCATAATTTTACTCCATATCAAATTCACGTGCTGACAATCCTTGACGCGTACGTTTACTGAAACTAATAATAATTTTATTCTAATTCATAAAACTTAAAAAATCAAATCTAATAATATTTTACGCGGGAGCAAAAATAATTATCGTGTGTGTGATATTTCTAAAAATTGGTCCGTTCAATATTTATGTTGAATTGGTAGTAAGGCGATTGATTATGGTTGATGTCAGGAATATAATGTTGGAAAATTGGCATTCAATGAGCCAACCAGCAACGACTTGAATCTTCGCATTCCATCGTAAGGATACACGTTTACACGCCGGGTTCGTGGATAAGCGTGACTCTTACCGACAGTTACGAATAATATATAATTTCTTATTATAATTCTTTAATCGTCCAGATATTCCAAGAGGTCTCATATGCTCATCGATGTTTTTAAAAATATCTTGATGATTTTTTTTTTTTTTAAATTAAAATATTCAAATAATAGAAAAAACAAAAATCATGGAATAGGGAAAAAAACCAGCATTATCAAAAAATATAATTAAAATTAATATTGTTTGACGTCGACTTTTTTTTTTTTTTAACCAGTATTAAATGTGTGATAAAATATCTTTCTGCCAGTCAAATTAAGCCAATTTCAGACCATAGTATATTACACACCAAGAGAGGAAATTAGCCGAAGGCGAAGGTAGCAAACACATGGATTGGAACGTCCTACATTCCTCCGTGGTGTATGTACCATTTTTCATTGTACCTGCACCTAAAAGTTAAAAATGTTGCTTCTGTTTGCAGGAAGAATAGCGCATGTGTATTTTTTTTTCATTAGTTTTCTCATAAGATTATGATTTTTATCCCGCAAAAGAATTTATTTTGATGTAGGTATGATGAAAATTCGATTTATCGGGTTGGGAAACATCAATCGTTTCTTTAGGGTAGAAAAAGTCTAGTTTTCAGTTCAACATTAAACGAAAACAACTATCTCAGTTGTCAGTTGAATTTGTACATGCTCTCTTAAAATAAATCGATAAAAAGTACTCCGATCAGTAAATAGTAACCTGCAAAAAAAGTCCCAATTATATCATTGAATGAATCAGTGGTATACTTAAGGCCATTCGTGCGATGACTTTTCACTGATTTGTTCTAAGAGAGTGGATGATTGGTGTTGAATTGTCTCATCCCAACTGACTCTAAATACTATGAAATTCTAACTTTCAATGTGGATAATTATGAAAAATATTGTGCAGCTCTCGCCTTTGGCTCGGGCAGTCAACCTTATTCTCGTCTGTAATTACCTTGTTTCATTTTTTGCCACACAATCAACAATTTTTTCTACCCGTTGATTTTCAGCGAAATTTGTATCTCATCTATTAAAAAGTCAATTGATATTGATAATTAATACTAAATTATCAAAAACTGAATCATAAAAAAAAGTCTATATACGTAATTAGACAATATAAATATAATTTTTTTGTTACCAAACAGGAGTAATTGAGGGGGGACTAGGGTTTTGCACTTTTGAAAAATCGTTTTTTTTTGTCTGTTCTTATGGTTAAACATTTCAAAAATATCGCTTCCCTAAAGTCAAAAAGGCATATGCTGTATAAACATCTACCATGATAGCTAAAAAGACCTCACTTTATTAATTGGGACTGATGTTAATAAAATACAAAGAAGAGAAATCAATTTTATATTCATGTAAAGATGAATACTGTTAATTACTTAATGATGACCATAAAATAATATCTTTACAAAGTTTGTGAATTAATGTTTGTTTTGTATCACTTAAAATGCTGTCAACTTAATTATAGTACTTACGTTATATTTCCGACAATGTCGAGAGAATCAGGGCATATACCTTTTATCCTGATTGTGCACTACCAAACTGCATGCACTCACGTATAATATGTACTTGGATGCGTATATATATCTCGTCTGCAGTTACACGTGAGGAAGCTCTGTGTCGGTCAGGCAATAAGAAGAGGGTGTAAGATAAAAGAAAAGAACAAGTATAAAGAGCAAAGAAAAGTATAAAAAAGTGAAAACAATGCGTTTCGCGAAAGAACTATAATATTCTGCGCGACGTATTTTTGCACTTTTGAAATATTTTTTTTTTTAACCACTGCTATTGTTGCAAAAATTTTATCATTCTTTTTTTGCTTTTATTTATTTAAATATTTTATAATGCACTTCGATGCTCCTGCCAATCTGTCAAGTTTGCGAAGATGTAGTCTGTAGTTGTTTTTAAAAACCACAAGCAATAAACATTGTTACATTGTATTTGTAGTTCCACTGAAAGTTCTTTTTACCACTCTGAGCTTGGGGCTCCCACTCAACGACTCTTTCTTGGCAACTTAACTTTTACTTGAACGACGCATTGCCATTGACCCCGAAAGAAAGGAACAGAGACCGAGTAGTATAGTATCAAATAATAAAAAAAGAGACGGAGAAGAAAACATACTTGAAGAAGTCGAGTGTCTGAAGAGTTGGGAGAAGGTATTTGAGAGTCGAAATATATGTTTTGAAATGATACGATATACGAGTAGATATTACTTTAAACTGATTGAGTTTAATTATATGCATATATATTGGCTATCGATTAGTGTATTGTAAAACGTTAATATTCTTTAACACGTATTATTTAATTTTGAAATAATAAAGAATTATATAAGTCTTTTATTTAGATATTTATTTGCTATGCGTGACAGTAAGGCATTATTATTTCGACCTTCTGGTAGATTTTACTGATCATTTCAATCTTGCATGACTAAAGAAATTCTCATAACAAGCAACAATTCACTGTGAATGAAACGACTCCTAATTATTGAGGGAACGAAATTCCTTTCTCAAAAATTCTTATTTTTTTTTTTAAATTATCTGTCTACCCGATCCACGATGAAAGATCAATCTCTATAGTATACGCACAGGGTGGAGCCACGAGTCAAGATGGTTCTTTCCTACGCGTTTTCTTCAAGGTATCATTGTAATTTTTTTTCTTTGTTTTTCTCTACTTGGAACAATTACCTTGCGCACTGTTGTATAGTGGTTTTAAAAGTATATACATGACTATAGTTTATAACCAGAGCAGTCCTTCCTAGTATTAAGCTCCAGTGCATATACTGAAAAGGCGTCGTCCGTGTCAGTGTACATGCATTACAGGGAGAAAACAAATGGACGTTATGGACGTCTGATTCCAGTGGGAAACAGGAAACGACCGATTTCAATCTCGACCAAGCCTCGTTCGGCTTTGTCACGCTTCTGCATCAAGGACAAATTTACAAATATTTTTATTTTTAACTTACTATTACTATCGTTAAATTGATAATTTATTCTTCTATAAAAAATCGTTTGTTTTTTTTACAATTACAGGGTTCAAATTTGGGACAAGAATTGTTGGATCGTGTTTTCCGTCATTTAAATCTTTTGGAGACAGCTTACTTCGGATTACGGTACTTAGATCACGAAAATCAAATGGTAAGATGATAATTAAATATTGATATAAAAAATTTTAAATAATAATATAGATGTTCAATCGACAAAGAAAACGACTATTTAATTGCCTTATCCTAATGGCAGTCTAATTCAAATTGAATTTACCCCTTCAAATTGATTCCTGTGATCGTAAATCCTTGCCGGCTTATGAAATGGCACGTCGTCGATAACTTCAAAACGCCCGCGGGGTGCTTGACATCCGGGGTGGGGATCATCGAGTAACGGGAAACTTTAGATTCGCGTAATTTCCGCTTGGTCCACACCACCTGCTAAAAAACATTTATCATCCTCTCAACACCTTTATTAAACTCATATATACATATATATTAATTTAAATGAATTTTTTTACAGCAGTGGTTAGATCCAAGTAAAAAGATTGGCAAGCAATTGAAGATTCGTAAAAATGATACGACACAAGATACTCATACGCTTTATTTTGGTGTTAAATTTTATGCCGCTGATCCTTGCAAGCTTCTTGAGGAAATTACAAGGTGAGAAAAATACGTACATATACACGTTACTTATATTGGTAACTTCTTCGGTTAGCACAAAAAATAAAAAAAAAAAATATAAATAAAGAAAGAAAGAATGAAAGAATGCGACTTATGCAGGATTGTAATAGGCCTCCAGCAATATTCTAACTTTTCAAACTCGCCCACTGCTTACCAACCCGCAGGACTCCTGAAGTTGTTTCCAAAACCCAGCAATTAACGGAACGCACCAATTATCCCCAGCGTAAAAGGGGTAAATTATAGAGTATATTCAGTCCATGGCTTTGAATTCATTGCTTCAGATCTCCTTCCACGCGACCCGCGATTATTCTTCGCGAATCATGTACGATGCCTCGGGCTCCAACAAACCTTAATAGCAGAGAAGCCATTAATACTGGTTCAGTTTTTTGAGGGCTCCATCAATCGATTTTTGACTATTCTCAATAATCGTTTTTCGTGAGAAAAATTTATTTAACTATATTTATTTATTATTATATTACAGGTACCAATTCTTCCTACAAGTCAAACAGGATATTTTCCAGGGCAGGTTACCAGTGTCATTTGATCTTGCTGCTGAATTAGGTGCTTATGTAGTGCAATGTAAGTATATATCCTTGCCTGTGGATACATATTTGTAATCCATAACTTTTGAGTTACTTATATTAATTAATTAGATGGTTCTTGTCAAAGGTTTTATTGCAACTTAGATTTTTTATTTAGCGAACATTTTAGCGCACAATGTTATTTCTAAGATTTTTTTAGCTCGAAGAAAGTTTTATCTGACACTGAAGAAAAAAAAATTCAAGAAATCAAAAAATCGAGCGCCAATAAAGCACACTCAGTGCTTCGAGCTTGAGGTGTGCAATTAATTAATAAATGACCGATTCTCAGTTTAATAAAAAAAAAAAAAAATGTAACATTCGAATAAGAAATATCATAAAATTTTTAAATGTTTTATGACAGCGTGTAAAAATTTACAAATAAATTAAAATTTTATGTAATTTTAAAAGATCATTTCCTGACAGATTATTAAACAGATATTTTAAAACGAATAAAAAATTAAAAAAATAAAAGAATTAATCTAAGTGGGATTCGTACCCACGCTCGCTAGGTACTTTTGAAGATAGTTGTTATTATTATTATTATTATTAAAATTTCAGGCCTGGTTTCATCGTATTTATTTTTATGTTTCATCTTGCACAGTCAAAATAGGTGTCTTTTTAGGCGGTAAATGAACCATCAAAGTGATTGGAAACTGTTGTGATTAAATCGGTTCTTGAATTTCCACTCGGGCGTTTTTTTTTTATACTTAAGACTCACTTTTGAGACCATAAGAAAAAAAAATACTTTTTTTTGAAATACCCTTTTATATATATAGAAAAAAAAAAAATGAAAAAAAAGATTAAAGCAAAAAAGAAAAGAATGTTACATCTTGGAAGTTTCTAGTTATACTTATCAACTATAAGATTCAAAGTCTCTTAGTAAATAGAGATACGGCAATGTTTGCGTCTCATAGTGCATCAAAAGATACAGACTGAATAGTGTCCCGTTGCATCGTTTGGAACTGGTTGGTAAAACTTGCTGGATTATTCGCAATGTAATCACAAAGATTTGTAAACCTTACTGAAAAGAAATAGAGAAATAAAAAAATGTACTAAATTGTACACAGTAAAAAAAGATTTCTTGGCGAAAAAAATTTTTACTCGCCCCAAGAAAATTTTTACTTGCTCTAAGAAATTCTGCATTATAATTTGAAAATGAAAATTTTCTTGGGGCATATGAAAAAATTTTGTTGTGCCAAGAAATTTTTTCTAATCCTAAGAAAATTTTTGTTTTCACTTCATAATGCAAAATTTTTCTTGCGCCTTTTCAGCGCATCTGTAACAGAAAATATGAATTTTAGCCACTGTTTGAAGCAAGATAGACATTTGCGCATCTTTATTTAATTAGTTATTACTATTCCTGCACCGAAAGGTTAAATTCTTGTCCCACTTAGCGGAATTAGTATATAACACACCAAAGGAGGAAAGTAAGACATTCCAACCTGCGCGTGCCATTGTCTACCCCAGCCAAAGGTGAGGGTGGCAAACACGCGGATCGGGACGTCCTATTTTCCTCCGTGGCGTGTATAAACTATTTCACCAGATCTGCACCTGGAAGTTCAAATTCTTACCTCTGTTTTAGATAAGAATAAATAAGCGCATGTGCTAAATTTTATAATTTGTTTTCTTATACATATAAAAACAGAACAATTTTCTTTCCTCTAAACAGAGCAGGAATTTAAACTTTCGGTGTAGGTATGATGAAACGAAAGTTGCAGTTTTCTTCTATGGGAAGAGGAAGTAAATTTACACATACGGTAACCTAAAAACAATGACAAAAATTAAAATTTTTGCTTAAAAATTTGATGAAAAAAGTATTCAAACCACGAATGTCGGTAGGGTATCCAATCTGCGTGTTTGTCATCTTTGCTTTTGGTTTGAGTAGACAAATTATACACATGCGTTGGATTGTCCTATTCCTCTATTGGTTTCGACTTATTAAGTTTTTTATATTATCCACGGAAAAAAATAACTTGGTGGTGCAACATAAACCAGTCTAGGTGAGTCACTATAAAAAATCATGTTGGGGCAACATGATTTGTCATGTTACGGTATTGTCATCTCAACAAGAAATTGGGCTTCGGGTGTCGTCGGTTTTTACTCCCACTCTGGATGTTTTACGTGTTAAATGTTCTCCCACTTTTCTGTACGCATGTACAGTTCATAATAGTCCGGGAGCCAGCGACAGATTTACATGACCAATTTCCTCTCAAGCGAAAATTAGAGGAATGCATGAGAGTGTTGTGTTATAAAGCTACGTGAACGTCAGCTTGGGTTCCGAGGGTGGGTTAGGCGGTAATAGCCTCCCACACACGTAAAAAAAAAAAAAAATATTTAGTCATTTCCTCCCACCTGAAAACACGTAAAATTGTTCGCTAATCCAATATCTTGAAGAAAGATAACAATCAGCTGACTGTAGCACGGTGGATTATACGTCAGCTGATCGCTCAAGCGCGAAAAAAAAATTTTTACTTTTAGTCATTTCCTCTCATCTAAAAATTTACCTGATGGTAGCTTATACATAACTATGAAGAAATATATCCGTCAGCTGGCTGTATCCCGGTGGAAAACCCGTCAGCTGATACTTTGAAAGTTATAACGCAAGCGGTAGGTGGGAGCATCTAACGCGTAATTAAATGCATCAGCTGACGAGGTTTCCACCGGGATACAGCCAGCTGATTTTTTTTATTAATTACAGCAGAGTACTAAAAATCAACTCAT
Source organism: Microplitis mediator (assembly GCF_029852145.1). Taxonomy (NCBI): domain Eukaryota; kingdom Metazoa; phylum Arthropoda; class Insecta; order Hymenoptera; family Braconidae; genus Microplitis; species Microplitis mediator. The sequence continues at coordinate 14,745,695 of NC_079970.1, forward strand.
AAATTTTCATCTGGGAGGAAATGACGTATCTCGAATTATTGAGTGTTACACTCTAATTTTATGGGAATTCAATGCTACGTAAACTTCAATAATGAATATCTCAAAAAATATCAATCTGAGTGATTCGGTGCTAAGGACCTTTTTTGTAGGAAATTAAATTTCCTATAATGTTGTCCTTTGCATTTTTTTTGTAGGTCTTGTTGTTTATGAGATAATAAGAGAAAAAACAAGAATTCTATTAAAAAACTCAGTTTAGCGGTCCGTACTACCCCACCTATATGAGTTACGACTTCGCGACAATGGGCATTTTTGTAGAGCATTTAATTCTGAGAAAATCCCGGCTTTGGGCGAGATGATATCATAAAATGCCGTGGAGTTATAGAAGTTTAAAAAATAAAAACCCAACTTAACGTGTATTTTAAATTGCGACTATTTTTTATTTTCACTCCCGTCCCGAAATTTTGTTGAAAATACCCCCAAAAAATTCCCTAAGAGTTTGAGCCCTTAATATTAATATTAAGTACTCGATCACAGCATGTAAAGATTTCCCATTTAAAATACACGTTAAGTTGGGTTTTTATTTTTTAAACTTCTATAACTCCACGGCATTTTATGATATCATCTCGCCCAAAGCCGGGATTTTCTCAGAATTAAATGCTCTACAAAAATGCCCATTGTCGCGAAGTCGTAACTCATATAGGTGGGGTAGTACGGACCGCTAAACTGAGTTTTTTAATAGAATTCTTGTTTTTTCTCTTATTATCTCATAAACAACAAGACCTACAAAAAAAATGCAAAGGACAACATTATAGGAAATTTAATTTCCTACAAAAAAGGTCCTTAGCACCGAATCACTCAGATTGATATTTTTTGAGATATTCATTATTGAAGTTTACGTAGCATTGAATTCCCATAAAATTAGAGTGTAACACTCAATAATTCGAGATACGTCATTTCCTCCCAGATGAAAATTTATGAGTTGATTTTTAGTACTCTGCTGTAATTAATAAAAAAAATCAGCTGGCTGTATCCCGGTGGAAACCTCGTCAGCTGATGCATTTAATTACGCGTTAGATGCTCCCACCTACCGCTTGCGTTATAACTTTCAAAGTATCAGCTGACGGGTTTTCCACCGGGATACAGCCAGCTGACGGATATATTTCTTCATAGTTATGTATAAGCTACCATCAGGTAAATTTTTAGATGAGAGGAAATGACTAAAAGTAAAAATTTTTTTTTCGCGTTTGAGTGATCAGCTGACGTATAATCCACCGTGCTACAGTTAGCTGATTGTTATCTTTCTTCAAGATATTGGATTAGCGAACAATTTTACGTGTTTTCAGGTGGGAGGAAATGACTAAATATTTTTTTATTTTTTTTACGTGTGTGGGAGGCTATTACCGCCCAACCCACCCTCGGAACCCAAGCTGACGTTCACGTAGCTTTATAACACAACACTCTCATGAATTATCGCTTGAGAGGAAATGACTGACGAAATTTGCACCTGGCTCCCGGACTATAAATGTTTGGTAGTGAGGACAGTTTCCGAGATCTATTCTCTTACTGGGACCACAATAACATGACATTCATGTTGCAGCTACATGAAAAAATCATGGTGAGACAATATGAATTTTCATGTTGCAGTAACATTACATGATTTTTCATGGTGACCCGCCTAGACTGGTCCATGTTACACCACCTAGTTATTTTTTTCCGTGTAAGATTAATGATTAATCTCAAATATACACTGGTCACAAAAATTAAGTGATAGAAAAAGAATTCTAAATTTTTGGGCGATTTTCAACATGCTGTAACTCGGTGAAAAATGGTCGTAGAAAAAAATTAAAAAACAAAAATTGTAGCCTCAAGTTTCTAGTTTTCAGATCTGGACTTCAAATTTTTTTATCATGCGCGGTTCCGGATTAATCCTAAAAAAACCGACGAAAAAAAAATTTGCAAAATTTTTGGTCGTCTTCCAACAAGTCTATGGACTTCAATAAATTTTTTTGGGTAATCTGACCTTATGACTCTTTTTGGAAATTTTATGTCCTCTAATTTGACAGCCTCACACTCAGAGAAAAATTTAGTTAATTTTACTATAAAATTATAGTGCAATAACGCTTCAACTATTTAATCATAATTTCTACAACAATGATTTATAGTTATTATATCAATTGGAAAATAGTCAAGATAACTATTTTTTAGTACCATCAGTCATATCAAATGTTAACATAACTAATTTAAAAATGTTTATGAAATAAAAATTTTATTATTTTCATAACTTAATTCTACACTGTAAAAAGAGCGGTGTTAAAAATGGACTCATTTTAACTCCGCCCGATGTTAAAATAAAATTATACCGGTGTAGAAGGAGTAATTCACCGGTGTTAAAAATACCGGTGTTAAATCGGGGTAACCGGTGTGAAAGTGGAATAAAATCGGTGTAAAAGCGGGGTAACCGGTGTAAAAGCGGAGTAATACCGGTGTAAAAGCAGGGTAAACTGCGTCCGCTTGGAGTAAACTTTAAAGATTATAAAACACAAAAAATGTCAGTTCTTTATGAAAATTAATAAAAAATATCATTCATTAACAAGTATAGTGATCGAGTAAGTACAAATATTCACAAAGTAAAATACTTTAACACCGGTAAAGAATATCTACACCGGCGGCGACGTTATTTTAACCCTTTAGAGTCAGAGGATCTCGAAACGTCTCCGTGTGAGACTAGTGGGGAGAGCGCGAATCGTAGAGTCCCGTGAGCTTGTATGAGTGACATGTGAGAGTAGTAGTGTGTCTGTGAGTACCCTTCCACTCGTTTGAATCTCGCGCTGCGTTCATCGACAGAACCGTAGTTAGTATTGTTGACGTGAGGAAATAGTCTCCAAAAGTAAGGTTAGAAAAATGTAAAAAATTTTATACATTGCTATGTAATTGCAATATTACTTAAATATATTTATAATGAAACCAAATGTTGTTCTTACTTCGAATTTAAGTCCTTTGATATTTATTATTTAATAAATAAAAAATTAAAAATTAAATAATTTTCAATTCCCGCTTAGGTGAAATTTTTTCTCTTATAATACGGCCCTGACACATTTGCTTCGCGCTCTTTCTAATTCTATCGGGCTCCGCCAGACCGAAGAGTGGGGTTTCAAGGTCAGACTCTAAAGGGTTAACACCGGTCTAGAATATTTACACCGGTGGCGGCGTTATTTTCACATCGCTTTCGGGGGTAAATTTAACACTGATAATTTTAACACCTACACCGCTTGGACTTACCCCGGTGAATTTTTACAGTGTAATAGTTTTATTTACTATAAGTATTTCATTGAAAAGAATCTAAATTTAAGTATCGTTAAACATAAAGTAATAATTATTGGTAATATTAAATATTTATTAATGTTATTACTTTTATATAATTGATACAAATCTCGTGTATAAGTCAAGTAAACTATACATTTGTGATCGAGTGAACAATCATTTTAGTTATCACGACTAGAAGATTATATTTATAACATCCATAACTTTTATTCTGTTCTAATTTTAAATTTAATTTAATTAGTAATATTAAAGTTATTGAATAAAAACAAATTAGTCTTGTTGTCTGATATTATATTTTTTACTCTCAATATAATATCATTAATAAAGTTATTATATCGAGTCATTCATGCACAATAAAAGATTCCAAAAATGTTGACCATCCAAAGAAATACTTGGTACTCGGTCGTATAGCAGGAGAGTATTGGTGTCAGGATTGCTCTCAAGTTAGAATATAATACTTCTAAAATAAGTTTCTTACCAGGAACACTACAAATGGTAGGCGCTATCTAGTGGCGAGCACCGAACTACTCCTATTGCCGTTGTCTAGTAACAAGAAATTTTTCTCTTGGTTTAATCAACTTTTTTTTCATAGTTGAAGCATACAAAAATTTTTGCGTTAAAAGAATAGTCCTTATTCCGAGAAATTTTATTTCTTTTGTCAATTCAACAAATATTTTTTGAGTCCAAACAATTTTCGATAAAGTAAATAATTCAGTTAAATTTACGAATAATTTTTGCAGTAAGCACAGCTAAAGAAATCGTTAGATTTTAGTTAAATTGGATTTAACAAGATATCAACAAGTATTAATTGTTAATATAAATGAAATATAAAGCTAACAACTTTACTTTTTGCCGCTTCGATACTAGTTAAATATTTTGACCTTAAAATTTTTTACTAGAATAAGTGCATACTCATTGCACTTTTTTACAGATGAAATCCGTCATTCGGCTGATAAAATAATCAAAGACAACAATTTTCGATACAGTTTAATGCGACATAAAAGAATTTTCATCCATTTTTCACAAAAATTGCGATTTTTTTTTTCCAAACAATTAATTTTAATTACTTGTAACTGTTGAATTATAAGGTTTGAAAATAATTGAATAACAATATTTGATGGATAATAAAATGATCTACAAAAAAGTTCCTAAATTTTTGTTTTGTTACATACAACAAAATTTTCGTATGGAACTAAAAAAAAAAATATCGATTTTATTTTACACAGTCTAATATATGGGAGAGGGAGGAGTGAAACGGGGTACTTAAGGAAATAGTAAGTTTTTGGGAACTCAAATACGTTAAATAAATTTTTTTGTTTTTTTTTTTAATATTTGTAGTAAACAGAAAAAATTTTCCGCTGCTGTGAAAAGAAAAATTAGTATCATTTGCGACGATTAAAATAAGTATTCAATTACTGTACACGGAAAGAAAATTATAGCAGCGGTTCCCATAATTTTGTGAAATTTTTTCCTATACCAACATAGGAATTACGACCATAAATTATGGGAGCGGTTCCTATAATTATAGGAATGTTTCCCATAATTATAGGAATAGTTCCTATAATTATGGGAATGATACCCATAACACTATAGGAATGGTTCCTATAATTATAGGAATGGTTCCTATAATTTATAGGAATACTTTCTATAATATTATGGGAATCATTCCTGTAATTTATGGGAATGGTTCCTATAATTTATAGGAACCATTCCCATAAATTATAGGAACCATTTCCATAATATTATGGAAATGGTTCCTATAATAGTATGGGAACTATTCCCATAATATTATGGGAATGATTCCCATAATGCAATTGGAATGGTTCCTATACCATTATGGGAATCATTCCCATAATATTATGGGAATAGTTCCCATACTATTATAGGAACCATTCCTATAATATTATAGGAATGGTTCCCATATTATCATGAAAAAATTAATTTAAAGAAGTGTGGTAATCACTTCTACAATACACAGAAATATTATTAAACATAAAAACAAAAATTCAAAAATTTAAAAAAAAAATCGTATTTGGCAAAAAAACATTAAAATTTTTAACAAGAATTTTTTGTCAGCATAAAACATTCAAGAAAATTCAAATTTTGGGAAATTTCTACATTATTGTGCAAAAAAAGAATTTTATGATATTATAGGGATGGTTCCCATAACATTATGGGAATGGTTCCCATAATATTATAGGAATAGTTCCTATACCAATATAGGAACCATTCCCATAATAGTATGGGAATGATTCCCATACACGGAGAGAAAAATATCGCCAGATTAAGTATACGTATCGCTATTCTGGCTATACGCTGTATAGTCATCTTACTTAACGATACGTTGTATAGCCAATTCAGCTATACAGAGTATCCTTACAGTGGATCGTCAAAATGACGATCTGTATCCTTATTTTAGGGATTTTATGAATCGCTGACATGACTATTGCGCAAACTCTGTATTTAGGCATCCGGCAACCGAGAACGACGATACGTACAGCCAATGTAGCTATACGGATCCTCACGCTGGCTATACAGATACCTATATCAACGAAACTACATATCGTTACAAAGGCTATTCGTCGTATTGTTAAATTAAACAAACGAATACTTACCCTAACCCAAATACGTCTCTTTATTTTAACGATACTATAGATTATTAAATTAATGTGAGAGTATTTCTAAATTAGGTATACGAATCGTTATTCTGACGATACGTCATTTGAAGATACATTGGATAGTCATTCTGGCGATATTTTTCTCTCCGTGTACCATTATGGGAATGGTTCCTATATTGGTATAGGAACTATTCCTATAATATTATGGGAACCATTCCCATAATGGTATGGGAACCATTCCTATATCATTATGGGAACCATTCCCATAATGGTATGGGAATTATTCTCATACTATTATGGGGATGGTTCCCATAATATATGGGAACCATTCCTATAGTAGTATAGGTACTATTCCCATACCATTATGGGAACCATTCCCATAATGCATAGGAAAAGTTCCCATAATTTTCTTTCCGTGTAAATGAATAATTCGTGCAAACGTAGATTTTTGTTCAAATGAATCATTATAAAATAATTGAAGCAACAACTGAGTTGTAGTTCTTTTTTGCATTTTTATAGTTAATATAGTTATGAGATTGTTATTTTAACTACGTGACGGTTGCAGTTGCAATCATTATTTCACTTATAATAATTGTAATCAAACAATTCATAATGCTACGTTATTTTGTTTCATTAATACCAATTCCTGTAGTTACATTAACTATAAAGTTATAGTGAAATAAAGCTTTAACTAGAAAATTTTAGTTTTAGCAATTAACTCGATAGTTAGAATAACTATTTAACATTAACAATGAATCAACACTTACTATTGAAACAATTTTTTAGTTACTTGAATTAACGAAAAGGTTGCTGTAATTACTTAAAATTTATTTAATTTTAACTTCATTTCAGTAGTTGCGATAAAAAATTTTAATTACTCCCTGATTAAAAAAAATGATTAAAAATGATTTCACACGTTAAATGTCCATAAGAGACAGGATTAGAAATGATTTGAAGGATTAAAAAGTATTTAAAATGATTAAAAAAGAAATCATTTTAAATACTTTTTAATCTTTTTATTTAATCAGGGCTATCAAATTTCAGTAGCACCAATAAATTTTATTATGTTTCAGCAGCTAATAAATAGTTAATATAACTATCAAAATAGTATTAGGAATTAATTTTAAATAGTTGAAGCTTTTTAGTTAACATGACCATCGACTTTTCTCTGAGTGACAGAAAGTCTCTACGATGATTTGGCGCCGAGTTATCATTGATCAAAGCAAAAAAGTCCATTTTGGTTTTGATGATCAATAAATCCGGACGTATTGGTCGTACAGAGAATGGAAGTAAGGTTTTGAAAACTGCAAAATATTCTCTATAAGGCAAAATTAGTGGCTTTTGATGAAATAACAGCATGTTGAAAATCACCCAAAAATTTAGAATTTTTGTTCTATTCCTTAATTTTTGTGACCAGTGTATATTTTTTAAAGGTTCTTTTATTAACTTCCCGCTAAGAAAATCGACGATTTTCGAAAAATTCGGGAAGTTATTGTTTTCACTCCCATTTGCGATAATTGAAATTTCATCAGATGTCGACGTTTTGAGGTGTGTAATAGTTTTGCTGTAGATCAATTGATGAATTATATATGAATTTTTAACTTCCCGCTAAGAAAATCGATGATTTTAAAAAAATTCGGGAAGTTATTGTTTTCACTCCGATTTTTGAAAATCTAGTTTTCATCAGATATCGGCATTTTAAGATCACAGGAAACTATTCTGACTATTTTCAGAATGATGCTCGAGTGTCTGTATGTATGGATGTGTGTGTGTGTGTGTGTGTGTGTGTGTGTGTGTGTGTGTGTGTGTGTGTGTGTGTGTGTGTGTGTGTGTGTGTGTGTGTGTGTGTGTGTGTGTGTGTGTGTGTGTGTGTGTGTGTGTGTGTGTGTGTGTGTGTGTGTGTGTGTGTGTGTGTGTGTGTGTGTGTGTGTGACCGGTCGATAACTTTTTAACTAATAAACCGATTTGGATGGTTAAGGTGGCAATCGAAAGAGCTTGTTAGCCATCAACTTTTCTGAAAATTTCAGATCATTTGACCAAGTAGACTCGAAAATATTGGCGAATTACAAAAAAAAAAAATTTTTTTTTTTAGTTTTTTAGTGATTTCTCAGAAACGACTTGAACGATCGACTTTGAAATCTAATTAGCTCTAGAACTCAATAAAACGCGTCGATTGCCACCTTAGCCATCAAAATTGTTTAATTCGTTCGTGAGATGTCGTGGGAGAAAGAAATACTAAAGAACGGTTTTTTCGACAACAATGGTATACAAAAGTATTTTCGAGCTCGAAGAGCTCGGGAATGTATCTACAACAATGTTTTCTAGCTTCTTGAACTCAAGGAGCTCGAAAACAGCGGGAAGTTTTGGGGCTGGCCCGCAGGGTCAACCGATAGACAGATTTTTTTTTTGATATAATGACTTATAAATCTAATTCATTTTAATGATATGAACTGTAGAGTCAATGATTATTTTCTATTTAACTTATCCTGATTACGTACATGTTTTTATCTCTATCGATTATTTAGTCTTGAGTTCGCTTTTATAAATATAGTAATAAGATAGAAATTTAATTTTAGCTATTTTATTGAATAGATTAAATTAAAAGTATCATTTGTTAAAAGAAAACAGTAATGAAGAGAAAATTTCATATGAAAGTAACTTATTTAAATAATGAGATACACGATTTAAAATAATGTATAAAATAATTATTATTTAGAAATACTCTTTGTTGTGGATAATTAATTCTGTCAATACTATTTTTATGAAAAGTCAAGCAAAACATATTACGATTTTTTTTAAATATACTATTTACAATACATCATAATTATGTAAAATCACGTCATTAAGATTGTCATTAAAATAATTTATCTGAAATACTTTAAGTGCAATCCAATTAGTTTTTGTTTGTGATATTCAGAAATTTAATTAATAAAAAAAAAAAAAAAAAAGGAAAGAAACATTCATAAATATAGATAAGGATTAATTTTTTTCAAATTATGAATGAATTTATCAATTATTTTCATTATACAGAAGTGTTTTCTATAAATTATACGTGTAACCAAAGAAATAAAATATTTTTTATTAGTATATAACTACTATATACCGCGTTGTGCGTGTAAACTGATACTTAATTGTCGAGACTGTACTGTTTCGAGTTACTTCAGGGTCGATTCGTCGGTTCTCATTCCGTTCTCATTAAATTTTCTACACTCAATTAACACGTATGTTTTTTTTTTTTTTAACGAATCATCAACAAATATATATACTATACAACTGCTGTTAATTATTACACGTTACTTTTTACTGTCGTCAAAGTAAAAATTAACTTTTATTTTTTATAACACCAAATTTTATTGAATTGAAAAATTTAAATATTAATGATCCCAAAAAATAATAGGTTTCTTTAAGGGGTACCACTAGTGTGACCGTCTGAAAAAAAGATGATTTTTGAGAGTTTTTTCAAAGAAAACTACTACATGGAATGTTTTAATGCTTCAAGGATATCACATTACTAATGCCAAAAGGGCGTATCTGAAAATGTACACCCTTTTGGCTCTTCAGAACCAAAAAGGCGTAGGAAAAATCTTTTATTTTCAATCAACTTGGGACTGTTTTTTTAATTTAAGGAAATATTTTTTCCAATGGATTGAGTTGTGAAGTCATCTACTTTACTATTCTTTTGATTTTTTTTCGCTAAGAATTAATAAGAATTGAAAGAAAAAAAAAAACGATACGCCCTTTTGGTTTTAAAAATTTTTGTCAAAAAAAAATTTTTTTCGTTTTTTTCTAGATATATACTGTTCTAACATTCCCAAGTTGATTGAAGAAAAAAAAAATGTTTTCATACGCAATTTTAGTTCTGCAAAGCCAAAAGGGCGTACATTTTGAGGTACGCCCTTTTGGCATTAGTAATGCGACATATTTGTGGATATATATTGAATAGAAGATGAAATTTTTGGGCTAAAAAATTCAAAATTCAGCGAGTTATTCACAATCTCTCAACGCTCCAAAAAAAAATTCCCCACACTGCTGTAGTGATAGCGACCTTCGCAGTGCATGAAATCAAAAAAACCTAAAAGTTTATTAAACTAGCAGGTATTTAATGTACTTTAACCCTCGAGCTAAGAAAAAAAATTGAAACTTAACAAAATGGTGGTGTTTTTAAAAAAAATTTCAAATTTTGCGCGAAAATTTAATGATTTTTGGCCTGCCAAATTTACATTTTTGATTTGATTGGAAAACTCGAGGTTCGTGGTACGTAGAAACATGAATAAAAGAAGCTGCGATTCGAATCGAATCGATCGGATGATTTGTCTTCAAGTTACAACTGCAGCAATTTAAAAAAATTTATTTTCGAGAACCGATAAGCGGCTGTTCTTCAGATGGCTGTGACTTAAAAAAACTGTTCCAGATATGCACAAAAATTTGAGTATGTTATTTTTGAAGGTATAGACAATCGACATATGCAAAAAACAAATTGATTTTTTAAAAATTTCACACTAGTAGTCTCTCTTAAACTCTTTAAATTTTACATGGGTAACCAGAAAGTCATGTACATCAGTTATTTAAAATAAAGTAAAATTGTGTTTTATATCTATATTTTTTTTTCTTCTCTAGCGGAACTCGGCGATTATGATCCTAGACGGCATTCTCCTGGTTACGTTACCGAGTTTCGATTTCTAACTAATCAAACATCTGAACTGGAAGCAAGGATAGTCGAGCTTCATAAAACTCTAATGTATGTAATTATATCCTTATTTATTTTTTTTAATATTTTGGTATAAATTCATAAATGATTATATAAAATTTTGTAACTATTATTTATTTTTTTTTAAATAGTGGTCAATTACCATCAACGGCAGAGCTTAATTATTTAGATAAAGTAAAGTGGCTTGAAATGTATGGAGTTGATCTCCATCCGGTGTTAGTAAGTATATTATAAAAATGCTATTTAATTTTATAATTAATTGTATGTGTAAATGAAATTTTAATAATTTTGTTTGAGGGTGACGACAACGTCGAGTACTATTTGGGCTTAACTCCAAGTGGAATAATTTTACTACGAAATAAAACCAAAGTAGGCAACTACTATTGGCCGCGTATCAATAAAATATATTATAAAGTATGTATAATATAACTTAATGCTGCTTTTTCTGTTTTAGTTTTAGAATAAAAACAGAAAAAAAATACTAAAGTAACATTTTAAAACCTCAGGGCAGATACTTTATGCTTCGTGTCAGCGAAAAAAATTCCGAAGAGCGAACGCATGGGTTTGAAACTCCTTCAAAAGGTGCTTGTCGACATCTTTGGAAGTGTTGCCAAGAGCATCAAGCATTCTTCCGATTAATGGCAACCGGACCACCGCCAATGAGTCCGTACTCTCGTTTTCGATCTTACAGTCCCACTTCAGAAAAACATCAGCAAAGTTCTATTCGTCGGATACCACAGCCAGCTTTCCAACGTGTCCCAAGCCGTCGAGCTCAGCGTAGAATTGTCGAGGGCCAAGAGACAGTAGGGCCATTTGTTGAAACTCCTGCTGCCGATCGGATAATCGATAGCCGATCTGTTAATTTAGGAAATTCTAATACCTCCAGACATGTAAATAATTCCAGTCCTAGAAGTATTCGAAGCGCACCGTGGACTCAGAGTCAATCTCGTGGGTTTTATTCATCATCCAGTCCTCGCTCTATACGTTCTGCGGGTACAGCTCCTGGGGTAAGTTTTTTTATTTATCGATTATTTAATTGTTTTCGCTGTACTTAGGGACTTGATTTTTTTTTTTTTTATAGTTATTTAATAGACTTCATAGAAGAAGTAGTTCTGTAGAAAGTCAAAGCTCCGGTGACAGCCACAGCCGCAGTGGGCATCGTAGACGAAGTCATAGTCATAGTCACAGTCATCGTAGGCACAGCCGGCATTCCGACTGTGAGTCTGAACTTTCTAGAGGTTCCGACAGTAGATCTGGTCATCGTAAGCATCGACGAAAGCACCGAAGCTCTCGTAATTCACGGTACAAATCTTTAAATAAGTGTTTTATTAATTTGTTTTATAATTTAATTGTTTTAAAATAATTTTACAGGCATGAATTAGTAGATTCTGAGCCACAATGGAGAGAAGCGCAAAAACGAAAAGCTGAAGGAGTTCAAAGAGCAGTGGTAAATATTTAATATTTATTTTAGTTATTATTTTATTATAAAGAGAACAAAATTTTTAGGTGAGTCATACAGAGCCAAGAAGAAAACATAGAAGCAGACATAGAAGTCCATCTCAGAAATTGCCTCACGAGCTTAGAAAGTAAAACAATCGATAATTTATGAATAAATATTTATTATAATTTTTGAATGAATAATTAATGTAATATATTAACTTGTTTTAGGCATTTAGAATATAATCTTATTGATACGTCAAGAATGACTGAAGAACAACGACGAGAAATCACTTACACTGTTGTTAAATCACAAGCTACTCCTCAAAGTCTTTCACATTTAAGTAATTTACATTTAGACATTGATACAACAGTCTCAACTAGGTACGATGATCTCAAGAAAACATCAACACACTTCAGCCATTCTCTTTTGGAGGATGATACTGAATCTGTAGTCATTGTTTGAAAATTATTTTATCAAATTGTTTTTTATGTTATGCATGAATCAGTTTTTTTTTAAATTAATTTTTATTAATTTATTTCGAGCATGTAAATTATTTACTCGTTAAGCATGTCCTTATTTATTTAAAGCATGAGTATACTTTAATAAATCACTGATTAACAGTTTTATTGCACTTGTGTATTTATTTCCTGTGCTAATGCACTCTCATGGCTGAAGTATTTCAAATAAATTAAATACAGTGTATTAGGGTTGGTAAAAAAATCGGCTATTATTATTTTTTTACTAGCAGCACTGAAAATTTGGTTGCTAGACACCCCTAGAAAACTCTCAACAAAAATAAGCTCTTAATTTCAATAAGAAGGTCCTCTTCAATACAGTTTTCGATTTTTTTCCTCAGTCCAATAGAAAAAAATCTGTCTATCGGTTGACCCCGCTCTTCGAGCTCAAAAATACTTTTGTACGCCGTTGTTTTCGAAAAAAAAAACGGTTTTTACCATTAATTTCTTCAACGATATCGCTCGAATGAATTAACCGATTGAGACGGTTGAGGTGGCAAACAACGCGTTTTATTGAGTTCTCAAGCTGATTAGAATTTGGAATTGATCGGATAAGTCACTTCAACGATAATCGAAAAAAACCGTTTATTACAATTTCTTTCTCCCGCGATAACTCTCGAACAAATTAGCCGCTTGAGATGGTTAAGGCGACGATCGACGCTTTTTTTTCTGAGTTCTAGAGCTGATTAGATTTTGAAGTCGATCGTTTAAGTCGTTTCTGAGAAATTAATAAAAAACGAAAAAAAAAATTTTTTTTTTTTCGTAATTTGCAAATATTTTCGAGACTACTTGATCAAATGATCTGAAATTCGCAGGAAAGTTGATGGCCAACAAGCTCTTTCGATTGCCGCCTTAACCATCCAAATCGGCTCATTTGTTAAAAAGTTATAGACCGTTCACACACATACACATACACACACACACACACACACACACACACACACACACACACACACACACACACACACACACACACACACACACACACACACACATCCATACATACAGACACTCGAGCATCATTCTGAAAATAGTCAGAATAGTTTCCTGTGATCTTAAAATGCCGATATCTGATGAAAACTAGATTTTCAAAAATCGGAGTGAAAACAATAACTTCCCGAATTTTTTTAAAATCATCGATTTTCTTAGCGGGAAGTTAAAAATTCATATATAATTCATCAATTGATCTACAGCAAAACTATTACTAGTTTGATGAATAATTGACTCTAAGCGATAAATGATGCATAATTTATTTTTTTCAATACAGCCAAACATATGTAAGTCTGAAAAAAAAAACTTGAAATATAGTTTCAAGCATTTCTGTGTTGGTAAAAGCTTAAATTTGTATAAATTTCCTCAAAACTCAGAAATTAAATTGAAATTTTCCTAATTTGTTATCGAAAACTGTTCAGATCGGAATGCATTAAAGTTTGATGACAAATATCTTTTAAAAGCTCAATTTTATCGACTAAGCATAAGAGACCATTTTTGTAGAGCATTTAATTTCCTACAAAAATATGTATTGCTCATTTAATAATCCTTATTTGTTCACAAGTTAGGAAATTCATAAGCAAAAAACAAATGTGTCTTAAAACAATCAAACTTTAATCTTCAATATGTTTTAAATGGTGAGATTTACGATAAAAATGTAGGAAACCTTTTTTTGTGGAGCGTTAAATTTTCTACAAAATGGTATAAATAGATTTGCTGTACGATCAATTTATGAGTGAGATATTAATTTTTTTCTAATGGACTGAGGAAAAAATAAAAAACTGTAATGCGGAGGACCTTCCTATTGAAATTAAGAGCTTATTTTTGGCGAAAGTTTTCTAGAGGTGTCTAGCAACCAATTTTCCAGTGTCACCAGTAAAAAAAAAATCGTTGATTTTTTTGATCCACCCTACAGTGTCTTTTTTTGCCAGTTTAAAGACTGGTAATTTATAGGGAAAAAAAAAATCCGTTAGAAAAAAAAAAGAAAAAATCGAACTCAATTATAGACTTGATGTTTTGAAAAATTCCATTTCTTATTTTAACAACACGGGAATTTTTTTCTTCTTTATTTAAAAAGTTTATTAAAGTCGCGTGTGTACCATAAATATTTTGGAAATTACAGAGCATACATGGAAAACTTTAATACAATTTTTCATAAAATATACACCCGGGTTGGAATGTGCTACTTTCCTTCCTTGGTGTGTCATATACTGTTAATATTTGTATCAATAAATGAATAGAAAATTATGGAAGAATTAAAGGTAGCCAAAGATTCGATTTCAGAACAATTGGAACATTTGACAAGAGGGATAGACAAATTCGTCAAAAACGCGAAGCAAATTACGAGATTTTATCGACAAGATCCAGTGGACTTGAATCAAAGTATTCGACAACTAGAAATCATTATAATGAAAAAAAAGATTATAATTCGACTTCACGTAGTAGCAAAATATTAATTGGCAGTAATGTTGATAGTGGATTGGGTGAGAGTACCACTCAGGATTTATCAAGTTGCTGTTCAAGTTCTGCCGATAGTACTAGAATAACTCGTATGGTACGCTATAATTTTTATTCAAAATTTATTTTTAAAGTCTTAATGTTAATGTATTTTAAACATTCCAATAGTTCCATTGATTTATTTTTCGTTCATGAAACAAGTTTAATTTTTAAAAAATTATTATTTTTTATTGTATAAACTATTAAAAATTGTAGTGACATAATATTTGATTTGGTGCAGACGCAAGCACAATTAGCAAGAAAAGGAATTTATGATTTATCACCAAATCCAGAAATTTCACCTCCTATTGATGTTACTTTAGATGCAGTTCTACAACCCATAATATCGTAAGTTATTATTTTTTATACGATAAACTTATTTAATTCATTACTTTCAGGGCATTCGTAGACAGTGTCCTCCACTTTTTAAAAATATCCAATGACTTTCAACTGTTAAAACAGTATTGAAATTTTATTAATTAATTAAAAAAAAAATTTAAGTATTAGTTGAAAACAGACGTAGTTGCGATTTCGTCGAAACATAGAATTTCAAAAAAATTAATTAATTGTTATCACTTAAGAGTTAAATGAAATTTGTTGAATAAATTTTAGCCCGCAAAATTTAAAAATTCGGATTATAAAATTGACAGGAATATTTACTGAAATTTATTTAACAAATTTCATTTAACTCCGAATTGATATCAACTGTAAGTAATTTTTTTTTAAATCTATATCAATCTATGTAAATTGACATATTGACCACATTTCTAGAAAACCTGTAAATCTCAGGGAATTATAAATGTACTGAAAAAATCAGTAAAAAGTCAGGGAATTCCGTCACAAAGCTGGAAAAGTTTTTACTTTCTTTTTTTTTTATTAAAAAAATCCGATAAATTTGTATTTTCTGTTGAAACTGTTCGAAAAATGGCGCGGTGTGGATACGATTGTAATACCGTTTTGAAAAAAAATTATCAGAAATTGATTTCAATAGCGAAAAAATGAAGCAGTTAGAAAAGAAAGTCTTAGTAGAAATCAATCGTCAGGAACTTGAAGCTATTAACATGCATATTGACAAGTTAAAAAATCAAAAACATTAAAAATATATATAAGTATTGAGCTAATATGTTTCACTATATTTATTATTCGCGTACTTCATTAATATTTCGCGTGCCAAAAGGTAAAAGGGCGCATACCAATGTGTGGGCCCTTTTAGCTCTGCAAAGCTAAAAGGACGAATACATTTTTTTTTTCATCGCCAATTGATTAGTCAACATTTTCTACGCTTGAAAATCAAACATTGTTTTCCCAAAGGTAAAAGGGCGTATGTCTTTAATTATGCGCCCTTTTAGCTTTAGGAATTCGAAAATTTTGTGACCTAAAGCTAAAAGGGTCTATAAATTTTTTTTCTAAGGAATTTAATAAAAGCTTAGCCTAAGTCTACAAATGAAAAAAAAAAAAAAGCTGCAGTCAAGAAGGTGTATTTTTACTTTTACGTTCTTTTAATATCAAAATTAAAAATATGTTTAGAAAAATCACAAAATACACGTGATTGTATCAATATTTTTTATTATGGAATTGGTTATTGGAGTTTATGAAATTATTTTGAAACTCTTATACTAAATTGAAAGAAAAAATTGCAGAAATATGTAACCGGTTCAATTAGGTACGACTCCCATACCCTCCTTCTCCATATCTGTATTTTTTTTTTCTTTTTCAAATTATTCTGATTTATGGCGGATCCATAATCCAAAACAATAATTAAAGAAAAAATCTGTAAATTTTTAGTTTTTTGCATCTAACTTGTCTTGTGAAACTATTTGTCAGTATTTTGTATTAAAACTTGAATTTTTTTATGCGCTTTTTTATCATGGTTCCCTAGTAACATGTAGCAATGCGCCCTTTTACCTTTTGGCACGCGATTTTATAAAACGATCTTATTTATGAAATTTATTTGAGGGAAAATGAAAAGTTTTTTAATATTTTATTACAGAATACGTTATATAAAAACACCTATTTGAAATCGAAAACAAAAAATTATTAGTTTAATAAATAAAAAAAACCTATGAACATTGACAACTACTAAACTAAAGTTTTATTTAACGACAACGATTGATTATATGTATTGAACTGACTTGTACCATTTTATTTTGAATTAAATAAATGTTTCCAATAATTTAATATTACGACGTATAGTCAGGGTATTTTTTAATTATTTGACTGGAATATTTGGAAAAGTCAGGGAATTTCAGCTTCAAAAATCTGTGGTCACCATAATTGATACGCTTATGACAGTTGGATCATCGAAAATTTTTAAAAAGTGAGGAGCACTGTTTAAGAATGGCCTTGATGGTAATAATAAAAAAAATAATAAAGTTATAAATTTTTGTTACAGAACATTAACCCGCAAACCTAAGAATTTACCCAAATCATAATTGGATCTAATGATCGTGTATCGAATGATGTATTGATAACTATTGTTTATTCAACTTCTTTGTACATGTTCATTCATTTTATATACTTAAATAAATCAATAAAAAAAAAATATTAGAATCCTACTAGTCATAGGATCAATAAAAAAATAATTTTTTAAATTTTATACTTATGGTAATTTTATTTTATTGAAAAATATATAAAATTTTTAAAGAGTTCATTTAATTATCCTTTGATGCCATGTGTCTCATAAGATTTCCAATAAATTTTTCCATTTTTTTCAAATCTTGAGCTATTTCAGTTTTATATTGTAAACACTGTAATCAATATATTTAAATATTACGATACTGAAGTTAGCAAACAAAATTAAAAATTTTTTGATTTTTTTTTTTAACAATTAAATTTAAAGAAAAAAAAAAAAACTAAAAATATGCACATGTAGAAAATTTAAAAGACTACTAGTGCATTTTTTTTAAATAATTTTTTTTCATAATTTATGGTTTTTTAAAAAATCCAAAAATTATTAGACGTCGGCTAATTTAGTATCATTAAGTATTCATATTTATATAAAATTTATAATTAGTTTAAACATAAATATAGTTCATTACCGTTCGATTGTCTGTGAGTTTTAAGCTTAAAACACCTTTATTATGACAATATTTCATTGTATAACGTGCCTATAAATAATCCAATGTTTATATCAAGTAATTAAAAATAAATAAATTAGTAATTAGTTAATACACTGTTATAAATAATAGTACCTTCATTGGATCTTGGAGATATAACCTTTCTGCACCTTTTTCAAATTCTTCCCATGAATTAGCATATGTCATGTTATTAAATAATATATTTTTAAAAAATAACAAAGAAACTTTATATAACAAATAAGTTTATGACACTGCAAAAAAAAAAAATATTTATGAATTATTTTTTTAAATTTCTACTTTACATAAATTAAACAATGAATTATTTATATATATATTCCCTTACCCTCTTGACTCAGTTGTTGATTTCATATATTTTATATTGAAGTTAGGTTAGTTTTTTAATGTTATTATATATTCACAACTTACACAACATCAAGCGCTTGTATACACAGACACAGATTCGGCTAAATATTTATAAAATTATTTTATTGTTACGTGGAAGCCGTGGAAGTAAAATGTAGGTATCAGTTGCCATAAAATTTTTGTCTGAGTCGCCCCATCGGCAGTATGACAACCGTACTCCGAATTTCTCTGCTCTATCCCCTAATAGCCACTTTAGCTTGAAATTGACAGTAATTTGATGTTGAAATTATCTGAAATCTGCTGCCCGACTTTGCCGACAATTTCACAGCAAAAGTTGAATAAAAGAATAGAAATATCCCTGATAGCCAAGTTGGCGGCAACCTGGCGACAATCTACTGCTGCAACCTATCGCCAAATTGACTGCAAAAGTTGGCACTTCAATAAGTTGACGGCAACTTTCCGAGAAACCTGTCGACAACTTTCATCTTGTGTAACTGTTGACTACAAGCTTCTGAGCAACTTGTAGCCAATTTGTAGTCAACAGTTACACAAGCTGAAAGTTGTTGACAACTTGACGTCAAGTTGGTCGCAACTCATGTACACCAACTTTCTGATCAGAAACTCTGGCTATCAGGCTATAATTTTCCTTCAATTTAGAGGTAACTTTTTACTAGAAAAATTTCCGAAGTTAACGAAAAATTCAAGGAATCTTTTGTAAAATAAACTTTTGCTAAAGCAAACTGTGCTATTTGGGTGAATTCAAATTACAGAGTACAGACAATTTACTGTCAACTTAAAGGTAACTGTTTGCTCTCCAACATTTTCCTCTAAATTGTGGGTAGAGGAAAGGAGCACTCTCTCTGTTCATTAGAAGTGTCCATAAAATCAGATACAATTAAGGTAGCGCTGTTTTAGCAAAATGACTCAATTTGAAAGAAAGCGCCTAAAACTGTTAGAGTAGGACAGAATTAAACGAAGAAAGATATATCCGGTCCGCAAACGAGCGACTTTCAAAAATTTTTGAAGGCCGAGATAATAAAGTAATTTCTTACATTGATTCATTATATAACAATAATATTAAAAATTTTAGTATTCTTTGGAATAATAAAATATGAAATACCATAAATAATATAACCAATAAAAAAAAAAATAAAAATTTTTTTAGTGATGGGTTGTATAATTACGAATAATTAAAATAAAAATTGAGTAAATAAATGTATTTAAAAAAATAGAACATTCTTACATAATTATTAATACTCAACAATTATTAAATACTGCTTATATATTCAAAAACAATGAGTCTTAAAAAAGTAATAAATGCATTTAAAACTTAATTGCTCAGTCTTCGTAATTGTGATAGTTAAAACACGATTAAAACGATGAAACATTAAAATAAAATAGATAATTTTCAAAAATAAATATTTCGTAAATTAAATCAGACATATTTTTCCCCGTTTACATTGCTTGATAACTATGCTTGCTCTGTAACCGTCTTCGGAGAACTCTGCAAGATTTACATCTAGGATTTATTTGGTTCCTTTGATAAGCTTCATCACCGATGACTACTCGTTTGCATTGACTAGAGTATCTAAAATATTAAGTTAAAAAATTAAAAAAGAATCAAATGACATTTCGCATTTGTTTCCTCAAATTATTTAAGTATTTCCTAATTATACATCTACGTTACCTTTGTTTCTCAATTTGCGTGCCAACGCATAACGGCCATTTTTCCACAGATTTTAAATAATCAAATATTTCATCAGGTGAAGATAATTTATCATTTAAATTGACTCTTTCAAAATTTGTAAAAATTACCTGTAAAATGTTAATTAATTTAAATAATTTATTGATTGAAATAATACAATGTAATAAAAAAGCATGTATATTTACCGAAATAGAGAAATCCTTATTTAAAGCTATATGATTCTGGATCTGCATTCGCACAGGATCAATCCGAATAAATTCCATTGCGTCAGGTTTCTCAGCGTAAGACCAATTCTGGGGTAGTAATGCATATTTTTTTCTTAAATATGAAATTGGTTTTACAATTTCCGGTATTTGTTCTGGTTGCTGTTGCTCTTGTTCTAGTTGCTGTTGCTCTGATTGCAGTTGCTCTTGTTCCGACTGCTGTTGCTCTTGATCTGGTTGATGTTGCTCTTGCTCTAGTTGTTGCTGATCTTGTTGCTGCAGTTCAGGATTGAGCTGCAACTGATGTTCGATCGTCGGCACTGCTTCTTCTGTAAAATCTTTTCTGCCTAAAGAATGTAAGTGAACTTCATTTCCGATGACAATCTTGGCATACATATTTATATCTTTTGCCTTGAAGTGAAATTGACAAATGTAATCGGATGCTTTCAACGCTACACCCAAAGATTTGGACCAATGTTGTAACCTTACTGGGGTCTAAACATTAATGTAAAGATGTTAGTAATGATTAATATATTTCGAATTAAAAATTCTAATCTGAACTATTATTTCATATATACATACTTTTGCTTGAAAAAAAGACACAGAACACAATGTTTCTTTTACTACTTTTTTACTTTTCCGGCCACTTGGGCAACTTTTCACAGTACAAACTCTCACCATAGTATTTATATAATGTAAGTCTTTAATAAAAATAAATAATTTAAATTGTTCTTGAAAATATTTAAAAACAGCACTTCATAATAAAAACGCAATTTTTCAGGTTATACTTCACCGTGTTTATTCTCACTTGACTACGTTTTCAATTGCATATTCATTTACTTTATTTTTATAATAAACTACTCTATTCAGTACAACTACTTCTGTACTCGACTGTTTCCCTTAGACATACTTCACTTCATCAATAATCGCCACCTTCACATCTAACCATGTATGCTCATCAGCGCCTCTCTAGTTGGTTTTGGAACTAAAATTGTACAGCTTATCGTGGACACTTTTGAAACTGAAGCCCCATATGTACCTCTACCCTCCATATTCCAAACCCCAATGGCATTAGAGGAAAGCCACTTATTGTATCTCGACCACATACTATACAATTATGCATTAAGAGGTACATACGTATATCTATCCATAAATACTTAGTGTAAACTTGTGTAAACTCTTTATACGTTTCTATACCTATATTAAAAAGTTCCTTGAATTTAGTGCGGTGTATTTTTTTGGAGTTCGTATTCATAATTTTTATTTAGATTATTATGAGATGTTCCACCAATGTTCATACCACGTTACCAGGATTATCTGCAGTTTTCCACAGTGTGTGATTTATTGTTTGTGCAAACGTTTTGTTTGATTCAGTAAAAGTCTTTACGCATTTAATAATTACTCCGTAGTAAACAAAAAAATGTATGATATTAATATTAATGAAAAAAAATGTTAATATTATAATTGTTATTACAATGAATTAAAAATAATATTTACAAATAAATTTATAATAATAAAATAAAAATAAAGTGGTTTAAAGAGAAGATCTAGTTTGTGAATCAATCAGATCACAATGGCAGATTTTGATGCAATTTATGAAGAAGAAGAAGAAGAAAATGAACAAAATTCTGAGGATCACTATGTGACTATTGTTCCAGACCCTATCGTAGTACGTGGTGCTGGCAACATGACAGTGTGAGTTTCATTATATACTTAAATAAATTTTTATTTTATTTAATATTTAGTAGCCCTCAATTGTATGAGGTCCATAACCTTATCTTGTTAACAATAAACGTCACAAAGACTCTCGGTGCTTTGTTAAAAAATTTTCTTTGTCCTATAGATTTGTTTTTTCTTCAGTTCGTGTCCTTGTTAATGTTTCAAAGTCATTGACTAAGTTACCAAAATTATATTTACGAGCAACCTGCGTTTACTACATGACTGCCCAAATATCACTACTAAATTTATAAAATACTCAGAAGAAAATGATTTCTTGCCGCAACAAAATTTTAATTTGAACCAAGAAATTTTATGCATTGTCAATTAAATACAAAAATTGTCTTGGAGCGAGAAAAGATTTTTTTGGTCAAGAAATAATTCCTTGCACCAAGTAATTTTTTCTAGTTCTAAATAAATTTTTGTTTTCAATTCACGATGCAAAAAATTTATTGGGGTAAGTAAAAATTTTCTTCAGGCGAGTAAAGATTTTTTGTGACAATGAATCCTTTTTTTTTCTATGCACACTTTTTTGGCTTTAAGAAGTTTCCTAAAACCAAAGGGAGTATAAAAATCCGTCGTTTTGGAATAAGTAACGAGATATAAATAATATAGCTATATATTCAGTGACATTCAGTCATATTTAGTGACAGAATAATTAAAGTATTAATTCATTTAAAGAAAATAAATACGATTGTCTTTTTTCCCGCGAAATTTAAATGTAATTCGAATGATACAGATAAATCTATTTATCTCAATGCTTGGCAATTAAAGAAAGTTTAAACTATGAAAAGGCACAAATGCAAGTCAAGACCTACCTAATGATACCAATTTCAATAACATTAACTAATTCTTTCATATAGATATGGCGGGAACAAAATTTTCCTTGTTCTCTTAATAATATAGATTATCATTAAAAATAAATAACATTTTTATAAATAATTTATTCAAATAAAATATTAAATTTTTTGACTGTTGTATATATTGTGACTAATTATTTTTATTGTTTCAGCACTCAATAATATTAAGTAATAATTAAAATAAGTTGTTAATTTTTAAATATATTTCATTTAAGGTAAAGGGCTCAATTTCTGACACTTTAAGAGTAACAGCTGAGGTTATCCTATGATAACTAATATAAAATTAAATTTAAATAAGTAGTATTTTATATAATAAACAATTTTAGTATTTTTATATAAGGTCATAAGCGCAAAATAATTATTTGGAGCTAATAAATAATTTAAATCAATCTTTCAAAAAAGACCCAGTTTCTGACACTCAAAATTTCCTGTGCTGTAGTTTCTGACACTGATATTTCAAAATGATTTATGATTCGTTAGGTTATGTGTCATTAAGTTTAAATAAACTAAATCTATTAATTGAAAAGAAAAAGAAATTAAATATTTATTTTGAATACAACACAATTTTTTTTAAAACAAACAATCTAAATTATGTTGTGAAATATTAATATAAATATTCACGTAAACAAACGAATTATCAGCAATATTAAAAATTATGATTATTTGAGGTCCAATAACTGTGACATACTTATAAAATTGAGCCTAGTTATTGATACTCACATTTTAATAATAAAATGTTATTTAATATGATACATTAATATTTTTAAATAAATTATAATTAATTATTATCCTATCCATATATTTTATATTATATTTTTAAAGTTACATGGTGATAAGATAAAATTTTCAATTCTGAAATGCTCTTTCGTGAACTGCTTACGCTATAACTAAAAAATAGCATCCACAGTTACTCCGGCTTAAAAAATTTTTTTTATTAAATAAAATTATTTTTTATTTCTGTTATTGGTATTAACTAAGTACAGGATGAGTTTTTAAAAATTAATAACAAATTTATTAATTTATTTATTTATACTTAATTACAAAAACAAGTACAAATAATAATGACTCTAGAATCTAGAATTAATTCCGTCATAGCCCGTTTACATAAAAGATAGATACGCTAGCAGCTCATACAATATATAATCAATAAAATTAATAATTATAGACATAATTACATATGGGTCATTCCACCAAATAAAATTATTTTTACGGGGTGACCCTCGTCGATTTGGTTTAAACTTTGTAGAGTCGTTCTATATATTAAAAAAAAAATTCTCTGAAAATTTGAGCCTTTGATATGCAGCTGTTTCAAAGTTATGATTTTTTGAATTTTTTAAAAATTTTTGTTTTCAACTTTTTCATTAATTTTTTTAAAGGAAAAAATTTTTTTTTAAAAATGAGCACATAACAGTTTTTCGTAGGAAAAATTCTCAGCTTTCCAATAAAAATATCTATTTTTCATTTTATGTTACAAAAGACCTTTTAAAATTCGATTAAAGACGAAAAAACGATTTTTATGACTGTGCGGCGCTTGATACATCTAATTTGATATTTTTTTCTGAAAGCTGAGACTTTTTCTCACAAAATATGTGATTTTCACGATGTGCATATTTTTTGTTTGAACAAAATTAAATAAAATATAAACTCTCTATGATTAAAAAACGTTAATTCTTATTTTTTCTGAGGATGATGATACATTTTTACCATATATATCCTAAGCTATCAACAATAAGTGAGATAGGGTGCACTGCTTGTGTTTCTTTCACCGTTTATGACTCAAAGTATTGTACGTTCAAAACATTTATTTTCTAAAAAAAGTCATCATTCCCTGATTAAATCAAACGATTCGAAACGGTTTGTAATGTTAAATGTCCATAAAAAGGGTGATTCAAAAGTATTCAAAGTATTCAAAAGCCTTAAAAAGTATTTAAAATTTTTTTTTCAATCGTTTTAAGTCGTTTATTTTAATAAGGGATGGTTATAACAGTGAAATCAACGCTGGTAAAATTTTGAATAGCCCGGATGTATTAACTTGCGGTGTGAGGATATGTTTTCGGGTATGTATCTGCAGTAAAGCTCTGAAAACAAAAATTATAAAACTATTTTTCATGATACCAGCATCAATGGTTCAAGTCTAGGAATTAGTAATTTGAACTTTGATTCTTGTGTTGTGTTCAATAGTGATTTCAGACTATTGATGTCATCTGCGTTAATGACAGTTCTGACTTTGTAATCAAGTTTTATAAAAATTTGTGTGCATAATAAATAGTATTTATGGTTTCTGTTTAACTATAAATTGCAAAGCATAAGTTAGGCGTACACTAATGGTTGATCACACCATTGGGTTTAATATAACTTGATTCTAACTGGCTGCTGACACTGATAATAATTTTCAATGCAGGTAATCATGAAAAAAATAGTGTGTAAAACTAGATGAAACACGACTTCAGATTGCAGTTATTGTCAGCTTTTGCGTACGGCTCGGGCAGCCTACTTTACTTTCTTCTGACATCGTTTTGTTTCATCTCTTGCCACACAATCAACTATTACAGTTTGTTAAAACTATAAAATCAATGACTTGTATTTAAATAATTATTGATTTTGTTCAAACAAAAAATATGCACATCGTGAAAATCACATATTTTGTGAGAAAAAGTCTCAGCTTTCAGAAAAAAATATCAAATTAGATGTATCAAGCGCCGCACAGTCATAAAAATCGTTTTTTCGTCTTTAATCGAATTTTAAAAGGTCTTTTGTAACATAAAATGAAAAATAGATATTTTTATTGGAAAGCTGAGAATTTTTCCTACGAAAAACTGTTATGTGCTCATTTTTAAAAAAAAATTTTTTCCTTTAAAAAAATTAATGAAAAAGTTGAAAACAAAAATTTTTAAAAAATTCAAAAAATCATAACTTTGAAACAGCTGCATATAAAAGGCTCAAATTTTCAGAGAATTTTTTTTTTAATATATAGAACGACTCTACAAAGTTTGAACCAAATCGACGAGGGTCGCCCCGTAAAAATAATTTTATTTGGTGGAATGACCCATATATATATTCAGTTTCAAGTTATCCATTTTTTCTAGTAGCATTAAATATTTATGACATAGATTCTTAAAAATGCTCAGGCTTTTAGCTGATGTTATTTTTATCGGTAGCGAATTCCAGAAGTTAATACCTCTTACCAGAAACAACTTCTGATAATGATTATTGTGACAAAATGGTACCCATAATGAATTTATTTCTTGAGGATCTTGTAATATGTACATAAATATTATTTTTGAATTATTATTTATTATTCCCTATTTATCCATTCGAATCATTCTTTTTTTTAATTTTAAAATAAATTTTAAAGTGTCAGAAACTGGGTTAATGCCAATAACTGGGCCCTTTACCTTAAACATAAAAATAATCATCACTAATTTTTGGAAAATTCATTTAATATATACTATTTTTGTAACTTGTAGTGATGAGCAAAGCAAGACCAAGACCAAGACTTAGACCGTCTTGGTAACGGTCTTGGTCTTGATTGTCTCGTCTTGGTCTAGGTCTCGGTCTTGCGTATTCCGTCTTGGCTTGGTCTTGCTCAAATAGTCTACTATTTATTACTTACTTGGTTTTGGAAATTTTTCAAGGCTTTTTATCAATATAAATTATAAATGATCAACAATCAATATCTATAATTAATTAAGCTTTATTTTACAATAATCAAAAAATGTTACCCGGGAAAAAATGATTTTGCCTAATTATATATAATTATATACAAGACCTTATATATAATTAGATCTAAAAATTGGCCAGGTCTAATTATATATAATTTATATATAATTATATATAGGTTATATATGATTATACATAATACGTTATATATAATTAGATCTGAAAATTGGCCAGGTCTAATTATATATAATCATATATAAGTTATATATACTCATATATAATTAGAAATGATTATGTATAATACATATATATCATATCGCATCAAAACCAAATCTATTATTGAGCATGTAATTCCTATAAAAGAAAGTGATAGGAGAATGCTGATTAATTATTCCAATGTTAAAACATTAACACAACTCATAAGAGTTGAAAATTATGTATGCAAAAAACCGAACACTTTAAAAACTGTTTGGTAACTGGGTATTATTAACTATACATAAGTTTATTACTTTTTTAACAGACTGAAAAATATAAAGTAACGCTTCGTAAATATTTTAAAATTATAATTTATAGTAAAATTGTAATCATTATTTCTGTAAGTATACACCTAAAACTATAATGCATTTAACGAGTATTGATTATTAAATATCAATAAAGACCATAGAGCATCTAATATATTAAATAAGAAAAACTAAATATTAAATATATTCTATAAATAAAATATTAACTTATATATATATATATATATATATATATAAATAATTAATTTATATTCGATTATATATAGATCTAAAGATCTAAAATATAATAAAAATTACTATATATGGGTCTATATAGGTCAGGTCTAATCAGATCTAATCATATATAGACCCATGTATAACTATATATGGGTATATACTATTATATATATTCCATATACAATCATATATAATTAGGCAAAATCATTTTATCCCGGGATATGATTAGATCTAATTATATATAAGGCTATATATACTTATATATAGGTCTATATCTAACCATATATATTCTATATATAATCATATATAATTAGGCAAAATCATTTTTTTCCCGGTATAATTAGGTCTAATTATATATAAGACTATATATACTTATATATAGGTCTATATATAACCATATATATTCTATATATAATCATATAATTAGGCAAAATCATTTTTTTCCCGGTATAATTAGGTCTAATTATATATAAGGCTATATATACTTATATATAGGTCTATATATAATCATATATAATTATATATAATACCATATATAATTATATATATTCCATATATAATCATATATAATTATATATAATTAGGCAAAATAATTTTTTCCCGGGTACCGTATTCGATTAGCAAGACCAAGACCAATACTGCAAGACTAAGACAGATTTTGCTTATCACTAGTAACTTGTAATTTACATTTTTTTTTATTCTATCTAGAGTTGATTAATATTTGGATCTTATTCACAATAATTATCTGATAATTTTTATTGATGTAAACGTTAAGATTTTTCCAATGATTTGTATTAGGTTTGGACTGAGTAATCGTTTCGAAGCAGAATTTCCCAATGGATTAGTATCAAGGGTTGCTCCAGAAGAATTTAAAGCCACAGTTATGCGAGTTAATAGTGTGCTAAAAAAAACATTACCTGTTAATGTTAAATGGCTCTTTTGTGGTTGCGTATGCTGTTGTTGTACTCTGGGATGTTCATTGTGGCCAGTTATTTGTCTTAGCAAAAGAGTAAGTTTTATACAATAGATGTTGCATTTTTACTTATTAAAAGCTTGAATAAGTTGATTTTCAAACAAAATAAGATATCAATTAAGAAAAATTGAACAAATTGTTTATGGTTTTGTCACATCATTTGTAAAATAAATATAATAATACATTTTTCATTTCAATCTACATCTGCTATAACCGTGGTTGATTTTATAATTGTGGTTGTTTTTTTTTGTTGATATATTTAGTTTGAGTTGAAAAAAGAAAATTGTTAACAAATTTATAATTAGTTATTATATCATAATACCTCAGAGTTACTAAAATTTTAAATAATAATATTTTTTTTACGCAATGTAAACAATTATTGAAAATAATGAAGAAAATATATAAACAATATCAATTATTACATTGGATAGTTTTAATTTTTCTTTAATTTAAAAATACGAATGTCAATACATATTTTTAAGGGCAGAAAACATTTTATATTTTATACCAAATTATGTTTCGAAAAAGTTGTAAATTCTTTTGAGATTTTTTATTTATTCTCAATTTACATGTGAAATTTGAGAGTGGGAACGAGTTTGATTAGTTTATTTTACAGAGTATAGAATCATAAGTATCATGACAAGTCGTTCCAAAACCTGTCTATGCATAGACAACTCTATATCATGTCTCTACCTAAAATATGTGTATCGTAAAATAAAACTATCTCTGAACTGATTACTCCAAAACATCTATATCCAGGACAACTCTCCTCAACCTCGATCTTTACTCAAAAACTTCTATTCAATGACAAGATTATATCCGAAATAACACTATTCATTATTAACTCAGCTAAAAAATCATCGGTAACTGAGAAAACATGTCAGTTAACATGGAAATTCACGTGTTTTTTTCCAGTTACCGATGATTTTTTAGCTGTTGATAATTTTATTTTTTTTATTTATTTATTTATTTATTGATTTAAGTAATACATGAATTACATAGATATATACTGACTCTAGGAAGCCCTTTCGAAGCCAGTTGTTCAATACGAAATCATTATAAATATCAGTATAACGTACACAGTAAATTTTTCTAAGAAGAATTAGTTTCTACTCTCATTGTTTGTAACAAATATAGATAAGCTTTCAGCGGTTGTTTATTGGTAGATTATTCCAGAAATTTATTCCCGTTACAAGAAATGAATTTTGATAATGATTGATGTGGCTAATTGGCATCCATAAAGAGTTTGTTTTTACTTTCCCATACAGGAGCTGCCAGAGTTGAACAACGGGCCCCTACTTGGCCCAGCACTGGGGAACCTAGCTTTGGCACACCTATATTGGCCCAGGCTTGGGCCAGGACTGGGTAACCTAGCCTTGGCCGTCCAATGGCAAGCCAGACTTGGGCCAAGACTGGGTAACCTAGCCTTGGCCGTTACAATGATTACCCGGGCTTGGGCCAAGGTAGGATTACCCAAGTTTGGATATACCCATGGTTTATACAAGTAGATCATATAAATGTACCAGTTCAACGTTAGTAGGGTCGTCCAGTAGCTACCGTTCGGACCCAGTAATCAGAAAGACGGCAGTTCGCGCCCAGAGTCCAGCAGAATTTCCACCGAGTTTTTTTCACATCATTTACCTCCCTTAATTAATTAAAACGTTAATGATCATGAATTCTACGAGGTTAATAATAATAAATTTTTTTTAATTAAATTTATTCGTTTCCTGGAAGCCTGGGCCAGGTCTGGCAACCAGGCTTGGCCCGAGATTATCATTCCAGGCTTCTACCAAAGCTGGGCCAAGACTGGCTTACAAGCCTGGCCCAAGGTTCTACAAAGTTGGGCCAAGTCTGGGCCAAGCTTGGGCCCGTGGTACTTTTCTCTCTGGGTTGTCATGTCTTAATTAACGTATTTCATTTTTTAATAATAGTTTATCAACAAAAAGCCCTGGGATACCAAGATGTACAGTTTTATAAAATAATATACCAATTAAATATAACCTTCTGTTTTCAATAGATAACCGCCTAAGTTGTCTTCGAAAACTAAAAATATGCTCATACATTTTAAGTTTCAGTATATCGTGTGACAAATGCCAAAAGAGCGTATAAAATTTTTTTTTGCCAATCATTTTGCGAATATATTCTAAGCTTAAAAATGAAAAAAAAAATTTGGGCGTCGGTTGACCCTGCGGGCCAGCCCCAAAACTTCCCGCTGTTTTCGAGCTCAGGGAGCTTGAAAACATTACTGTGAATATATTTTCGAGCTCTTCGAGCTCGAAAATGCTATTACCTGGGATTTTTTTTTATGAGCTTTTCAAGCTCTACCAAGTTACGTTTTTTGCTAAAGTTTGACAAGTTAAGAATCGAAAATTATTAATGAAGAAGCGGTTTTCAAATTTTTATTCTCGATTATGTTCAATGAAATAAATGTATCGAGGCAGAAATTAATGTCAGTGATCAAAATCAAGATTTGAGTGAGTTTTGACTTAGGCCAGAGCAATAATTTATGAAATATCCGAGAAACATATTAAAAATGAGGTTTTCTCAGTTTTTTGCTGATAATATGATTCAAACTAAAGAACAAGTTAGATGACATTATATGATGATCGATAGAGACTATAAAGAGGAATAGTTGGTATGATTTCAGACACATTTAGTGCATTATATTTTGATTCATCCGGAAAAAATAACGTTTTATGTTATTTTTTTAATTTTTCAGCGTTGATATCTTTTGAATTAATGAACTAATTTTGACGTTTGAGGTGGCAATCGGCGCGTTTTCTCGAATTCTAGAGCTGATATAATTTTGGAATCGATCCGTTCTGCCGTTTCGAAAAAATGTGGAAAAACCCGTTTTTCAGTATTTCTTTCTCCAACGATATCTCTCGAACAAATTAACTGATTGAGATGGTTAAGGCGGCAATCGACGCGTTTTATCAAGTTCTAGAGCTGATTAGATTTTGAAGTTGATCGTTCAATTCGTTTCTGAGAAATCAATAAATAACTAAAAAAAAAAAATTTTTTTTTTGTAATTCGCCAATATTTTCGAGTTTACTTGATCAAATGTTCTGGAATTTTTAGGAAAGTTGACGGCTAACAAGCTCTTTCGATTGCCACCTTAACCATCGAAATCGGTTCATTAGTTAAAAAGTTACAAAGAGTTTACACACACACACACACACATACGTACATTAGGACATCATTCTGAAAATAGTCAGAATAGCTTCCTAAGACCTCAAAACGTCGACATCTGATGAAAACTTGATTTTCAAAAATCGGGGTGAAAACAATAACTTCCCGAATTTTTTAAAATTTACAATTTTCTTAGCGGAAGTTAAAAAATTCCAAAGGGAAATGGGCGTATGTCTCAAATTATACACCCTTTTGGCTTTAGGAACTTAAATATTTTGTGGTCTAAAGCCAAAAGGGCGTATAAAATTTTTTTTCTCATCGCCTGTCAAACATATTCTAAGGTGGAGAATTAAAAATTTGAATTTTTTTTTTTTTAGAAGCCTTTAAGAGTTAATTTTTTTAATATTTAAATCTCACAAAATCGCTTGAGAAAGAGTAAAAGAAAAAAAAAATTAGGTGTGTTACATTCTGGCTTATCTATTGATCATACAGAATATTTTTAATTTGACCAGGTTGACGTCGTTAGGGTGTCAATAGACCCCAGGTGCGTCAGCTGTTGACCTTCTCTTATTTTAGGCAAAAAGTTCAATGACTTACCATGGTGGAGATTATGGGCCCCATAAGTCAGCCCAAATAATCCCTTTCTTGCGTAACTTCTTCGCCTCCGCTGGTGCGTACGCGTCTCGGCCGGTGGCCTTGAAGTAGGCCTCGGAGTAATACCCGTAACGAGGGTCGTGAAAAGGGATGCTCCCACTGGGTGGATGGACGGATGGAATGTCCACTGGATCCAACTGCCAACCCTCACTGACACCAGTCCAGAAGACTGGGTTCGCCCGTGAATCCTCCTCTGCACAGGAAGAGCTTTGAAGGCTCGGTTCCTCCGTAAGGACGAGCGACTCCAGCTGTTGGACCACACCACAAGAGCTCGACAGCTCAACGACACAAGAGCTCGATGGCTCAACGACACAAGAGCTCGACAACTCCCGAACCTCACTTAACGCGATACCCGAATTTGGAATAACCAACGTCACTGGATCGAGAAGAACTTCCTCGGCAACGATTTCTAGGCGGCGGCGTTGGTGAACTGAACGACCGAGATCCTCATGGATCGTACGAAGGACCCGACGTAATTGGGCCTTTTTACCTGCCCTTCGGCTTCTCGGCATGAATTTTGGAAGTCAGGAAGGAAGTGCTTTGGCTGCCAGTGTCGGCGCCCAGAGCAGGTGAAAATATTAGGCTGCCGGGGGCGGCGCCCAGTATGAGGTGTGTATTAATATTGGGCTGCCAGTGGCGGCGCCCAAAGTTAAAAAGGAAAATGTATTTTGAAAAAAATACGGGTAGATATATATATATTTTGCCTTAAAGTCCGAGTGACAGGATCAAACCAGCGGATTTGTAAGAGTTCTTAGCTCTACTAGATCTTGTGATCGACTGACTTGATTCTGTCGCTCCTTGGTATAATACATTATCCAAACTGTTAACGTTGCATCTCAGGTTTCCTATGAGAGAATCGTCGTGGCCCGGGTCTCATGCATCGTCATCTGTTTAGACTATCCGCGAGCCACGGCGACTCTCTTATCGCAAGAGATTTCCGTTACATTGTTGGCGGTGAATAAAAATAATATCGCCAACCAAGTAACGATTTCTTAATTTATTAATTAATTATGATTATAAGAAGTGTCGAACCGTTTATTCGCCCACTGTGGCGAATAAATAATTCGAGACTTCAAAAAAAAAATTTCTAAAAATTTTTATTTAAATTTAATTAAAGCCAGAACGTAACAGGTGATTTTCGAAAATTCTAAATGGAGTCAAATGAACTAAAAAAAAATTTTTACTTTTTTATAAAAATTCAGAGAATAAAAAATTTTTTCTCAAGTTTTTCAGTACTGATTTTCGCTCACCTATTTTGCCCCTTTGTATACAGAAATAGAACTATATATATATAGTTCAATTTTTTACCTTTCATATTTATTTTGAAATTGCTTCATTGATATACACGGAGAGAAAAATATCGCTAGATTAAGTATACGTTTCGCTATTCTGGCTATACGCTGTATAGTCATCTTACTTAACGATACGCCGTATAGCCAGTTCAGATATACAGAGTATCCTCACAGTGGATCGTCAAAACGACGATCCGTATTCTTATTTTAGGCATTTTATGAATCGCTGACATGACTATTGCGCAAACTCTGTATTTTGGCATCCGGCAACCGAGAACGATGATACGCCAATTTAGCAGCTATACGGATCCTCACGCTGGCGATGCAGATACCTATATCAACGAAACTACATATCGTTACAAAGGCTATTCGTCGTATTGTTAAATTAAATAAACGAATACTTAACCTAACCCAAATACGTATCTTTATTTTAACGATACTATAGATTATTAAATTAATATGAGAGTATTCCTAAATAAGGTATACGAATCGTTATTCTGACGATACGTCATTTGAGGATACATTGGATAGTCATTCTGGCGATATTTTTCTCTCCGTGTAGCATTATTTTTGTTTTGTAAAAAGAAAAATAAATTTTTTTTATACGCCCGCTTGGCGTTAGTAAGTAATTCAAAAAATTTTTAACTTCCTGCTAAGAAAATTGGAAATTTTCAAAAATTCGGGAAGTTATTGATTTTGGTCCGATTTTCGAACATCGAATCTCTAAGAGATCTTGACGTTTTGAGGTTCTAGAAAGCTAGTCTGACTAATTTCAAGATTATGTCCGAGTGTGTGTATGTATGTACGTACGTACGTATGTAAATATCTGTAACTTTTGAACGGATGAACCGATTTTGATCGCCAAGGTGGTATTCGATGCGGCTTGTCAATATCTAGTAGCTGTGAAAAAATGAGCTTAATCGGTAGGGTGCGTTCGGAAATATTCCAAAAATAAAATATTTTCAAAAATGTTTTTTTTTGATAACTTGTAATGTGCTCGATGGATTGATTCCAAAATTCACTGGGCTCTAAAACTTTATAAGCCGCGTCAAATGCTACCTAAATTTTTTTATACTTTAACTTATAATTTAAAAAATTTTTTTTAGTATTTTTGAAATTTCTCAAAAACGACTAGATAAATTAATTCTAAAATCTGATCAGCTTTAGAACTTGATAAAACACGTCGATTGCCACCTCAACCGTCTCAATCGGTCAATTCGTTTGAGAGATATCGTTGGAGAAAAAATGGTAAAAAACGGTTTTTTTCGAAAACAACGGCATACAAAAGTATTTCCGAGCTCGAAGAGCTCGAAAACAGCGGGAAGTTTTGGGGCTGGCCCGCAGAGTCAACCGATAAACCGATTTTTTTTATTGATCTTGACGTTTTAAACAATTTTGAGTTGAATGACAAAAAAAAATTTTTATACGCCCTTTTGGCACAAAACCCTATCTAACTGTATATATATATATATATATATATATATATATATATATATATATATATATATATCTTACACAATTATTAAAATTACGTTGTAATTAATGAATAATGTTATTTTGGATAGTCTTGGCATTGAATAGAAAAGTTTCGGAGTGAAGTTTGAGCTTGAGAAGAGTTGTTCTGGATAGAGATGTTTTGGAGTAATCAATTCAAGAATAGTTTTTTTTTTTTTTTTTCTCTACAATAGACATGTTTTAGGTAGAGAAATGGTATAGAGTAGTAGTCTGTGCATAGAGAGGTTTTGGAGCGACTAGTCAGAATACCGAATTATATATTATTTTTAATAAAATTAAATATTTTTTAGACACAGCACTCCCTGAATAAATTATTGGAATGGGAAAATGGTCGATTATATCATAAACTTGGATTACACTGGAGACTAACTAAGCAAAGATGTGATAGTTCTTCAATGATGGAATACGTAAGAAATTTATAATACTTTACAATATAAATAAATATATCCTGTATAATAATTAAATTAATTTTTATTTGTAGGTTCTACTTATTGAATTCATACCTAAAATACCAATCTACAAACCAGATTGAAAAGGTAAAAATAAGAGTAGAGCACTCTTAACTCTTCGAGCTTGAGGCGTGCCATAAAAACGTGATAATTTGTAAAAAAAAAAATATTAAAACTATGAACAAACTTGAAATTTGATAGGATCAAGATTAATGCATGCTTTTACTTATGTTAATGCGTTTAACGGTAGATAGTTACATCGCGATGATATATTTTTGTAAAAATAAGTTATGATGGTGCTACAGTGCCAATGAAAAGAAAAGTAATTCAAATATTTAGAATAAAAAGCTAAATAATTATAGTAAATATTTATCAAATGATAAAAATATCAATTATGGAAAAACTTAAATATTAAGTTACGTGTGTTTGTTTTCTTCATGATAAATTTTTATACGTCACGAAAATAAGTTTAGTAAATATATACTTAAATATGAAGTAAAAATAAATTCAACATAATTTTTTTTACGATGAAATAATATCATCAATGATTAAACTTTATCTGTAGCTTTTATTAATATAATAATTATTGACATAAGAATATCATCGGCTAAATGTGTAAATAATTGATTAATTTGGTAATAATTTTATGTAGTTTTATTATTAGGATAGAATGAAAAAATTTGTTTAAATATTTGTGATTATCATAAAAAATGTTGGTTTCAAAAAATTTTAACCTTTCAAGTCCGTCCAATATTAATAAGACCTTTGAAAAACTTTTTTTACATTTTGAACGAATAGTAGTCGAAATATTTAGTTTTGATTTATATTTTATTTGAATCTCTCGGGCTTGAATTGGTTATTGCAATTGTATGAAGTGCCCAAGAAATGAATACTATTCTCAATCATGGGCTAGAACTGTACTAGTGATATAAATTTTGAATTTAATCGGCTATGGCCATCAATTGTGTACATAGTATGAGAATTGTTAACTTACTGCTATCAGTAACAGTAACAGTAATTTTAACTAAACTTTTTTTTTGTATAAAATAGTTGCGGGCAGCCTAATTAAATTGATTGGTTTTTTTCATTTATATAATGAAAATTTAGAAATATTTTCTGGTGTAAATTTTCATATTATTTTTAAATATTGGCAAAATTTTAAATATATTTTGCTGTTTATTTCAATATTGTGATAAGAATAAAGACTATATTTGAAATTCCAGTATCGACTGCCTTTTAAATAGGGAAAAATATAAATTGTTTTTTTGTTTTAAATCGTAAAAACTGTCCGTACTGTCATTGAATATTTTTAAAATAATATTAAAGGAAGAAGAAAAAAAAATTTCTTACAATTTTAATGGTTTAATTTTGTTTATTGTCTTTGTATAGTTTTAAGCAAATCAATGATAAACAACATATATGATTTTAAGTTTATTAAATGTTATTTTAAACTTAAATAATAATCATGGTGGCCACATTTCTGGAAAACCTGAAAATGTCAAGGAATTATAAACATACTGGAAAAATCAGGGAAAAGTCAGAGAATTTCGTCATAAAGCTGGAAAAATTTTTACTTTTTTTTCTTTTGACTGGAAAAATCCGATAAATTTTTTTTTCTGTCAAAACCGTTGAAAAAATGGCGCGGCGTGAATGCGATTGTAATACCGTCTTAACAAAAATTTGTAGAAATTAATTTCGAAACCAATCGTCAGGATCTATTTCAAGCTATTAACATGCATTCTGACAAGTTAAAACTCAAAAAACATTAAAAGTATGCACAAGTATTGAGCTTATAAATTTCACTATATTTATTATTCGCGTACTTGATTAATAATTTATTAATATTCTATAAAACGTTCTTAATTATGAAATTTATTCTCGGGAAAATGAAAAATTTATTTATTTTTTATTATAGAGTGAGTTATATAAAAATAGATTTAAAATCAAAAACAAAAATTATTTATTTAATAAATAAAAAAAACCTATGAACATTGACAAATACAAAACTAAAGTTTTATTTACTGACAACGATTGATTATGTATTGAACTGACTTATACCATTTGATTTTGATTTAAATAAATATTTCCAATAATTTAATATTACTACATATGGTTAGGGAATTTTTTAATTATATATGACTCGAATATCTGGAAAAGTCAGGGAATTTCAATTTCAAAAATCTGTGGTCACCGTGATATTATATTGAGCATTAATTAATATTAGTTAATTAACGCCACACTGTAAAAAAATCGGGAGTGAATCCAGATTTAATTTCAATCCGAATTCACTCTGCCACTCTAAGTTCCGGAGTTTTAAAGAAAATCACTCCACATGCGGAGTGAATTGGGAGTTTTTTCAGCGGAGTGATCTCGGAGTGACGCGGATTTTATTTCACTCCCAATTCACTCCGGTCCGGAGTTTTAACATTTAAATGAATTTATATTTAACTGTTAAACAGTGTGTGTGTGTGAGTATGTGCGTGTGTGTGCGTATCAGCTGTTCAGTAATGTAATACACGAGTTTTTATTTCGATTTTATTTAGTGGAGTTATTTTTTATTAATATTTCCAAAACTCCTCTCCAGAGTGAACTTCACTCCGAAAGGATTAAATTAAAAAAAATTATCTACTCCGCGAAAACTCTCCTTCAGAGTGAATTTCACTCCGAGGGGAGTGAATAATTGAAAATTCATTCACTCCGCATTCAGTCCTGATTTAATACGCATTCACTCCGCGAATTTTTTACAGTGCATAAATAATTTGACATATATACAAAGGGCTCATTATTAATATAATAAACATTATATTTGTAACAAGATATTATCAGCTAAACGAATTTCTTTACTTGAATTGATATATGTATCGAATAATAAATATAAATAATGTAGTATCGAAGTGTGCCTTTTGCTCATGTATTAATTTATAATACATATATCGATAGTTTTTTTAAAAATAGAGAAAAAAATAAAAAGCTAAACAATTATTATTTTAAAATAAGATAATGTAACTGATGACGTAATTTCTAGTGGATTTAACTTTGTTTTTTTGCAATTAAATGAAACATGAAAAATTATAAAAGCGGAAATAGTTAAGTAATTAAATTAAACATATAATTTAGGTAATTAATTAATCGCGTAGAAATATTAAAATAATGTAATATAAAATATTAATAATCTGAATAAATGAATTACTGTAGATAAAAATAGAAAATCAAAGGAATTATTTAAAATATTGTAGATTGTAATTTTTTCGGCAAGATACACATCAAGTGACACGCGAAATGTCCATTTCACATTATGATCCAGGCCAAAATATTAGACCAGGCAATTAACTCGCATCGAGATTGGGACAAATTTTTTACCGGGTAGCTGTTATCTAAATCGATGGATTATATTGCCAAAAATTACGTCAAAAAATGTTCACTCCGACAAAGTCAGAATTAATAAAAAATCTTAGAATCCAAGAAAACCTTAAATCGAAGTATTCACAAGTTTTTTCAAGAGAGTCAAAGTTGTATCATTGAAAGTCTGAAATTAGAAAAAAAAAAAAATTTCGAACAAAAAACGTTTTTATTTAGAAATAAAAAGGCCATTCGGCGGCCGAAATGGAAGTAGATTTCTTATTATTTATTTATTTATTTTTAAGCTATCAAATCAAAATTAGTTAGAAAATTAAATTTCTTGGACATGTTACGTCCGGATTTAATTAATTAATTAATAATTATTATTGGTAATGGTCGCGTGGGTCTCAAGTGGGAGGCACCGGTTCGAACAGGGTGATTTTTCTAGAGGATAAGCTCTAGGTTTTATTTTTATTGTGAGAACTCGAACGATAAACCCCGCAGGGGCCTCTCTGTGTATCGATGCAGAATTTGGATTTTATACGTTACAGAAATTTATAATTTCACCTACCTTTTGATGCTCGACTGCTTACATTAGAAGTTGACCTTCGTGTACGG
Organism: Microplitis mediator; assembly: GCF_029852145.1. Taxonomy (NCBI): domain Eukaryota; kingdom Metazoa; phylum Arthropoda; class Insecta; order Hymenoptera; family Braconidae; genus Microplitis; species Microplitis mediator. The sequence continues at coordinate 14,785,078 of NC_079970.1, forward strand.
CTTCTGATGGTCTCTGATCGAAAGATGATTTAGTCCAGGAAGAAGGGATGTGGTTCTTAATATTAGAAATAATCTAATATACAGGTTTTCCCAATGATAGATGTTTATTAAAATATCTCCCTATGGGCTCGACGTATTCAGTTCACAAGATGTTGAATTGTTCTTACCCAGTGAACACATGACCTTATTTTGACGTCATACGTAGGTCATAGCAATGTCACGACATCTGATGTAAATTTGATGTCAATCTGACGTTCTACATGACTTTAATATGATGTAAAGCTTGTGACATCATATTGATGTAAGCATGACTCTTGTACGATGTCACAGTTATGACTTATGTATTACGTACGTTTGACATAGAATCTACATCACATTGTTATGTAGTAATAAAGTCATTATCCGTATATCATAATGACGTAATTTTAAAATCATACATTTATGTCAGTAGCAAAGTCACGCTTATACGTAATGTGGATGTCACTCTTAAATCATATCTTTACATCAGTGACAAGTCAGTATTTTACGCAATGCTGATGTAATGTCCGAGTCATAGTTTTTTATCATCTATTTATTGAAATAAAACAATCATAGAATGAATTTTCAAACATGTGTAAATGTGTAAAAATAACAATTAAAGGTCGAACATTTTTGGGGTCAAAGTAATCGATAAACTCGATAATAGATCATTCAGACGTTTTAGATTAAAACATTAGCGTGAGCATAAAAAAATTAACTTTATTTTTTTAAATGATATATCGAAAATATCATTTAGGATGACAAAGAAAATGTAACGACAGTTTGAACTCTTTTGCTATTATGATTTTAAAGTTTAGTATCACAATTTTTTAATCGATTGAATTTCATACGATTTTGTGAAATTATTTAATGTTTCGCAAAATTTTATATAAGATTTTTTGAATTTCACATCACAACAAAAAATTAAAAAATTTGATGAAACTTAATTAAATTTTTCTACAATTATCATCAAGGTCGACAAATATTGCTTCTATAAAATTTCATATAAGTTCATGGAGTTTTTTTAATTTTGTAAAAATCCATCACGAAAACTTATTAACTATGTCTTTTCCGGCATTTCACTCTAAATACATCAATTAAGCACGAGATTTGAACTCTCGTGATGTGGACCAGTGAGCAACGTTCAGGACTACCAGCCAAGAGGAGCCGTGTTCGAACCCAGCAGACGCCCAGGATTTTTTCATCATTTAACGTTATCTAATCTTGTTTCAGAATTCACAATGCGTTCGCGCGGTAATAATCAAATCAAAAATTCGGTATTTCATTTTATTTTTTTCTTTTTCAAAATATTTTTTCCGAATTGATAATTATGACATCACCCACATGTCATATTGACGTCATAGAAGGTCACACAGACATCACATTTACATCATGCATACGTCATTAGTTTTACATCATAATCTTACGTAAAAAAGTGGGAAATAATGAGTCACACCTGACTCATTCGTGACTTATATCTTACGTAAATGATGACATAGCGTAACGTCACTCTGACGTCAAATTTACGTCAATGTGTTTACTGGGTTCTTTTTAATTCTAAAATAATGGCGCAATTTCTGTTCTCGCCGAGAATTCGAGAGAATTGTAACCATAACAAAAAAATCGGTCTGTCAGTTGACCCTGCGGGCCAGCCCCAAAACTTCCCGCTGTTTCCGAGCTCGCTGAGCTCGAAAACATTATTGTGAATATATTTTCGAGCTCTTCGAGCTCGCAATTACTTTTGTATGCCATTGTTTTGTAAAAAACCATTTTTTAGCATTTCTTTCTTCCACGATATCTCGCGAACGAATTAACCGATTTTGATGGTTGAGGTGGCAATCGACGCGTTTTATCAAGTTCTAAAGCTGGTCGAATTTTGAAATTGATTTATTCAGCCGTTTTTGAGAAATTTCAAAAAAACCAAGGAAAAAATTTTTTTTGAATTCTTTCGTCAACGGTTTCTCTTGAACGAATGAACCGATTTTGATGGTTGAGGTGGCATTCGACGCGGCTTATAGAGTTTTAGAGCTGATTAGATTTTGGAATAAATCCATCGAGCAAATTAAAAGTTATCCAAATAAAACATTTTCGAAAAAATTTTATTTTTGAAATATCTCTGAACGCACCCTACCGATTAAGTTCAAATTTATACGGCCTCAAGACATTAACAAGCCGCGTCGAATGACACCCCAACGATCAAAATCGGTTCATCCGTTCAAGAGTTATGAATATTTACATACATACATACGTACGTACGTACGTACGTACACACATACATACACTCGGACATCATCGTGAAATTAGTCAGGATAGCTTCCTAGGACCTCGAAACGTCGACATCTGATGGAAATTCGATTTTCGTAAATCGGACCGAAACCAATAACTTCCCGAATTTTTGAAAATTTACAATTTTCTTAGCGGGAAGTTAAAAAATTATTTTTCTTTTTAACTTTTGAAAAAAAAAATAATAATAAATAGTAATTATTTATTTATTAAAATTTTATTTTGAGAAAGAAAAGAAATAATAATTTTATACGTGAAAATTTGTTTTCTTTTATGGAGAAATTTTTGGAAAAAAAAAGTAATTAAGAGAAAAAGGCAACGGGAAAAAAATGTAAGAGTGAACGTGAGACGCTCGTCGACCGACAATCCGGCGGGAGAGAGTAAGTGAGCGAAAGATAGTTCCGCGTTCACCGCTAAAGCAAGGTTACTAGAATAGGTTACCTATTCTAGTAACCTTGCGCTAAAGCGTGCGGGCTTCTTGGATATGGACACTTATAGTAGAAGTGTTAAAAGCGAATGCAGCGGACGTTATCGTCAGTCAGCACTCCACTGTTACCAAGTAAACTTTACGTAGCAGAGTGGGAAGTACCTACTGGTAGTGGCGCAGTATACCCTTGTCGCGCATTCGCGTGTTCGCGACCACCTTCATGACGGCTGGGTTATTCTCAGCGCCCTCATACTTTAAGATAAAATTGTAAACCGACGCGGGAATAACCCGATAATTTAAATAACTACAATAAGATTAAGTTTAAAGTAAGAGGTATATAAAAGTTTATGGTCACTGAGAAAAAATAGAAATAGAAATATAGAATAGAAAATACCCTTAGTAAAAAGTATTTGTTTGATAACATTATTTAAACGAAACTTCAAATAATAGAACTAAGTAAAATATTTGTAAATAAAAGATAAACAAGAATTGTAAAATTAAAATAAGTACGAAACAAGAAGAGCTTAGAAAATTCAAAACAGATGGAAACTGTTGGGGCTTACCCAAGTACTTATAGTCTAGACCGTAATGTAAATCCTATCGTAAAAAAGTCCAGACTCCGAGATGAGTGTCCAAGGTGGTGGCGTGCAGGTAACTTGAACAGCTGAAAACCAAAATTGTAGCAATTTCAGTGCAGATGCACTAAAGGGACTCAAGGCGGGCCCGACTCAAGTGGAGGAACTACGTGATTCTCCTACTCAACCAGTCCTCTCACGCCAGAAACCTTCGCCACTCATCTCAAACGCGGGACACCGAAAAATGTATCAATATTCTCTTCGAGCTTCGAAGACAACCAGCTTGTAATTTTTCTTGTGTGTTATAGACGTAAAATAAAATTGTTATAAGTTTCGAATAGAAACTTTGTGTTTTCGTTCATGAACCTATCAGTTAAATTAAAGAATCGATTTAATTTCTACAATTTACTTATTATTTAAAATCAAGTTCAAAGTCTAATTTTAAGTGTAATTGAAATACTATAATAAAGAATAGTGATTAAACCAAGTTAACTCGAATTAACTTTCAGACTTTGATTTTACGCGCGGTCTTCGATTTAGCGAGTAAAACGCTACCACGTTCTCAAACGGACGAATTTCCAACCTTCGAGAATTTTAGACATGTTACACCCTGCACAACGTTCTATATATATATATATATATATATATATATATATATATGGGTCATTCCACCAAATAAAATTATTTTTACGGCGTGACCCTCGTCGATTTGGTTCAAACTTTGTGGAGTCGTTCTATATATTGAAAAAAAAATTCTCTGAAAATTTGAGCCTTTTATATGCAGTTGATTCAAAGTTATGATTTTCTGAATTTTTTAAAAATTTTTGTTTTCAACTTTTTCATTAATTTTTCTGAAGGAAAAAATTTTTTTAAAAAAATGAGCACATAACAGTTTTCCGTAGGAAAAATTCTCAGCTTTCCAATAAGAATATCCATTTTTTATTTTATGTTACAGAACCCTGTGGAAAAGGTCTTATAAAATCTCATAAAAAAAATTGGCTATGAGAAAACGATCAGTATTTGTCCACGAAAAATCTCAAAAATTCTTATACAATTATTTTCTCATACATGGTGCATCAAAAAAAAATTTTTCTTAAAATTCTCATATAAATCATCAGAATCTATAAGAAACAGAAGCTGTAATATTGTGAATATAAGTATTTATAAGTTTTCGAAAAATGTAAAGTTTACAATTGAGTAGATTTTGGAAATGAATAAGATTGTATGAGACGATTTCTGAAGTAATCATACAAGATTTGATACTGATTAATCAATGTGATTACAGTAATTTTCCATATAGTAACGAAAAAATTTATGAGATTGATTAAGGTTTATATGCTTATTTATTGAATTTTTTAGCATGAATTCAAAAAGTTTTTATTATGTATACTCAAGAATATTTGTATGAGTATTTATAAACAGGTACTTGTTGATCCGTTAAATGACAGAGGAGTACTCGAATAAAATCGTATTGAAATTTGGAATATAACACTTCTGAAATAAATGTCTTATCAGGGACACTACATGTCGTAGGCGCGATCTCGCGGCGAGCACCGAACTACTCCCGCTACTGCTGCCTAGCACCGGTGACTTTCCCCTTCTCCATATCGATCTTTTCTTCCGAGAAATTTTTTCTCTTGGCTTAAGCAACTTTTGTTATTTTGGTCGGAGAATACAAAAAAACTTGCGTGAAAAGAATAGTACTTGTTCCGAGAAATTTTATTCTGTTTAACCAAAAAAATGCAATATTGCTACAAAAAAATAATGTATCTTGCACCAAAAAAAAAAAAAAAATGGGGCAAGATACATTACTGGGTTTGTAAAAAATCACGTAAAAACTTATATTTTCACTCATCTCCGAACAGTTAAAATATTCAAAGTACAAGAAAAAGTGATAATATTAGTATTTCTGGTGTAAATTCTTGTAAGAAAAAAATGAAGTTAAGCAATTATTTTTAAATGAATCTGATAAAATTAATATTTTATGTGAATGGAAATTATTTATAAAATCTCATAAGTACTCCATAATATTTTATAAGTAATAGCCTTCTAACTAAAACTTACAAAAACTCATAAATCACATAGCTTTTAAATTAAAATTAAATCTTTCAAGTTTTTACAAGTTAATTCGATTATAGATTTTCTTATACTAATTCTCATAAAATTTTTATGAGAAAAAGGTCTGCATTTGTCCATGTGATTCCTGATTCAGTCTCATAAAATTTCGAAGAAATACATGTTAAATATTTTCTCATAAAATATGACAAATATTTTATGATATTCAATAAGATATTATCTCCTAGGATAACTCTTACTAAAACTTATAAATTCTGAAAATTTCGTATGAAAAAATAATCTTATTGCGATTTTGTAAGTATTATAACATCGGAATTCGCCTGATCAATTCTTATTGAAAATACATTAGAATAAACTGTAACAATCTTATAGAAGTGAAAGTAATTATTGAATCTCATAATCGTTGGCGGAATTCGAGTCACAAAATCTCATAAATTAAAAAATCTTACTCATTCTTTTAAAAATCTAGTACGGAAATCATGATAGGAAAACATCAAAAGCTTTGACTCATAGATTCTCATAAAAATTCATATGAGAATTTTTTTAAATCTCATAGATATTTTCGAAGCTCATAGATTCTCATAAAAAATATTCAATATCTTATCAGAAATTATGAGAGCTTTTCCACAGGGAAGATCTTTTAAAATTCGATTAAAGACGAATAAACGATTTTTATGACTGTGCGGCGCTTGATACATCTAATTTGATATTTTTTTCTGAAAGCTGAGACTTTTTCCCACAAAATATGTGATTTTCACGATGTGCATATTTTTTGTTTGAACATAATTAAATAAATTATAAACTCTCTATGATTATAAGACGTTAATTCTTATTTTTTTTGAGGATGTTGATGCATTTTCAACACATATATATCCTAAGCTATCAACAATAGGTGAAATAGGGTGCACTGCTTGTGTTTCTTTCACCGTTTTTGACTCTAAGTATCGTACATGCCTATAAAAAGGGTGATTTAAAAGTATTAAAAGTATTCAAAAGCATTAAAAAGTATTTCAAATTTTTTTTCCAATCGTTTTGAGTCGTTTTTTTTCATAAGGGTTGGTTAAAACAGTTATATCAACGCTGGTTAAATTTTGAATATCCGGATGTATAAATTTTGCGGTGTGAGGATATGTTTTCGGGTATGAATCTGCAGTAAAGCTCTAAAAACAAAAATTATAAAACTATTTTTCATGATACCCGCATCAATGGTTCAAGTCTAGGAATTAGTAATTTGAACTTTGATTCTTGTGTTTTGTTCAATAGTGATTTCAGACTATTGATGTCATCTGCGTTAATGACAGTTCTGACTTTGTAATCAAGTTTTATAAAATTTTAATTATAAATTGCAAATCATAAGTTAGGCGTACACTAATGGTTGATCACACCATTGGTCTTAATATAACTTGATTCTTACTGGCTGCTGACACTGATAATAATTTTCAATGCAGGTAATCATAAAAAAAATAGTGTGTAACACTAGATGAAACACGACTTCAGATTGCAGTTATTGTTAAGTTATTGCTTTACTGCAGATACATATCCGAAAACATATCCTCACACCGCAAAATTTATACATCCGGATATTCAAAATTTAACCAGCGTTGATTTAACTGTTTTAACCAACCCTTATGAAATGAAACGACTTGAAACGATTGGAAAAAAAATTTGAAATATTTTTTAATGCTTTTGAATACTTTTAATACTTTTGAATCACCCTTTTTATGGGCATTTAACAACACGAATCCTTTCGAATCGTTTCGTTTAATCAGGGAATGATGATTAAATGTTTTAGATGTACGATACTTAGAGTCGAAAACGGTGAAAGAAACACAAGCAGTGAACCTTATCTCACCTATTGTTGATAGCTTAGGATATATATGTGTTGAAAATGTATCAACATCCTCAAAAAAAATAAGAATTAACGTCTTATAATCATAGAGAGTTTATATTTTATTTAATTATGTTCAAACAAAAAATATGCACATCGTGAAAATCACATATTTTGTGGGAAAAAGTCTCAGCTTTCAGAAAAAAAAAGGCCATTCGGCAGCCGAAATGGAAGTAGATTTCTCATTATTGAATTTTTTCACTGTTCAAATAAAAGATAATAATGAAATAAAATTTTTTTTTACATTTTCTTAGAAATTCTCGAGATGATAAAACAAAAAAAATCAAAAAATTATAAGTATAATGCCAAAAATTGAAGCTAACTAAATGAGCTTCAGAAGAATTTTTGATGATAATGCACTATATGTTTTGATTTGACGTTATTTAAAGATACGTATGCATATATTCAAACTATCGGACCAATGGTATTCCGGACCCTATTCGAAAAATTATGATAGATTATGGTTTTAATGCTCGAAAATTCTACCATAAGGACAAAGGCGATAATTTGGTTTCAATAAAATCTACTAATAAAATATTCTAAGATTAAAAATTGATTGTGATACATCAAAGTGTCATACTTGAAATTAGTACTAATATTTGAAATAAAAAGCCTATTAGAATATCAAACGACGAGTAGATATAGAGAATATTATCATCATAACTAATGTTAATCTTGTTATTGATGTATCATATCATTTATACACTGTCGATAAAACGAAATTGTATATACCCACTGAATTGAGATGTTTGGATTTTATAAGTGTCACACTGCGATAATATGAATTTAAATAGCTCCATGAATGTACTAAGAAGTAGGAGAACTAATGCAATAGCAAAATTTCATTAAATGAATGGTAAAATAAGTAATTTCTGTGGTCTAGACATATATATAGGCATGAAAATTAAAATTTATTCGGAGAGCTTTCAGATGAATTTTATATAAAGTCGATAAGTTATCACATTCAAAAGATATTGAAGGAAGAAAAAGTAAAAATATGAATTTTGGAAATTTTGAAAATTTTGTAATGCTATAACTTCTAAACTAATCGACCGATTGAGCTCATTTTCAAACTCGAACAAGGTACCCATATGAAAAAAATATATATCCGGATATATCCGGGCAAATCTGGAATATGTCGCATATATGCAACATATATATAAATATATGTCTCATATATGCAGATTTGCCCGGATATATCCGGATATATATTTTTTTCGTATGGGTAGTCACCCACAAAATACGTATACTAAATTTCAAGGTGATTGGTTTAAAATTGTGGCTATAATCAAAGTGAAAACCTGCATAAAATAAGTTTTTATAATATTTTGTAAATGTTCAAAACCATTTATCTACTAGAAAAAATGGTCCAATCAATGAGTTGTATAGTCAAAATTGTAGGCAATCGGACGAGCTTTCACATAGAACAAACGAAAATAAGCCATCTCTTTCCGTTTAGAAGTTACATTCAGTTAAAGCGGCAAACAAATTTTTTTTGAAAATTTTAAAAAATTTCAATTAACCATAACTTCTAAACTTATTGGCCGAATTGGCTCATCTTCGAACTCATCCAAGGTAATCGTCCATAGAATAAATATACTAAGTTTCATTAAGATCGGTGTAGAATTGCGGACGCTATCGTTGGAGAACGGCGCGTTATATTATATATATATATATATATATATATATATATATATATATATATATATATATATATATATATATATATATATATATATATATATATATATAAATACATACATAAACTTTTGAACTGAATGTATTTCCTGACTCAGCTCATCGAGCTGAGTTTAGAGGTAGCAAAATTTTTCGAAAATTCCATCATGAGGACAAATACAATAGTTAGATTTTTATTAAATCTACTAATATCAAATTAGATGTATCAAGCGCCGCACAGTCATAAAAATCGTTTTTTCGTCTTTAATCGAATTTTAAAAGGTCTTCTGTAACATAAAATAAAAAATGGATATTCTTATTGGAAAGCTGAGAATTTTTCCTACGAAAAACTGTTATGTGCTCATTTTTTTTTTTTAAATTTTTTCCTTCAAAAAAATTAATGAAAAAGTTGAAAACAAAAATTTTTTAAAAATTCAAAAAATCATAACTTTGAAACAACTGCATATAAAAGGCTCAAATTTTCAGAGAATTTTTTTTCAATATATAGAACGACTCCACAAAGTTTGAACCAAATCGACGAGGGTCGCCCCGTAAAAATAATTTTATTTGGTGGAATGACCCATATATATATATATATATTAGGGTGCTTCGTTTGAGATTACTATTTTTTTTTTCCAAGTCCCATGTCAAAATATCACTGTACACATTGAAAAAAAAAATTCTCACCAAAGATGAGCTCTTAATTTTAATTTTAAATACTCGCTAAATGAATTTGGAATTTTCCCATTTGATTAACACGTAAATTTTAATTTTATTTATTCAATTATCTATAGCTTTGCGGCATTTCAAGATATTTGATAAACCATAGGTGAAAATCACAGAGGAATCGTTCCTCTTTGAAAGTGCTTGTAGCTAATTTATGTTTTGTAACCGAACTCACCGGTAAAAAATCTTAAAGTCAATTTTTTCTCAAATTTCATGGTTTCTTTTATTTTACTCACAAACCATCAACTTTACGACAAAATTGTACACGACTTTTTTTGTAGGGAATTTAATTTCCTTTAAAAAAAGTTATGTAAGCCATTACCGTAGAGCTAGTAGTTTTCGAGATAAATCCAATTAAACATCTCAAAATTTGAAAAATCGCTGTTTTATCCAAGATTTTAGTACTTTTTGGTAAAATCATTGCTGAAAACACAAATAATGTATGAAAACAAAATATAATAATACATATTACACATTCATATGTAAATATAACGAGTATGAAACAATTATCTTTGTACTGAGAGAGAAAGTAATTAAAAAAGTTTCCGATGGTCAAACAGAGGTGATTGGATTAAATGAAGAAAAGACGGAGGAAATGTAGTAGGAGACAGTTTTGTTTTACATGACATATTTTTGATGATATGTTAACCATGATATGTCATATATTTCTTCGGCCACAATTTTATCAAACAGTACTAAAATCTTGGATAAAACAGCGATTTTTCAAATTTTGAGACGTTTAATTGGATTTATCTCGAAAACTACTAGCTCTACGGTAATGGCTTACATAACTTCTTTTGTAGAAAATCAAATTCCCTACAAAAGAAGTCATGTACAATTTTGTTGTGAAGCTTATGGTTTGTGAGTAAAATAAAAGAAACCATGAAATTTGAGAAAAAATTAGCTTTAAGATTTTTTACCGGCGAGGTCGGTTACAAAACATAAATTAGCTACAAGCACTTTCAAAGAGGAACGATTCCTCTGTGATTTCCACCTATGGTCAATCAAATATCTTGAAATGCCGTAAAGCTATATATAATTGAATAAATAAAATTAAAATTTACGTGTTAATCAAATGGGAAAATTCCAAATTCATTTAGCGAGTACTTAAAATTAAAATTAAGAGCTCATCTTTGGTGAGAATTTTTTTTTCAATGTGTACAATGATATTTTGACATGGGACTTGGAAAAAAAAAATAGTCATCTCAAACGAAGCACCCTAATATATATATATATATATATATATATATATATATATATATATATATATATATATATATATATTAGGGTGTCCCAAAATAAAAAAAAATTTTTTTTTTAACGTCTTAGGGGCTCAAAAGTTACTTCATATTATCAAAAGAATCCTCACAAAATTTCAGCCAGATATCTTTAAAATTGAGCTATCACAAAGGGGGGTCCCCTTTCCCATTTAAAACACACGCGAAAAATTTTCATTTTAGTTTTTCGTTATAAAGACTATGAAAAAATTTTTTTTTTCAGTTTTGCCTAGTATGATTTTGTAGGAAATTAAATTCTCTACAAAAAAGTGCTGATGCATTATGTATGTCAAACGAACTGGGAAAAAGTTATGGGGCTTCGAAAATCAACAAAAATTTAGTTTAATCAGTGTTCAATTTTTTTTTTATTATTTTTCATTTTTATTGCATCAAAAAATTTGTTGAAATTTAATTTCCTTCAAAAAGTATCTGATATCATATATCCGTCAAATGAATGAGAAAACAGTTACAGGGCTTTAAATGTCAACGAAAAGTGAAGTTTAAAACATATTAATTTTTTGAACTAAAATGTCAACGGAAAGTGAACTTCACTTTTGATAATATGAAGTAACTTTTGAGCCCATAAGACGATAAAAAAAAATTTTTTTTTTATTTTGGGACACCCTAAGATATATATATATATATATATGTATATATATATATGTAGTATAATATATTTAAATAGGAATATTATTAAGTTTATAGGAGATCGCAGGTTGAGAAAGAAGGTAGGATTAAGAAATAACAAAACGATTTATTTAAGTCAGGGTTACATCAGTAGTGAGCACGTCTGCTCTTCAGAGTGGTTCATCTAACACTAAAGTTACAACTATTCTTAATACTATTGGGCCCGTTTGCCCCTTCTCACCCTCATGCTCATACTTCATACTGCGTACTGTTTTTTTTCTATTCCTTTCTTTACAACATTCTTATATTTACTTATTGCAAAAGATATAACTAAAGGACTTGACATTACTTCGACATCTGGCAACAGTCTGTCCGACTGTTTTATTGCTTTACGACCGTCCTAATCCTTAACTTACAATTTTAAGTTTAAACGGAAAACTAAAATCTTACAACTAAAAATACAAAATATAATAAAATTGCTAAGTTTTATTTTAGACACTACATATATATATATAAATATATATATATATATATATATATATATATATATATATCTGGTATAGATATTATATTATTTTTGGTATAACCAGTGCTCTTCCCCATAGAAAGGGCGGGATATCCATCCCAGTTCGGGCTATCAACATTTTTCTTGGGAATAGCTTTTTATTCTATTCGATTCCCCATGAAGGATTAAATAGGATCTAAAATAAAAGACTTTTAATACATTCGAATTCTCTGCAGAGAATTAAGAAGTATTGAAAATTTCTAAATATTAATTCTTCTTAATTCTATTTAATTCTCTGAAGAGAATTAAAAGTGTTATGTCCGACTTTGCAAACTTTTTTCAAACTCATGTTGAACACTCTTAGGGAATAAATATTCCATTTTCTCATAAGAGAAACCAGGATGGGTTCAATTGAGCGATACAGAACGTCATACCAGATTTCTTTCTTCTGTCTTTCATTCTCTGATCCTTCTTAAGTTCCCCACTTACTTTTTAACAACAATTATTCTAATGCGTGGTAACACCCACAATTAGCATTAAGCTAAATTAAGTTCCGTCAACGGGACATCTCTTACTATGTAAGACGTTGAAACCCCCCCCCCCCCCTTCCCTGTGGAAAAGGTCTTATAAAATCTCATAAAAGACCTTTTCCACAGGGTACCCCTACTCAGTAATTCAAACCAATAACGAGCTTCGCTCGTGCCACCAAACTCGCATTTGAGTATAATACCGATATTCCACATGATGAATAAGATATTATTTTATGCATATTCTTCAAACAAGTTTAATTAACCATCACTTTAATTCAATGATACTGAAGTTAGCCGACGTTTAATAATTTTTTTCAAAACGATGAAATATAAAAAAAAATTGCACCTGTAGTTTTATTAATTTTCTATATGTTCATATTGTTAGTTTTTTCTTTCTTTTATAATTGCTTGTTGTAAATTCGAAAATTGTATGATCCTGAAGTTAGTCGACAATTCACAATTTCCGGATTTTTTTTTTCTACAAATGAAGTAGTGCTCATGAAGTTAACTCCAATTGCCTGTTGACTTCATCATAGTACTGAAGTTGGTTACTTTAAATATTTACAAGTATCATCAGCTGTAAAATACATTGTCATACAATTTATTAGTGATTTGTGTTAAAATAGTTGTGTGTCTATGATCCTGAAGTTTGCAGACATTTAAAAATTTTTGAATTTTCGGGTTTCAACAAATCAATTGCAAAAAAATAAAATAAAGATATGCACACCCTCGCAGATTTGAATCACGGTGGAAATACGGTGGGTTTGTTCCATTTTACCACTGTGATTACGCGGTGTATTCACCGTAATTCCACGGTGGCTTGACCACTGTGTATACACGGTGTTTCCACTGTGATTACGCGGTGGATACACCGTGGAACCACGGTGTATCCACCGCGTAATCACAGTGGATACACTGCCCGGGAAAAAATGATCAGACCTGACCATGCCTGTTCATGTATGATCAGGCCTGAAATTAGACCTGATTATGCCTGTTCATGTCTGAAGCGTTGAATACACTCAGGCCTGATCATGCCTGTTCATGACTGTTCATGTCTGAAGCGTTAAATACAGTCAGGTCTGATCATGCCTGTTCATACCTGTCCATGCCTGTTCATGTCTGGTCATGTCTGAAGCGTTAAATTGTAACAGGGTAAAATATATTCCAATGGCTATTTATTAAGATCTAAATTTGGATTTGTCCACGGTCGATAACGGGCCCTAATTATAATTCGGTTTATTAAATTGAGTGATTCGACATGTCACCGGGTGTCGCTAATCAGTGAGACCCGAACATCCGCCCCTCTCTTTTGCTAATTAATTTAGTAGGGATGAGTTTTCCGGGGGTGAATCGAAGAGTTATAAGGGAGTGCCGTGCCAAAAATCGAGAGAGTTCGTTGGACACCCAGAGAGAGTCAGTCGGACGACCGAAGGCGATGGACGCCAAGTGAAGACAAAGTGAATGACTAACGTGATCAAACACATTGTAATACAAGGTCATCTAGTACATTGTGAATTAAATAATACCATTGTGACGGAAGCAAAGATACGAGGACGAAAGCCGGACAACGGAAACCTGAAAACTCAACTAACATCGAGAGATTGGTAGCAGCCCGGAGCAGATCATCACTATAAGTTCCAAGGACTGCTGAAATTAAAATTTGAGGTAAATTATAATTAATTCAGGCCTCTGATTAATTTTATTAATCTGGCAAATTAATTATATTTTTTTTTTTTTTTATTATTGTTAACAGTGTATAGCATATTTATGCCTTTTACACTTCTTGCCTTTAATCGCAATCGCTACCTTTTTCTATTCCCTCCTCTTTTTCATGCGGCTGTGGACCGACTTGTGCTTCTGTACTGCATCATTACGTGATGCCCTATACCCCACCTTTTTGCCGTGGGAGTATAACGGCAAAGGGAAACCACAGAGAAAACCTTTTGCCAGTACAGCTGTCATTTTTCGGAGCAGGTGAAGTTCCAGTGATCGATAAAATTCCCATTTTACCGATCACTGGCTCTTCAGTCCGCGCCTAGCGCACAGAGACGTCCGATCAAGCTCAATGCATGGCTAAGCGGTCACCCAGCCAAACAGTAACCACGCTCGGTGCTGCTTAACTTTGATGATCGCCCGAGCCACACATGAACCGATCGGCTGCCTCTGCCCCTTGGCAAATTAATTATATTATATTACTTAATATCTTTCGGTTGATCTCGCGTAAAGAAACGGATAGTTCAGGCTCTCCAGCCGTTCAATCTCGTCTTCTCGAAAGTTCTATCGCGTCTCGTTTGGTCGCAATTAAGTGTTCAAAACTCTGTAGTATTTATTCAAGGCTCTACAGCCAGAATAAAATGAAGTTGTCGCGAAAATAATCCGGTAAATAAAATTATTAATTTATCTTAAGATTAATACAGGCTGGAATTTATTCCGTCGGCCGCATTAATTCTAAGATTCATAAATTTAATCGATTTACTCAATTAACGTCAATAAAAATCGGGAACCGCGTGACGCTAATTCACCGGTCAAAAATTCTAGTCAACCCGAAATCAATTTCTAGTCATTACGTGATTACTAAATTAATTTTAAGTTAATTAAAATATCTAAAAACTAAATAAAAGATACTAGAGTTTGGGTAAATTAAATTTTGAGTAAAATTGAGAAAACGGATTATTTTGAATGTGAAATGAATTTAATTGTGAAAATTGTCAGTGAAGAATTTAGAAATTGAAAGTAATAAATGAATAATAATTGTGGTAAATTAATCAGAGAAAATAATTAGTGAAAAATTTATAAGTGGTAAAATTAATTAATTTATAAATTACATTAAACAAAAATAAATTAATTGATTGGAAATACAGTGAATTATGGTATGAGAAACTTTATATTGAGTATTGGAAATTATGAATTGTAAAAATTTAAGTGGGAAAAGTTACTGAGTATTGTTAAAATTAGAGTCAATTAATTTGTAGAGTCAAGTTAGAGTAACGAAACTGTGTCTGTGATGTAAGTCCGGTGGACAAAGATTAAGTTAGGTTTAGGATATGTCCGGTGGACACTAGGAAATAAGAATATGCGGGTTAACGTCCTGTGGACGGTTTTTTAAAGTAGAATTTAAGGAAAATAAGGTTTAACGTCCGGTAGACGGTTTTTTTAATCAAGGTTTATTAATATGAAGGTTTAACGTCCGGTGGACGGTTTTTTAATGAGAGTGTGTGTGTGTGGGAGTGTGGAAAACGTCCGGGAGACGTAGAAAAAATTAGTTTGTCATAAGAATATTAGTTTATCGTAAGAATATTAGTTTGTCATAAGGATATTTAGTTTGTCATAAGTACACGTCCAGGGGACGCATTTAGTTTGCCATAAGTATATAAATTGTTAAACAAAAGGTTAAATAAATAATAAGCAAGGTGCTTAAAATAATTGAAATTAAAAGCAAAGTTTTAATAAAATTTATTTTAGCCTGTTCACTATTCCTCTCCTCTCTCACAAAATATAAATTTACAAACGACCCTGAGAATCAAAAATTACAATTAACATCCGGTTCTGGAAGGCCGAGTCCATCTTCCAGTGGCGCCCTAATATTCGACTATAATACTTAGGTGCGACCAGACTTGGCAAGCTAATCACTCTGTCATAAAATACGCTCATGCCTGATCATACCTGTCCATGCCTGTTCATGTCTGAAGCGTTAAATACGCTCAGGCCTGATCATACCTGTCCATGCCTGTTCATGCCTGGTCATATATGTTCATGTCTGTTCATGGCTGTTCATGTCTGCTCATAGATCTAAAATTTTGTTGACCAAGAATCTATCACGTATAAGATTTTTATTACTTGAAGTGCATACGAAACTTACCTTTCAACTAAATCTCTTAGGTCAGTGGGTAGCGAGTTACACTTTCGAGCGCAAGGTCCACGTTTCAAATCCTGCACACGCCCGAATTTTTTATTTTTTTTTTATTTTTATAGCAATAATTATATACATGTATAATTGAATATAGTTATACATAATTATATATAATTATATAGGGCCATTTTTTATATATAATTTTTTTACCCGGATAGGCATGAACAGACATGAACATACCTGATCAGACCTGAACATGCCTGATCAGGTCTGGTCAGGCATGGCCATTTTTCATGTCTGATCAGGCCTGAAGACTCATGCCTGTTCATGTCTGATCAGGTCTGATCATTTTTTCCCGGGTGTGTATACCCGGTGGTGAAATGGAACAAACCCACTGTGTAACCACGGTGGATCCACTGTGTTTACACTTATACGGTGATTCAAATCTGCGAGGGCATGTAGAAAATTTAAAAAACTACAGGTGCAATTTTTTCAAAAATTTTTTTTTTGTGTTTTATCGTCTAAAAAAAAATCCAAAAATTATTAGACGTCTGCTAACTTCAGTATCATGTGTGTCTCAGCAATATTTAATTATAGTTGAAGATGATAGTTGTTCTCTTTTAAACAATATTAATTAAACTATTATGTTGATTTGAATATTTACAAGTGTCGTAAGCTTTTAAGTACATTGTCATCCATACTATCAGTGATTTGTGTTATGTTTTAAACAATAATAATTAAAGTACTATGTTGATTAATTATTTACAAGTGTCGTGAGCTTTTAAGTACATTGTCATCCATACTATCAGTGATTTGTGTTATGTTTAATTAATTTTAACATTTTTATATTTAATTCAATTATAACAGCAGTATTTAATTTTATTGTATAGATATCTGCTATTTCAGCATCATTAATGAAAATGAAGTTTTGCCATGGAACAGTTATTTTAGCGCTTGTTCAATTAGTCAATGATTTTGACGACGTTATTGACGGTCCAACAAAAAATAAACCCCTGTTTTTTAAACTTTGTAGCCATTTGGGGCTGCGGAAAAAAAAGATATTGAACAACTACGAACAAATTTATTTTTTTGTTGGCGTAAAAATGAACAGGGTTTTACTGAGAAGTTCAACAAATATTTCAAAAATAAAAAAATAGCCATTAAAGACAAACTTGATAAAAAGATTAGTGATAAACTAGAAGAGATGACAAAACAATTTAGTTTCACCTCTGTGTCTTCCGAGGCTTCATCTTGGTCAAATAGTCCTAAGAAAGAAGACATCTTACAGCCGGCGACAATTCCTGCTGTAATAAATCGAACTTATGATTATAATTTTATTAGTTCTACCCGAGTCGAAATTTAAGTCGTAGATTGAACGTAGTAGACGTTGAAAACGTAAATTCAACCTTTGAAGACGTAAATGGCCGTAAAAACGTATTAAAGACGTAGTTGACGTACGGAAACGTAAATAAGAGCCTTGTAGGAAAAACTCTACTGACAGATGCTTTCTCGGTCTTCTTTGGGTCTTACAGACTACCTACACAGTAAAAAATATTGTGTATTTGTGTCGAAAACGGTGTGTGTTAAAAATTGTAGTGTGTTAAACTAACACAAAGTTTGTGTCACTTTATTTTGTAACATAAAATATGTGTTATACACTCTTTATTAACACATTTTGTTTGTTACTGTGGAATTCTTTGCGCCCTCTTGTGGCAATATTTCAACACAATCTTTGTGTTAAAAAGGGGTTACACAAAGTTTGTGTCAAAATTTCAACACAAATTTCGTGTCAACCGTTTTTAACACACAGACTGTGTTGATTTTACACAATATTTTCTTACTGTGTAGCAGCTCTGAGACAAGAATAAAAATTATCAGCATCTTTAAAAAAGTATTTTGGAGCCTTGTAGGAAAAAACTCCATTGACAGCGGCTTCTCGGGCTTCTTTGGGTCTCACAGACTACCTAGCAGCTTGGGAGACAAAAATAAAAATTATGAGTTAGAGTAAATTTTTTTATTTTTATAATAGCATTAAAATGTAAATAAAAATTTTCACCAAATGAAATAATCTCGGGAATGATAAAGAAAACTGTCTAAAATTGAGAGAAGGCTTTTTGAATATAAAAAAAAAAAAAAGATGGTTGTTGATTCCTTCGGTATAAAGCTGAAATTTTTATTTTTTTCTGACTGCTTTTAGGTAGTCTGTAAGACCCAAAGAAGCCAGAGAAAGCAGTTGTCAGTAGAGTTTTTTCCTACAAGGCTCCAAAATACTTTTTTAAAGATGCTGAAAATTTTTATTCTTGTCTCAGAGCTGATAGGTAGTCTATAAGACCCAAAGAGGCCCGAGAAAGCAGCTGTCAGTAGAGTTTTTTCCTACAAGGCTCTTATTTACGTTTTCGTATGTCATCTACGTCTTTAAAACGTTTTTACGGCCATTTACGTCTTCAAAGGTTGAATTTACGTTTTCAACGTCGACTACGTTCAATCTACGATTTAAATTTCGACTCGGGTATCGAGATTTGCTCGTCTCAGGTCGTTCGCAATTTCCGAGTCTCATCAGATTTGCTGCATTATATATTACGTCGTGATTTACCTAAGAAATGCGGAATTAAATGCGTTTTAATTTTTCACGGAATTAAAATCGACAATAATAATCGTTTTCGTGATTACGCTACGTGTAAGCAGCCAGAATGCCAAATTCGTTTTAGATTTCAAAGACATACGAACAGCTTAAAGACTAAAATTTCGATTTATTCTACGAATGATAAGCCAAAGCATACAAAACCTCTTGCTTATCAATTATCTAAAACACAGCGTGAATCAGTAAAAACGAAATTGAAACTTGCAAAATCAAACACAATTCATAAATAATTAGTCGGTGAGATGGACATCGATCTTGCTCGAGATGATAATAATTATCAATTCATGGTTCCACTGCAAAATCTTCAAAAAACTCGATCGGAAGCAATAGGTAAAGCTGATCGGCATAAAGATGACTGTGTTGATTTAATGATGAGACTTACCGAAACGAATCATTAGCATAAATACATTCAAAAATTTATTTCGCCATTTACAGTTCTTCTCGGTATTGACGAGCAAATAGAACTACTTAAAAAATTCAGTAATCTTATATTTCACTTCGATGCAACTGGGTCTGTTGTTCGTAAACCTTTCGAGGGCTCAAAGAGGATAAATTATTATGCAGGTGTTGTCAACATTGCCCATAAGATTTACCCTGTTCTTGAAATGCTGACGAATGATCAAACAGCATTAAATATCGGAAAATGTTTGGCTCATTTTAAAGAATTGTGGGGTAACAATAATGTTAAGTGGCCGCCATTCGAAGGGGCTGTTACCGATTGGTCCTGGAGTAGCGTTAATTCCCTAATGCTCGAGTGGAATAATTTATCTGTTCAAGAATATTTAAAATTACCTTTTGCAGCTTGTAATAAAAATGAACTACTGGATAAATGTATTGTTCCAGTTTCCCTGATTAAAAAAAATGATTAAAAAGTATTTAAAATGATTTGTTTTTTAATCATTTTAAATACTTTTTAATCCTTCAAATCATTTCTAATCCTGTCTCTTATGGACATTTAACGTGTGAAATCATTTTTAATCATTGTTTTTAATCAGGGTTATTTGTGTTATGCTCATTTCATGAAAATGATATCAAGATATTTACATAAATATAAAATAGAAAAACATATAATTACTTTTATTTTGGAACTAATGGCCATACTAGTCCACTGTGAAAATTACGCTTCATTAAAAAAAACAGTGAGTAACGTCTTTAGAGTTATTTTATCGGTAAACAAGAATGCAGAATATTTAAAGGCGTTAAATGAAATATTTGAAGTTCAAAGTCAACAAAGAAATCTTAAAGATGAAGATAAAATCAAAGTCGAACTTGATGACAGTGAACCTGAGGAAGAGAAAAATTTGAACTCAGATTTGGATAATGATGGAAGCAATTATAAATCAAGTCCATTCTACCAAGATCTTTTACCGTTAAAATTGAAAGTCGAAAAAAGTATAAAACCAATCAGTAAAAAAATTCCGAAGAACCAACATACTTGTAATTTATTTGCAGAATATTTAATGAACGATCTTTTACCTTATTTACCGCTCTGGACAGTCCTTATTAATCCAAACAAAATACATTTAACAAACAGCACAGCCGAAAATCACTTCAAGTCTGTAAAAGCAGAAAAAAATTATGATTTAAAAGCCGGAGTTTTTATAGACCAGCTCTTTTTATCTATAACTTCAGCTTATGAACAGTTGATTTCATCAACTCCAAAAGTTTATATGAGGAAAAGATCCAAACCGGCAGTTAATGAACCAGATAATTTGTTATCGTCGTAGGTTGGAGAGATTCAAAGCGGCAAAAACCCAATAGATCATCATATCAGCAGACTAAAACATTAAAAAAAAATTGTGTGCAAGAAAATAAAAAGGCACAATTAGTTTTTAATGAAAATTCAACAATACAAAATCATGATTATTATTATTACAAAAATTCCACACGAGATTATTTTGTGGCCTTCACTAAAAACATTTATGATGATAACTCATTTATTTATTTACGTGGTGAAGACTATAAAACCCTATATGAGAACCAATGGTTGTCAAATTTTATCATTGATTACTATGCTAGTGTTTTAATTTTAGAGTCACCAAAACAAGACCAACTTGCTTATGCTCTATGTGAGATAGGATTAATAATATTTATTAAGAATTGCAAAGATGTCGATAAAAGTTTTTATCTTCATTTGAAACGACAATGGACTGGCAAGACTGAGATATTCTTTCCACTTAATATTAGACGATCGCATTGGATATTAATTTATATTCATGTACTCAACGGCTTTGTTTACGTATTAGACCCTAATGACGAATTTGCTGACTCTGATCCTTATTTTGATAACTTTGTTCGCTGTTATAAACGAGTATTTCCAACAAGTAAAATCAATTGGACGACCGAAAAAATGTATCATCCTTGTCAAAAGGATCAATTCAATTGTGGAATATTTGTACTTTACTTTATTCAACAAATTATTAAAATAAATAACGTATCAACTAATGAGTTTGATCCGTATACGATGAGGAATCAATTAAAAAAATGTTTGGCATGTGGCATTGGTGAAATACGCCAGAAACCCAATTGGATATAATGTGATACCTGCTTCAGATAGTCTCATCATGGGTGTTTAAAACATTTGAAAAAAACTTTTCAACAAATGCAGCAAGACAGCTATTCGTACAATTGCGATTTCTGTAGCAGATGGTTGTTACAAGACTGAAAAATTATATTATAATTAACTTTTAAAAATATATTTTTATAAAGATATGTTAGTATATTGAAGTTGATAAATGAATAAAAATAACAATTTATATAAAATTTATAGAAAATTAACAACTTTTTTTACATATACCAAAAAAACATTTTGAAATGGGAATATTAAATATATATATTAAAAAAAATTAAAAAAAAAAAGGAATCCACATAAACTTTTGAGCACAAAGAAAATGTGGAACTTTGATTTGGAAGAAAAAAAATTTTTTCTTAGCTGATATCCCAATCCAAAAAATTAAAAAAAATTGGTTTTTTAAATATAAATGAAATAAATTAAAAAAAAAAAAAGAAAAATCTCTACATGTAGATTTTTAAAAAATTTCCAAATTTCTTTTTTTTTTTTTTAAGCGATTTTTGAGACGGATATTCGTCACCAAAAATTCTAAAAGAAAGTTCGAAATTATAACAGAAACCCCATTTAAATCATCGTAAATAGTCTAAGATTAATAAATAAAAATTTATTTTTAATAATTTGTAATCTTTGGAGAGCCATCTCAAAATTATTTTTCATCATAAAAACTTTTCAACTAAAAAAAATTTTTTTTTGAAATCTACCACTTAGAGATCTCGAGCCAATGAACAAGTGGCAATTTTCAAATTTATGGTAACTTTATTATTACCCTAGATATCCCTAGCTAAACTAATTTTTCGTCGGATGTCTGCTACTTTCAGGGTCATGATTAGATCTCCTCATGGGAACATAGGGAAAGGAAAAATTTCCGTAAAAGAAACATATTAAAATATAAAAAAATTTCTTTCAAAGTTTCAGACCAACCGTTATATTTACCTATACGAATTTTATTATTATATTTAAACTGTACATGTAAGTGAGGCTGATCCTAAAATTATATGTACTAATACTCTAGTTATTAAGATAATACCCTAGACTCCCCAAAGAGCGATACGCATAGTCGTAAAAGATTAAGAAAAAAAAAACGGAATCTGATTTTGCAGCCGGATAGCTATTTTCGGAAAATGAGTGGTGAATAAAATTTTAAATTAACCCTTGAAATAGTACATAAAACCTGAGCTACATTATAGAAATATTAATTTTTGAAAATGCATAAGATCAAGAATAGGTTCCTTTAAAGAGTTGTACCTCTATTTTCTCACAGAAAAAGTAAAGGAATTTTATTTTAATCCGCATCTTATAAAAGAAAAAAAAAAACCTTCGGAAAAAATTTATTGAATTTAAAAAAAAAAAAAAAAAATCATCGAGTTTCCCCTTTTCAGTTGCTATAATAATAAGAAAAAAAATTTCGAAATAAGTAATTGTTCATATATCATATTATTCATACGGATTTTGTTAAATACTTACTCGATTTAATTTTATCGCAGGAAATATCTTATTTCAATGACTAAAGTTTTTATTATACGATTACGATCTAAAAAAAATTATTATAGCAAAGCTAGTAATAATATAATATAATATAAAAATTTTATAAGTATCATATTAAATATTTATTTATTTATTGCTCATAACAAGATACAATCTTCATAGCATATGTACAGAGTTTAAGTAGCACACAGTTACAATAACAACTAGCTGGGTGGTTACGCCGAGTCCAGCTCAAGTCTCAACTTGAGACAGCCCTTGCAAAATGCGAATACTTTTTTTAACAGATCAAGATTGCTAGTATCCAGGAATTTTAAAAATGCGTAGTGATTATCCGCAGTAGAATGCCAACCAGGCAAAAACTTTTCTCTCAGTTCTGTGTATCTCGGACAGAATAATAGAAAATGGACTAAGGTTTCATTCTCGTTCAGATGGCAGTATTTACATGTATTTATAGGGTAGAGCTTGTGTGTTGTTTTGTTTATAGTCAGATTAGTTGCGTAGATAGAAGCCATTCTCATTTGGAGGAGCAATCTTGAGATATGGGGAGGTAAGCGGGTGAGAATCTGAGTCGCCAGCAGGGTAGAGTGGCTCAAGTAGTTGAATTGAATGGCCGACGAGTTATAGTATCTGGACAGATCTACGGATCTTCTGTGTAACCGATATTTGGCAATGACTTTTTCGATATTAGCTTTCCAATGTTTGGAGGACAGGTTGTTGAGCATGCTGTCTTCATTGATCAGACACAGTTGGTCCTTTAGTTGTTGCGCCCAGTTCAAATTGGTAACGTTGAAGGGAGTGGACATTAGTTTTACCAGCATGAGGAAGCACACTTTAGGTAGGCGATTCTCAGGCATATCCAGAATCTTGATGACCCATTTCATGGCCGCTTTCAAGACCGGTACTGAGACGTGGTCAATGTCGAGCTCGAGTCTGATGATATAACCAGGAGTGCAGCGAGGTAGAGTGAATAGACGTTTGAAAAAGAACAGGTTGGCAGATTCCAGCTTCTCTAGGAAGTCAGGTTTTAGGCACCACAGGTGGGACATGTAAGTTAGTGTAGCGCGTGTAATGCTGTGATGCAGCTTCAGTTTTCCCAGCCAGGATTCCCCTTTAACTCTTGAGAGAATCGTGAGTACGGTGCCCGCAGCTATCTTACCCTTCCTGACAGCTTCCTCAATGGAAGTGTTACCTAGTATAGAGTTGCAGAAGTTTACTCCCAGATAGGAGTACGAGCGCACCGATTCAACTATAGAGCCGTTGTACTTCAAGATAGCAGGAGTACGTTTTCTACCGTTATGACTAACAGTTAAAACCTTAGTTTTCGCAACGTTGACAGAAAGGCCGTTTAGCGAGCAATATTCTAGTAAAATTCGTAGACTTTTTTGTAGGCGGGCGATCGTGGCGGCTAAGAGAACAATGTCGTCGGCGTAGAGGAGCATTAACGCCTCTACTAATCCAATGTAGAAGCCCTCCGCATCCCTGACCTTGAAGAAGGAGATGATGTCACTGATATACAGGCTAAAGAGGAGCGGGCTGAGGATTTCACCCTGGAGTACTCCCTCCGTAATGTCGATCGGCTCTGATAATTCCCCGTTGCTACGCACTCTCATGTGAATATTGCTGTATAGGTTACTCAGAAGTCGTAAGATCTTGGAACTAAGACCAAGTCTGGCTAGCTTCTCCCAGAGCTTCTGATGAGGAACAGAGTCAAAAGCTCTCCTAAAGTCAATAAAAAGGGCGTGAGCAGGAACGCCTTTGAAACGCGCTTGTACTTGTAACAAGGAGATTAAGTTAAAGATGTTATCTTCACAACCACGGCCAGAGCGGAAACCAGCTTGCTCCTCGGGGATCAAATTATTTTCTTCAGCCCATTTCTTGATTCGATCATGGAGAATCTGGGTAAATACCTTGGCCAGGCAGTTGACCAATGCTATGCCACGATAGTTGTTTGGGTCCATGGCGTCACCCTTCTTGTGAAGCATACACATGATCACGCTGGACCAGTCACTGGGTGCGGTGCCGGATCCCAGAATCTTGTTGAACAATGCGAGAGTATAAAGGAGCCAGTTATCTGGAAGTTCTTTCAGAAATTCATTCGAAATGCCGTCAGAGCCTGCAGCTTTGCGCTGCTTGACTTTAGAGAGACTTTTGATGAGTTCGGCCATGGTAATCTCGTCATCTAGTGTAACTACTTCGGTATTTGGGAAGGAGTAGGAGACGGTGGATCTAGCGGGGTAAGTGCTGTTGAGAAATTTCTCCCATTCGTGGAGAGAGATAGTGGAAAGATGAGGAGAGAAGCCCCTGGCGGACCTGATGACTTTCCAAAATTCTGTTGGGTTACTGACGTTGTTAAATTTTTGTCTAATTTGCCTAACGTGTTCGGCTTTTTTAAGTTCTATCAGCGAGTAGAATTCGCTTTTTAAAGAGTGATAATCTTTCCAGGCTAGTCGGTCGTTGCAGGCTAATTTACAAAGTTTAAGCGACAGGTTTACTCTCTGTTTCAGGTGATAACAATCTTTATCAAACCAAGGTTTGTTAGTGTGCCCCGTACTTGCGCGAATAGGCTTAAGCATATAACAGTGTTTAGCTGCCGATGTTATACCGAGACAAAGATTTTTGTATAGGCTATTTATGTTGTCGGTAACAGAGTGTGTCGAAACGAGGGGAGACCAGCTCATCGATGTTCTATACGCATCTCTCTGTTCTGGCTTCCAACGAAGAATAGGGAGTTTGTCCTGTTTACAAGCCAGATCCACCACTTCTGTATAGTTTGGGTTTGGAGTAAAGAGCTCAACTGTAACCGGAAAATGGTCTGAATTGGTAATGACAAGGTTGACTTCCATATCTTTGACGAGATGTAGCCCTAGTGTGCTGATCCAAATTAGGTCCACGGTGCTCTGACCGTTTTTGTTTGAGAATGTGAATCGTCCTGGAGTGTCTCTTAAAGTGCGGCCATTTAAAAGTACGAAACTATTGGTGTCCATGAAGTCCAGGATCATCTTGCCTCTCTGATTTGTAGAGCTGTCCATAGAGTCTCTGGCTGGGGATAGGTAGGGAGAATCCAGTACATTAGGGTCGTAGGCTCCCAACGAACCAAGCCTGGCGTTGAAGTCACCCGCAAATACAAAAATATCATGTGGTATTTCCGAACAAATATGATTTATCAAAAGTTGCAGTTCATCAAGTTCCTTATAGAGATCAGAGTCAGGGCTGAAGTAAATAGAAATGGTAACTATACGTGTGTCTGCTAGTGTTATTAATGAAGCAATCCACGAGCGGCTGGAAGCCAAAACTTTATGATGAGCAGAATTGTTCACCAAGGATACGAGTCCTCCTCTGGCTCTCCCTGGCAGATTGTGGAGTTTAGTGGCGGGACTCCAGGACACCTGCCATTGTTTTGGCAAGGGAGGCCAAAAGGAGGGTATATTCGATAACCAGGTTTCAGAGGCGCTGACATACAATGAGTCGAGTTCATCAATTGCTTCAACTAGGTTATTAAACCCGTGGACGTTCCAAAACGTGAGCTTTACTGTTGTGTGACTTATTGGTCGTTTTTTGTGCTATTGCAATTGTCTGTATCCATTTGAGCTAGTGTATCTTCTTGAAGTGTTTGAGGGTTATGTGGGGCGAAGCGGCTAGTCCAGTTGGAAGAGCGGACCAAAACTTTGCTGGTTGGGTCCAATTTGTGGGGGATTCCATCTACGTAGGCTCTAAGATGCCCGTATCTAACCTTCTTTCCTTCTTGCGTGAGTTTTTTACCCAAATCCCTTATACTTTTCTCCAATCGCTCCTCTTCGGGGGTTAAGTCGTGGTTAATGTAGACTGGGGTCTTGAGGTTCTTTTTCTTCTGCATAACAATGTTTTTGACGTTTTGATCCTTGAGGGTGACTTTGAGTTTATTATTTTCCTTCCCAAACACAGTTACGCTGGAAATACAGTTTTCAACATTAAAGTGAGTCTCTAAAAATTTACTTACTGAGCTGGTAGGATTAACTTTATCAAATACTAAGCCTCTGATGACTACGTTATTTCTTCTAAGGTGTTTTTCGACAGCGGAGATAGAAGATCTTATGACTTGGTTCTCAATCGCAGATGGGTGAGTGACAACTTGAGAGGTTAGTTTTGAGGGACACCCAGGATCGAGAGCAGAGGAGGCAATAGAATGCTCCAGCAATTCCAGTCGGGATTTTAGGTCAGCAATCTCCGATCTGAGAGCCGCATTTTCAGCAGCAAAATCTTTTTTAATCGACTGAATTAGCGTGGCGCTTGATAGTTTAACGTCAGCGATTTCAACTGATAGCTCCAATTTGACTTTGTCGAGGTGTGCTTTGTCTTCAGATCTCCATTTGTCCATGTTTTTGAGGATAGCGTCTAAAAGCTCCTTGCTTTCTCCCATGTTATTTTTAAGCTGCCGGACTGAAGGTGGCGAAGAGGATGAACGCTGTAGTTTCTCAGGCGGGCTGGTCTTGGGTCCAGAGTCTCTGAGCCTCTTCTTAGATTTATTGAACAGATCTGGTAATGAACTAGTGTGATCAGGGCGATGTTTTTTCAAAGATTCTGCCAGGGAAGGCCGGCCTCTACCGCTCCTGGGTGTGAGTATTGATGTATCCTTTATTACGGTCGTGGGAGTTGAAAGAAAATTGGAGATGTTATTGCTTGCGTTTAAATTTCCCGCTGGTTGAGTTGGAGGAGGAGAAGTAGTATTTGTAGCGGTCGCTGGTAGTTCACACGAGGGACTAGGCTCCTCGACCACAGTGTTGCCAACTGCCGTATCAGCGCTTGCGCAGATTACATTCATACCCAATAATCATAGGTTATTAACCTAGATTCCAACAGCCGGAACTTTAAAAAATTCGAAACTTAATAAAAACGTGTCCGAGGCACAAGATTTAACACTCACTGATAATGTTAAAAAACTTCTTCAGGGTTTGCAACAAAAATGCTAATTAAATAACTTGGTGTTGCGTGAAAAGACTTATAAAAATATTAACCGAAAAGTAAGCGTCAGCACACCACAGAGTGGGTATCATATTAAATAATTGTAAGAAATATATATATATATATATATATATATCATCTTACTCGCGTCAGCAATTTAATAAATAAAATAATTTATCTTATATTTACGTCCACTCGGCAGTTGGGACCGTGTGAATAGATTTTACTTCAGTTATCATAGCCAAGTATCGAAATCCAATCTTTAAAAAAAAATATAATGAGGAAAAGAAAACAAAAGAATATATACCAAATAATTATTTTTATAATCTGATTAATATTCTTTTTTTTGTTAGTATTATTATTATTGAACGTACATAAAAATTCTAATATTTCATACGATAGAGAAATTAAAATAAACTCGAGACATAATACATGTAATTATACAAAACAATTAAAATTTTCATTTCCTCTTTTCTCTCTTGTACTTTTCGAAAAAGAGCATTAGGATTAGTTTGAGTTAGTTGTCCACATACAAAAACATGTATGCTTATGTATATGTATAGTCATATCTAAACATCAAAATATTGCTTCCGAGTTAGTAACTCTTTTCTCTTAATTGAGAACAAAAGTGATAATTTTGACAACTCTAAGCATCTAGGTAGCTATTAGGAATAAATATCTTAGGTTTAGTTTTAATTCCGAATAAAATGTGTGGAAAGGAACTTGCTCGCCAAAAGGAGGAGCTCGAGCGCGAAAGATTCTACACTCCGGCAAGAGATTTCTCAGCTACTATTCCCATATTTTCGGGCGATGGCGAAATAACGTATGAACAGTTTGATAGGTCAGTTACACAACAACACCTGCTATCTCAAAACAACCAGGAGGTATATGTGGCCCATCTTTTAAGCAGGCTAAGAGGGAGAGCTAGACGATACGTAGAGGCCAAAGAATTAACTACGGTAAAAGAAGTGTTAGAAATTCTTAGGAAAGAGTTCAGGCCGCAGAACCCGATCAGATTTTTAAGTCGGAAGCTTGCAAGGTGCCAACGGGAACGCGACGAATCCGTCGAAGAATTTTATTATCGTATAAAAGACATTTTGAACAGCCTAAAAGCAGTCAAAGATAAGGAAACTAATGGACGCGCAGCTTATGCGTCTGCATGCGCAGACGCTAAAGAAATATTTTTTGAAAATTTACCAAAACCGCTTCGACTCAAGTTCGCTAAGCAAATGAAAGACGAAGCTATCCAATTGACCCCACTTTTCGAAGAAGTTAAGGATATGATTAAACTCACGGGGGATTACACCAGCAACTTGAATCGGGTACGGAGGTACGATAGCGAAAACGCTCGCGCGGACGCGTGGGAGAACTCTAAGTTTTCCAGAGATTACGACGATTTTCAGAATCAACAAAGAGCCCGTAGAGAACATACCACCCTGTACCCCCCCAAGTACGGCCCAGATCCTAACAAAGAGACTGAGTCTTTTTCTTATTCCCCCAAACTAAATCGGAAAGCCAACCCTCCGATAAATGAAGCAGGGGACACTCCAAAACCTAACCTTGGCAATGTAGCGGACCCGATTACAAAGCCAGAGGGGTATCGTATCGCGAAACGCGTTCAATTTCACGAAAAGGCGCCTGTTCAAGCGCCAGACAATAAAAACACTGAACTAGAATTTCTACGGAAAAAATACGAAGAATTGTTACAACGCGTCGAAACCCTAGACAGCCGTAATTTAAACTCCAACGGTGCTCGACCCACGGGGGGGATGTCGAGCAACCAAACTACCCCACCCCCTCAGAGACGCAGCGCGCAGAGCCCAACCCACGCGGCGAGCCTGCAAAAGAAATCCAATGTAAAACCCTCTCCGGAACAATAGGAAATGGTTCGGTGATAACTCTAAACAATCCAAAATACTTTAATAAACCTTTATCTGTGTTGCTAGACACAGGATCCTCTCATAATTTTATCAACTTATTTATACTAAACGGGGAAGTCGAAGTCTACGAGACCTCGAAATCAGTTAATGGAACTACGCACGAGTCCGTTCCGATAATCGGTATAACAACATTTAAACTCTGGGATTTGAATATCGACTTCTTCGTAACAACGGCCCCCATTAATAAATACGACGCAGTAACCGGTAATGAGTTCTTTGATAGTAACAAGGCAATTATTTCGTTCTTCACTAACTCTATGGTTTTGGGAAATAGGCCTATACGTCCCATTCCTATTGTATACAATACACAAAACCATAGGGTTATTTTGAACCTTGATTCCGGGCCTATTATCTAGTCATCATGTAGCGATCTGCATGAAAATCAGCAAAAATTCCTGATTGACACAGGCGAGGACGTTAGCCTGGTAAAATTAAAAGTTTTAAAGCCCTGTTTATCTGTAGACACTAGTAGAACCTTAGAATTAAGCGGAGTAGGTACTAAAATCATTAAAACCTTAGAAGTAGTTTGGTTAAGAATTTTCGAGTCCAAATCTCTTTTTAAAGAATTCGAATTTCATATTGTAAGAGATGATTTTCCCATCGCCTGTATGGGTATAATCGGTAATGACATTTTAAAAACAGAAAAAGCGGAACTGTCATATAACAAACATTCACTGACATTAAGGGGGGGGGGGGTAGGGTTTTAAAGGCGAAAAAAACGCATATTTTTGTGATTTTTTCCCGGCGAGATGAGTAATATAATTTCATTAAACTTAATCACATATTATTGTACAACTTTTAAGGAATATCAGAAAAAATTTTCAACGAAAAATATTGATTAATAAGCTGGTGACGTAGAATCTCCTGAGGCTCGTTACCGGATCATCGGAAAAAAAAAATTGATATGCATTTTAAAGTTGATGTATTTCTCGAGGTAACCACGAAGAGTTTTTTTTTTTTTTCCGATTTTTTGCAGCACTTGGAAGTGAAAAACGCGATTTTAGCTCAAAAAATCGCGGTTAATTTGTTATTAAAAAATAGAAAAAAATGAAAAACAAAAAAAAAACTCTTCGTAGTTACCTGTTGATTTATGTGAAGAAGTAATGTTCAAATTTTCAAAGGGATCGGTTCAGTACATTTTGAGTTATGATGTTCACGGACTTTAAAAATAACGTTTTCGGGAAAATCCATTTAAAGTTTTTTATTCGTGAAAATTTGAAATAAACTATCAATCAAAGAATATGAATTTTTATACTCATATTGAGTCATCAGTTTACATCCTTTGAAAGACACACAGCCGGAGAAAGGGATTCGAAAGAACAAAGAATATTGCAGCTGATTTCTACTAGGGGTATGTCGGGGCAGGTCGGGCAGGTATAAAAATCAGGTATACTGGCCGGTCATTTGAAACGCTGTAACTCCGTTAGTTTTACTCGGATTGATTTAAAATTTGTGCACAATATTCTCGACATATTGTTCATTCAGAAAAAAAATTGAAAAAAAAAATTTTTTTAAATAATTTAAAAACCTTACCCCCCCCCCCTTAATAGACATACCAACACGTACCATTCCTTTCATTAACAATGGTCGGGACCAATGGTTTTTGTTAACGTCTAGAACCAGCATGTGTCCGATTGATAATCCTCAGAATATACCAACCAAAAGAGGACCAAGTAGACCTAGAAAAATAGACAAACCCAACCCTTCGGAGAAGGGAAAACCTGTCTTTCCGGTACCTCGAGAAACAATCGCTTCAAGGCTAAGACAAAGAATGGGTGAGTCAAGATCAACCGACCACCTTTACAAAAGACCTAATTATAAAGAATTGGAGACCTCTGAGCTTTCGTCAGCAGACGAGGCTACAAACGCAAGCCCCCAACAAGTAACGGTACCCTCTTTCGGAGAGGTAACATCTTCCCTCAACCGACAACTCATGTCCTCCTTCGGAGGGATGTACTGGGATGACGGAGCTTATAAATTATTAAAAACTCCTATTGGAGAAAAGATCTGTTTTTCGACACGGTCACCCTTTACATTAGATTTAAACGTAACTCCCGAGAGTCCATCTGAACGACCCAAAGAGAATCCGGACACAAACCCCCCGAAACAGATTACCCTAAACGAAATTGAAAAACCTGAACCATATAAAAATACAAATATAGAAACAACAATTTCTTTGAAACCAAGCCCTAGTTACCCATTACCCGAAGCCGTTATAGCACACAGGATAAGTAAATTTTTTGAAACGGAACCAGAGTTATCGGACGTAAGTAGGAACCCAAAGGGTCCTGAATTAACTAATAAAAATATAACCGGTCCCGAATCAATAGGGGAACCTCTTTTAAGAATTTCTTATAGTCGGGACGGACTCACTTATGTTAGGGATAATATAGCTTATTTCCTTTCCGCGGATTGTAAATTCACTCAGCCAGTACCCAAGCTGCTGCAAGCACTAAATTATATTTCGGAAGCGGAATTTAAGATAAATAAACCTAAGGTAGGACAGGTGTTCGTAACACAGTACGGAAAAAATCGCGTTTTCGAGGTGATCTTCAAACCGCGTCACTTTGATAAAACCACTCCGGAAATGATATCGAACGCTCTGTATAGATTAAGAGGCGCTTTAGAAAAATACAAAATATTAACTCTAAGAATAGCTGAAAATGGTGATGAAATAAGGGAGGGAATATAACCTTATTTGAATAAAATATTCAGATTTTGCCCTATAAATCTCACATTTACTAAGGGTAAAATAATATGCCCTACAGAAAACCAAAAAATACCAATAATTACCGAACATCACTCGAGTCTGATCGGAGGACATAAAGGCGTATTAAAAACATTTTGGAAAATACGCGAGCGGTATTATTGGCCCGGAATGAAAGAGGACGTACATGAATTTATTCAAAATTGCGACGTTTGTCAGCGCGAAAAATTATCGCGAATAAAGACCCGGCAACCTATGATAATAACTGACACACCTTTTGAGCCGTTCGAAAAAAAAAAAATTTCAATTGATAGTCGGGCCATTCAAACTCACTCCTAACAGTAACAAAAATAGCAAGAATCTCTGCTGCAAGATCAGATAACCTAATTATAATCTCGGTTGAGATACCCTTACTGAATAAGTATTTGTGGCAGAGCTACAAAATAATACCTATAAGCTCCCCAATAATAGATTCAGTAGTAGTAGTTTAGCAAGTAAGAGGAGCATCGACTCCATTTCCTTATAAAGGAAAGACTCATATAATCTTAGTTTTAATTTAAAGACACCCTATACCAGTCCATGTACACCAGTCCATCTCAATAAATATGTCCAAACGTGTCAATCCCTGGATCATGGTCCAGAATAAAGCCAAGGTACATCTGGAGAAATATAAATACCCCGCGCAGGAGGGAGCCGCGAAGCGTACGAGGGATCTCAACGCGAGATCAAATCACTCGAGGATATATCCAATTGATCCTCAGGATGGCGATTTCGAATACTATCATGACATTACCATACGCGAAAAGACCGCCAAACCCATGCCCAAAATCTGTGATGAGGTGAACCAACCTACGCTCAAACTTCTGATCTACGGATTGCCTAGAAAAACGACGAAGAAAAAGGTGATGGAGATTCTGGAACTCAGCCCAAAGGACGTGCAGAAACTCGTTATCTTTCCCAAGAAAAACCACCTGTCGGTAGGGGTTGTAAAGCTCTACTCGGTCTAACAGCGCGGCATCTGCAAACCCAATCCAGGGAAAACAAATTCGGTATCGAAAAGAGAAGGCGACATCAAGCTGCAGCTCGTCACCATCCTGCTTCCATCCAAGGAGATACTCAATGGAATTCAAGTCAACACCCAGGGAAGCAGCAAACCTTACTGAGTTCTAGTAGAGTCGGATTAATAATAAGTATAGTACAGTTAAGAAATAAGATTTAGCCATACTTAGAATTAAATAGTTAAATGTAATACTTTATAATTCCGCTAGGAGTATCATCTCAATTTTCTGTTAGCAAAACATAGAGGAATCCTAGGTTATTCCAAGTAGTATTACAAAAAAAAAATTTTAACAAACAAAAAAAAATAAAATTTTAAAATAGATTGCCTTTAAAGAGTATCATCTCTAATTTCTATAAAGGAAAAATAAAGGAATTTTATAAAAAAAAAAAAAAAAAAAAAAAAATAAGAATAATAATAATAATAATAATAATAACATTATGAATAGTCATGTATTGTGATAAGATAAGTGCATTAATCTATTAGATTATAAGGATCTGTAAAACATATGTTTCCCATTAGAATAGTTATATCAAGCATTTGTCAGTTTTCATAAAATATGTTTTATTACAGAGTTGGAGCTATCACTAGGAACAGTGGTTGTAAACCCTCGGAACCAGAAGGGGCCATGTTTTAGAATCCAACCAAAAAGAAAAAGGTATTAGCGGGGAAACCTTCAGTTCTAGTGATAGGCTCATATCTCCTGTTCAATAATTTCGACATATATATATATATATAAGTTAGAATAAAATATATAAGTATCTAGCATAAGCCAAAACTCACAACCATAACGCACATAAGTTCGTATTATTTACCTTTGGGCCTACCCTGGCGGACCGAGTTAACCTCCTTAAAATTAAACCCTTCCAAATTCATCCACTAGCCTACGGACATTTCATTTTCGCCCTTGCTCAGCAAGATGCCGTTCTATGTGGTTCTCAGCGGCCACAAACCCGGAATATATCACACTTGGGAGGATTGCCGAGACCAAATCCTCGCTTATCCGAATCCAATCTTTAAGCAATTGCCATCTCTAAAGGAAGTTCATAAATACTTACAACATTGGAAACCAATTATCCACCCAGTACAATTCGAAAGAAACGTCGAAGGCCGCATCACCATCTTCACGGACGGGTTGTGTTTTCGCAATGGTACTTCAGAACCAGCCACGGGTCTAGGAATCTATTTTGGACCAAACCATCCTCAAAATCTTTCTCTTCCATGCTTTGACAGAAACACTAATAATGGTGCCGAATTAGAGGCCATTCTTCAGGCTTTAAAAATTATAAGAAAATTCGACTTAACAAAAATAGACCTTTTTACTGATTCGGAGTACTTATGCAACGGCCTCACCATCTGGTATGAAAATTGGGAAAAGCGAGATTGGACTACTTCCACGGGAAAGCCTGTTTCGTATAAAGAAGAACTCGAATACGTCAAAGCCCAAATGAAAGCCAGGGACATTAAAATCCATCATGTTCCCGGCCATGAGGGAATCTATGGCAATGAGCAAGCTGACCAATTGGCTAAAAGCGGAGCCAGATTATTCGAACAATCCAAATCAAGAGAAGGGTTCAACATTCCTTTATCAACTGCAAGCTCAAAGAGATAGATCCATCTCTGAGCTTGGGGGGGGGGGGATGTTATGTCCGACTTCGCAAACTTTTTTCAAACTCATGTTGAACACTCTTAGGGAATAAATATTCCATTTTCTCATAAGAGAAACCAGGATGGGTTCAATTGAGTGATACAGAACGTCATACCAGATTTCTTTCTTCTGTCTTTCATTCTCTGATCCTTCTTAAGTTCCCCACTTACTTTTTAACAACAATTATTCCAATGCGTGGTAACACCCACAATTAGCATTGAGCTAAATTAAATTCCGTCAACGGGACATCTCTTACTATGTAAGACGTTGAAAACCCCCCCTTCCCAAACTCGGACCCCCATGGTTGCATCTACAAAATTTCTCAAGAGCAAATCACTCTACCGAGCACCGGTTTGCTTTTCGGTTATCAGTTCATTAGTTTCAGCGAAGAATCGCAAATTAGGTATAGCAGAATCCTTCCAAAAATCTCTCAAATAATTTTATTCAGGAAATAAAATTATCAAACCAATAAAATAAATATATATACTATCTATTTATAACAAATATAGAAAAGAAAAGTAAAGAAAAAGTTATAGCAGTGAAGAAAATATATACAGTGAAGAAAGTATATTAAAATATACAGCTCAAAGAAAGCAAAATAAAATCGCACAGCGAAGACAAAAATTTATAATACAAAGGAAAAGAAAATTCCAATAAATAATAGTGTTATCGGTTGTGAGTTAGTAGTTAAGTGCTTAATAGCATTGTTCAGTGTAATTAAATTGAAATAATAAATATTGTAAAGAAAAGTGAATACATGCTCAAAAATAAAAGTCCAATCCTTTAAAAGAGTATCATCTCTAATTCCATTCAGGAAAAATAAAGGAATTTTATCATCGCTAAAATTTAACGTTTCTAAATTAAAATAAAAAGAAAACCAAAGTGAAAACAGTGTTTGTGTTTTATTAATTAAAAATAAGTTAGTTAATATTAACAACCAACCCTCACTTGAACATCGTTTCCACGAGAGAAAGAGAGAGAGCGGCAATCAGTCCAAGGAACACACTTCAAGGGTTCAAGGGTCCACAACGAAGGAGTCCCCAGGAATTTTGTTCCGGTAAAGCATAAAAATAAATCATAGAGAGTAGAAAAATATCAGTGTATACAAAAAAGTGTAACAACAAATGTACAAAAATAAAGATCAAAGCCTTTAAAGAGTATCATCTCTAATTTCTATTAAGGAAAAATAAAGGAATTTTATCATCGCTAAAATTTAACGTTTCTAAATTAAAATAAAAAGAAAACCAAAGTGAAAACAGTGTTTGTGTTTTATTAATTAAAAATAAGTTAGTTAATATTAACAACCAACCCTCACTTGAACATCGTTTCCACGAGAGAAAGAGAGAGAGCGGCAATCAGTCCAAGGAACACACTTCAAGGGTTCAAGGGTCCACAACGAAGGAGTCCCCCAAGGAAAAAGAAAAGTAATCGAACAAGAATTATCACCGTAAAGGTAAGAAGTTTATAAGTGGCTATTTTATCTTTTAACCTCGATAACAAAATTTCAATCAGCCTCAACTTAGGAGGAAATAAGAAATCCATAACTTCATGACTGTATGTACCGGTTAACATATAATATATACATATAAATAGAAAGATATTTCTTTTCAGATATAACTAGAATTAAAGGAAGATCCGCATCGAAACGTGTCCCTAAAAATAAAATAAGGCTTGAACTAAACACTTGAGCCGAAAATTGCATTCGTTAGTCCGAACGCCTAATCCACGTAACCAAATATTAAACTAAATAATAGTCGGACATAACAAAAGGTATTGGAAATTTCTAAATATGAATTCTCTTTAATTCTATTTAATTCTCTGACGAGAATGAAAAAGTATTGGAAATTTCTAAATATGAATTCTTATCAATTCTATTTAATTCTCTAAAGAGAATTAAAAAGTATTGAAAATTTATAAACATGAATTCTTCTTAATTCTATTCAATTCTCTGAAGAGAATTAAAAAGTATTGGAAATTTCTAAATGTGAATTCTTCTTAATTCTATTTAATTCTCTGCGGAGAATTAAAAAGGATTCAATTAATTTTTAATCCTCTTTAATTCTCTTTTTCAATCAGGGATTAGCAATTCACTCGGGCGAGAATCGCTGTTCATACACTGATCAATTATTATAAAAATCACTCACGCCTCCTCGTGTTTTACGCGAGTGGTACTCACCCGTGTGGTGATTTTTGGAAAAGAAAATATAATTTAAGATGAGAGAATTTTAAATAGAACTTAACGGTAACAAGCAGCCTGCCACGCCTCCTCGAGTGCAATATCGAGACGATCTTCCCGTGGGATTTTAGAGTGTAATCGCCTCCTCCTAGCGGTTGGCTGGAGGTTTATTTTTGAGATCTCCAATTTATCGACGGGGTCGATTAGGCCGGGAATATTAAAACATTCGACTTCGAGAGCGCGATGAATAGAGAAATATAACATAACTTTAAGCTTGATTGCAGGCTCTTTGAATAAAACAAAATAATTAAATAAATAGTTATGATTCTAGAAGTCTGTATTTTATCAGTAGGCTTACAAAGCACGTCTTGTCGACTCGACTCACACAATCTTTCTATCTTAGCATAACTTAAAATTATGGCAAGTCCGCGCTGATGGCTTGAGTGGGGGGTTGGGTCTGTCCTAGGACTGGTCCATCTGACGTCACGTGAGCGACCTCCTCCAGCAGGATCGGATCTCCTCTTGACCACCGGCTCCGTCTGCTCTGCAGCTGTGCTGTTATCCGGCGTGGTTAGGGTTTTTCCCAGGGTACGATCTTTTATGGCTCTGGACTTGCCTTTTTGCCAACATTAGAGTATCCCAAGTTTACTAGGGTCTCTAATCGGCTCAACTATTTTTAGCTTAAATACTACATTTACAATATTTATAAATATTTTACGTTTACAAAAAATAAAAAGCTTATGTCTAGAACAAATTCCATCTTTTTAAATAAAAGGACAGACTTGGGAAAAATACGTTTCCTAAGACTATGGGTTTTCCCGGGATCTTACAATTTTATGATCTCGAAGAATAGAGAAATGCTTAAGTGACCAGGCCTAGCTTAAATAAATGGTTTGGAAATTCCCAAAGAAAAATATGATAAGATATAACTAAAACACGACAGAGTATATTATATTGTAAAATTAAATGCTGATATCTTTAAATAATCCCGCGGAATCGCGTTTATCTCATAATCTACGCGGTGTCACTTTAATCGTACCGACCGTGATAGGACATCACAATAGTATACTTGACTGTTTAGATAATATTTGTTACGTCCACTCAATAGACGGCTCTGCCAATTTTTAAATCTTAAATAATAAGAGACCGACCTGAGACCCGCCAAATCGATATATTTAAATAATAGAATTATTAATAACAATATATTTTCTTTAAAACGTATCTTAATAAGTATGTATTTAAAAATAGTCAGATAGATAAGATATTTTTAATGCATTAGAATATTTATTCATCACCGCCGATTTCTCTAAAAGAATCTTAATAAATAAAAATAGATAAGAATAATTGTACGACAAATAATGATTGTCAAAAGAATAAAAAAGTGAAATTAGTGTTTCCACGAAAAAGTAAATATGTTAAAACAGATCGTCCAACTGCTGACGCAACAGCATCCCCGTCGAACGATGATAACGAAACTACCTCTTTTTGGGAATAAGGCCCCAATACCTTATCTCACTTTTCTCTAGGGTGTTGGCTCGCGTAAAGATATAAAAAGCCGATGTCCAATGCATCATTCTCTTCTCACACTCGTACTCTTACTTACTCTCACATCATCCAGAAATTATAGTAGTGCGGTATAGAACACGCAAGTAAACTCCCGAATTAATTAAATTATATTATTCTTTTGACTCGAAGTTATTTGTCAATAGTAATTGTAAAACTCAAGTATATTTTCAACCAAGTTCTTCGACTATTCTATTTTATTTGAATAAATCAAACATATTTATTCTCTAATAAACGACCAAGTTATTCCGAGCTTTCGAGAACTACCCATGTATCCGAAGATCTACAGTCACGTCCAATTCAAATAATTCGCGCCGGCATATCACAAGCCGACACGACTCCAGGACGTAACATATTAATGGAAATGCACTAATCGGTTTAAGAGAAATAGAAAACAGGAAAAGAGGGTTGCCTAAACATAACTCGGTTTAGAACTCACGCGGGCCAGCAAGGAAGATACATTAACTTCTCAAGCGTCAAAGGCTGCCGCATCTTGGTGTTCGTTATTTTTATTACCTCGGCTCGCGGTTCTAGAGGAAATAATTTGGAATACATAATTGGATGAAGTTAGAATACAGTCAAGTATAATTTCCTGATTGAAGGAAACGTTGACGAAGTGCGACGAGGTGTTGGCTGAAGTTGCTGCCCTTAAAATTGTTACAGAGAAAAAAAAACTACTGTATGTTGGCTGAATATCAATTTTCTTGAGTCATGAAATTTTTTGGGTCTAAGAAGGAAGGCCAGAATTTTCTTCGATCAAGTATTAAATTTACTCGAATTTTAAATTTTACGTCAATACATCGTTTCTTAAAAACTCTTTTACGATTGAAATAGAATACTTATTTATTAATTCAAGATACTTCATATCCTCAATTGAAGAAAAATGTTATTTATTCAAGATTTACTATTTACTTATATTAAAGGTGAACGTATTTATTCTAAGTTAATACATTTATTAAGATAAATAATTTTGTTTTTAAACAAGAACCTTAATTTACTTAATTCAATAACAATATCTTTTGATTGAAGAAAATAAATTCGTTGTACCAACAAAATTCTATTCTCCTGTTGGTCATATAGTTTTTCCAGACAAGCTATATGACTGACTTGAGCAAAGAGTAAATTTTCTTGGCTGAAGAAAATAAGAAAATTTTGTTCTTAAGAAATGAATTCTAACTTACTCTCTCTTTCTCGCACTAGCACAGTAAATTGATAACGAGTCCACATTTTTAATTGAAATAAATTAAAATTAAATAATTGAATTATATAATCATAATAAGTTCATTAATTTATATAATTAAACAAGATTAAGGAAATTTGTAATTTTTTTTCTAACTGAATTTTTTTTTATTAAAAATTTTTATATTTTTATATCGAAATTGTTTTATGAAAAATTCATATAACCCGTTCAGTATTTTGCTAAAATGTAACATTTTCCCAAATTATTTGCGATAATATTTTTATTTTAAATTCTGTGTTTAAGATTGAAAAATATCCCGATGAAAAAAGATTTGGTCTAATCATATATGATCATGCATAATTGTCTATATATGATCAGATCCAAAAATTGGCCAGGTATGATCATACATAACTTGATCTGTTTATACATGATCATATATGATTATATATAATCATGCATGAACGAATATAGTCATTTTTAGAATCTCATTTAGAATATCTGTAAATTATTAATTAAGTAGTATGATTAGGATTTATTGTCTTCATCAATATCAATGTCGGTTAAAATTAAATAAAAAAAAAAAATTATTAACTATCGACAATTATTTTACTACGAGGTCACCCATCCAATTAATGTCCCACGCTAATGCTGCTTAACTTTGGTTATCGATGGTTTGTAGTCTGATCCTCTAGTCTGTTATACACTTACAATTAAGAAACGTTTATGGCATTACTTAACTCAAATAATCAAATTGATACTTTATACTTTTAAATTGCTGCTGAAACCTTTGACAATTTTTTAAGTATTGGGGATTTAAGTTTGATTGATAGTTGACAGAATAAAAATTTAATAACATTGATATTAAAAAATTGTCATATTATTTAAATATATATATATATATATATATGTATTTGAGTATATATATATATATATATATATAAATATTTATAGGTTTCATATCAATGAAATCTGATCAGATTTAATCATACATAGACATATATAACTACATATAGGTTTATATCAGTCACGTCTGATCAGATCTAATTATATATAGGCCTATATCTAATTATATATGAGTTTGTATCAATCATGTCTGATCAGATCTGTTATGTCCGACTATTATTTATATTTTTATTTGGTTGCGTGGATTGGGGCGTTCGGACTAACACATGCAATTTTCGGCTTAAATGTTTTATTCAAGCCTTATTTTATTTTATTTTAGGGATACGTTTCGATGTAAGTTTTCTTTTAATTCTTAGGTTACTAAAAATGAGTTATAGAATATGCGAATTGATACATACGATTTGGAATTTATAGCGTCCTTTTTCCAATTAAATTTTTGAGGCCGATGGAAAATTTGTTAAAGAATTTTAAAGATAAAATAGTCACTTATAAACTTCCTACCTTTGCTGTGATAATTCTCGTTGATTATTTTTCCTTTTTTGAAGACTCCTTCGTAGTAGGCCCTTGGACTCCTGAGATGTGTTCCTTGAACTGGTTGACGATTTCTCTTTCTCTCGTGCAAGCGATAAGCCGGCGAGGAAGGGTGATCAATATTAACTAACTTAATTTTAATTAATGAAGCACAAAAACAGTCTTTCACTTTTTCTTTCCTTTTATTCAACTATGAAACTTTAATTGCTTACAAACCAAAAATACCTTTAATTTTTCTTAGTAGAAATTAGAGATGATACTCTTTAAAGGCTTTTATTTTTATGCATAAAAATTTGTTACACTTTAGTATACACTGATATTTTCTTATTCTTTATTAGATTAGTTTTGTGTTTTAATGGAATAAAATTCCTTTAATTTTCCCAAAGGAATTAGAGATGATACTCTTTAAAGGTTATTTCTTTTATTTTCCAGCATGTATTCACTGTTAGTTACAATATCTGGTTTTCAATTTTCAATGCACTGAACAGTGCTATTAACACTTAACTACGGACTCACAACCGATAACACTTTTTCTTTGTTTAACTTTTCTTTTCTTTGTTTTGTATTTTTATAAAAGCGACGTGGTCGGTTTTATTTTATTTGTATATTTGTTATAAATATATAGTATATATATGAATGAATGAATAATTGTTCCAGTGTATAGCCGCATGTACGACCTTTTACACTTTTTGCCTTTACATCGCAACTGCTTCCTTTCTTTATCTGCTTTTCATTGTGCGGCTGTGGCCCGACTTGTGCTTATACTGTACTGTACCATTACGGTGATACCCTATCCTCCACCTTGGCTGTGGGGGTATAGGGGCAAGGAAAACCACAGAGAAAACCATTGCCAGTACAGTTCGGTTTGGGTGAAGCTCCAGTGGTCGATAAAATTCCCATTTTACCGATCACTGGATCTTCATCCCGCGCCTAACGGTCAGAGACCTTCGTTCGAACCCAACGCGTGGCTAAACGGTCACCCAGCCAAGTAGTGGCCATGCTCAATGCTACTTAACTTCGGTGATCGCCCGAGCCACGCGTGTGCCGAACGGCTGCCTCAGCCGCTTCTTATATAGTATATATATTTATTTTTAATGGTTTGCGAATTTTATTTCCTGAATAAAATTATACGCGTTTTGTTTTTTTTTTGTTTGAAAGATACTATGTACCAAATTGCGACTCTTTGTTGAAAACTTTGAATTCAACTAGTGACCGGAAAGCAAGCCTGTGCTCGGTAGAGTGATTGCTCTTGAAAAATTTTGTAGATGCAACCATGGGGGTTGTTACGGCGTAACGTGTCAAATTCCAGAAACCATTAAAGATTTAATAAATAACAAAAATTTAATAATAAAAGAGTATATTATATATTCAAGGTCAGATGATTGTTGAGACTGTTGATGTGAAACAAAAAAAACGAGACCCCAGATAAAATAAAAAAAAAACAAATTAAAAATTGGAGACGCAATATTCTAACGTACTGACGAGAAAAATAAATAGGATAATCATTCATAATCTACATATCATGAAACCACTATAACATACCGCGACAGGAAATATAAATAATAATTTTGACGTTCTACAGATAATAAACCTCATAGCCACCTATTCATAACAACATGAGAGAATTATAATAGTCCAGCGGGTAACGACAAAAAACGCGAGATTAGGATAAAAGCTTATATACCGACTGGCTAACCGGCATAGATCAGTCAGGGAATCTACTATTTCGTTCCCATTATCTTTCACTAACACATATGTAGGAATATAGTTTTGCCTCTAATAACTCAACTAAGTGTTGTATTCGACGCTTGCGCTTTCGCGGTCTTCTCTCTTGACGCGTGCCATCATTATAAAATCTCCTTATTTGGGGATACGTGCTGCTTGACCCATCTTCTACCGCCCCTCCGTAAGATGTATCCCTCCGCTTCTCATTAACACATATGACATTATCCCAAATTTCCACTTGAAATAACTCGATAAATAATTGAAATAATTACAACCTAAAAACGCCATAATAGTCCGCATTTTTACCTAAATTCACTGAACCAAGAATAAAATAAATTTTTCTCATAATTATCCCATAATAATTACAAATGTCATGAAGCTCCTTTATACTAGTTCTATGAAGACTAGCCTCACGCCCCTCTACGTAGTGTATCCCTCCGCTTCTCACTAACACATATGAAATTATCATTAGTTCCCACTTTGAATAACTCGATAAATAATTGAAATAA
The DNA here is from genome assembly GCF_029852145.1 of Microplitis mediator. Taxonomy (NCBI): domain Eukaryota; kingdom Metazoa; phylum Arthropoda; class Insecta; order Hymenoptera; family Braconidae; genus Microplitis; species Microplitis mediator. The sequence goes on from NC_079970.1 coordinate 14,829,112, forward strand.
TTATAAATTAAAAATGTCATAGTGATCCGAATTTCCACCTTCACCAATTAAACCAAGAATGATATAAATCTTTTCCATAATTATCTCATAATAATTAAAAATATCGTAAGACGACTTTACATTAGCTCTGTGAAGGTCAGCTCAAGCTCCTCTACGTAATGTATCCCTCCGCTTCTCACTAACACATATGAAATTATTATGAATTACCACTTTGAATAACTCGATAAATAATTGAAATAATTATAAATTAAAAATGTCATCGTGACCCGAATTTCCACCTTAATTAATTAAACCAAGAATAATATAAAAATTATTCATAACTAATCCATAATAATTAAAAATACGAATAACATCTACACCAATAATAATAAAAAGAAATAATTAGAATCAATCGAAAGATAATAATAAGGAGATTAATAATCAATAAACACCTATGCTTTAAATCAAATTAATAATCCGTAATTAATAATTTAAAATAGTCTCTATCTAATAACATGGAGAACGGGTGTATTCTTCTTGGTGGGGGTATTGTTCTAGAAGTTTCTACTCAAAATGGTCACGTACGCCTTTTTCCCTACACCACGCCCCGCAATTCACCAAATCTTCCAAATAACATTAGTTTTTGGTAACAAATCTCAATTCAAGGTCGCGCGTGTTACCCCTCGCCTAGAAATGCGCCTATAAAAGCTGCCGCAAATTAGTCCTCTGCGCCCATTAATTATCAAGCTCTTGATTACGCGAAACCTTAATCTTTTAAATATCGAATTTTTATTTCTTACTCGAGTCGTTATAATATTAAATTCAGAATTTATACAATTTAAATAGAATCATTTTAATTAAAAATAATTTCGATTTTTAATTCGTTTATTCAATATTATAAATAATTTAAATAATTAAATTATTTCTATTGAACATTATTGCTGCTTAATTTTTATTATTCACATTTAAATAAAATTTCATCATATTAAAAGTATATTCAGACAGATTGTCAATTACCCAGTATAAGTACCCCCCTTTGCTCATTCACATCAACAAGTATCAACCTTCAAGAACCGTAACCAACCATCAAGCCACCTGACAACATCTCATCTTAAATCGAATTTCAATCAACAACAATTTCATACGAGTCGAATTCTAATCAACGATCTGGTCTCCAGCTCAGCCAAAATCTTGTATCCTGACATATTGTTATATTGAATAAACCAACTGTAAGTTTAATAAATTGTTCATTTATCTAGTGATAAGACACATCTATTCACCTCGTACATCCTATTTTCGTATATTGACATACTCGACACTAAATAGCGAGGTCCCCGCTACCCGAGTCAATGGCTTAAGTGCTTTGACTCAAAATTAAGGGACTGAAAAACGTGTTTTCGTCATCTTGGACGTAACAGGGTCCGAGTTAGGAAGGAGGGGGTTTTCAACGTCTTACATAGTAAGAGATGTCCCGTTGACGGAACTTAATTTAGCTCAATGTTAATTGTGGGTGTTGCTACGCATTAGAGTGACCATAATTATTACTAAGTGGGGACTAAGAATAAGGGAATGGAAGACGGGAGAATAAATCTCTGCAATTGAACTACTCCAGGTTTCTTATGAGAAAATGGAATATTTATTCCTTTGGAGCGTTCAACATGAATTTAAAAAAAAAAAGGTTGCGAAGTCGGACATAACAGATCTAATCATGTATAGACTTATATATGATCATAGATGGGGTTATAACAGCTAGGTATGATTATATCTAATTATATATAGACTCGTATATGGTTATATATGGAGTTACAACAGCCAGGTATGATTATATCTAATTATATAGACTCATATATGATCAGACCTAATTATATATAGACTTGTACATGATTATGTATGGGGTCATAACAGCCAGGTATGATCAGATCTAATTATACATAGACTCATATATAATCAGATCTGATCAGATCAAATTATGTATGGGGTCATATGTAATTATATATGACCCCATATATAATCATGCATGATTATATATAACTTCATATATGATTATAAATAATTTAATCATATATGATCATATATATGAACATATATAATCATATATTATTAGACAAAATCTTTTTTCATCGGGATCCCTTTCGGTTTTAGCGCCACGGTAAGCTCACAGTAAAAATACTGTTAAATCACTGTGGAAACGTGGTTGTAATGCAATGGAATCGCGGTATTTTTTGTGCAGTCGCGCCACTGTATTCCAACCGCGTTTCCTAAACGAGCGAGAGAAACAAAAAAAAAAAAAGAATTTTTTTACTTTTTTTTTTACGTTTTACTCGGGGTTTTTTTTTTTCTCTTTACTTCACATTTACTGAATAACTAACGCAAAAATGAAAGAAAATAAAAAAAAAATTAATTTTTTCATTTTGATAAAGATTACACAATTTAAGGAACAATACTTGTTCCTTTAATTGTTTTGAAAAACTTTGAGCAATCGGACCGGACAAATGGTTCAATGGATCAATCTGAAAATTTCTAGGGTTTTCGGGGGTACATTAAGCTGTAAAATTACCTGGCAAAATTGACCTTTCCATCAATATTTGCAAAGTAGCGATGAGTCGACTAAAATACCAGAAAATGGCCATTTTTTGTGGGTTTCCAAAATTGATGTTAAGGATAAAAAAAATTTTTTTTGTTTAAATTAAAAATGGAGCTTATAGGGAATTGATTCAAGTTCCTCAAACTGTCCTTTGAATTACTGTAAGATCATTAGTTGCTGAGATATCGATAATCAAAGACAAAAGGATCCTTTTTCATTTGAAGGTTGATATCTCAGCAGCAAATCGTCGTACAGAGAAATAAAAAAAAGCAAATTGTAGCTGAATAAATTTCCTAAACGAGCCATGAATTGGTTTTTTCGAAAAAAAATTTCCCGGCCCCGTAGACCTAAAAAATAAAACTAAAAAATTTGGAAAAATTTTGTCTCGACCTTTTTCTTAAGATTCCGCAAAAACCGTGCCTCAAAAAATTATTTTGCTGGAAGATCTTCAAACTAAAGATTTCAAGCTTCAATTTGCTTTTTTATTTTTTCGATGCGATCATTTTTCACGAAAATACAGCCTTCCAAAAATTGCTAAAAAATTTATAAAATTTTCTTGTTCCTTTAATTTTTTGGATGTGTATAAATACAATCAACGTCGTCTTTTAAGTGCGTGATTTGGCACAGTGGATAACAGATCAGACTTTAAATGCAAAGGCGCTGGGATTGATCCTCCAAGTCGGCGTTAATATTTTTTTTAACTTCCCGCTAAGAAAATTGTAAATTTTCAAAAATTCGGGAAGTTATTGGTTTCGGTCCGATTTACGAAAATCGAATTTCCATCAGATATCGACGTTTTGAGGCCCTAGGAAGCTATTCTGACTACTTTCAAGATGATGTCCGAGTGTATGTATGTATGTACGTACGTATGTAAATACCTGTATCTTTTGAACGGATGAACCGATTTTGAACTTTAAGGTGTCATTCGACGCGGCTTGTCAATACCTTGAAGCTGAAAGAAAATTGAGCTTGATCGGTAGGGCTCGTTCAAAGATATTCCAAAAATAAAATTTTTTCAAAAATGTTTGTTTTTATAACTTTTAATGTGCTCGATGGATTGATTCCAAATTGGACTGGGCTCTAGAGCTTTATAAGCCGCGTCGAATGCTGGCTCAACCATCAAAATCGCTTCATTCGTTCAAGAGAAACCGTTGTCGAAAGAATTAAAAAAATTTTTTTTTTTAGTTTTTTTGAAATATCTCAAAATCGACTTGATAAATCAATTTCAAAATTGGATCAGCTTCAGAACTTGATAAAACGCGTCGATTGCCACCTCAACCGTCTCAATCGGTTTATTCGTTTAAGAGATATCGTTGGAGAAAAAATGGTAAAAAACGTTTTTTTTCGAAAACAACAGCATACAAACGTATTTTCGAGCTCGAAGAGCTCGAAAATGTATTCACAATAATGTTTTCGAGGTTCTTGAGCTCGAAAACAGCGGGAAGTTTTGGGGCTGGTCCGCAGGGTCAACTGACAGACCAATTTTTTTTTTCGATTCCGCGCGTTTCCATCCCCCGACAAAATATCCTACGGATAAAATATCCCCGGACATAATATCCTATCAACAAAATTTCTCTTTTTTATTTAAATGCTTTATTTGTACTGTTCACAACTAAGTTGGGTGCTTGTTTTTCAGGGAAATTGTGATAATTTATAAATAAAAAATAAGGTAAAAGCACCAATTATTGACGCCCTATCCTATTTCAGAACATATTGAATTACCTACTATATTAATAATGATCGTATACATTTTTAAACAATTTATAAAATTTAAAAAATCGAAAAAAAATTATTGCTAGTGATTATTATTAAAAATTCATTAATAAAAAAAATAAAATTCATTCGAGTCTATCGAAACAGCTTGTGAGCGTCAATTTTCCTAACTATTGCGGTTAGAAAAGCAGTCTTTTGAAACAATGATTTTTAATTATTGCACACCTCAAGCGCGAAAGCGCCGGTGTGCTTTATGATCGCTCTAAATTTTTTTTTCCATCTAATTACATCAACTTTTTTTTTATGAATAAATAAAATATAAAAAATTAACAATATCATAGATTTACAGTAAATTATATGCTTTTTAATTTTAAAATAGTGGATGTCAATAATTAGTACAGAATATTGAAGTTGTATCTCATATTGACAGGTCAGTAGACAGCGCCATAACGTATTTTTTTTTCAAACATAAATCCATTAAAAACTTAAACCTTAATATTCGAGAACCCACGCTGTCATATGTACAATATTAAATTGTTATTAAAAAAATAATTAATTGATTTTTATTTAATTAAAAAACATTTTTATTAGTTTCTTGTTTAAAATTAAGGTGAGTGAAAAACATTATTAAATAAATATTTATTCAATTAAATTAAAAATTAACCTCATTTTCAAAAAATTTTTTTTTGGAATAACTTCAGGAAATTTACAAAACCAACACCCAATAATTTTTAACACGTTTACGTCGCTGCATTCCGTGATTTTACTGATCTCTCAGTCATTAAATTCAAAAAAATTTTTTTTTTTGAAGTTTTTGTTTCAAAAAAAAAGTTTTTTCCTTTTTGGAAATTTAAGCACTGTCTGCAATAAAATTGTGGACAAAGCTCAGAAAAAATGTTTGTTTTCATCTTGTTAAAGATTATGAGCTGTTCAGAGCAAAAAACGTGATCCTTTAATTTTTTCAAAAATTTGATCGCGTGAAACAAAAAAACGGCTGGTTGGATTAATCTGGCTCTCTGCAGGGTTTTTGTGGACATATTGAACTGTAAACCGCACAGTCAACATTATCGATTTCCACAATATTTTCCCGCATTTGGCCCGCAGGGTCAACCGACGCCCAGATTTTTGTCGAATGATGTTAAATTATTTAGTCGTATCTAAAATATATAATACAAAATATGATGATTCACACACCTGTACAGCATATTTACTACAGAAATAGCTATTAAATAGAATTTGCTAGAACTCAATTATATAAAATTTTGCATATTATAGAATAAAAACAAAATTTTCTTTAGGACTAGAAAAATTTTTTGGCGCAAAAACGTTTAGTTTTTGCCTAAATAATTTTTTTCTTGAATTTTAAGAAAATTTTTTCTCACCCCAAGAAAATTTTTGTTTTCAATTCATTATGCAAAAGTTTTTTTGGGATGAGTGCAACTTTTTTGCGCCAAGAAATTCCTTTTGTCTGTGTACTCATGTTGATAAGATAACTTAAAATGATAAGCTATGTTCATTTTAATAATTTAACAATACACTTTAGAAACGGTAATTATCCAAAATACGGAGAAAACAAGAAAACATGATTGACAGAGATTTGGAAACTATAAGAAAAAAAGATATCAATGGTGAAGAAACCACGAAATCATCGTGAAAACAACGTGGAAATACCGAACTACCACAGTGAAAACGCCAAAAAATCGACGCGAAAATACTGTGAGGCCACCGTGGGACCACCATGAGCTCACCGTGGAAATTACTGCAAACCACCGTGAAGCCACCATTTGAATATAATGGAAACCTAAACATGCAAACATGCAAATAACCTTCTCAATAAGACAATTTATAGATAAATTGAGAAAAATATAGATAGCCCGAACTGGGAATCGAACCCAGACCAATTCGGTATCGCGCCGAGTGCTCTACCAGTTGAGCTATCCGGTCCTATACTATATTCCGTTCAATTTGATCTATAACTTATTGAGCCACACCGTCCATCGTACGGTAATACACCATTTAAATATAATGGAAACCTAAACATGCAAACATGCAAATAACCTTCTCAATAAGACAATTTATAGATAAATTGAGAAAAATATAGATAGCCCGAACTGGGAATCGAACCCAGACCAATTCGGTATCGCGCCGAGTGCTCTACCACACAGTGGGGATTTGGTCGGTAGACAGTAGCGTGACTGCACAGAAACTACCGTGGTTCGACCGTAAAATAACCGTCGAATCTTCGCAGCTTCACTGTCAGAACACTGAAGGCGTGTTTTCACGGTCGAACCACGGTGGTTCGACCGTGTTTCCGCTGTCGCGGTGAAACCGTAAGGGATGACTGACCGCAAGGCCAATGTGGCTTAATAGATGTAGGCAAAAGAAACGTAGCCTAGCAAAGGCTGGGATGGCTTACTTGGTAAAGCTCTCGCGGTAGTCTTAGGGATATATGATATCGCAAAAACATCAATTTTCAATAATCGAATTGAAGTTACAATAAAGAATCGATTCTAGAAAAAATCGATTCTTAAAAAATTGAATTGAAAAATTAACAAGGGCATTTATTATTATTAAATTAAATTATTTTAATTCAAAAAAACCACCCAGGAAAAAATCATCAGGCCTGATCATGCAAGAATCATGCATGATTCACACATGATTCAGGTATGATTGTGCATGATCCAGGCATGACTTTGCACGACTATGCAAAGACATGTTCAATCATGCATGACCATGCATGACGAGGAAAAAATAATTACACATGATTCATGCAACGTCAAACATGACCAAGCTCAGTCATGAATGATCATTCATGACACTGCACGAATTATGCAACGTCATACATGATCATGTAAAATCATGCCCAACCATCTATGACTATATATAACGGGAAATTAATCATCATGCATGAGATTGCATGACTGAGTATGACTTTGCATGAGCGTACATGACTATGGCTGATTCATACAACGTGATATTCAATCATGTATGATCATGGATGAGTATGTATAATTCGAAATGTATAATAATAATTATAATTAAAAAATTTTGTTGCTTAAAATTTATTTTTTAATAATTTAAAACTATCACGTATATAATTTCCTACACGCAATACATGAAGCATTGTTTTAATTTGATTTATTGTTAGAAATAATAGTTTTCTACATTCACGGATAGGCATTATATAAGTTATATTCACCTGATGTTCAACATTACAGAAAAGTTTTGTATGTTCAATAACAAGTTCTTCTAAAACAAAACATATTATTTTCTCTATTTCTACGAAAAATTGTATTGATCCATAAATAATTAAATCATTATCAGCCCAAGTTATCTGTACGATGAAACTGTTAGTTTTTATTGTTTTATAAGCCTTAAGGCTTAGACAAGACTAAAAATGGTCATGTATGAATCATGCACGATTGAGCATGGTTTAGGCAAAGTCATGTCTGATCATGCAAAAAAATACAATCGAAATCCAATCGAGCTTGAACCAGATTTAATCGAAGTTTTTAATCAGGAATAATCAAATATTTTTGATGAAAAAATTTCAATAAAGCTCAAGGTGCTCGAAAATAGCGGGAAGTTTTGGGGCTGGCCCGCAGGGTCAACCGATAGACAGATTTTTTAAAAATAATTCTAGGGATTGTGCTTCATCAGAGCTGATCACGCTTGGTCAAGCATGATTATTTTTGTTTAAGCATTATCTTGTTTAAGCTGAATATTTGCCAGCCATGAGCATGCGTGATCATGCATGAGAGAGCACAATCATGCCTGACCGAGCATGATCACGCATGCTCATGGCTGGCAAATATTCAGACATGATCATGCATGAGATTAACGCATGATCATCCATGATCAGGTCTGATGGATTTATCCCGGGCATTGTTTAATTTATATAATTAAATAATTATAAGTTAAACAACCAAATAATTATAAGTTAATTACTTAAATAATTATAATTTTAACATTTAAACAATAAAATAATTATAGATTGAATATTTTTCAATTAAGTTTCCATTCTTCAATATTAATTTACTTTGAAAACAGTAATTGTTGTAAATGAGCAGCACTAATTCGATTTCGACTAGCTAAAGCTATTTGACCAGCAGAAGAAAATAGTCTTTCTGATGGAACAGAAGTTGCTGGTATAGACAAATATTTTAATGCTAGTTTTGCTTACTGAGGAGCTTCATTTTTCTTGTGATACCAATAGTCAATTGGATCATTCTCAATTTCAATGGTCCCTAGCGGTTTTGATGCCACCGAAAAAACTCGACAGAAACTCGGTGTCCCGAGGGTGTTTCGACAGTGTTTTCGCGGTAGAAACGTGGCGTTTCGTGTGTAATTACGACACGGAGTTTTCTCCGTGTTTTTGAAGAGTTTTGCTAGTTTTCTCTTGGAGTTTTGTTGATGTTTTCTTGGAGTTTCGTCGGTGTTATCACGGACTTTTCTTACTGTTTTATCGGAGTACTTTGGGTGTTTCCATGTAGTTTAGTCAGAGTTTCCACAGATTCTTGCGCTTTTAGCGCCACCGTAGAAATTCTAAAAAAACTCGAGCGAAACTCGGGTTTTCGAGGGAGTTCCGACGGTATTTTCATGGCAAAAACGCGGTATTTTTGTATACAGTTACGACACGGAGTTTTTGCGGAGTTTTAGTGGTGTTTTTACTGACTTTCGTTGGTTTTCTCTCAGAGTTTTATTAGTGTTCTCTTGGAGTTTCGTCGGTATTATCACGCAGTTTTCTTAATGTTTTGTGGGAGTTTTAAATGTGTTTCTTTGTAGTTTAGTCAGAGTTTTTACGGATTCTCGCGCTTCTAGCGCCACCGTAAGAATTCGGAAAAAACTCGATTGAAACTGGGTGCACCAAGGGAGTTTTGACGGCATTTTCATGGTAGACACGCAGTATTTTTGTGTACAGTTACGACACAGAGTTTTATCGGTGTTCCTGCTGAGTTTCTTGGGTGTTCTTTTGAAGTTTCATGGGTGTTTTCGCGGAGTCCTCTTTAGGCTTGCTCGGAATTTCTATGGTGGTTTTCTATGGGTTTTGCAGAGTATATTAAGAGTTCTTTCGTCGTTTTGGTAGTGGTAACTTAGAATTTGTGTGGCATATTTATGGCATTTTAAAATAAAAAACTTGACACCATCGGTGGTGTGAACGTTCTAATTCACACAGTCTAAAAGTTAATACTGTGTGTCATGTGACTTTCACACCGGCCGTGTTGAAAATTTTAACACCAAATCATTCACACCACACCGTGGACTTCAAATTTTTTACATTATTGTTCAGATGTCATATAACAGGGTATATCTCAACCTTGCCAAGTTTGGCCCCTTTATTAATAGATCTTAATAAGGGTGCCACTCGAAGTTAAAACTCGGCCTTCCAGAACCGGAGATGTTATAATATGAAATCAGGGTCGTTGAAATATATAAGAGTGAGAAGATTGAGGGATTAAATTAATTTCTACACACAATTTAAATCAATATAATTTCACTTTTATTTAACAATTCATAATTATGCCTACCGGGCTTTTATTCCTTATAACTATTTTTAACAAAACCGTCCACCGGACTTCTTATTCTTACAACTAATTAACTAAAATTTTGTCCACCGGACTTTTATTATTTAGACGAACGAGTCCCCTGAACTTTTATAATAAATTGGCCACCGGCCAGATCCCCTGGATCTTTTATTATTTACGACGAACGAGTCCCCTGGACTTTTACAACGACTTGGCCACCGGCCTGATCCCCTGGATCTTAATTAAAATAAAATTTAGCCCCCTGGACTTTCACGAAAATGGCCACCGGCCTGATCCCCTGGATCTATTATTTTAAAAACATTTCCACAGGAAACTTAATTTTTCTCACACACACACACACACGTTTTAACACTCGAGTCCCCAGGACTTTATTCACACACACACGCGTTTACAATAATTATTTCACCGACTACTTCACACACTTTAGTTAATCACAAATTTACTTAATTGTCCACTGGACTAAATTTATATCCGCAAAATTTCAATTTATAAATTTACTGACTCTGCCAAATTTAATAAGATAATTTTTTCAACACGACAAATCTTAATTTACTTTATAATTTTACACTTCAAATTTTCCGCGACAACATTTTATATTTTCAGTTTTTCAAGTATCGAGTTTTTGAGTAAAGAAGTTACTGATACTGGAAAACTGACGCCAACGACAGACGCTATCCCTCTTTTTCCTTTTATAACTTGTCTTCGCGTTAATAACCGAATTTCACATCAAGAACGGACTTCCATTAATAATAATTTTAATTAATTATAGTTTTATCGTTATCACTATTTTCACAGCACTTTTAAATTCAGTCATGTAAAATTCTTGTAACTTAATTTTTATCTTAGTAATTAAAACTAATTTCATTTGTCAATTAACAATTTCTTAATATTAATTTTATAATTTATAATTACTGGCTTTCTGTCGAGAAATTATCAGACGGACCGCGTGTTAATTTATTTTGAATTCTGGCCTTCTTGCCGAGAATTTATATTTTAATACAGTCAAACAGGAAATGGCGATTGCCCACGAATTAACTTAATTGTTATTTCTCAATTAATTAATTAATCAATTGTGGCCACTTGCCGACGATTTGTTTACCTCGGTTTAATTTCTTTTTATCCAATTGATCGTGGCGTCCTTTACTTCTTACAGCCTTCCCGCCGATTTCCGTTTTCCCGTCGCTCGTTACTGTCCACCTCGTAATCCTTCTCAATATTTCCCGTGCGGTCACCCGTCCAACTGTTCTGCCGGTCCGTCCGACTGTGTGTGTCTTCACCTCGTGCACTCCCTTATCAAATCTTAGTTCGCGATCCTTCGGCCCTTATCGGAAAATCCACCACTCCAACTTATTTCCTTATTGGGTCTTGGGGACGAGCCCCTTAAATTAGCGCGCCCGGCGACAAGTCGATGAAATAGTAACGCATATGGGGTACTATGGGTAATTAATCAACCGCGGGAAATCAGGTTGATTTAAAGTTGTAATTTTAAATTTTTACCTCGTTACAGTCATTAACGATTTCAAAGTTTTAGGTTATACGTTAGAATATTAAAATGATAATTATGATTATAAAATCAATCTAATACGTTGATAAATTTACTAAATTAATATAAATATATAGAAGAGATTAATATAAATAAATTAAATAAATCAAGGTCAATTTAATTTGAAGAATTCATATAAATTTATTTAAGAAATAATGCTTAATAAATAAATATAATCAAATTACAAGTTTAAATTCAATTAATTACTTTTATTATAAAATTAACAATTTTTAATAAAAGTAATGAAATACTTTAAACCGTTTGAATAGTTGAAAATTTTAATGACAGTTACTATTCACTTATAGCTACAAATAAATATTATCACTTATTAATGATCATCATTGTTGCGTAAATTTCAAATGTTCGTGCCAGAACACTTGATAATTTGACGCTCTACTATACCTTTTTTTTTTTTTTTTTTTTTTTTATTGAATAAAAATAAAGAAAAGCATACAGGCCTTGGGCGAACCCAATCTAGCCAACTTAACAATAGTAAATACAAAAGTAATATCTTATTTATGACATCTATAGTAGTTTCTATAAACTAACTTACAAACTAAAAATATCACCAATATAACATATATATTAAGGCACATATTCAAATAGTTCAAAGTAACATCAATAACAATTTTATAACTTAACTTATAAATATCAGATATAAGATATATAAGATAATATAATATTCAAAATATCATAAATTATACCTAAAAATTAGAAATACTGAAATGCAAAAAATACAGAACAAAAATAAAAGGTTTAAATAAAATTTAAAAACAAAAATCTTTAAATCTTAAATAAAAAGATCAATTGAGATCAGGAATTTGCCTATGACACGGAAGATATCCTGGCTTAAAGAGCAAAGAAGTAATTCTATGCAGTACGGAGCAAAACCTAATAACTTAACAAGGCTATTCATTAAGATTTTTCTCGGTTCTTCATACAAGGAACACTGGAAAAAAACGTGATTCGGGGTTTCTTCAGCCATATTACACGGGCATAAGGCAGATTGAATAATACCCAGCCTAGCTAAACTGGACTTTAGACTATGATGACCACTCCTGAGTCTATTGATAGAGACAGTCGCACGTCTATTCAATCGAATTTTCGCAAACCATGGTTGTGAACTGTCATAAAAAAAGTTATTACGATAAAATGAACCTTTATCTAAATCCGATGACAAGAAGCAATTCATAAACTCATTCCGCAGACAGGCCTTCCACAGTCCTTTAAAATCACTACTGGGAAGGTTAAGAGAAGTATCTTTACCCAAAGAAATAGCTCTTTTAGCAATTCTATCAGCTGTCTCATTACCTACCAAACCACGATGAGCTGGAATCCAAAAAAATTTAACCCTTTTGCCCAACCGTTTTAGACGGAAAACCATACTTCTAATAAAATAAATCAAAAAGGATAATTTACCATGATGTTTATTCGAGATCAAAGCCATAAGCACACTCCTGGAATCCGAAAAAATAACATTATTTTTAAATGGAGACTTCTCAATTAACTTCAAAGCTTCAACCACAGCCATGGCTTCTAGAGTAAAAATAGATGCGAATTTAGGGGCCCTAAACTCTAGTTCTAAAGACTCCTCAAGCTCAATCACAGAAAAGCCTCCAAAAGGAGAATCAACACCTTTGGAACCATCCGTATAGTAACATATCCACCCTACTAAAAAGTCATGAAAGATATCCATAAATAGCTCTTGACAATTGATAAACTCAGCAACTTTATTAATCTCATCACCTTCAGTAAAAGAAACATCAGGACAAAAACAGTACGCATCGAAATCATAACAAAAACATAAAGGACTACCAGAGTATTTGATAAAATGCTGAACCTTATCAATGTCACGATAACACTCAACCAGATTAATAGGACCTTCTTTATTAATTAACACTGGGTTATCTTCCAGTTCCTGAATGTTATTCAACAATCCTAAGATCTTATGATCCTTCCTAGAACATGCTCTAATCAAAAAATTACGCGTTAAATACCTGAATCTCAAATTCAGAGGAGGTTCTTTGGATTCCGCCAGAATAACATTTGTAGGAGTAGAGGCAGAAAACCCCAGAGCAGCTCTTAAGCTTCTAAATTGAATTCTATCTAACTTAGCTTTCTCTGACTTAGTCAAATTAAAAAACACAAGACCCCCATACTCCAACCTGGATCTAATAATCGCTCTATAAATTCTCAGTAGCACCATGGGATCAGCACCCCACCATGTCCTTCTCAAACAATTAATAGTTTTAAGAGAGTTGCGGCATTTCTTATCAAGTTCTTCGATATGTAATTTCCAGCTCAATGACGATTCAAAATATACACCCAGAAAGCGAACAACATCACACTTAAAAATATCAGTTCCTCTAATATTAATGCTCCAATTCTCTCTTTGAGCTTTTCTACCACGATTCCTTTTATTAAAAACACAAAGTTTAGTTTAAGCCACTGAAAGTTCTAGCCCGAGTTGATCAAGGTAACGACAAATATCAATCATGACTTTTTCAATGTTATTAACAGCAGTGGGAACATCTTTATGACGACAAAAATGCAACTGTCATCAGCATACTGGAGAATCTCGCAATTGACACTCCTAAGAGTTATACTCTCCAGCTCCAGGACATAAATAGCATATAGGATAGGACTAAGAACACTCCCTTGAGGTAATCCACGAAAAACCCACCTATATTCGTCTATATCCTCAAATTGAAACTTTAAACATCTCTCGGAAACTAAATTATATATAAAGGCAATGACATTTGGGGAAAAACCTAAAAATCTAAGTTTTTCGATCAAAATATCCGGGAGAACGTTATCGTAAGCAGACTTGATATCTAAAAACAAGGCCACAGTAGATTCACCTGACTTAAAACCTTTAATGATGTTAGCACATAAGATGGATAAATTATCAGAGCACGAACGTCCTTTTCTGAAACCATTTTGGGAATCCGGTAATGTACCATTATGCTCCAACTACCAAACCACACGATTATAAATTAACTTTTCCATAACCTTAGTTAAACAAGGAGCTAGGGAAATCGGACGGAATTTATCACTTTCTTGTTTAGGGATAAAAAAAATAGAATATCTTCTCCATTCAGCTGGGAAAGTCTGAGATGTAAAAATCTGATTGAATAAATCCAAAAGCAATGTTCTCGAGTCACGTGGTAAATTCGAAATAATTTTATAATCAATACCATCCAAACCAGGACTAGAAGCCAACTTCAAATCTTCTAAAACAAAGTTAAGCTCATCGATATTAAAAGGGAGATCCAAGAAAGCATCGTTGTGGTCAGAAATAAAAGAAGGAGTTGGACCCTTAACCCAAGATGGACATAACTCATTAATTAGTTTATTTACTTTTTTAATTTTGTCCGGACAGTATTCATTAGAATTTTCTTTGTAATTCCATCTGTTTTGAAATCCTTTAATCCTACTCCAAAGATATTTGGGGTTTGTGTCGCGAGATAAACTTTCACAGAATTTCCTAAAACTCTCTTCTTTGATACGTTTTAAACCAGCAGAAGCTTTAGCCTGGGCCTCCATAAAAGCAGACAAATTCTCCGCAGACCTGACAAATTTAAATTTTAAAAAACAAGCTCTTCTAATTCTAATTAACTTATCAAATTCCTCATTTCACCATACGCATGGGAGAGACTTAGATTTTAAAGGAGCAGCCACAGAAGATTGAACATTTTTTTTCTTAACTTTAGGACAAGCGAATGATACACAATCTACCACAGAAGCAGCAAAAGAGGAATATTTAGATTGTATATCCACATCAGAGGCCAGCAAAGCCTCTAAATCGAAAATTTTTTTATTAAATTCTTCTTCGAACAGATCCCAGTCAATAGATTTATTATAAATCCGATTCGAACTTTTACGATTGATCCCAGCCTAAGTTCGAGTTTTACAGCTAATAAAAATTGGAATATGGTCACTATCCCAATAATCATTCCCAACTTTCCAATCAAACAACCACGCTGAGCTACTGTCTACGAACGTTACCCAGTGAACACATGACCTTATTTTGACGTCATACGTAGGTCATAGCAATGTCACGACATCTGATGTAAATTTGATGTCAATCTGACGTTCTATATGACTTTAATATGATGTAAAGCTTGTGACATCATATTGATGTAAGCATGACTCTTGTACGATGTCACAGTTATGACTTATGTCCCTCGCATTTTTGAATCACGGTGGAAACACGGTGGGTTTGTTCCATTTTACCACTGTGATTACGCGGTGAATCTACCGTGATTCCACGGTGGGTTGCCCACTGTGTATACACGGTGTTCCCACTGTGATTACGCGGTGGATACATCGTGGAACCACGGTGGTGAAATAGCAAAAAACCACCGTGGAATCACGGTGAATGCACCGCGTAATCACAGTGGGAACACCGTGTATACACAGTGGTCAACCCACCGTGAAATCACGGTGGATACACCGCGTTATCACAGTGGATACACTGTGTATACCTGGTGGTGAAATGGAACAAACCCACCGTGTAACCACGGTGGATCCACGGTGTTTACACTTCCACGGTGTTTCCACCGTGATTCAAATCTGCGAGGGGTATTACGTACGTTTGACATAGAATCTACATCACATTGTTATGTAGTAATAAAGTCATTATCCATATATCATAATGACGTAATTTTAAAATCATACATTTATGTCAGTGGCAAAGTCACGGTTATACGTAATGTGGATGTCACTCTTAAATCATATCTTTACATCAGTGACAAGTCAGTATTTTACGCAATGCTGATGTAATGTCCGAGTCATAGTTTTTTATCATCTATTTATTGAAATAAAACAATCATAGAATGAATTTTCAAACATGTGTAAATGTATAAAAATAACAACTAAACGTCGAACATTTTTGGGGTCAAAGTAATCGATCAACTCGGTAATAGATCATTCAGACGTTTTAGATTAAAACATTAGCGTGAGCATAAAAAAATTAACTTTATTTTTTTAAATGATATATTGAAAATATCATTTAGAATGACAAAGAAAATGTAACAACAGTTTGAACTCTTTTGCTATTATGATTTTAAAGTTTAGTATCACAATTTTTCAATAGATTGAATTTCATACGATTTTGTGAAATTATTTAATGTTTCGCAAAATTTTATATAAGATTTTTTAAATTTCACATCACAACAAAAAATTAAAAAATTTGATGAAACTTAATGAAATTTTATACAATTATCATCGAGGTCGACAAATATTGCTTCTATAAAATTTCATATAAGTTCATGGAGTTTTTTAAATTTTGTAAAAATCCATCACGAAAACTTATTAACTCTGTCTTTTCCGGCATTTCACTCTAAATACATCAATTAAGCACGAGATTTGAACTCTCGTGATGTGGACCAGTGAGCAACGTTCAGGACTCCCAGCCAAGAGGAGCCGTGTTCGAACCCAGCAGACGCCCAGGATTTTTTCATCATTTAACGTTATCTAATCTTGTTTCAGAATTCACAATGCGTTCGCGCGGTAATAATCAAATCAAAAATTCGGTATTTTATTTAATTTTTTTCTTTTTCAAAATATTTTTTCCGAATTGATAATTTTGACATCACCCATATGTCATATTGACGTCATAGAAAATCACACAGACATCACATTCACATCATGCATACGTCATTAGTTTTACATCATAATCTTACGTAAAAAAGTGGGAAATAATGAGTCACACCTGACACACTCGTGACTTATATCTTACGTAAATGATGACATAGCGTAACGTCACTCTGACGTCAAATTTACGTCAATGTGTTTACTGGGTAGATCAACTACCGATTCAGACCCTGTAGCGGCACACAAATGAGTAGGACTTCCATCATTAAGACAAACCCAGTCGCGAAAATCTAACCCTTCAACAATGGACTTACCGATTGCACAATCCCTCACATCACCCCAAAAGGAATGATGTGCATTGAAATCTCCGGCAACCAAAATTCTACCCGAAAATTGATCTAAAAAACGTAACCAATCATCACCATCAATAGCTGCAGAAGAACAAGGTGGTCTATAGCAAGAAACAATCGTTAAAGGTCCAATATCAAGATCCAGTTTTATTGCACAAACCTCAATCTTACCGTCACAATTAAACAAACCCCGAACCACGGAATATTTTAAAGTGTTTCTTACAAGAATCATTACTCCTCCTCCATTACCATAAGATCGATCGCTTCTTATAATATCAAAGCCTTTCATATATATTGAATCTCTCTCTTTAAGCCAGGATTCTGAAATAATAAATAAATCAACATTAATAGAGTTATGAATCAAATCAGGTAACTTAGACTTAATACTACGGGCATTCCATTGGACGATACTTAAAGACTGTACATTATTACTATTCTTTTCCTTTTTCTTTTGAGCCATGATGTTGGAAGTGGAGCTCAACAGCCTTCAAGATATGGTTTATCAATAAACTAATATCTGGTGAACACAATAATGCCTTTAAAAGCTCTTGTAGAACGTTGGTCAGTAGTCCAAACAGTTGATCTTTTGAAATATCAGCCGCGCTACCAGAAATAGGCTTACTGGGTTTCAATGTCGCTTGACTCCATGAAGTTTTCTTATTAATAACAGAAGGTGATGATGGCAAAGGTGAGGAACTTTTACCCGGTAAAGAAGGAAATTCCTTTGAAGATGGTACAAAACTTTCAAACCTCTTTTTTGGTACGTTATCACCCGAACCAAAAGATCTCAACGATCTTCTAGCCTCCATAAAAGACAAATTATCATGAGCCATGATCTTCTTAATTACCATCTCTTCTTTTCTACTAGGACAACAAGTATCCAATGTACTATGATCACCATGACAATTAATACATCTTTTATCCTTATTGCACACAGTACCCTCTTCTTGATCATGAATTTGACTACAGTTTAAGCAAACTTTTTGATTATTACATTTGGATTTAATATGACCCAAACGACCGCAGTTATAACAAATACGTATCGGTGCTACATAGTCAGTTATTGGCAACAAAACTCCCCAAAGTTTAAGTTTATCAGGTAGTCGAGTAGCTGGAACCGTGATACAGACTGAAGTCGAATCGGTCCAATTAGTTTTTCCATCTTTAGAGCGTTCTAAAATACTAGGTTTCTTCTTAAGACGAAAAACATCAACGATATGTACATCAGCATTTTCAGAAGTAAGACAGTTTTTGATCTCATCTGTCCCCACATCAACTGGTATATCACGAATAACGCCTTTTTTATAACGTAAAAAGCTAGGGATAAACGCTTCCAAACCACATTTACCAAGATTAGGACTAGTCAAACACGTGTTAGCGCTTGCTCTTGAATTAAACATTAAACGCCACGTGTTCTTAGCACTTAGTGTAATATCATCAAAACGGATAAGAATCTTAGATAATTTACGCGCAATTTCAATAATACTAATCGGTTTTGACTTTAACTTCTCATCAGTGATTCTAACGAAAACACAATAGGGACCCTTTCCTCGGTGTCCATACTCAAACGTGTTTTTAACGTTTCCTTGCACCTGTGACGTCTCTAGTTCTGTCGGAGACTCAACCATATTTACATCATTGTCAAGTTCAGAAGTATCATCATTTGTCTTAAACTTTTTCATTACCTTGTCATCCTCCTCACCCTCCTTAGAATTTCCTTTTGAACGACTCTTTATTCCAGCAAACTCAGCAAAATCCCAATCCAATGATTCAAATCTTCTACGTTTAATATAATCTTTCATAAGATGATCAAAATTCTGGTGAACTCCGTGGAGGCCAGGGCCTCCACCACAATCTTGCGTACAAAATGACGCCAAGATTAAGGTTAGATTAATTGAATAAAAAGAATTAAAAGAAACGAAATAAATATGTTTGTAAAATCAATATAAAAAATTTAACTAAAGAATTTCAAAGTAAAAGTACACCGTATACAAGAAATTAATTGAGAAAATAACTTAAAAAAAAGAAAACGTAAGCAAACGTCCTTTTCACGTCCCCTTATGGTCTCGATGTTCCTAATTTAATCGCTCTACTATACCAGAGGTGCTGCTATCGACGCGCCCTCTGATGCTCGGAATTTCAACTCGATAGCCAGCTACACGGCAACTGGCATTATTCTACATCACTTGTGATAGACCACCACGTGCTACAAGTTTATTATAATATTCAATTACATCGTACAAATTATCGTGTGTCATTGATTACATTAATTTGATTACTACTCGCAAATTCATCAGGTATTATTATTCATCTATATTTTTCAGTTATATTCTCACTTTAATTAATAAAATCTGTGATCATTTTTGTGTTGACCACGTGTCAAATTAACCTGCCGGCTATATATATATATATACATATACTCGCCATCACGTGACTTTGCAGCCACAAATAATTATTCTTAATTTACATTCACTTTCATTACTCATCGATTAATTATTTACTTGTACATGATGTCAACTGGTGTGACTGATGTCATCATTCAGTCATCCAGTAATCTTTAATCTCAAAAATCAATATCAAATTTTATTTGTGACTGCAAAGTAATTAATATACGTTCAGACTCGGCTCGCTACGCATCTCAATTAATACTCGGTTCTTACTCGTACTCTATATGTCGCGTGTTTAAATTATCTGTGACTTAAATTTACACTCGAAATATTTGTGATATTTGTAAATTATTAATTGTCAATAATTTATTCATTACTGCGCTCTATGTACTTTATTAATTCACGTGTATGTTGCCGTGTAAAATTATAAAAAATCATACTCATTTAAACTCGAAAAACTCAATCTTCAATTCAACTGCGCTCTATATATAATGTATATAATATTTCATGTGTACGGTGCCATGCAATTTATATTAACTCAATTAAACTCAAATGCAATCGAATAATGTTTAATAAGTGCTCTAATAAAATTCGTGATCGACTCTTCTACTCTATGCTATTATCTGTGATTTATTTTTATTAAATATGGGCAATACACCAAATTAGTGAAATATTATTTCTTTCACCATCCCGATCCAGCAAATAAATATTTAATGTAGTTTTTAAGTTAATATTTTACAATCATTAATTAATTCACATTATAAAATAAACAATTCATAATAAATGCAATATTGTGTTTTGATCGCCCACAATCGAATTTCCACGATAGTATCGAGTCTTTTATACATTTTTAAATATATATTAATTTTCACAGAACTGTTATTTATCGTTCTACTTTTTAATCACGATAATAAACTATTTATTACACTACTAATTTAGCATAGTAAGAAATTATATATAAACGAATTCATATAAAATTATTTGTATTATATAGTTATTATTATGTTTAATTACACAACACTTTACTTAGCAAATTTTTATCATGAATTTGAGGTTATTTAGTATATTATGTAAATGTGAATATATCTTGACGAAGACAGTACATAGGTGGATGTAATGTTTAATCAGGGTATCACTTCTAAGTCATCGATTATTCTTTACTCAAATTAATTATTTGAGATAAACTAATATGATCAATAATTTATTTAAAAAATAGATTTACTTATAATTACAGAGATATGCATTTTATAATTAGTACTTTATTCTTATTTGAAATAAATTTTTCAATTAAAAAACAAAACATCATTTACTTTGAAACAACGTTTTTTATAATCAAATTTTAGCATACAATACAACATATACTTAATACCGTAAGAAAGCCGCGAATCTATCAAAAAAATTTCAAGAATATATTGACAGTACACCCTCAAAACTCCGCAAAAACTCCAACAAAACCCCGTGTCAAAGCCGTTAAAACTCCGACGATACACCGATGAAACTCCGTGAAAACCCTAACAAAACTCCGGAGAAACACCGACAAAACTCCAAGTGTCAAAGTCGCAAAAACTCCGACGATACACCGACAAAACTCCGCGAAAACCCTAACAAAACTCCGGAGAAACACCGACAAAACTCCAAGAAAACACCGACGAGAGTCCAAAAAAAAACCGTGAAATTTCCGGGTGAACACCGATCAAACTCGAAGAAAATACGAGAGAAACCTTGTCTCGTAACTGCACAAGAAACGCCGCCTTTCTACCATCAAAATACCGTCGTAACTCCGTCGATTCACTGTGGAAACACTGTAAAGGAGTGAACACCGTAAAAACTTCGTGTTTCCACCACGTTTCTACGGTGTCGTCAAAACCGCTAGGGATAGCCTGATCCAAAAATTTTTTTAGATCAATGTCCCCTTTTTCAACAGTTGAGTGTTCGTGTGATTCTCGGTTTTGTTTCACCAATTCACGATGATACTTGAAAAAGTCATTGTCAATACCGCTTCTATTAATTGTAGTTTTAACTGAGTTATTAGGTTTTGATTTCTCAGTTCCAGACAGAAGCTCATTGATTTTTTTTCGCATGGTAGAGTACGACGTTCCGGGTGGAACAAATTTTTTTTTGTCTTGGATCGAGGATTGCAGCAGGACCGACCAACGGATGATTTTCAATTGACTTGAAGCGGCTACTTAAAGACTGTAGTATTTTTTGTTTCACTTTTTGGGCCATTTCAGTGGTTGCAGGTAAACTTGATAATGTTGAGAACAAATAATGTAAATGGTATAATGTTTCACTGCTCGTCACATAATTTTGGCGATTTACTCTTCTTGTAACATTTTCTATCGGTTGAAGTAGCTTTACTACTTCACGAAGTATTGATACCTTAGACGCTGATAATGAGATATTAGCTTTGTCGCATTTCACAAGCGCAATAACTATTGAATCAAAAATTTGTAAAAATCTTTCGAGCATGTAGAACTCAGAGTTCCATCGAGTTGGAACGTCTTGAATGAGCTTCAAAACTTTATCACTGTTTTGAACTTGTTTCAATTCAGCTGCTGCTATTGGACTTTTGAAATAAATAACTACTTTATGGAGTTTATCAATTATTTCTTTCAGTATCTAATATTTATCAAAAGTATCAGTCATAGCTAAGTTTAGAGAATGAGCAAAACATCTTTAGCCTTTATATACTCCAAAAGTATCACTCACAGCCTTCACCATGTTTGCACCATTGTCAGTTACAACCGCAGTGATTTTATGTTTGGGAATATTCCATTTCCTAAGCATAATTTCAAATCGTTCTGAAAAATTTTCATCTGTATGCCAATCAGTCAATCCAACTTTCTCCAAAGTCATAGTTTTTAATGAATTTTCTTCTACGTAATGGATTGTACAGCCTAGGAAACTTCGCGAGGTGTTTGTCTCTGTCCAAACGTCAGTGGTCATCGAAAAAGAATCGAAAGCTTCTAGTTTTTTTTTTAGTAATATGGTCAAGACTTGAGCTTTCTCTTGAATCAACTCGATGATTTTGTATCGACTAGGAATCTGATAGTGAGGACAAATTGTCGTTAATAACATTTTTAAACGCTGTATCTCAGTAGCTATGTACGATGTACGTTAAATGGTCTTTAACAATCATAAATATTAATGTATTTGTGATTCTTTCATGTTGGGTTCCGCCATCTACAGAAAAACATTATTGATTTCATTTAAAATTTATAATAAAATTAACATTTTATAATTAAATAAAAATATCAATAACTAACTTTGAAATGAAGACATCCGATTGAAACTCACATCAATTCTCTGCTGCTCGAATTTAAGTATTTTCGATTGAATATTTAAATCTTTTTTACTGTTGTTGACTTGAACTGGATCCTGAAAAGTTTTTTTTTTTTTTTCAGTACAATTTCGATAAAAGTAAGATAATAATATTGGAATTAAAATAGCAACAAAATTACCTCAGAACCATCGTTTACATTAAGATCAACAAAGACACTAGTGTAGCTGTCATAATGTGAACTTTTTAAATGATTTTTCAAATTAGTCGTGTTACCAGGAGCTGCAACATTTTTTGTGCATAATTTACATTCTCCTTCTTTTAGAGTTTTAATAAAAAAGCTTCAAACTGTAGATTTTTTCATCCTCGGATTTTAAACTATTTTTCTAAAAAATATCATTATCATTAAACTATTGAAAAAATAAGAAAGTAATCGATAAAAAATTTTAAAAGTAATAAATATGATTAATACCCAGGATTAAAATTTTTTGAGCTTAGTTTGGTAGACTCCTTTTCAGGTTGATTTTGAGAACTTGACTTATTGCCTATTGATATCTGAATGTCATTGTTTAATAAAACGCCGTTACTGCTTAACTTTTCTTTAAAAATTAATTATTCTTGTCAAATTATTGTTTATGTTATTATTTTTTAACTTCCCGCTGAGAAAATCGACGATTTTCAAAAAATTCGGGGAGTTATTGGTTTCACCCCGATTTTCAAAAACCGGGTTTTCATCATATGTTGACATTTGAAGGTGCTAGGATGCTATTCTGACATTTTCAGAGCGATGTCTGTATGTATGTATGTATGTATGTGTGAGTGTGTGTGTGTGTGTGTGTGTGTGGATGTAAACCTCTCATATCTTTTTGATGAATAAACCAATTTAGATGGTTCTTGCGGCATTCGAAAGATATTTTCTGAACTTAGATTTTCCAAAAAAATTTAGACCATTTAGTCAAATAAACTCTGAGATATTTAAGAAATACGAAAAAAAAAAAATTTTTTTTTTCGTTTTTTTTTGATATTGTGAAAACTGTTGGATCAATCAATTCCAAAATCTAATCAGCTCTAGAACTCGATAAAAGCTTTCGATTGCCACCAAGAACGTCTCAATCAGATAATCCGTTCAATAGATATCGTCGACGAAAGAAACAGTAGAAAACGGTTTTTTGCAAATATCGTCGAAACGACTAAACCAATCATTCCCAAAATTTTATCAGCTCTAGACCTCAATAAAACGCGCCGATTGCCACCTCAACCGTCTTAATCGGAAAATCCGTTCGCGAGATATCGTCGACGAAAGAATGAAAAAATCGTTTTTTTTTGTTTTTCGTGAATATTTCGGAAACTATCGAATCGATCAATTCAAAAATCTAATCAGCTCTAGAACTCGATAAAAGCTTTCGATTGCCACCTCAACCGTCTTAATCGGTTAATTCGTTCGCGGGATATCGTGGGGAAAGAATTGGTAAAAAACGGTTTATTCGAAAACAATGGAATACAAACGTATTTTCGAGTTCGAAGAGCTCGGAAATGTATTCACAACAATGTTTACGAGCTTAAGGACGTTGAAAACAGCGGGAAGTTTTAGGGCTGGCCCGCAGGGTCAACCGATAGACAGATTTTTTAATAACTAATTACCTTTATCCGTCTCATTTTTATCAGAATTATCTTTTGTTTGGCGTGAGTCATCTGCGGAGTCACTAGGTTTGTTAATTGGTTTACTAAAATTAATAATTATTATAATGAATAATTAAGTAATTTAGCTTTTCATTATTTCACCCCCCCCCCCCCCCCCAATCCGCCTAACTTTAATTTGGCTTGAATAATTAGTGTACTACATGGCTTGGGGAAAGTAGAAAATCTTACAGGGGGCGAGAGAAACAAGCGGATAATTGGTTGTGGGAACCCGAAAGAAACAAGTGGAGTCTCTCTATTCCCTGAGATGGGAGGAGTGTATGGGTCCAAATGAGGTCCGTCTCGCGGTGGTTGTTGGTGAGACACCCACATGCAATGCATGCCTAATGGGTAAGTTAATGTGAGCTTATGCTCATATTTCGCTTTTATAATATATGGTGGTGTTGATTATAAAAATAGGGACCACACGCAACACGAGTATGCCCAAAAGGGCGAGGTATCGGCTTCCGTGGAGGAGGTGGACTTAGGTCCCGTTACATTAATTAATTAATTAATTTCATTATTTCATGTATCTCATATTTATTCAACGAATTATGGAGGAAATACTTACAAATCCAGACCATTTTCACTCATGTAAATAGAATCAATTCCTTGATCTGGAGTATCGATTTCTCCTTCGGTAATCCGGTCTCATAGAAAAGCCCGAACATGATCTATATTACTAAATAAATAAGAATTTGTTATTTAAGCTATGGAATATATTAAACTATGCCTCTGTGACGGATGGATGACAAGTTTCAAAACATAACTTGTTATTGAAATATAATTTCGAAAATTTAAAGTGATCTTTCGGAAGACGGCACTGAAAACAAAAATTAAATTAATTTCATAAAAAAAATGTAAAACGTCTCCTAGTTCAAGTATTAATTCATTTTTTTTTTGCATGCACTTTTTAATTATTCCATTTATTATTTTATTATATTATTTTTTAAATTAAATATTAGTTGAATTTAAATAAAATTATTTAATACTTACAAGCTTTAAAACACCTCATTATTGATAAACTTATAATAAACAATGAATGGTTCTGTTAGTATATTTATTATTACAAACAAAAGACAATTTTACAATTTTAAACTTAACGATCGCAGCGCCGTAACTACTTACCAATGCTAATACTATATCTATATATTTTTTTAACTTCCCGCTAAGAAAATTGTAAATTTTCAAAAATTCGGGAAGTTATTGTTTTCACCCCGATTTTCGAAAATCGAGTTTTTATCAGATGTCGACGTTTTGAGGTCTTAGGAAGCTATTCTGACTATTTTCATAATGATGTTCGAGTGGCTGTATGTATGTATGTGTGTATGTGTGTGTGTGTGTGGGTGTGGGTGTGTGTGTGCGTGTGTGTGTGTGTGTGTGTGTGTGTGTGTGTGTGTGTGTGTGTGTGTGTGTGTGTATGTATGTGTGTGTGTGTTTGTGTGTGTAAACTCTTTGTAACTTTTTAACTAATGAACCGATTTCGATGAATAAGGTGGCAATCGAAAGAGCTTGTTAGCCGTCAACTTTCCTAAAAATTTCAGAACATTTGATCAAGTAAACTCGAAAATATTGGCGAATTACGAAAAAAAAATTTTTTTTTTTTTAGTTATTTATTGATCTCTCAGAAACGAATTGAACGATCAACTTCAAAATCTAATCAGCTCTAGAACTTAATAAAACGCGTCGATTGCCGCCTTAACCATCTCAATCAGTTAATTTGCTCGAGAGATATCGTTGGAGATAGAAATACTGAAAAACGGGTTTTTCCACATATCTTCGAAACGGCAGAACGGATCGATTCCAAAATTGTATCAGCTCTAGAATTCGAGAAAAGGCGCCGATTGCCACCTCAGACGTCAAAATTAGTTCATTAATTCAAAAGATATCAGCGCTGAAAAGTTAAAAAAATAACATAAAACGTTATTTTTTCCGGATGAATCAAAGTATAATGCACTAAATGTGTCTGAAATCATACCAACTATTCCTCCTTATAGTCTCTTTCGATGATCATATAATGTCATCTAACTTGTTCTTTAGTTTGAATCATATTATCAGCAAAAAATTGAGAAAACCCCGTTTTTAATATGTTTCTCGGATATTTCATATATTATTGCTCTGACCTAAGTCAAAACTCAATCAAATCTTGATTTTGATCACTGACATTAATTTCTGCCTCGATACATCTATTTCAGTGAACATAATCGAAAATAAAAATTTTAAAACCGCTTCTTCATTAATAATTTTCGATTCTTAACTTGTCAAACTTTAGCAAAAAACGCAACTTGGTAGAGCTTGAAAAGCTCATAAAAAATGATCGCAGATAATAGCATTTTCGAGCTCGAAAACATATTTAGATTAATGTTTTCAAGCTCCTTGAGCTCGAAAACAGCGGGAAGTTTTGGGCTGGCCCGCAGGGTCAACCGACGCCCAGATTTTTTTATTTGTCGCGGGCTTACTGCGTAACTGAGTACTAAGCTTCCCCAGGGAAGGACTTACATTTCTCAGAATTCAGCTGTGACTGCATAAGCATCGTTCGTTCTTTTTTTTTCGGGGACAACTGTGTACAACATTTTCTACCCGATGAAGAAAGTTTTTGTCTAATTATATATGATCAAATATATAATTATATATAATTATATAGAATTATACATGATATTATATATGGGATTATATATAATTATATGTAAGCCTATACATAATTCGATCTGATCATACCTGGCTGTTAGAACCTCATATATAACCATATATAAGTCTATATATGATCAGGTCTGATTATGTATGAGTCTATATATAATTAGATATAATTATACCTGGCTGTTATAACCCCATATATAACCATATATAAGTCTATACATGATTAGATCTGATCACACATGGCTAATATAAATTCATGTATAGTCGTGCATTAGTTTATATATGATTGGATCTGATCAGACATGACTGATATAAACTTATATGTAGTTATATATGTCTATGTATGATTAAATCTGATCAGGCTTAATTGATATGCAACCTATAAATAGTTAATTATGTTAATTTTAACCGAAATTTATATTGATGAAAACAATAAATCCTAATTAAATTACTTAATTAATAATTTACAGATATTCTAAATGAGATTATATGCATGATTGAATTCATGCATGATTATATATAATCATATATGATCATGTATAAACATATCTGATTATATATAATTAGACCTGGCCAATTTTAGTATCCAATCATATATAGATGATTATGCATAATTATATATGATTAGACAAAAACTCTTTTCATCGGGTTACCAGATTTCATTCAAAGTATCTCGTTTGTTAAATTTGATTTTTCATTTTCTGCGGTACAGTATGGCACAGCAGAGTGAAATCAAAGTTTCCGAAGTCCCGCGTAAGTGCTCCACTTCATTTAAAATAATTATTTTTGTAAATCAATGAAATCGATTTGATAATTTTTCTAAAGTATAAGTTATAATTTAACAACTGTGTATTGTGCAGATCAATCTGGTGAAAGAAAATATGTTTTTTACATTCAAATTGAGCAAGATGCTGTTCGTAAAGTGGAAAATCTGGATTTTATAACTTATTTAAATATTAAACGTAAGTAAATATGAATTCATGTTCAGCCATTTTGTTGTAATAATTCTAATTATATTTATGATGTAGATGACAATAATTATGCTTTATCGTTCATTCTCAATCTCCTCGAGACGGGGGATTTTCTAGTGACATCAGGCGAGTTTTCTTTGATTTACAAAAGTATCGATTGTATCGATTTCGAAATTGTAAATTAATTTTGATTGTCATTATAAAAATGATTAATAAAAACTAAATATTTAAATCAAAAATTTTTATTTAAATAAAAAAAAATTTTATTTCTTAAAATAGAATAAAGTTTAGATTTAAAAATTCCCGGTCATCCGCCATCTTGTTTTCAATCTATCAATCTTCAACTGAAAGAATCGATCTCTCGAATTGTTTTCACAGAAAGAATCGATTAAAATAATCGAATTATCACCATAAATGAATCGATTCTAGTGAGCATCGATCTTGAATCATACATCCCTAGTTAGTCTTAACGGAACTGCCATAGAGTACGCATCGCATATCAGTGACTATTATTCATATGTAATATCCAGTAAAAAAGTAAAAAACAAAATCGAATAAATAAAGCAATAAAAATAATAAAGCCAAGTAAACCATAATTATTTTTAGTCTAATTTGTAATAAAATCAGTACAAATTGAGACAACAATAAATAAGCTTGAGGCGACGGCCAACAAGCTGACAGCCAAGGTGGCGGCGGCTGGTGCTAGTGTAAACATGAAAAAAAGCGTCTTGGGACTAACATTGAGATCAATCAAACTCACAAAACTCCCAAACGGAACTCTGGAGCACGAGTCAATTCAATAAATATTGAAAGGAAATATAAAGAGATATGAAAGGAATAGGCATTAAACCCACAGGATTACATATAAAGGATCAGGATTCGTGGGGCCAGATTAAATACAGATGGTATATAATAAATATGGATTACAGGTACTTGCATGACAAGCCACAAGAATAGAATCTAATTAAATACTATGCACTAGGAGTTGGAGAAGCCATAATAATAGTATTATTATACTTACTTGAGAGCTGGTGATTCACTGATGCAGATAGAAGTGAACTTACAAGCTAAGACAATTGTGATCAGAGTATCACAATTGTCGGTAAAAACCACAAGCAGGTGTTGCAGATGGATGTACGGGGTTGCCGTCTTCTACAGGCAGGTACTGTAGGCCAGGGTGAGGATGCAGCAGGTATGCACCTCCACGGGGTTTCCGTCTTCTATAGGCAGGTACTATAGGCTAGGATAGATGTAATCAGGCTTACACCAGGAGGATACAGCAGGTATGCACCTCCACGGGGTTTCCGTCTTCTATAGGCAGGTACTATAGGCTAGGATGTGTGTAATCAGACGTACACGAGGATACAGCAGGCATGCACTTCTACGGGGTTTCCGTCTTCTACAGGCAGGTACTGCAGGCCAGGATAGGTATAATCAGGCTTATACCAGGAAGATACAGCAGGTATGCACCTCCACGGGGTTTCCGTCTTCTATAGGCAGGTACTATAGGCTAGGATGAGGATACAGCAGGTATGTACCTCTACGGGGTTGCCGTCTTCTACAGGCAGGTACTGTAGGCTAGGATAATCATATCAGTCTATGATTATATTATCTAAGGAAGTACTTAGATACTACCGGATACTTAGTCGTAAACGGGTAAGAAAAAATTAAAAAAGGGTTAAAAACGTAAACTATATTTATTATAGAGACATAATGAAAAGTGAAAGTAAATGAGTAAAAACTGATTATAATCGGCGCGCAGGCCTTTTTATAGATTCACGTCGGTGCTTATGCGCCGACGAGATGCGCATCCCTTCCATTAAAATAGCAAATGGAAAGGGAATATTAAATAATCATAATAATCATTGTGTATGTCAACAGGTAATAGCGGTAATATATGATAATTTTATCGAGGTGACAGTTTATTATCATGGTATGATAGTGAGGTGTCATTAACCTCGTTACAATGATTAGATCTCAAAATTGGCAGGATCTGATGATATATAATTATATATAATCATGCATGAACAAAAAAAAAATCTATCGGTTAACTGCTATTTTGCCAAGGGGTCACCCATCCAACTAATGTGCTACCTCAATGCTGCTCAACTTTGATGATCACTTGATTGCCGTCTGCTTCTCGAGTCTGCTTTACCCTTATAAGTATTTAACAATCAATAGCATTACTTAAATCAAATGATCAAATTGATACATCCTACATCAATAATGCACCAAATATGATCAAATTTTATAACATTTGTGGTTTATATAAAATTATAAGTTTCTTTAAGATAACCTGCTTATAAGACCATCGAAATTTATATATAAGAATCATAAAACTATACAAACTTTTATATAATCATATACACTTATCCAAAAAATTAAAGGAACAAGAAAATTTTATAAATTTTTTAGTGATTTTTGGAAGGCTGTATTTTCGTGAAAAATGATCGCATCGAAAAAATAAAAAAAGGAAATTGAAGCTTGAAATCTCTAGTTTGAAGATCTTCCAGCAAAATATTTTTTTGAGCCACGGTTTTTGCGGAATCATAAGAAAAACGTCGAGACAAAATTTTTCTAAATTTTTTAGTTTTGTTTTTTAGGTCTACGGGGCCGGGAAAAATTTTTTCGAAAAAACGAATTCATGGCTCGTTTAGGAAATTTATTCAGCTACAATTTGCTTTTTTTTGTTTTTCTGTACGACAATTTGCTGCTGAGATATCAGCCTTTAAATCAAAAAGGAGCCTTTTGTCTTCGATTATTGATATCTCAGCAAGTAATGGTCACACAGTAATTTAAAGGGCAGTTTAATAAACTTGAATAAATTCCCTACAAGCTCCATTTTCAATTTTTTCAAAAAAAAATTTTTTTTCATCCTTGATATCCATTTGAAAAACCCACAAAAAAAGACCATTTTCTGGTTTTTTAGTCAACTCATCGCTACTCTGCAAATATTGATAAAAAAAATAATGTTGCCAGGTAATTTTACAGCTTAATGTACCTCCAAAAACCCTGGAAATTTTCAGATTGATCCATTGAACCGTTTGTCCGGTCCGATTGCTCAAAGTTTTGCGAAACAATTAAAGGAACAAGTTTTGTTCCTTAAATTGTGTAATCATTACCAAAATGAAAAAATTAATTTTTTTCGGATTTTCTTTCATTTTTGCGTTAGTTATTCAGTAAATGTAAGGTAAAGAGGAAAAAAAAAAATTTTCTAAAAAACGAGACCATACAAGAATTTTTTTACATTTTTTTTTTTTACGTTTCATTCGGGGGGTTATTTTTTTTTTCGTTTTTCGGAAAAAAATTTTTTTTTTTCCTCTTTACCTTACATTTACTGAATAACTAACGCAAAAATAAAAGAAAATCCGAAAAAAATTAATTTTCTCATTTTGGTAATGATTACACAATTTAAGGAACAAAACTTGTTCCTTTAATTGTTTTGCAAAACTTTGAGCAATCGGACCGGACAAACGGTTCAATGGATCAATCTGAAAATTTCCAGGGTTTTTGGAGGTACATTAAGCTGTAAAATTACCTGGCAACATTATTTTTTTTATCAATATTTGCAGAGTAGCGATGAGTTGACTAAAAAACCAGAAAATGGTCTTTTTTTGTGGGTTTTTCAAATGGATATCAAGGATGAAAAAAAATTTTTTTTTGAAAAAATTGAAAATGGAGCTTGTAGGGAATTTATTCAAGTTTATTAAACTGCCCTTTAAATTACTGTGTGACCATTACTTGCTGAGATATCAATAATCGAAGACAAAAGGCTCCTTTTTGATTTAAAGGCTGATATCTCAGCAGCAAATTGTCGTACAGAAAAACAAAAAAAAGCAAATTGTAGCTGAATAAATTTCCTAAACGAGCCATGAATTCGTTTTTTCGAAAAAATTTTTCCCGGCCCCGTAGACCTAAAAAACAAAACTAAAAAATTTAGAAAAATTTTGTCTCGACGTTTTTCTTATGATTCCGCAAAAACCGTGGCTCAAAAAAATATTTTGCTGGAAGATCTTCAAACTAGAGATTTCAAGCTTCAATTTCCTTTTTTTATTTTTTCGATGCGATCATTTTTCACGAAAATACAGCCTTCCAAAAATCACTAAAAAATTTATAAAATTTTCTTGTTCCTTTAATTTTTTGGATAAGTGTATGATTTTTTATAACAGTATCAAACTCTATTGAAATCATACAAATTTATTTATAACTTCATAGAAAATCACAAAAATTTTTGTTAATTATCTAAATTCTTAGAAGAATTGTATAAGGTCATATAAAATTCTATATGATCAGATGTGATCATACACGATAATGTATAACCATATAAAACGTGCTCTTGTAATTTCATAATGTTATATATAACCTTATATGAAGTTACATGTAATTTTATTAGATTATACGAATTATTATAAGAATTTAATAAGATCATATGAGTTTTTATATAATCATATATGACGGCATATAATTTATAACATTTCGTCTGGTCATGTTATAAACTCATACATAACTTTATAAAAAATCATATCAACTATCATAGAATCCTTATAAAATTATATAAATTCTTACAAGAATTTTTTAAGATCGTATGAGCTTTTATATGATCATATATGATTATATATAAGCATATGAAACTTTACCTGGTATTTTTTATTTTTTTCTTTTTATTTATTTAAATTTCAATGCCAAAGCAAAAAGCCTGATGGCAAAATACAAAAAAAAAGAAATATAATTTAAAGTACATGTAAAACTATAAACATAGTCATTTTCAAATTAAAGATTTGACACAATATAACAGTATAAGAAAAAAGAAAAAAAAATATAAATAATCATAGATCAGAGCAGTATAGTTTTGTATTGTAAATATCAATATAAAATGTAAATTATTTTAAGAAACAAAATTAGCTTTGATCCCTAGGCATCCCTGAGTTCAAGCTCATAGAAGAATTCAAAGGCTTTTGATTTAAATGCCTCTATGCTGAGTGAGTTTATGACATCTGGTGGAATTTCACGCCAAAGGCGTATTGATGAGATTAAAAAGGAGTGCTCGTATACTGATGTCGAGAAATTTGGAAAGCGGAAAGAGACATTGTTGTACTTTGAAGCCAGCCTTTCCGAGCGTCTGATGTCTTGTGGCTCATCAACAAAAAGACATCTCAAAAAACTTGGTTCACCAGAACTGAATAATTTGTATAAGAAACAGGCTAAAAGATAAAGTCTTTTTGATTTGATTGAAAGCCATTTTAAGGAGCGACGATGAGGAGTGATACGGTCATCACGTTTCAAATTGTAGATAAACCTGATGCCGTTGTTCACCAAGCGCTGTAGTTTATATTCGTCTTTGGGAATTGTCAATCTACACCAAAGAGCAATAATCAATTATTGGGATAATTAAGGCTGTAATGAGTAATTTACGATTTGCTGTAGACAGAATGTTATTCCTAGACTTGAGGCTATTTAATCTACCATAAACCTTGCGTGTGGTATGAGCCACATGTACATCCCAAGAGAGATTATTTGTTATATGAAC
The DNA here is from genome assembly GCF_029852145.1 of Microplitis mediator. Lineage (NCBI taxonomy): Eukaryota > Metazoa > Arthropoda > Insecta > Hymenoptera > Braconidae > Microplitis > Microplitis mediator. The sequence goes on from NC_079970.1 coordinate 14,862,904, forward strand.
CCCAAGATGTTTAGTTGAATTGACATATGGAATAACATTTCCATCAACAGTAATTTGAGGAAGATCATAGCCATCCAGCCACTTCAGTTTCCTGCTACTACCCAGTATCATAACCATAGTTTTTTGAAGATTTAGTTCAAGACCAACATCTTTAGCCCAATCAGCTACAGCCTGAGCATCGGTATTTATTTTGAAAGCTGCTACATGTAGTTGAGTACAATTGAAATGATAATAAGCATATTTGTCATCAGCAAAGAGACCGTATTTGGAATAATTTATCTTCTTGGCAACACCATTTATCATGATAAGGAATAAAATGGGACCTACGATGGATCCTTGTGGAACTCCAGATGTTGTACTGATGGTGTCCGATAAAGAGTAATCAAGATCAAGCACAGATTGCGATCTACCAGTGAGATAAGAGTGAAACCACAGAATAACCTCGATGGAAAATTTAATTTGATACATAGTTATATATAAAACCTCAGGCTTAACATAATCAAAGGCTTTGGAGAAATCAAAAAGGTTACGATATGTTAGTTCATCTCTATCGGTAGCTCTGCGGATATCATCAGTTAGTAGAAGTAATGCTGCCTGAGTGCTATGATGTTTCCTGAATCCTGACTGGAAGTTGTCAATGATTTGGTTCCTTTCAAGATAGTCTGTCAATTGGTTTGCAACAATACGTTCAAACACTTTAGCGAGATGAGAAATGTTAGCTATTGGTCTAGTGTCAGACATAGTTCTTGGAACTTTTGTCTTGTTTGAAGGAACAATGTAAACCTGCTTCCAAGCTTCCGGAAATATACCCGAGTCAAATGATTTGTTTAAGATGGTTATAAGAAAGATCGAGATCTGGGGTAGGTGGTCTCTAAGCCATTTAAGATCAAATCCATCTGGGCTTTTCCCTTTTGACTTTTGGACAGCAATTTGCAGATTTTTTGTGACATCCACAATATCTATTTCAGTCCAATTAAAGACACTGTTGACTTTCCTCTCAGCTATCGTTGGTAGATCAGTTATAAATTCACTACAACAAGACGGATGTTTTCTTAGAATACTGGCATAAAAGTTGTTAAGATCATTCGCTTTAAAATGGTTTAACGGCGAAGAATTATTATGCTTGATGATTCCAGTACGTTAGAGAGTAGACCACAAGTTTGTTTTGTGGGAATTGTTATCAAGAATTTGCTTAAAATCACTGTCGCGAGCAGATGTAAGTTGTGCTTTCAATTCTTTACGTTTTGTTTTAAATAAGGTAAGCAAATTTTTGTCACCAGTGCGTCGTGCCTTTTTGTATAAAGTGTCTCGTTGCTTAAATTTCAACCTAAGTTTTTTTGTCAGCCACGGACTGCTGGGACGATTTAATGTCCTTTCTTTGAACGGTGCAAAAAGATCTAAAGAAGATGTAACAGCATCAATGAGGTATGAGACCAAAAAATTTGGGTCATAGTCTGCTGTATTCAAATTTGACTGAATTAGTTTTTGATGTAGAACCGTTGAAAGTGCTTGATGATTGCAATCTTTAAAGTCACGAAACTTAACTTTTTTACTATATTTGCTCTTGTGTTCAAGTTTGTATTTGCAAAATAAGTAATCGTGACCACCTATCAAAGGCATATCTGATTTGAAGTAGTTCACCAGCTTATCACAACTATCAACGATGATAACATCCAGCCATGAATCTACTGTTGAGGTGTGAAATGTAGATCTATATGGTACACAGTCCAGCCCAGATTCCATGAGAAATGATTTAAGATGATTTGCAGGATGATCAGTTCTTAGAAGATTACAATTTAGATCACCCATTATGATGACATTTTTGTAGAATGGGTAATATTTGGCAAATTGGGCAAAGTAGCTGTCTAATAGTTGACCCTGAGGTCTTCTGTAAATAGCTGAAAGCAGTATATGTGTACCGGTTGATGAAGTGACATCAATTAGCATGAACTCTGGATTATTGATATCATGGGCTTCAGATAAGAATAGCAGCTTGGATTGTAAGGAGTTATGTATGAGGCAGGCAATACCTCCACCTCTAATATACTGACCATTTGAATTTATTAAACCCCGATCTCTACGATGTATGACATAGTCAGTGAAAGTAACATTATTATTTGGTGTGAGCCAAGTTTTCACGACAGTGATGATGTGAGGTTTTAACTCGTTTGCTAAGACTTGAAATTGGGCTGAATGAGCAGAGAAACTATTTATATTCAAACTCATGATGTTGATAGATGTTAAGATGTTGCTGGTTTTACAAGGTAGTTGCTAATCCAATTTGACTAAGTCAGTCTCGGTGCTTATTAGGAGCTTCGATGAGTCATCATCTTTTTTAGCATAGATTTTACCTTCAAAGACCCATACATAATTAAATTTGCTTTGCTTAGCTTTGGCTTTAGTAAGTTGATGCAATTTATAAACATGAGTATGTAAGAATTCATTTATATATACTTGTCGATTTTGGGCCGATTGAGTAACTGAATCAAAGATATTATTGGCCAATTATTTAGGTGTACGACGCTTTGTATCAATAATATGTTTACAAACCTCACATGATTTAAGATGAATAATAAAAGAGTGTGACAGTGGCTTGGAACTAGATCCACTTTGTCTCCTTTTGGAGTTGAAATCGCGAATACTCAAAATATTTGTAATAAGGTTGGCAACACCAAGCCTATTGAAGACTTTATGAACTATTTGCTCCGACGTTTGATCAGCAGCAACATTTGCTGGAATCCCAGATAGTAGTAGCTCAGAAGACATATGATACTCTGCAGCATGATTGGAAGTTAAAGTTGGAGCACTTGCAACAGTATCAAGAGCAGCTTGTAATAATGTGATCGACATAGCATTTTCATCACATTTTTGCGAATTTAATTTTAATTTGTTGCTGATGTCATTAATATCCTTTCGAGCTAGTGCTTGATTATCTGTTATGTCTGCCAGCGATTTATTTACCATAACAAGATTGTCTGATATTGTTTTAATTTTAGAAGTATTCAACTCAAGATTGGCGACTACACTTTTAATTTCTTGACTATGATTATCAAGATTTTTAGAGATAGTCTGAATACAAAGACTATTGTTGTACGACATATCAATTAAAAGATTGACTTTGTCCTCTAAACTAAAGTTTTTCCAATCAGGTTTGCTTCCAGCAGAGTTTGTTTCATCTTGTTTACCAGAAGCGACTGAATTTGTTTCATCTTGTTAACCAGAAGTGACTGAATTTGTTTCATCTTGTTTATCAGAAGTGACTGAATTATCACTAGCTTTTATGGCACCTACCATCGTGGGAGAGTTTGATACACTTGGCGATAAGAATACAGAGTCGTCACCAAGAGATATTACAGGTGGAGTTTTTGGCGATGATCCCACCGATTTAAAGCTGGAAAGAGTTGAACGTGTTTGCTTTAGATTGGAGAGACTAGATGGTCTCATCAAGGATGATAGTGTTTGATTACTGGAGCTAGTCGCACTGTTGTGAGGTAACTGTGTTAACGAAAAAGACGTAGAACAACAGCTTGAGAGTTTCGCAGCAATAATTAGTTTGGCACAGCTAGGATGATATGAGTGTTTGCAGGTTTTACACTTCACAGGCTTAATAACTTGTCTCTTACATCTAAAACAATCCATAACAGTTTCACATTGACAGGCATGTAAACATTAACTGTTTATAAACATCAATGCTGATGTAAACAAAAACCATGTGTTTTTCTTTTAAGAGGCGACACCTGTTGATCACTACGACAAGCTCTTACTAGCTATGAGCGAAGGTGAGGTAACGTAGCAATTTAATTGACACCACTTGACTATTATCACGTGACTCAGTGGACTAGATTACCGTCTTAGAAAAAGAGTATAACCTTCAAATGTAGATGGCCGTATTTAAAAATATTATATGACAGCTTTTCTGGAATGGATTCCAGAAATTTTTAGCAACCCTGAAAGATTGCAAAAAGCGCTTGCAAATGTAAGTGACTTTAGATTGACACATTACAAGAGATATGAAAAAGTAATGATATTGATGAAATAATGAATGAAATAATGTATTGTTCTAAAGTAATATATACCCTCGCAGATTTGAATCTCGGTGGAAACACGGTGGGTTTGTTCCATTGTACCACTGTGATTACGCGGTGTATCCACCGTGATTCCACGGTGGCTTTGCCACCGTGTATACACCGTGGAACCACGGTGGTGAAATAGCACAAAGCCACCGTGAAATCACGGTGGATACACCGCGTAATCACAGAGGATACACTGTGTATACCCGGTGGTAAAATGGAAAAAACTGTCTACAAAAAAGGTCCAATGATATTTTGTAATAGGTCTGATAGTTCCGCCGGAAAAGTAAGAAAATCTCAAAATTTAATATGAATTCGACTTCAATCTCAAATAACTTTTGAAAAAATAGATTCCTTAAAAAATGATGAGAATTTTCTTTTTGTAGAGCATTCAATTCCCTATAAAAAAATGCCTGCCAATGATTCCTGTGACGCATCGTTAGCTACTTATAAAAATCAGAAGACGTAAAAAAAATTTTTTCCATGTTATTCTTATGGGAAATAGAAAAGTGCAATGCGGATAATGTTAATATTAATATTAAGAGTTCTAATATTCACAGGGGTCTTTTTTATCTAAACGAAACTTTTGAACCTGTTTGGAAAAACAAAAAAAAAATTTATTGTTTTTTGAATCACCCTAATAAACACATATGTTTATTAGGGTGTGTCAAAAAAAATGATTTTGTTTTTGTTTAGGTCTCATAGTCTCAAAAGTTTCTTTGGGACCTAAAAAAAATCCTTCTAAAAAATCAGCTCAATATCTCGAAAATTGAGCTGGCGGTTTACAAATTCATTTTCCCATTTAAAATACACGTAAAAAAATTATTTTTCAGTTTTTCAAGGAAAAACAATGAAAAAAATTTTTTTTCGATTTTGACTCTCATACCCTCATAGGAAATCTGATTCCCTACAAAAATGTCCCTGATAGTCATGCTCGTCACTATAATAAAAAAAAAGTTACAAGCCTCCAAAGTTCGAAAAAAAAAGATTTTTTTTTACTTATAATTGTTGTTTTTACGCTATCGTTATTTAATTGGTGGTAGTTTTTTTGAATTTTAATTTGCAATCGTTTACAGAAAATCTATTTTCCCGCAAGAAAATATTATTTTAGCATGCTCATAAAGTGAAAGAAAAAAAAAATTATTGAGCTTTCAAGGTATAAAATAAGATTTTTATAAGATCATATGAACTTCTATATGATCATATATAATTATATATAAGCATATAGAACTTTATCTAGTAATTTTATAAAGTTTTATATAACTTTACATCAAATCATATCATTTTTTATAAAGTCCTCAGAATAGCACATTAATTCTTATAAGAACTTTATAAGATCATATAAACTTTTATGTAATCGTATATAATTTTTATATATTTCTTATATGATCATATATAAATTGTATATGAACATATATGTTTATGTATGTTTATATATAATCATATAAAATCTTTTTTCCCGAGCTTCCAACTATCACCCCAAAGCAAGAAAATAAATTTCACTCAAATCAGAAAAATAGCCTCACAAGAAGCTACGTGGGAACATCTTATCAAGAATGATATAATACAATGCAAAAACTGTCAGCGTCTGGGACACACCAGTTCACAATGCCATATAGTATACAGATGTGTCAAATGCGGAGGCAGTGACCATGAACGAGGAAAATGCAAGATTGACAATAATAATCCAATAACTGACCTGACCTGTGCCAACTGCGGAAAAAAAGGACACCCAGCAAACTATGCAGGATGTCCATTCCATAAGTTTGCAAAGGCTGAAACTAGAGAAACTAACAATCGCCAAATTAGAACTCAAACAAGCAATACCTAAATATATAATGCATCAGCAAAACAACAGAGAAATGACAGCAACGCAGATGGAATAAGACAAAAAAATGCCTGGCCTGGCTTACCAACACCAAGACAAACGATGAACTTCAATGGAGCAGAACAGGCAACAAGCTACTACGCAACATCAAGCTACCAAAACGCAAGACAAGGTAATCTAGATCAACAAACCCCACCATGGGCTAACGCAATGCTACAAGAGATCAATAATTTTACACAGTAAGTCAAAGGACTGAGCAACAGAGTAAATCAGATTGACGAACCTAATAAAAGAGTAGAATATTTATTCCAAAATTGAGGCTTAAATTATGGATAATACACCAGAATCAATCGACAAAAAGAAATTACTCCCCACTGAGGCCAAGCAATTATTAAAAATAATCGCAATAAATGTAAATTCAATAAAGCATAATGTCAGAAGATTCGAACTGCTGAGCCCGCTCAACAAAAATAACCCGGACATAGCGCTTCTTTCTGAGACAAAACTGAACGAAAACCATAAAATAATATTTGCTGATTATGACTTGATCAGAACAGACCGGCCTAATTTAATCAATGAAGGAGGAACCGCTGTATTGATAAAAAGAGTCCTTAACTACGATGTCATCAAACATCCATCCTCCATTAACAATGAATTAGTGGAATACACTATAATAAACCTGCATACCGACAAAAAGTATTTTAATAATATATACTTCGTCAGTCTATATGCCACCAATTCTAATAAAACGGTCTTTACAGAGGAGCTCAATCAACTATTCTACAAACTAAATATAAAAAATTACAAAAGTTGATTTGTCATTGCAGGCGATTTTAACGCTAGGCGCATGGAGTGGGGAGATCACGACGGCAGCGAATGAGGTAAATACCTAAGAAAATGAGAGATCCATGATGCACCCAAATTTGGAGCGAAAATATTTACAACGAGCACTCCATCTAGACCAGAGAGCCAAACCTATCTTGATATCTGCATTACAAATCTATAACTGACTGACCTCGAAGACAACAAGATCAAGACATATCCATATGACAGCGACTACCTGGCGCTGAAATTTACAGCTAAACTTCCTAATGAACAAGAATACCTCAATGACAAAACAAAACAGCACCGTTCCACCTACAGAGCCACTAAGTGGCCAAAATTCACTCGTAACCTGCAAAATAAACACCAAGAAATAATTCCGGACGACAAAAACCTAAAAATTAATGAAATAGATAATTGTATCGGTAATTTAACACAAACAATAGAAAAGTCAATAGAAGAAGTGGTACCAAAATTTAAACCGCGAAATAGTGTACTGAAATTTCTCGACTCCAGAATAAAAAAAGCTCCAAAAAAAAAATCTGAATTGCTAATCAAACTACATAAACTACAAAAGAAGTACACAATAGACAAAGAAGCAGAAATAAAAAAAAAAACAAAAGAAATAATCAAGATAGTGAAAGCAGGGCTACGAAGTGAGTTTGCGAAAGCTACCACAAACTACTACGCCGAACAGTTGAAGGAAATTAACCATAGAGACGCAACAACTTTTTTCCCAAAAATCAACAGATTTTTGAGGAAAAAAAACAACATAAATATAAGAGATCAAGTCATAAGCCGAACTGATCCTATCACTGACAAGCTATAAATAGGAATCAGCGTCAACGAGAAAAAGATTACGATTACCGACCCAGTGACTAAACTAGACAACATTGGTGAGTTCCTGCAATCCATAAACTCTGCTAGATATTTAAATGAAGGAACGAGAATAAAAGAAATTGTCGACAGAGAAGCAAACTTGATTGAAAACAAAATAGCAGAGAAAAGAAACAGTGAAACAACATATACAACATTTGACCAGAACAACAAAGCGTCACACCCAACCTGGGAAAATGACCAAGACTACTTTTTCTGCAATAGCGTAACTCTGCAGAAAATACTTAAGACTCTTCCGAACAAAACATCCAGCGGTGTGGACAACATACCGACAATAATTCCCAAGCACTTACCGGATAACATCGTTGGCTCGCTCGTAATTATATTTAACAATTGACTTAACCACTGCTATTTTCCAATTTGCTGGAAAAAGGCAAAGGTGCTGCTGATCCAGAAAAAGGGAAAATATCTCACCAAAGCAAACAGCTACAGGCCAATTAGCTTAACTCCAACATTAAGCAAAGTGTACGAGTCACTAATAAATAAACAAATAAATAAATTCTGCGAAGATAATAAAATAATCCCGGACCAACAGTTCGGTTTTAGATTCCAGCACTCCATGGTGCACGCAATCAATGAATTGCTGAACGATATTCAATACCAGCTACACTATAATCAAATAGTAGGAGCAATACTAATAGACCTAGCAAAAGCCTTCGATTCAGTGTGGCTGAATGGGCTTATCTATAGGCTAATAAGACTAAAATTTCCTGAATGGTTGATTCTACTAATCAGCGACATGATAAGAGGAAAATCGTTTGTGACCTGGGATGGCCAACACTCATCCAGCAACACATTCTACATCAAAGAGGGCCTACAACAAGGGACGGTGAACTCGCCGATATTGTTTACAATATTTACGCTACAACTGCTGAGTATGTTTGATATGAATAAAACCACTGACGGTACCAAAGCAATTGCTTTTGCTGACGATTTTATTGTTTATATCCCAGGAAAGTCACCGGATAAACTACCTATCAAATTACAAGAATTATATAATAGCATAGATAAATACTACCAGACCTGGAACCTCAGGATCAATCCCGATAAATGCGAAACGATAATATTCCGCAAGATGCACGACTACCTGACAAAGATGAGCAAAAAGCAGTTAAATGACTCCCAAATTGAAGCGAAAAGACCAGCAACAGGTGAAGAGACAGTCATCCCTCATAGATCTACAGATAAATACCTGGGAGTACATCTGGCCCACCTCCTCAGGTTATGCGAAGTAGCATCTCTTCTACCCAGACGACACTCTCAGTCGAAAACAAGAGTGAACATTTACCGGGGGTATAATTAAACATCCCCATTGCGTGTGGTATCTAACCACAGCCACCACGAATCCTACCTCACTCGTGCCCCCCACTTCTTCCATCTCAGGAAGTAAAGAGACTCTGGCCGAAATGGGGCTTGGAATGGGGCCCCCATGGTACCAATTCCCTGTATTGATCTACAGGCTGCAGATAAGTGGTGAGTCGCAGCATAACTCATTACCCTAAAAAGGGTTTCTTCCACATTATCCCACTTGAATCTAGGACGGCAACTATTAAAAGATTGCCCTCTACCTTCATCACCAAGTGAATATCATTTGCTAACTATAGCTTGTGATAGTATTGTGTACGGGCTAGTATTCCATAAAATTTTAAGACAGTCTGAAGGGCTGGCATCGCCTGCGCAGAGGTGCCTATTAGCTTCCTGCAACCACGGAGTTGCCACATGTTACAAGGTGCAAAACATGCAGGCACCGCTAACGGTTGAGGTAATAGTCTCAGAACCCACGTAGAGGGTGGCACTTGCTTGGTTTGGCACCCCCTAGAGGGCGCCAAAACCTCTTCTGAGCCTCCTCAGGTTATGCAAACACACGGACGCTCAGCTTAACAAGACCAAAGCAGCCTTTAATGCTAATAGGAGATTATTCTATAGCAAACACCTGAACCGCCGAGCAAAAATCATATGTTATCAATTGCTGATACGTCCTATAATAACATATGCAGCACCTATCTGGTGAAACCAGAGTGCTAGCACGATCGAAATGCTGAGGATCTTTGAGAGAAAGTGCCTAAGGGCGTGCCTAAGTATGTATAGATCGAGAGAGTCGAATTACAATAAACAAATTAGCAATGATATCCAATATGAGATAGCAAATATACTAAAAATCGACAGTTTCGTAATAAAGCTGTGCAGAGATTATTTTTCCAAACTGCCGGAAATTAATAATGCTGCAATCACGAACCTGAGCTGAACGGAAGATGAAATCATTGTCTCAAGAAACAATAACTCGTGCTGCCTACCACCTCAAGCGTTTGTTTATTACGATAAAATTGGAATAATACAAGACGAGAATCATATCCCGATCCTGTACCATACCAGAAGACACCAAGCTGACAAAAAAATACAGACTACGCTTGATTCAAAGAAAAATGACCTCGTATATAGTAGATCGATACCTGATCGAGACTACAGAGATTTTCATCGATTAAATATAAAATATTGGTGGCTAACAGATGTCCCCCCATCGCAAAGCCATCAGGAGAAGGAAGGATAACCAAAAAGCACCCAAGACAGCGTAAGCAAACTAAAAAAAAAACGACAGTTGTCATATGTATAAATACTAGAGCATGAATCAGTCCCTGATTGAGGGTTTACTAAACTGTTATAATTTATTTATTTATTTATAACTAATTATTTTTATTTATTCATTTATTTTTTCTTTTTCTTTTATTATTTATCACTAACTATTATAAAAATGAGCATATATGATGTTTTTTTTAAATATATTTTTCATCATTCGATTACGTGAAAATTACAGAGAGTCAATATAACATATTATAATTACAATAACAATACCTGAGATAATAAACTTATACTAATATAAGAGAATATAATAATGTGAGAAGCCAAACACGACATGGACCAACATTATAAATATAATAACAAATTATTAAAGAGATAAACGGCAATTTTTAAAGCTAAGTTTGCAGCCATATACTGTACTCATGTAAATATGTAAATAATGTACTTTTATAATGTAAATGGGTCATTCCACCAAATAAAATTATTTTTACGGGGCGATCCTCGTCGATTTGGTTCAAACTTTGTGGAGTCGTTCTATATATTAAAAAAAAAATTCTCTGAAAATTTGAGCCTTTTATATGCAGCTGTTTCAAAGTTATGATTTTTTGAATTTTTTAAAAATTTTTGTTTTCAACTTTTTCATTAATTTTTTGAAAGGAGAAAATTTTTTTTTAAAAATGAGCACATAACAGTTTTTCGTAGGAAAAATTCTCAGCTTTCCAATAAAAATATCTATTTTTCATTTTACGTTACAAAAGACCTTTTAAAATTCGATTAAAGACGAAAAAACGATTTTCATGACTGTGCGGCGCTTGATACATCTAATTTGATATTTTTTTCTGAAAGCTGAGACTTTTTCCCACAAAATATGTGATTTTCACGATGTGCATATTTTTTGTTTGAATAAAATTAAATAAAATATAAACTCTCTATGATTAAAAAACGTTAATTCTTATTTTTTTTGAGGATGGTGATACATTTTTACCACATATATATCCTAAGCT